>NC_086099.1:142539667-143739667 GCF_963921235.1 Mobula hypostoma
CAGACCAACCATGGAAGGTGCTTCCCATCTAAATTCAAGCTCAGACTTATCATTGTCATTGACAAACATACACGCCATGAAAATTAGCTCTTTGCAGCAGTGGCAGCACTGTACATTACAAGACAAGGACAAACAAAGGTAAACATGAACTTAAGTTAATATAAATTACATAAAACTTGTATGCACAAAATAAAAATAATAGTACTAGAATAAGATTGAGAGAGAAAGGAATCAGAATTAGAATCATCTGCATATGTCATGAAATGTTGTCGTTTTTGTGGCAGCAGTACAATGTAATACTTAATAATAGAGGAAAATAATGTGAATTGTAGTAAGTGCGTATATATGTGTATATACAAAACATTTAAGTATATATATTATATTTATATAATATAGTGTAAAAATTAAAATTAAAAAGTAGTGAGGTAGTGTTCATGGTTCAATATCCATTCAGAAATCAAACGGCAGAGGGGAAGAAGCTGTTCTTGAATTATTAAGTGTGTGCCTTCAGGCTCCTGTACCTCCTTCCTGATAGTAGTAATGAGAAGAGGGCACATTCTGGAGTGATGCGGGTCCTTAATAACGGATGTCGCCTTTTTAGAGGCATCACTTGTTGAAGATATCCTGGATATTATGAAAACTAGTTCCCATGATGGAGCTGAGTAAGTTTGCAAGTCTCTGAAGCTTATTTTGATCCTGTTCAGTAGCATCCCCCCACACCACCCCTCCCCCATACAAGACAGTGACGCAGACAGTTAGAATGCTCTCCACTGTACATCTGTAGAAATTTGGAAGAAGAGAATATTATCAGAAGTAGTGTTAATGTTTTTCATGTTGGTTCAATAGTATAATGGCAGTGAGGAAGAAACTATTGTTGAACCTTGAAGTGTGGATCTTCAGGCTCCTGTACCGTCTATCTGATTGTAACATTGAGAAATGGCCATCGTCATCTTGGCTCCATTTTTCTTTTTTTTTTTGTTGAGCGTATCCCACCACTTCACTGTTCACAACAAATTACACAGACTAAGAAGTTTAATGTCCTTATAACTACTCCCCATTAACCCACAATTGATGAAGTTTCTTTATTGAATAGAATAACCACATCCATTGACCGCATTTGGTACCTATTTTTGGATAATTTATTACTCCATCTTTCCCTTTTCAGTCTATGTTCATGGGAATTTTTTGTATAATGTTCTCTGGTGTAATGGTTTGGGAGGTAAGTTGATAATTCTTCCATGAAAGTTTGCATGAATATTTGAAAGTGTGAGTCAGCTATGAAACTGCAATTCATAGGTCGTAGAAAAAGTAGTAAAAGAGCATTGAAATAGTAAAGTCACTTGGGACAAAATGTCAGGTGTCAATGGGATCTGTTTCACATTACTTATAGAAAATTGAGCAAAGGCATATGTGTGTAGTGGTGGAAGGAAGAGCAATGGGAGATCTGTAAAAATGTAATGAATATACAGGAGCAGATTTTCGTTTTCTTATTAGGAGATGGATGAAATAGCTATTTTTCATCATAGTTAATGACCTGTTAATGTCAGAATCCTTAGCTTTGAAATGTATAATTCTGAAGAACATGAGTTTGATTTTAGAACAAAATTGTAGTCAATCATCTTGCATCTGAAATAATGAACCTTTAGCATTTCTCATGCAGTTAATGAGCCAGTTAACTGGTCTAATAAATATCAAAAGGTTGATTCTTTCAGCTGCAGCAAGCATAAAAAAAATGCACAACAATAATTAAGTAAATCTCAATTTACCAACAAAGACCTGCAGATGCTACTCTAGTTATGGCATGGTTGTAAATCTTTCTATTTAATATCCTAACTATCACAGTCTTTAAATGGACAACATGCATTTTTCTTTGAATAAATGTTTGTTCATTTATTTCAAAGGGAAATGCCTTTCCCTCAAATTTAATTACTTCTTTAAGATATGATAAGATGGTTAATGCCTTGGCCTCCAAGAACTGAATTTGAACCGGACTTCAACTGTCATCTGTGTGGAGACTGCACATTCTCTTTGTGATTGCACTATTGTCCTCAAGATGCACCAATTAGTCCCATATCACAAAGATTGAAATGTATTTTTTGAATTCCTATAATGTAATATGTTGATACATGAATAATAACGTCTATGTATTGAACTACATTTGTAAAGCATTTTTTTGCAGTAAGTGAAGTAGTTACATGTAGAATTACAGGTTCCCTTGCTTGTAACTAGGACAAAGATGTAAATAATTCAAGGATGAAACCAGATAATATACACCTAAATTGGGTGTATACTGTCTGGAGTCCTTAATCCTACCCGTTGCCCAGTATGGCAGTCTACTATGTCCACGCTCTTGCACCTACTTGCACTGAACTCATGGGTCCTCTACATCTACAAATCTGGTAGAAGGTCTTGGCATCAAGCAGGCCTCAGATGGTGCAGTGCAGAAGCACCATTTCTAGAATGATTAATAGCCTTTGACACAGAGCAGAGCTGCAGCAGAGCTTAGCCTCCTATCAAAGTTGACATTACATTTAATCGTTTTTAAAGATCTCCGACATTTGGAGGCAATCAAAAAACCTATTAAAATTTGGCAGTCAGAAATTCAATGCTGACTTCAGCATGTGCAGAAGCCTGACACCTACTGGAATTCAAATGACTGAACAGTGCTAATCAGGGCACTGGAATTCTGCTTGCAAGATTACTGCAATATTTTGGTGCATTTCAATCCAATGTCAATTTATAGATGCCAAAAAAAATGTCTGTACTTCTATATGTTTTATGTCTATATGCTATGACTATCTCTTCACCCCCCTCCACCTCCTCAACCCTCTTTCTCCTCCAGCACTCCTTCAGAATCAAAGATGACATCTTTCCATTCTGGTTTTGTGCATTTTGAAGTAGCTAATAAAGATGATATTGGAACCAATGATTTTTTCAATGATAGGGCAGGAAGATGGGAACTTATCAGAGCTGCTGATAATTTTTGCTGTCATTTACATGGGCCTCTGTATGCCCCCAATGTGTGGCTTTAAGGTTCCAAATAACATTCTGATCGCTCCTTCTCTATTCTGATTGGTCACAGCCAGGGATTTCCAGGAGCCAGTAAGGATAGAACGGATAAAGAACGGGTAAACCCAAATGCAGGACACTGGAGATAGAGTTAGGATGCAGACGAGGGTGTGAGTGTGGCGAAAGCTGAACGGCAACAGGAGACAGGCAGCAGGTGATACTTATCTTGACACGGAGCGGCAAATGGAAAGGCAAATGGCAGGCAATATTTACCTTGACATGGAGAGACAGAGTTACACAGGTAAACCTCAGTACTGAAGTAAAACTTAGAATACACAATCCTAAGCGGCCAGGAACGTGAATTACCACACTGGCTGAAACAAAGATCTGGCGATGAGTGGATGCAAGGCCGGGATATTTATGCTGCAGGTCTAGATGAGAAACAGGTGTGCTGCAGTCAAAGGGAATTAGAAGAATATGGGGAATTAATGGTTGGAACCATGACAAAAACATTTCTTCAGTAGCATTTTCAGCACATTCTTGAATGTTTCCCTCTGCCTACCTGCCATGGCAGAGCTAGAAAAACAATGCCAGTTTCAAGGTTCTGCTATTGGACATGCAATAGAGGGAGGGAGGAGAAGATGGCGGTGGGACGCAGAGCGCGCGGCCTCTCCAGTGAAATGATATCGTAATTGTTAAATAGGGGTCGTGCACAATCCTGATTTGATGGAGACGGACATGAGAAGCACGGAGGAACATCTGGAGAAACTTCTGGAATGCCCGGTTCGCTACCGCTGCTGCTGTGCAATTGAGAATCACTGGAGGGGAAGGCCCAAAATCCTCAGCTTTGCCTGTTGCTGGCGGCTGGGGTTGGGGTCGATGCGTTCGGTAGTGATGGTGCTCAGTGCTCGGTGTCGGAAGGCTGGTTGGAGGCTCCAAGTTTTTGGATGGACTGAGATTCGGACTGTGGTCAGGTGCTTCCAGGATGCTGCATCAGCAAGTTTGTGGCACTGGAAGCTCATGGCAGGGAGAGTTTTCTTCCTTCTACCGTCTGCGTGAGATGTTGGGACTTTCGAGAGACTTTGAGACTTTATTTACCGTGCCCATGGTCTGCTCTTCTATCAAATTATGGTATTGCTTTGCACTGTTGTAACTATATGTCATATTTATGTGTTTTTTGTCAGTTTTTTAGTCTTGGTCTGTCTTGTGTTTCTGTGATATCACACTGGAGGAACATTGTAGCATGTCTTAATGCATGCATTACTAAATGTCAATAAAAGACGACTGCATGTCCTCATAATCTAATCTAATCTAATGAGTGTGGAAATTGCAAGACAGTGAGCTTTACACCGATGATAAGGAAGTTGTTGGAGAAAATCCTGAGGGAGAAGACTTATGCTCAGTTGAGGCAAGAGTTAAAGACAACATTCAAGCAAGGATAGCCAGGTGCAGTTGTAGTCAACCCAGACAAGTGGGGTCTCTGAACTGAGAACTTTTCTAGAACAGTCTTTGATGAGCATGTGTAACATCCCTTTACACAGTAGGTGTTGCCAGAGACAGACAAGACAGGAATGTAGCAAAAGGATGCCAAATAGACCCAAAACTAAGGCATAATTGCTTTACTATCTTCAGTGCTTCACTAGTTGTTAGTTTGTAGTTTCTATGGACTTTTAACACTTTTATTGTGAATGGCAATCTTGCAAATAGGAATTCAAACATGCACAGTTTACCAAATGGTCAATATCTGTTTCTGATAAGTCAATTCAGTGTAAAAATAACATTTTTCCATCTTGGCTTCAGAACTGTGTGGGTAACAGGGACCTGGCTGTCTCCTTGTGCACAAGTAAAATAAAGTATGATTGAGTTGTAAATGTGTGTGGATCCAGTTATCGGCGACGGCATTTATTTGGAGATTCCATTGCAATGGCTAGCCCTTGATTTTGTTATACAGGAGAAAGGAACTCAGCCCTTGCAGCTGTTCATTCTTAAATCCTAGGCTGCTCATATTTGAACAATTGGCAAAATCTGCTGTTGGAATGCAAATTTTATCCTGTGTGGAGTAGTCAAGGTATGCTAACAGCTTTATCACCGCCATAGAAAAGCTGCAGCATAAAAAAACAAGGTGCCACGGTCTGGGTCTGATTCCTCCCGATCATGTTATTAAAAGGGTGTTCTGGTCTGGGTTGGATCCCACAGGCAATATAGGAACAATCTGCTGTGGCCTGGGGTGTGTGTGTGTGTGTGTGTGTGTGTGTGTGTGTGTGTGTGTGTGTGTGTGTGTGTGTGTCTTATCCATATCTGTGGACTCCAGTAGCGTGGACCAGAAAGCATCAATGATATCGTATGTGTAGAATGGACTAAGTGAGTGTCTGCAGATATATTGTTAAAGTAAGAAACTGTGAGAAGACTCTGTTTGCTCAATATAGATGAGAAATGCAAAAATAGTTAAATGAATCTTGTAAAAGAAAAAGCAGACAAAGGGAATAGAAGTTGAAGGAAAAGACACAGAAAGAAAAGATAGTAATGTCTACCTCACTATTTCAAAAAAATACAATTGGCACCAGAGTCTGAAGATGAATAGATGATTATAACCTGCTGTACCCATCTTCCCCAGGCATGGTTTCAACAAGGCCCATGCCAAGTTGCGCCTCATCGGTACTTGGTGAGGCTGGTATCAGCCAGTGCCTTGCCTCGGGTGATGGTTCCCAATAGCACTCCGGGAAACAGGAGGCAGGGAGGTTCAGAGGGGATGAATGATGTGTTGATTTAAATATACTAGAACTGATCAAGTTGGAGTTCAATGAAAATATTCTGCTCACACTGCAGGATTGACACAAGATACACAGTGTTGTACAAAAGACAATGATGTTAATGAATCCGTCGAACACATGCATAAGTGTTTTCAAAAGTGATCCAGATTAACTCTGGAAGTGGCAACACCCATCTTAATAAATCTTATTGTAAATAAATTGCAACCTAGGATAATGGAAAACATATATTGTTACTTGTGTGAGATGAAAGAGTTAAGTAAAATTACAAGTGTTTTACGATATTGCCAAAAGCAGTGACATCAAAGGATTAGAGCGGTTAAGGGGAATGAGGACAATGCCTGTGTGAGACTTCCCGGCTGCTCCACTACAGCCTCTAGACAATATTGTACATTGTTTTAAAAGTATTGTGATAGCTGTCCTATACAATTTGAATGTTATTTCTCTGTAACTTTTGCCACCTCCAACAGGATCCTATCACCAAGCACATCTTTCCCTCCCCACACTTTCTGTTTTATGCAGGTATCACCGCCTATGTCACTCCCTTGTCCATTCATCCCTCCCTCACTACCATTCAGGGCCCCAAACTGACCTTCCCAGTGAGGCGACACTACACCTGTGAGTCTGTTGGGGTCATGTACTGTGTCTGGTGCTCCCAGCATGGCCTCCTGTATATCGGTGAGACCTACACCAATATAGCTAAGCACCTATGTTCCGTCCTCCAGAAAAAGTGGGATCTTCCGGTAACCACCCATTTTAATTCAACTTCCCATTCCCATTCCGATATGTCAGTCTATGTCCTCCTCTACTGCCGCGATGAGGCCACACTCAGGTTGGAGGAGCAACACCTTGTATTCCGTTTGGATAGCCTCGGACCTGATGGTCTGAACACTGGTTTCTTGAACTTCTGGTAATTGCCCTCCCCCCTCCATCCACACCTTCATCATTCTCCATTCCCAGTTTTCCCCTCACCTTGTCTCCTTACCTGCCCATCACCTTGCTCTGGTGCTCCATCCCCGTCTCTCTCTTCCATGGCCTTCTGTTACCTCCTGTCAGATTCCCGCTTCTCCAGCCCATTATCTCTTCCACCAACCAGCTCTTTACTTCACCCCCTTCCCCTCTCCTGGTTCCACCTATCACCTACTAGCTTGTACTTCTTCCTCCCCTGCTCCCAACTTCTTACATTGACTTCTCATTTTTTCCTCCAGTCCTGAAGAAGGGTATTGGCATGATACATTGACTGTTTACTCTTTTCCATACATGCTGCCTGGCCTTCTGAGTTCCTTCAGCATTTTGTAGGTGTTACTTGATTTTCCAACATCTGCAAACTTTCACATTTGTTATTTTAACGTATTACTTTGTTTTATATTTAAGTAAATTGACAGCGACCAAATTTTGGCTAATCATTACTAGATTAACTTCTTAAAATTTCACTGTAAACCTCAGATTTAACATTACATTACATTAACATAACATTTAACTTGAGGAGATTTTACTCCTCATGTATGTGAAGGATACCTGCTTTATACACATATGGCTCATGTGACCCAATTGTGACTGGTATTATTCTTGTCTAGAACAGCATAGATATAATTTGGATAATGCTATTCTAAATGTATGATGTTATAGTTCTTTGATTCATGTTAACAACCATGGAAATGGGATGGTGGACACAATAGGGGTAACCCTAGGGATGGGTATGTTTCATTTGTGTATGGCCTGGTTACTGGGCTTGAAAATGCACTTGGTGCCAAAGCAACTTTGCTAACAGTTCCTGCCTCTACTCTCACCAGCACCATAGACAACACAGTTTACTTTAAATAATTCTTTCTCAAACTGTACTTAAGAACTTGTACAATTTTAATTCTGCCCATTGTAAAATGATGTAATGCTGTATGTCATTCTATTTGGCTTTTCGCAATTCGAAGTAAATTTATTATCCAAGTAAATGCATGTCACCATATACAATCCTGAGATTCATTTTCTTGTTGGCCTACTTAATAAATGCAGAATAGAATAATAGCCATAATAGAATCAGTGAGAGACTGCACCAACTTGGGTGTTCAACCACTGTGCAAATTGTGCTAATACAAAAAGAAGTGATAATAAATAGATAAGCAATAAAGATCAAGAACATGAGATGAAGAGTATTTGAAAGTGAGTCCATAGGTTGTGGGATCATTTCAATAATGGAGCAAGTAAAGTTATCTCCTATGGTTCAGGGGCACGATGAGGGGTAATAACGGTGTCTGAACCTTGTGAAGTGAGTCCTGAGGGCATTGGTGTTTCCATACCAGGCAGTGATGCAGCTCGTCAATAGACTCTCCAGCACACATCTACAGAAGTTTGTCAAAGACAGGTCCTCCAAAATGGTAACATCTAGAAATTGAAAGTCGCTAACCCTCTTTATCTCTAATCTTCCAATTCGCTTCTCGGGCAGGAATTAGGACATCGAACATAGAACAGTACAGCACAGGAACAAGCCCTTTGACTCACTATGTTGGGCTGAACCAGCTAAAAAGTAAATCAAAAACCCTGAAGAAGTTGTTGTGTTTCATCACCAATCTCTCAAAACACTTCATTACTGTGGATTTAAGTGCTATTGGATGATAACCATTGAGACATTTTGCCATATTCTGCTTAGGCTTTTCTTCCCGAGCTGAGAATGGAAACAGTCCTCGTGGATATATGGTGTGTGCACCGCATATAGCAGCTGAAGCAACACAGCTATCTTCCCTCCTATTCTGCTCAAGCAGCTGAACCTTTACACCTTAACAAAAGCTTGCATCCTTGTAGCTGGTGATCCTCGTTATGACTTATGAGTAACACATGACAATGGACAGTTATGGAAACCTCTTCCCCCTTGCCTCTCAGTCCTGGAGAAGGGTCTCGGCCTGAAACCAATGGTTTATTCATTTCCATGGATGTTGTCTGACCTGCTGTGTTCCTCCAGCATTTTGCATGCATTGGTTTGGATTTTCAGCATCTGCAGACCTTCTCATAATTATGGAAAGTGTATGGGTTTCTCACCCCTTCAGAACTCTGATAAAACACAGTGAATTAACTATAAACCTTTTCCTGCTTTTCAATTACTTACTGCAATTGATGTTATAAACTATGCGGCTCATACTAACAGCAAAGATGAAATAACCAGAGGGAACAAACGACCTGACTCCTTTGCTAAGGCAGCAAGAGCAGATCTTTATGACCATGTAGCACTCCAGTGTGATCAGGCTGCCAATACTTTACAAGTTCTTTTCATGAACTAGTACAATTACAACATTATGGTCAGTGGCTGAATAGACTTTATGGACTATAAAGTGTGATGGGTATAATTGAATTTTGACCACAGCAGGAAAAATAGCAGCAACTGTAATATTTGCCAAATGCATAATCCTGTCAGTACTACCGGTACTTGCTGCTGGGACCTCCCCTGGAATTCATTTCTGCATCTCCAAATGCACTTGATACAGTTACCCTTATGGGTTGTGAATATGTACTTCTTTTTGTATTTGTTACACCCATGGGTAAAAGCTTTCCCAACTCAGTGAAATGATGCTGTAGCTGTTTCTAATTTGTTTATTATGGTAATTTATTCCTAGGTTTGGGATTTTTGAAAAAAATTCTCAAGTGATAACTGTCCTCACTTTATCAGTAAAGTTATAGAGGAGTTGGCAAAAGCCCAGTAGTGTAAATATCATTTCACCTGCCCTTACCACCCTCAATTTTTCAAGCAGCTGAAGGACAGAAAAGAGCGCTGAAAAACAGTTTGCTAACTTGCATGACAAGATCAAGTTATAGTGGCCAGAGGCACCTCCACTGTCCCTAGTGACAACATGCTATGTTCCAACTGCACAACAGGCCTATCTTCGCATGAGATAGCATTGGGACGTCTCATATGCATGCCAATCACCCGCCCTTTTTAAATGAACAGAAGGCGATCCATGTTATGAGTGAGAGCATGTTGCAGTATTGTGCAGCACTATAATAATCTCTTAAAGGTTCCTATCAACAGGTACTTGAAGCCCAGAATCTCGTGCTGGCTACAGAGTGCCAGCTGGGAGATTGGGCCTGCTGATGAAAGAACTGCCTGAACCCCCACTGGGAAGGTCTATTCCAAGTGTTGCTGACCCCTTTAAAGGTCCAAGGAAAGCCAACACAAATAGACGGCTTGCAGGTTAAGCCAGCAGTGCCACCAGACCAGGGGACAGGTAGCTAGAAGAACCTTGATGATAAGGACTGATGGACTGAACTCTTGATTTTTGTTGTTTGTCACTTTAAGCAATCGCTATACATTATAAGTGTTGGGTAACCTGGGCATCTATTTTCTGCTGAAGTGCAGAAGTATCTCATGATGCTAATACTCCTAATACTTTGCCTTAATTATGGGTATACATCATGTACTAACCAGTCAGGTTGTTGGGTGAGCTGTAGAGAGGGCCTGAGGGGTATGGGGTGTCAGGGAGGGGTAGCACCTCTGGTGGGGGAACATGTCACGTCCTTTTCAGGGCGGTTAGTCCACCTTTGGTCCCCACTTGGCACTCAGCTCTCATCTGTGGCTCCCCATAGCTGTTTGCATGCGACAGCAGCCACACCCCGGGCAATGGCTTCGACAAGCCGGCTAAACCAGGTGAGGGTAGCCGACGGGTCTCAAACCCTCGGTGAGATAGGGAGTTGTCTATCCCAGCATGTGAAGACAGACTCCGGTGGATTGAGCGGACAAGACCAATGGAAGGTCCAATGGTCAAGAAGGCAGTCTCTGCAAGCGTCGTGGAACGTGTAGAGCAGGACAAGACACAGAAGACGTCCTGGTCATCCACTGCACCTAGTCCCATCTCCAGCCTTCTAGACTCTGTTTTGCCACTGGATCCAGATGGGAATTGGGAAGAGAGAGTGAGGCTGACGCTGCGCAACTCTCCCTCACTTAAATCCAAATCATGCGCTAGTCTCGACACCATCATAATGGTGTCGAGGTCCTCATCGACTTCAATGATGGATGAACAGCAGAGAGGGCCTATGCTTCTGGAAGATGAATTGCCAGGGCAGCCAAAAACTCCTAAGTTGTGAGTTTGATTTTGTGTTTTACTTTGATAACAAAACTGGAACTATAAAGGAAGAAGGGATTTCACTGTCCATGGGAATAACTCTTGCTAATGCAACTGTTTTGAAGAATAGTATCAACCTACCTACAACGATTGCACACTTCTCCCCTGCTCTGAAGCTGCTTCATGGGGATAGTATGTTACTGTAACCATCAAGGATAGGACTAGACTTGGTTAATAGTACGTGCAATGTCTATAGCACAAGTGACCGTCCAAATTCTGTTAATGGCACATACTGGGTGTGTCGTCACCAGGCCTATCACTAGCTGCCAGAGGTCCCCCTTGAAAATTGGGTCTTTGGCCTAAACCAAATCCAAAGAGAGGTTATTGTTATTTGGTCTACAAAATACCATATATGTACCACCTTCCTACACACCCTCATCATTCTTCTTTCTGCTCCTGCTTTTGAAGGACTGTGGAGACAAAACGTTTATGGATTGTAGTGTTCCTGTTCTGGGGACCTACCAGAACGGCTCATGATAACATTAACATGGCCTCAGCACTGCTAGAGAAACCAGCTACTAACACAGCCTTAGAGCTACATGACACGGGCCAGGCCATCAAAGACATAATTGTATTTTGAAAAGGTAATTGTAAACTAAATGACATGGGCAGAGAGACGTATGTGATTTAAATCAACTTTAGTAAGGCTTTTAACCAGGTCTCTCATGGTAGGCTGATGCAGAAGCTTAAGGGACGAGAAATTCAAGGTATATTGGCAAACTGGATGCAGAATAAATTTGATAGGTAGTAGAGGATAGTGTTGTATATGCATTTTTTTCTGATGGGAATCTATAATAAATGGTGTACCACAGGGATTGGTGCCTAGACCAGAGTTGTTTGTTATGTATGTAAATGGCATGGATGAGAATATAGGGAGTATAATTAGTAAGTTTGAGGTTAGTGCAAAAATTGGTGCAGACATCAATTTTCCAAGGATACAGTGGGACATAGGTCACTTGGAATGTTGGGCAAAGAGGAAGCAGATAGAATTTTTAATCCAGACAAGTGTGAGGTAATGCAGTCTGGTAGGTCAAATTCTGGTAGGCCATATTGAAAAAATAGTTGCAACTATTTGGGAAAGTTGATAGATAGAGAAACCTCAGAGTGCAAATCTATAGCTCCCTGAATGTGGCGATGCAAGTGGACAGGGTAATGAAAAAAGGACATTTGGTATGCTTGCCTTCCTCGGAGGGCAGGGATTACTGCTGCCCTGAAATAATACACAATATTCTAAGTTTAGTAAATTGAGATTATTGACCAGGTTTATGTACCTGTGTTTTCATTTGATACCTAAGGTCATCTCATTAGGTCATGATGGTGGGGAAGGTGGGCTGCATGGGCCATAGAAGCCATAGAAACCATAGAAACTACAGCACAGAAACAGGCCTTTTAGCCCTTCTTGGCTGTGCCGAACCATTTTCTGCCTAGTCCCACTGACCTGCACACGGACCATATCCCTCCATGCACCTCCCACCCATGTATCTGTCCAATTTATTCTTAAATGTTAAAAAAGAACCCGCATTTACCACCTCGTCTGGCAACTCATTCCATACTCCCACCACTCTCTGCGTGAAGAAGCCCCCCCAATGTTCCCTTTAAACTTTTCCCCCCTCACCCTAAACCCATGTCCTCTGGTTTTTTTCTCCCCTTGCCTCAGTGGAAAAAGCCTGCTTGCATTCACTCTGTCTATACCCATCATAATTTTATATACCTCTATCAAATCTCCCCTCATTCTTCTACGCTCCAGGGAATAAAGTCCCAACCTATTCAACCTTTCTCTGTAACTGAGTTTCTCAAGTTCCGGCAACATCCTTGTAAACCTTCTCTGCACTCTTTCAACCTTATTTATATCCTTCCTGTAACTTGGTGACCAAAACTGAACACAATACTCTAGATTCGGCCTCACCAATGCCTTATACAACCTCGTCATAACATTCCAGCTCTTATACTCAATACTTTGATTAATAAAGGCCAATGTACCAAAAGCTCTCTTTATGACCCTATCTACCTGTGATGCCACTTTTAGGGAATTTTGTACCTGTACTCCCAGATCCCTCTGTTCCACTGCACTCCTCAGTGCCTTACCATTAACCCCGTATGTTCTACGTTGGTTTGTCCTTCCAACGTGTAATACCTCACACTTGTCAGTATTAAACTCCATCTGCCATTTTTCAGCCCATTTTTCCAGCTGGTCCAAGTCCCTCTGCAGGCTCTGAAAACCTTCCTCACTGTCTACTACACCTCCAATCTTTGTATCATCAGCAAACTTGCTGATCCAATTTACCACATTATCATCCAGATCATTGATATAGATGACAAATAACAATGGACCCAGCACTGATCCCTGTGGCACACCACCAGTCACAGGCCTCCACTCAGAGAAGCAATTCTCTACCACCACTCTCTGGCTTCTTCCATCGAGCCAATGTCTAATCCAATTTACCACCTCTCCATGTATACCTAGCAACTGAATTTTCCTAACTAACCTCCCATGCAGGACCTTGTCAAAGGCCTTACTGAAGTCCATGTAGACAATATCCACTGCCTTCCCTTCATCCACTTTCCTGGTAACCTCCTCGAAAAACTCCAATAGATTGGTCAAACACGACCTACCACGCACAAAGCCATGTTGACTCTCCCTAATAAGTCCTAGTCTATCCAAATGCTTGTAGATTCTGTCTCTTAGTACTCCCTCCAATAACTTACCTACTACCGACGTTAAATTTACTGGCCTATAATGTCCCGGATTACTTTTCGATCCTTTTTTAAACAACGGAACAACATCAGCCACTCTCCAATCCTCTGGCACCTCACCTGTAGACAGTGACATTTAAAATATTTCAGCCAGGGCCCCTGCAATTTCAACACTAGTCTCCTTCAAGGTCCGAGGGAACACCCTGTCAGGTCCCGGGGATTTGGCTATGGATAGATTGAGAGCACACAATGGTCTAACCATGGGATCATGGATGAAACAGTGGGCATTTTGGATGGAAAGGGATGCAAGGAAATGTGAAAGGGATCATATAGATAAACATCAAAAAGTGTGGATCATGCATCAAAGCTTCCTGTATGATTGTTTGTTATGAACAAAGGAGCACTCTAGGAAAGGGTTCAATGATATAAATCTGAACAATAAGCCAAAGGAAATTTTAAGGGCGCATAGTCACTGCCATCTGGTTCAGCTAGACCTTCACAGGATCTGAGAGGCCAGAGTAGAGCTGCAGATCTCAAGAAGAAGCCAAATCCTGAGAAGTGATCGGAGGTCAAGATCAAGTGCATATTTTTCTTTCTTGTTCCGAGCTTAAAGTTTGTACCATCCAACTTCAGAAGCATATACTCCATTATCCAAGATGCCTGATAGATATCTAAACTGAATTTTGATGGGTAAAGCAAAACAGGGGAAGTCTTCAAAGCATCACAGAGGTGGCTACTTGTGATCCACTTCTTGCTCAGGTCATTTGCATATGACTGTGCGAAACTTCAGCCATTTAAATAATCCTGTGGCAAAATACTTAGAGAATCATTGCAAGAATCAATAGAACCAATTAAAAGGTGCTCATCTTTTTTAACTAGTTCTGATTGGTTTGGACAGTGGGTCCTTGAGGTTTCTAAATGAGCTCTGTTGTCCATCATAAAGAAATAGTGCTGGCTGGAGAGTTGATGTCCAACCACCATTGCAGTGCCAGTATCATATCAGCATTGCATGCTCATTGGCATTGTTGCCAGCCTGCTCTGCATATCTCTGCACTTAACAATGTGCCATCTGGTGTGACTCAAAGTACAAACATAACGCACAGGATTCAGATGCCATTTTGGAACCAATCAGGCATCTTTACGGTTCAAACACAATAAATAACACCCTTTTTATGGAGTGCTCAATCATTTCATAATTGCTGAGACATTCTGAGTTTTTACACCACCTGCTAACCTCTCATTCACTGGCACTCACTCCACACACCCTCCCAAGGCTTCCTGTCAGGCTGATGCCAATATGTCAAGAGGCACATTACTTATCCTCTTCTACTACATGAGCCCAACAGCTACCAAAGACTTCTGTGTGGAATGTTTTAGCCCCGGGCACAAGTAAACCCAGGTCAATTTTACTCCAAAGCTATATTAACATCTATCACATTACCTGAAACTACACAGCATTTTGTTCTGCCTTTAAGCTGTTTTGGTGTTAAATTTATTTCAAGACTAAGTGTATTGTAATTATTTCCATCCACTTAATAAAATTAAGTGGAATATTGATCAAGTGTGAGATTCAAGTATTTTAATTTACCCGAATTAAAGAAATGTTCCATTCAGTTACGTGTCATAAGTTTGTCTCTATTGTTGAACCTAAATAAATCTTTTCAGTTTCTGGCGAAAGCTAGCAAATAATCCAAGCAATTTAAATTATACACTTGGGTGTCTCTAAGTTTATTTTAATGAATTCATGACTAGTTTAAACATTTCTCCTCGCCATTCTGTCTACTTTAATTACTTTCTATTAATAGATAAAATGAAACAATAGAACAAAGGGTTAATCAAAACAGAATCATTTTAAATTATAAAGCCAGATGTTTAGTAGTTGTGGCAAGCAATGTTTAATTCTTACAAATGTTAAAACTAATCAATAATGGCATTAAAATATGGCTAAATATTAAAATAATAGCCATTGTTACTTTCTTTTCTCTCCTTTTCCACAGCTGTCTTCTTCAATCATAGGGTGCATTATTCATAATTCTAAACCAGTTTGTGCCAATAGCTTCACGAATGTGCATTATACTCCCATGTATTTGATGTAATGACTGGTGATATTCAGAATGGGTATCAATCATTAAAGTTGGCACAATCAGAAGCACCTTGAGATTAAAATTCACAATTTGCTTAAGATGGAAAAAATGCCTATATTTGAAATTGACTGTTGCTAACATAGCAGCAATTTTGTTTCTAAATGTGCAATTCATTAGAAGGAGCCAATGACAGTGTGCAGTACATGTGTAGCTTTTGCTGCTGTGAAAGAAGTGAATTAACAACATAACTGTTGTGAAAACAAGAAAGCGGACCTCTTCAAGAACTTACTGACTTACTGCCCGTTATTCCACTGGCGTTTAGAGCAGTGATAAAGATCCTCCATCTCTGTGTGTATAGGAGGATTTTTCATTACTGTTTCTGTAACAATTGTTTTTTGACCAGTCAGGGCCATTAGCCCTGAGGTGAATCCCTGAACCTGGAGGACCGGTGGACAACTCTTCATCTGGCCTTTACCCTTTGACCTATTTGGCATGGGTGATGCTTCTAAGAGAGCCAAAGCACAAGGCCCTGACTGCAGCCTACATAGCTCTCCAGGTTATTGAGGCATGCAAGCCTCCAAACCCTATGACAAGGTGGTGGTCCGCATGAGGGACCTCTTCTAGAAGGAAAAAGACTATTTCCAGGTATAATATTCCAAAATTCACTATCATTGTAGGAGTGAGTTAACAGCAGAGGATAGATGCCTAGAGGTGCAGTTAATCTAAGTTCAAAGTAAACTTATTATCAAAGAAGATGAATATCACTACATACAACCCTGAAATGCATTTTCTTGCAGGTATTCATAGTAAATACAAGAAACACAATAAAGTCAATGAAAGACTGCTCCCAATAGGACAGGCAAGCAACCAGTGTGCAAAAGACAACAAACTGTGCAAATACAAAAAAGAATAATAATAATAACCTGTGAGGGGTTTCCTGTCCCTCATTGAGCATGTTCATCCCGAGATGGTGGATTGGGGAAAGATGCACAATAGGGCAGGTGGGAAATAAAATACCACCTGTCCACCAAAACAGAAACAAATTCAGGCACGTTTGTACCCAGATTGGGTGGTGCTCTACTCAGGCTGAAACCAAAACCTGACTGTGGGTATAAAACGTAATACTTTAGAAATGGGGAGATGTCTGTTGAATAGAGTCATATGGCCATTGCCTGTAGATCATTAGGCCATGCCTGGAGCAAGTGCTGTCTGTGAAAGTAAGCAAGCCATTAGTGGTGCACTGCTGAATAGGCGGGCAGGCACCAGGAAATGCAAAAAAGGATACAGCTAGCATTCAAAGTAGCCCACCAACACAACAGGCTGCGAGTGCTGCAAGGGTTTCTCAGAGGATCAGTCCACTTACAACTGATAGCACTCAAGCCATTAAGAGAAGGACACACATGAAATAGTCATTAGAACAACTGCAATAAGTATATTATCAAGTAACAGAACTTAAGACTGACATAACAGCTAAGTGGGACAAACTTCATCACTAGTTTATAGCACAATAATCCTTCATGCTAGTAAATGCACATCAAATTGCAGATCAACGTAGAGCGATAGTAAAAAAAACTTAATCCTGATAAACATGTTAAACCAAATAAAACATAATGTTGCACAAAAGTAGAAAGAAACCAACCTAGAGACCACTGCAATGCTATGCAAGGAAGTAATGAAGATGAAACCCACCAAAGCACTAATGAAAGTACCACAACTTCAACTGTTCCACAAACCTGACAGTAACAGCAAAAGCACAGGTTTAGAGCCTCTGCAGGATGCTGGTGAAAACGCTGCATTACAGAAAAAAAAGTCCTAATATTTAAGATCCCACACCTTCAGAATAAATGGGTATTGATCCAACAAGAAGACCCTGCATACCAGAATAAAATATGTCATCAAAATTTGACACAATTCTTAATACTCTCAACAATATTATACTACCATAATAGTTAGGAAAACTTGAAACATCTGAAGAACTACACACAGTAACATACTGTGCAGCATTAGCAGCAGTGTAGTGCAATGGCTTCAAAATAGAGGCACACATTAGTAGAAATCCAAAACTGAGTAATAACAAGAGAAAAAAAATGGCAGAAGAGATTTAGAAACACAATTGAAACTTTAAGAGCAGAAGTAGCCTGCCTAATGGAGTATAAAATGGATAACCAGAGCTAGACAGTTAAGAGAAAAGCTAAGAAAATACAAAGCCAGACTAAATAGATATAGTACATGAAATGCACCAAACAAAGAAAACTGAATTATCAGTTCAGACACAATGCAAAATGTTTTATATAGATCATTGAAATTAAATTTGACATGATGAAATGCCACTAATCTTAGCATAGACTTATCAAGAAACACAGAGATAATGAATTTTTGGTCTACTATTTGGTCAGACATGGTGTTACACAATCAAGAAACAAGATGGATTAGGAAGGAAAAAGAACACACTCACACAATTGAAAAAATGCAAATGCCTGAAGCTCCAATGGATATGCTAAAAGTTATTATAAAAAATACCCACAACTGTAAAAGTACTGGCAGTGATAATATTCATAGTTGTTAAAAATTTACTTGCTGTCGTCTCTACCTGTTAATACATATCAACAATTTTCCTAAAAATCCTGAAAAAGACTGAATTTTTGAAGAAGGTAAAACGTATGTATTACCTAAAGGAAAAAATATATCAGCTTATTACTTGTTCTCAAACTATACATAAAATTGTAACATCTTGCATCTCACAGCTAATCACCACTCACTTAGATCACGACAATATACTTACAGAAGAGCAGAAAGGATGCAATAAATTTATGAAACAATATAAAAAACAACTGATGATGGATTCTATAATTCTAAGTCAAGCCTGGCAGAAAAGCAGAACTCTTTCATGTTATATTAACTGCCAAAAAGCATTTGACTCTGTCACACATTCATGGTTAATAGAAGTTATATATATATAAACTACACCCAATACTTGTGAAGTTCCTTCAAAACCTGATGAAGCATTGGCATACTATAATCACCATACCTATTAACAACCAATAAAGAACAACCATCTTTATCAAAATAAACCAAGGCGTTTTGCAGGGTGGCTTTCTAAGCCTACTATGGTTTTGACTAGATTTAAACCCACTCTCTAATTTACAGAGTCCGATGAAAATTGGTTACCAAATCAGAAACAACAAAACAAATGACAACTTGACACACCTTCTAAATATGGAGGATTTGAAGTTTTATGCTCCTTCATCAGTAAAGCTAAATCAATTAATTCAAATAGTAGAACAATTTTCTAAAGATATAAACATGAACTTTGGACTAGCTAAGTGTAGAACATTAAACATAAAGAAAAGTTCAATAGAGTTAATAGAATAGAAAACAGAGCAGCAGGATACAATACAACCAATGGATGAATGTGAAACATGTAAGTATCTGGGACATCATCAAGCAAATAAAACGGATTATTCGCAATAAAGGGAAAACTTTCGACTGAATTTACTTTAAGGCTTAAGAAAATCTACCAAATAGAGCTCAATAGTAAAAATATAGCAAAGGCAATAAGCACACTTGCTACAACCATTTTAACGTATTCTTTTGGCATAATATCTTGATCTGAAACCAATCTGGGAAATTAAAAAAAAATTGAAATGACAATTTTTTTATAACACTATGCGCTTGAGCGCGCTTAGATTAACACTACTTAGGACAGAAGGAAGAAGAGGAATAACAGACATAAAAATTTACACAACAGTTAGATAAAACATCTAAAGATATACTTTTATCATCGAAAACAGGATTCAGCACTCCGCGCAAGCATATGCAATTCAGATAAGAAGTACACGCCACTAAACTTACATGAAAGCACAACCCAGAAAAATGAATAAATTCAAAGTTCAAAGTAACTTTATCATCAAAGTACAGATATGTCACCACATACTACCCTGAGATTCATATTCTCATGGCATCCTCAGCAAATCAATAGATTTGTCACTATAACAGGATCAATGAAAGATCAACCAGGTGCAAAAGGAAACAAACTATGGAAATGCAAATATAAATAGATAGTAATAGATAATGAGAACATGAGATAATAAGATAAAGAGCTCTTAATGTGAGATCATTGTTTATAGGAACATTTCAGTGATGGGGCAAGTGAATGTAGTTGTCCCCTTTAATTCAAGAGCCTGACTGTTAAAGGGTAGTAACTGTTCTTGAACCTGGTGGCGTGAGTCCTGAGGCTCTTGTGCCTTCTTCCTGATGGCAACTGCGAGAAGAGAATATGACCTGGGTGGTGGGTATTTCAGATGCTGGATGCTGCTTTCGTAAGACAGCGTTTCAAGTAGATGTGCTCAATGGTTAGGAGGACTTCACCCATGATGAGCTGGGCTGAATCCACAGCCTTTTGTAGGATTTTCCGTACAAAGCCATTGGTGTTTCCGGACAGTCTCTGCAGATTCCTCAGAGAGAACAGGCGTGGCCATGCTTTCTTCACAAAAGCACAGACATGCTGGGTCCAGGACAGGTCCTCTGAAAAAGAAACATACATGAATTTAAAGTTGCTAACCCGTTCTACCCCTGATCCTCCAATGAGGACTGGCTCATGGACCTCTGGTTTGCCTCTCCTAAAGTCCATAATCAGTTCCTTGGTCTTGTTGACATCAGAAGAGAAGAGAGCATGTCCTTGGGTGATGGGGGTCCTTAATAATGGACACTGCCTTTCTGAGGAACCACTCCTTGAAGATGTCTTGAATAATACGGAGGCTCGTACCCAAGAAGGAGCTGACTACTTTTACAACTTTTTGTAGCTTCTTTTGGTCCTGTGCAGGAGGCACCACCCGTACCCCCATACCGGACAGTGATGCAGCCTGTCAGAATTTTCTCCAAGGTACATCCATTGAAGTTTGAGTGTTTTAGGTGACAAACCAAATCTCTTCAAACTTCTAATGAAATATAGCTGCTGTCTTGTCTTCTTTATAGCTACATCGATATTTTGGGACCAGATTAGTTCCTCAGAGACCTTAACACCCAGGAACTTGAAACTGCTCACTCTCTCCACTTCTGATCCTCCTATGAGGATCAGTTCATGTTCCTTCAGTTTACCCTTGCTGAAATCCAGAATCAGCTCTTTGGTCTGGTTGATGTTGAGTGCAAGGCTGTTGCTATGACACCACTCAAGTACCTGATATAGCTCACTCCTGTACACCCTTCCTTCACTGTCTGAAATTCTGCAAACAATGGTTGTATCATCAGCAAGTTTATAGATGCCATCTGAGTTATGCCTAGCCACACAGTATTGGGTATAGAGAGAGTAGAGCAGTGGGCTAAGCACACATCCCTGTGGAGCGCCAGTGTTGATTGTCAGCAAGGTGGAGATGTTATCATTAGTGGTGTCATCAGCAAACTTAAATGGCACTGGAGCTATGCTTAGCCATAGGGTCATAAGCGCAAAGAGAGTAGAAGAAGGATATAAGCACAGCCTTGTGTTGCTCCTGTGCTGATGTTAATTATAGAGGAGAACTGATTGAAGTCTGTAAGTGAGGAAATCAAGGATTCAGATGCACAAGGAGATGCTGAGGCCCAGGGCGTAGATATTAGAGATTAGTTTCGAGGGGATGATAGTGTTCAATGCAAGTCTGTAGTCAATAAGGAGCATCCTAATGTATATATCTTCCCTCAGATTTTCTAGGGTTGAGTAAAGAGCCAGTGAAATGGCATCCACTGTTGACCTGTTGTGATGGTAGGGAAAATGGATGTGAGATGGCTTTTGGGCTGCAAAGAGCATGCTGAGCTTTGTCCTTCTACTCCATGAGTATAGATGGAGACTGAAGACTGCAGCACCAGTAGTGAGAACCAGAAAGGGAAGTACAGGAGCACTTATAGGACTGATCAGACTTGGTGAACTGGACTATGTTCAGGGATTCATCTTCAAATCTGGATGAGTATCGGCAGTTGCTACCAACTTCATTAAAAGCTGTGCGGATGAGTGTGTGTCTATGAAAACTTGCTGTACATTCCCAAACCTAAAGCTGTGAATGAACCAGTGACAACACTGTTATAGGCAGAATCAAAGGGGGTTACAAATCATCTTCTCAAGTATGCTGATTCATCACCACCTTTGATTCCGCCTACAACAGTGGTGTCATCAGCAAACTTGAATATGGTAGTGGAGCTGTGCTTAGCCACACAGTCATAAATGTAAAGCAAATACAGCAAGGGGCTAAGCACACAGCCTTGCGGTGCACCTGTGCTGATGGAGATTGTGGAGGAGATGTTTTGGTCAATCTGAGCTGACTGGGGTCTTCAAGTGAGAAAATTGAGGATCCAGTTGCAAATAGAGGTATTTTAACCAGGGTTTTGAAGCTTACTGATTAGCTTTGAGGGATTGATAGTATTGAATGCCAAACCTGCAGTGGAGGAAGAGCAGCCTGATGTATGCATCTTCACTGTCCACATGTTCCAGGGTAAGTGAAGAGCTAATTCAATGACATCTGCTGTTGACCTGTTGTGATGGTAGGTAAATTAGAGCACATGCATGTTTCTTCTCAGGCAGGAATTAACATGTTTCAGCAGCAAACTCTCAAAGCACTTCATCACAGTGGAAATAAGTGTGAAGGATGATAGGTATTGAGGCTGGTTACCACGTTCTTCATAGGTGCCAGTATAATTGAAGCCTGTTTGAAGCAGATGGGTACCTCAAGCTGCCAAAGTGAGCATTTAAAGATATCAGTGAACATTCCAGCCAATTGATCAGTGAAGGTCTTCAGTAATTGGCCAGTTACCCCATCTGGGCTGGATGCTTTCCTATGGCTCACCCTCCTAGAGGATGCTCTTACATAAGCCTCAGGGACTGAAATCACAGTGTTCTTGTAAGCTGTGGGAATTCATGAAGATTTCTCCATGTTTTGTTGGTCAAAGCAACCATAAAAGACATTGAGACTTGCCTGATGGTCGCTGATGGGGTAACAGGTCTTTCCCAGTGTTCCTAGTTTACTTCTTTTTTTGTTTCCAACCTTTTGAAATATTACTGTTAAACGTGTTGTTATCTTACAACGGCAACCAACGAAGAAGCTTCGGAATCTATTACGGGCTTGCTTCAAAAGCTTTCTACAGACTCGCAAAAGCTTACCGAGGAGTTTCATCAGTTCAGAAAAGAAGCGTCAGCCAATTCACAACAAATCAGTTTTGAAGTTAGACAAATAGGTACAAAACTGGATGTTATTCAAGAAACTTTAATCGAGCATGATAAGAGGATAAAAGAGCATGAAGAGATTATAATGATACTGGATAAGAGAACTGATGATCTGCAAAAGCTGTATGAAAAACAATCCAAATCCAATGGAAAACTGAGACAGAAGATTATTGATTTGGAAAATAGAAGTAGGAGAAACAACTTATGAATCTTGGGACTTAAAGGGTGAACAGAAGGAGATAATCCAAAGGAATTCTTTGCAAACCTTCTGATGGAATTATTCCTTGATATTATACAGTCTTTACCTTTGATTGATCGAGTTCACAGATCAGCTATTTAGAGATTGACTTCAGAATCAAGACCAAGATCGGTCATTATATGCTTTCATGAATTTCAAATAAAGGACCTTTTGATTCGTGAATCCCGTCGGAAAGGTATGATTGACCACAAGGGTCAGAGGATTCATATTGTTGAAGATTTCTCATCGGAAGTTATGGAAGAACGTGTTAAGTTTAAAGAAGGTATGGTGGACCTTTATAGCAAAAACTTCAAGCCTTCTCTTCGCTATCCGGCTCAGCTGAGAATTGCAGTGCAAGATGGCTCAAAGAAATGGTTTCTTCAGAACGAAGAGGCTTAGAAATTTTTAGACTTAGAAATGTAACTGTTTAATATTTTTCAGTATGAATAATTGCTTCTTTCGTTTGGTAAAACTGTATAACCTTATTTTTTACTGCATTTTGCTTTGTCTTGGTTGGAACAGCAATCAACCTTGAATTGTTTGGAGCAGTTCCAGCAGGCTTTTCTGGGGGGATGATCTTAGTGGGGGTAGGCATCAGCTGCCTTTCAGCCGATTTTCTCTCTTTGGGAGGAGGGAGGGGGATAGGGTGTTCTTTTCTCTTGAAGCTGATTTGGAAATTTAGTCAACCCTGTTGCCTAGTCACCATATCTCAAGGTTTATTGTTTGGGTTTAATATACATTCCTCTGACTGTTACTTTAACCTTTCTTATAAATAGTTTTAAAATGGATCAAAGTATTAATTTACTTAGTTTTAACGTGAAAGGGCTAAGTCACCCTGTGAAAAATAAGATTTTTGCCTATATTAAAAAACTTAAGGTACCAATTGTTCTTCTTTAAGAAACTCATGTACGTAAATGTGACAATTCACGCCTTTTTAATCAATGGAGAGAATCTCATTTCCATTCTTCGTTTCAGGCCAAAGCCAGAGAAGTTTTGATGCTTATAGATAATAAAGTTTCCTTTGTTCAACATAAAGTAATTTCTGATACTAATGGGTGTTTTGTTATAGTATCAGGGAAGCTAGATAACAACTTAATGGTATTTGCCAACGTGTATGCTCGGAATATAGATGACCCAGGCTTGTTTGCGCATTTTTTTTTTCATTTTTGCCAGATCTGAGTCTGTACTCATTGGTGATGGGAGGAGATCTTAAATGTTGTCTAGATCCACCTTTAGATCATTCATCTTCTAAACTAGTGATACCAAATAAATCAGCTGTGTTTATTAAATCTTTTCTAATGAAATGTGGTATTGTTGATGTTTGGTGTTTTTTTCATCCAGTAGACAGGGAATATTGATTTTTCTCTCATGTCCATCAGACATATTCCAGAATTGATTACTTTTTTATTGATAGCCAAATTATTCCACTAGTTTGATCTTGTGAATCTAAAGAGATTGTTGTCTCAGATCATGACTTAATTACCTTAGTGTATTTTTTGTTGATCTTTAATAGTAACTAATAAAAAAGATTTTGAAAATGATAATGAAATTTAGAGAAGATTCAGTGTTCAATTTCTGAATCTAATCAAGACTTTCAAACATTGCGGGCACCTTTTCTGAACTATTTTCAAAACCTTTGATTTGCTGTTAAACCACAGATTATGGCTAATAATATATATTTTTCTTTTTTCTTCTTTATTAATCAGCTTAGGTCTTGGTAGTGGGTTAGATTTTTTCAATGTAATAAATTTACTATATTTCAATATTATAAATTAATTAATTTGTATGAATATAGTGTAAGGAACTTGTATGTGCAATTCAGTAAAATGTATTTGACATATTTCTTTTTTCTTGAACACTGTATTCTCTTATGTAGAAAATTAATTTAAAAATATTGAAAAGAAAAGACATTGAGCTCACCTGGAAACAAAGCCTTGTTGTCCCCTACAGTGCCTATAAAAAGTATTCACCGCCCCCCCCCCCCCCCGGAAGTTTCATGTTTAGTTGTTTTACAACATTAAATCACAGTGGATTTAATTTGGCTTTTCTGATCTACAGAAAAGACTCGCGTCAAAGTGAAAACACATTTCTAC
The DNA here is from genome assembly GCF_963921235.1 of Mobula hypostoma. NCBI lineage: Eukaryota > Metazoa > Chordata > Chondrichthyes > Myliobatiformes > Myliobatidae > Mobula > Mobula hypostoma. The sequence continues at coordinate 142,564,845 of NC_086099.1, forward strand.
AGATTTGTCTAAATTTATTACAACTATTAAACACAAAATAATTGATTGCATAATTATTCTTCCCCTTCAAGTCAGTACTTAGTAAATGCACCTTTGGCAGCAATTACAGCCTTGTGTCTGTGAGGATAGATCTCTATCAGCTTTACACATCCAGACACTACAATTTTTCTCCATTCTTCTTTATAAAACTGCTGAAGCTTTATCAGACTGCATGGGGATCATGAGTGATCAGCCCTTTTCAAGTCCTGCCACAAATTCTCAGTTGGATTGAGGTCTGGACTCTGACTTGCCCACTCCGACTTTGCACTTTTTAAATCATTCCTGTATAGCTTTGGCTTTATGCTTGGGGTCATTGCCCTCCTGGAAAACAAACCTTCTCCCAAGTTGCAGTTCTCTTGCAGACCTCATCAGGTTTTCCTTCAGTATTTCCCTGTACTTTGCTGTATTCATTTTACCTTCCACCTTCACAAGCCTTCCAGGGTAGTGAAGCATCCCCACAGTACGATGCAGCCACCACTATGTTTCACGGTCGGGACAGTGTGTTTTCGATGATGTACAGTGTTTGACTTACACCAAACATGGCACTTAGTCTGACAACCATAAAGCTCAATTTTGGTTTCAGGAGACCGTAGAACCTTCTTCCAGCTGACTTCAGAGTCTCCCACATGCCTTCTGGCAAACTCCAGCTGAGATTCCATGTGAGTCTTTTTCAACAATGGCTTTCTCTTAAAGCTGTGACTGATGAAACATGCAGGCAACAGTTGTATGCACAGTCTCTCCCTTCTCAGCCAATGAAACTTGTAACTGCCTCAACCATACATGAAGCCTGTGACCAGGTCTCTTAATGGTTTCCCTCACTAGTCCCCTTCTTGCGCAGTCACTCAGTTTTTGAGGATGACCTGCTCTAGGCAGATTTACAGCCGTGACATATTCTTTCCATTTCTTGATGATTGACATAACTGTATTCCAGGGAACATTCAGTGAATTGGGAATTTTCTTGTATTCATCTCCTGGCTTGTGCTTTTCATAGAGTTTCTTGGAATATTCTTTTCTCCTCTAGGTGTAGTTTATGCAAGGAATGTAACTCATTAGCAGTTGGACCTTCCAAATGAAGGTGTATCTTTACTATACATCAATTGATACAGTCTAACTACACACAGGTGATCTCCATTTAACTAATTATGTGATTTCCAAAACCAATTGACTGCACCAGTGATGGTTTGGTGTGTCTTATTAAAGGGGGTGATTACTTATGCAACCAATTATTTTGTGTTTTATATTTGGCTAAGGCACTCAACTAGCAACCTGAAGGTCGTGAGTTTGAGCCCCAGCTGAGGCAGTGCGTTGTGTCCTTGAGCAAGGCACCTAACCGCACAGTGCTCTGCGCCGACATTGGTGCCAAGCTGTATCAGCCCTTGCCCTTCCCTTGGACAACCTCGGTGTCGTGAAGAGGGGAGACTTGCAGCATGGGCAACTGCCAGTCTTCTATACAACCTTGCCCAAGCCTGCGCTCTGGAGAGTGAAGGCTTTCCAGGCGCAGATCCATGGTCCCGCAAGACTAACAGATGCCTTTATTTGTAATTAATTTAGATCACTGTAGAGGATGATAGAAAGCACAGGTTAATAGGTCCTTGATTTGAAAAGACACTAGAAGTTACAGAGAGAAGGCAAGAGCAACACACACAAAATGCTGAAGGAACTCAGCAGGCCAGGCAGCATCTATGGAAAAAACTACAGTCGACGTTTCAGGCTGAAACGCTTTGACTAAGTTCTGCTGAAGTCGACTGTACAATTTTTCATAGATGCTGCCTGGCCTGCTGAATTCCTCCAGCATTTTGTGTGTATTGCTCAGATTTCAAGCACCTGCAGATTTTCTCTTGTTTGGGAGAAGGCAGGAGAATGGGTTTGAGAGGTATAAAAAATCAAGTTTATTTATTTATGATAAAAATATTTTTTTATTATTGAAATCATCAATTGGTTGAACAGACTCAACAGGTCAAATAGCCTAATTCTGCTTTTATCTGGTCTTATGGATCAATAATAGATTCAACCATTGAGGTTTTAAAGATAGAGGAGCTGCATCCTTCTCAGTGTGCTTAATGATAAGATCGGGGTTCAGTTCCAATATGTGGTCATTGCCAGGTTTAATGATACCCACTAGCAGCCATTATAGCGATCAACACTGACCCTCAGTGAGGTCATATGTGGCTTTCAGGAATCATCGTAACAGTCACTATATCAGTTTCACATGAGTGATTGTTCTGGGAAAGAATGAGCACAAGCACAAGTACCTAAATCAGACTGCATGGCGTACAAGACCGATTCGTTGATTTGTTGACGGATGGCAAGGGCAGATGGTGGGGGAGCTGTGAGGTCTCAGTTATACCAAGGACTAGGTCCCAAGCGGCGGTGTCACCTATTTCCAGCCACCCAAGAGAGAGGCATCAGAGACATTGTACTCTACTGGAGGCAGTGTGACACGGTGTCTAAGCTGCGGTCGGTGCTGCCCGCCAATGTTCACTCAACAAAAGACAGGTCGTATTGTGTTCGACTGCAGAATCCTGTAATGTTCCATAGCCTTAGGGTCTTGGGCCATATTTTACATGTGACTGCATTTTATTGATATCTTACAGGTGCTTTCAGTCTTCTATGTGCCTCGTGCTGTGTGTGACTGTTGGTACTGTGTTTTTCACCTTGGCCCCAGAGTAACACTGTTTTGTTTGGTTGTATTCATGCGTATCATGTATGGTTGAACGGCAATTAAACTGGGACTTGACATGAGTGAGCAATTTTCTATATCCACTGTAGTCAGTCAGTTGAATATCCAGCTGGCCATCTTGATCAACCAGATACAGAGAGATATGTCATCCGTAACCCCAAGGGTTAGGATAAGAGAGATGTTCAATGTGCAGGAATTAAAGAAAGGGGGTAACAGTTAGGAATTAGGGGGTATGGCAATACTTATGGTATAATGGACAAAAGGGGAGACACCTGTACAGAGTAGATAAAACTGTTGGGTTTATGGGAGAAGGGAGTAAAATAAGAAGGGAAGGAATTATTTTGACATGGCTTAGAATTGGGCGTACCAAACTTAATTATTCATATATCTTGCAACCCACATAAAAATTACTGGTGAACGCAGCAGGCCAGACAGCATCTCCAGGAAGAGGTACAATCGACGTTTTGGGCTGAGACCCTTCGTTAGGACTAACTGAAAGAAGAGCTAGTAAGAGATATGAAAGTGGGAGGGGGAGTGGGAGATCCAAAATGATAGGAGAAGACAGGAGGGGGAGGGATAGAGCCAAGAGCTGGACAGTTGATTGGCAAAAGGGATATGAGAGGATCATGGGACAGGAGGCCTAGGGAGAAAGAAAAGGCTGGGGGGGAGAAAGCCCAGGGGATGGTATAGTGAGAGGGACAGAGGAAGAAAAAGGAGAGAGAGAAAAAGAATGTGTGTATATAAATAAATAAATAACGGCTGGGGTATGAGGGGGAGGTGGGGTATTAGTGGAAGTTTGACAAGTTAATGTTCATGCCATCGGATTGGAGGCTACCCAGACGGAATATAAAGTGTTGTTCCTCCAACCTGAGTGTGGCTTCACCTTTACAGTAGAGGAGGCTGTGGACAGACATATCAGAATGGGAATGGGATGTGGAATTAAAATGTGTGGCCACTGGGAGATCCTGCTTTCTCTGGCGGACAGAGCGTAGGTGTTCAGCGAAATGATCTCCCAGTTGGTGTCGAGTCTCGCCAATATATAGAAGGTTGCATCAGCAGCACCAGACGCAGTATATTACCCCAGCCGACTCTTATGTGGCAATCTCCTCTGACCTGGGCCAACATTTACATGCCGGGCGGCACCTAATTAATTAGCTTGCGTGCTTTGCGGCCCGGTATCGGTCGCAGCCCGGAGGTTGGGGATCACCACTCTACACCACACTCCAGTCCAGTTGGTGGTGCTAATGCACCTTTCAGTTCAACTGCCAACCATTATTAAAAGTCATATTAAAAGAAGATAAAGAAAACACTTGACTCAGTGGCACAACCAGTTGCTGCCTCACATTTTCAGTGACCTGACTTCAATTCTGACATCTGTTGCTATTTGTTTGGAGTTTGCACATTCTCTGAGTGACCTTGTAGGTTTCCTTCTGGTGCTGCTGTTCCCTTGTACCTCCAAACAATCTCCAGGTTGGTGATTTATGAGTGACAGGATCTGCCGGGATGCAGGAAGAATAAACTGGGCCAGGGTAGGATAAATACAAATGGGTGTCTGATGGTCAGTGCAGTCCTGGTTGGCCAAAAGGCCTGCCCAAGGCTGTTTCTTTCTCTGACTGTATGAAAAAAAAAGACTAAAATGCATAAGAGGTTAGCACTCATGTTAAATGGGCAGAACATTGCAATTGTGCACCATTACATGTTAACACTTTCATGATCTCTATCATTCTACTATGGTCGAGTTACACCAAATTAAGCATGGAAGCCCTTGGGCCTTCTCCCAGACTATCTACAGACATCTTTTGATTTAGGTTTCAGAGTGATTACTATCATTCACATCATTCCAGCCCATTACCCACTCCTGGAATATAGTCATCCGATGGAAAATCAAAATTTTCATCTATCTCATGTTGCTCTTGGATTATTTCAGAGCGGGCCTGGCTAACTGAGCTGTTTCTATTGTATACGAGCTACGTGTGGGTCAGGCTGTGCTATGTTCCATCTTAATACTTGAGTTGTAGTGGGGCTATGCCATGCCAGCTCAATACTGTACCCAAGTTAGTTTAGCCCAATGTCAGCATATGGTGGTTTTATTAGCTGAACACTGGGCCAGGGATTAGACACTGTACATCAACTTAATGCTTAATTCAGTACCAGCAGTGGGGTTTATTATAGACAAATTTACGAATGGAGACCATTGCCCAGGTGCAAGTGTCTTTTTTCAGATGTGGATTCAATATCAATGTCCAGGTGTATAATCCGAACATGCCCTCAGGTTAGGTAAACAAGAAATAGAAGTAATTGGACTAGGATTGGCCAAGCTCATGTCGGGTTCAAATCAGTTGTGGTCTGGTTAGGTATGGATTGGACATGCTCAAGTGGGATGAGATGGACCGTGGTTAAGTTGGACTCTGAATGCCAGCGATTATGTTGTTGAGTTGGGACTGGTTATAGACAGGTTGGCTATGAAATGGCTGGGGTTAGATTGCGTTCATTTTGGCTATGGTCAGATTTGGTTTTAATTTTATGCCTGAGCAGACCTTTATTTCACAGCTGTTAACCACATTGCTGTCATACCTTGACCTAATTTCTTTATGAACAGCAGGTAGGTGGCTCTTAATGAACGATATAAATTTTAGGAGCATCATGGTAGCTTTGCAGAGCACTTACTGATAGCTCCGTTGTGCTCCAGATTGTTTAAAGTAATTGAATTTAAATTCTCCAACTTCCACGTTGGCATTTGAACTCTTGTTAAAAATTTTGGAATTATGTGACTAGAAACATTTTTGTTCCACTGTTAAGACCCCTACCCACCCTTACCCCCTTCTAATCTCCCACCCCCACCCATTTTATTCTTCCGGGGCCTCTTCAGTTTTGCAGCTACCTGATAAACAGAAACATCAGTTGAATCTTTTCACCCTCCCTGGATCAACACATGCGCCATCTATTTTCACTGTATACAGTCCATTACTCCGGCATCACCCCTCATAAAATCCTTGTCTTCTTGAATGACACAAACAGTGGAAAGCTAACCTAATGAATGCATGGTTGTCTTTTCTTCACTAGATAGTTAGAAACTGGACCACACAAGGGACAAAACGGATAAAACCGAGGGCTTGTTAGTAAGAAATAAATGGTTGTCACAAACTAAAACTTTATTTTGGTCTTTTCCTGCAGCAATCATTGCTATCAGTGAATCTCTGTGGGCTCATTCAATTCCCAAAGTATTGAGTAGGCAGGTCAATTGGTCACAACACTGTGCATAGACTGAGCTTCTTCTCTCCTTTGGCATCAATTGCAGACATTGTCTTCCATCGTTTCTTTGAGCAAACAGGTCTATCATACATCTGTTTAATACAGTTGATGGCAGCACAGTAACTCCACTGAAGAATGAAGCCTGGGCCCAGTCATCAGATTTGAGATGTGGCTCTTTGTCAGTTGCCTCAAAACCTCAAACATGCTAAGTAAGAAATTGCTGTGGATCTTGCTGTGAAATTAGAAAGGACTAACCCTGAGTAGTTTGTTGGAAGATGTTTTTCTTTATTCCTTATAATATTATTTTTCTAGCACCGCTCAATATGCTCATGAATCTCTTCTACATCATTTTCGGGGAAATTACATTTGTCATCTAATATGGTGTTCAAAACTGCACACAGTCCTTAAACTATGGCCTATCTAATGTTGTATACAATACTAGCACTACTTCCTTGCACTTAAACCAACTCATATTCCACTAAAGATAAGCATCCAGCTCACCTTTTTATCCACTATATCTAACTGTCCTGTTACATTTAAGTTCTAGTTGTTTCTCCACACTTCTCAGTACCTTTTGTTGTTCCCTTGTACCTCCCCAATTGCATCATATCTCTCAGTATTAAATCACATTTACCACTTTTCTACCCAACTAACCAGCCCAATGATCCCTACCCTTCTGTCAACCAATGGGCACTTTTTGTATTATCTGCAAACCTTTATTTCCATGGCCCATGTATGTATATCTAAATCATTAATAATTACAATAATAAAGTGAGAGACCAAGTACTGACTTTTAACAAATCATTCTTCTAGTCACAAAAATACCCTTTGCTTCTGCTATGGACCCAATTTTGGATCTGATTTGCCAATTTCTTGTGGATCTCATTGATATTATGCAGGGGCGGCACTGAGGTGGTGCTCGCTGGTGCTATAGCACCAGCAGAAAATACAGTAGCACTACCATAGCACCACCAAGAAATTAACTGAAATTTGACATAAAAATTGCAGCTGCTTTGCTTTCTCTGTATAGTTTTGAATACAGCTGGTTTCTCCTATTGATCTAGTGAAACAGCGCCCCCAATTACCATAGCACACACGCAGCAATAAAGCTATAAACTCTGTGCTGGTCTAAGGCCAGATCCACTCCACACCTGTTTATTCATTCGTTGTCAATGCCTTGCCGTTGCTGTCCTCAGATCAGTTAAGCTGATGTAAGATCACTTAAGGTGGTGATATCATTCACTCACACTCATGCGGGAGATTGATAGTATACATACATTGTGCAGGATCCAGGCGTAGATCCATGGTCTTGCGAGACTAACAGATGGCACACACACACATTGTGCTTTTACAAGCTAGCGTGGGCCTGGCACGCGCATTATTTAGGCTGGCATGAAAAATGGATCAATTTTTAGCAAGAAAACGACCTCATCCAGAGGAATCCGTGGTGTCCCAGCCTGAGCCTGTCTTAAATGAAAGAGACATGCAAAAAGAAGTAAGTGGGGATGAGGACAACAGCAGTTCATCAAAGAAGTGTGATGGCGAAGTAGAGGAACAAGAAATGGAGCAGGATTTGGAATAGAACATGGATGAAGCTGCTCTTAGTGCTAGTGGGAATACTGTTAGCAATGTTAGCCAGCAGCCCAAGGAAGGACCCTGTCGGCCAGCATTGAAAAAGTACCCTTTGTTGCTCGCAACAGTTTGGCAATCAGCAAAGGAGTTTTATTCGTGGTTGGTTTGACTGGCTGGAATATTCGATCATGAAAGATACTACATTCTGCTTCTCATGCAGGCATTTCCTGTGTGAAGGACGTGGGTTCCATTCTGAGTCTACCTTCACTGTCACCGGTTACCGCAACTGACGAAAAGCTACAACAGCTTTCAAAACCCACCATGTAAGTGCAGCTCATCAGTTTGCTATGTAGACACGGGCCGAATTCAGATTGAGAAAACAAGACGGCTCAAGATTGGGAAATATGCTTGACAAAGGACATGCAAAGATTGTCCAAGAAAAGCGTGAGTATATGAGAGCAGTGAATGAGTCTCTACGCTATACTGCATGCCAAGGCATTGCCCAGCGAGGACACCGGGAGGATGATGGATCTGGCAAATATCAGTGGTGGTGCAGTATTTGAATAACAAAACAGTGCTTGAAGAATTCTTGCACTTCACTCCAGCAGAAGGGTTGGACGCAGAGTCGCTTCTTAATAGCATTGAATAGACACTCGCCCAGTGTGTTATTGATAAGAACACAAGTATAGGTCAGTGTTATGATGGGGCGGCAGTGATGTCCGGGTGCAATAACGGGATACAAGAGTGGTTCAGGAAAGAGGTCCCGCAGGCATTATATCTACACTGCCATGCTCACAGACTTAACCTTGTTTCAGTGGATGTTGTGAGCAAATTACAACAAGCGGGCGGGTGAATTTTTTGAAACTGTGCAACTGCTTTACAACTTCTTTACAAACTCTGTTGGCCACAATCTTTTCATGAAGAAACAGAGAGAACTGGAATCAACTGCACAGCCCGTGGAATTGAAGAAGTTGTCAGATACACACTGGGCATAGCAGTATACAGCTTTGTGGGCTATAAGGAAATCACTGCAGGATATTATGGGTCAACCAAATGCACGGAGGAAGGCGGAGGCCAGAGCTGTAAATGGACTGATCGAGGAGCAGTTTGCTTTACTTCTCACTCTGAGGATTTATTCCAAGTCACCAAGTTCGTGTCAGACCAGCTACAATCTCCCAGTTTGGGGCTTTCATCCGCTGTGGACTTGGCTCAGTCTATTATCTCAGCAAAACGGGGAGAGGAATCATGGAGTGAAATTTAGGCAATAGCTAGGGACCTGTGCATCAAGGCCGGTATACAGAGCAGACCTCATGAAAGGAGACAGGCCCAACCATCCTGCCACCTACATGATTTTGTTGTTGAGGACCAAACTGAACGCACACCTATCACATCCTCTGATGACCTTCGCAAGCACTGTTTCTATTCGGTTATAGACAGACTTCTGACTAAGATGAAAAGTCAGATCTCAGTTGAGACAGGGAGTGTTCTGACTGGAGTCTCAGCATTGAGTCCCAAACAAAATTTCTTCCTAGACAAGAATTGTCTTTGGCCAATGGCCCAATACTATGGAGTGACTGAAGTGAACCTGACTGCAGAGCTACATCAGGTTTGTCATCTGCTGGAAACAAAACAAAAACAAGGACAGACAGTGAATGACACAGTGGAATTTCTAGCTCTAATGAGACCCTACCGTGATGCATTTATAGATTTATACAAACTAATCTGCATATCACTGACACTGACTCTACCTGTGACATCTGCCTCATGCAAACGGAGTTTCTCTTGCCTCAGACACCTCAAAAACTACCTAAGGAATAGCAGCAGCGATGCTTGGAACAGCAACTTGGCCCTGTTGGCCATAGACAGCTGGAGGACCAAAGCACTTGACATCCAGAAAATTATTGATGCTTTCGCCACCAATCACAACAACAGATGAATTGTGCTTCTCTGCAAACATCAATGGTGAGTGCAGTTGATTTTTTAAAAAACTTGGGCCAATACTAAATAATTATTATTATTATTTTGTGGTGGATACCCCATAGTCCTTATGTTTCCTGCAAATCCTAAAATATTACATTTACTGCTATTAAGCCTACTGGTTTTGCTTAGACTTCCAAGTGGTGATTCTGTTGATTTTTGTTTTAAATTCAGTAGCCGAATTAATTGAGGTATTGCATGGTCAGAGTACGATTTGTCCAACTCCTGGTAAAGCCTTGCATCTTTTGTTTGCCTTATTTGGCTTTAATAACGGTGTATCTTTTGGCATTGTCTGTCTATATAATGCGAATAGCAGTGGACATTGTGGGTTAGTGTTGTGTTTTTCAGTTGAAAAGCACGCATTTGACGCTGATTGCTGGATTGGTGCGTGATTCACGTTGTGCGCTGTGGGTCGGATGCTCTGTTGGTTTGTTTGTTTATGCTCTGTGTAGCCTGGGTTGTCTCTGATGCTGTTGACACTGTCACAGTTCACTTCTATATTAGACCTATCAATTGCTGTTGCTTGTGAATCAACAGAGGCATTTATAGTAGGCACATAATGCTTAAAACTGACTTTTGAACGCCACGCGTCTGACCTTGCGAATACATATTACCATACAGTACATCCTTCAGCACTATCACTGAATAGTTCAGCCCCACTGTAGCACCAGCAAGAAAAACCCTCTGACACCGCCACTGATATTATGCCTAACCCATTATTATGAACTTGATCAGAAACTTTGCTAAGGTCCATGTAAATGACATCAAACACACTGTTCTCATCAACATACTTTGACACCTCTTCAAAAAGTGATTCATGAGTCAAACATGACCTTTCCTCAACAATCCATGGTGATTGCCCCTGATCAATCAATACCTTTCTAACTGAAAATTTATACTGTCCCTCAGAATTGATTCCAATAACTTACCCACCAAAGCAGTTAACTTAATGAATCTGTGTTTACCTTATTTATTCAGCCCTTTAAAAAAAACTGGTATAAAATTAATAGTCCTTCAATCCTCAGACACCACCTTCGTAGCTTGGGAAGACTGAGAAATAATAGTCAGGTTCTCTGCTATTTCCTTCCTTGATTCTTTCAAAAGCCTGGGAAATATTCAGTCTGAACCTAATGATTTAGCCACATTCAGGATGGTAAATATTGCAATATCAATACCATGCTTAGCTCACCAATGAATCACGTATTTCTCCTCAACTCAATATCAGTGTTGTTCCTCTCATTTGTAAGGGCATAAATTGTACTATATATTTTACTCCTGGCGAGGAGCACTCATTACTCCTCTGCCTGAACACTGTTTTAAAAAATTAGAAATAGTTGAAAAGGCCTTTGATAATTGTGAGTTTTAAAGACTATCAGAGTGGTCTTGCCATGAAAAATGGCTGTGAATTTGAAACCCAGAAATCACTGGGAACCTTGTGACTACAAAACCTGATGGCAGCCATGGGATGAGTATAGGGTCATGCTCAAAGTATGAATAATTTGAACTAATAACATTACATTATAAATGTGAATGTAAGGTGTGCATGTTTAATCACACTACAAATGAGTAAAGGAGTGTATCTATTCTCATGAATCACTCCTCCATGCTTTCTCCTACAAATTTATCTTGTGATTATTTACAGATTGTGTTGCCAGTACATGAATGATGAAGAGTTGGGACAGCCAATGCATTTTACACAAGTCAGTACATTATCCCTTATCTGTTATTTCACAAATGCTTTTATTCCCTGCCTCTTTCCTCCACTGGTGTTTACGACTGCCACAATCTCCAGCAGGCAAATAGTACACAGAGAACATGACACGGGAGCTCTGCACTTCACTTCACTGTAAATAAACACAGATTATGATTTTTGTTAAAATCTGCAGACTGCGGGGTACCATGAAGTTCTCTGCTCAGTGACCTTTGCAGACAATAACAAAATAGTGTATGCCAGTGCAAGGAAGCCAATGCTTGGTTAACTAAATCATCATTGCACCATCTTTTCCTTTCCATGTAAGTAATTAATGCAGAGCCATTCAGATTCCTCATTTAAAACGAACAAAAGATTAGTGTTATAAAGTGTCATTGTATCTCTTACCACCTATTACAGAAAAATGTTTTGCCAAGCACTTTTAATCGATTCATTTTCTTCATAGCCCAGCTGTGCTAGACTGCTCTCTTATCAAAGTCTACCACCTGTATATAACTAATCACAGCTGTACGACTGAAGAAAAAAAAACTACAGTAATAATCTATAAAATTCCAATGTAAAGTCAATTTCATCTATGCATGCTTTTTTGGCACTCTCTGGTGTACAAGGGTTTTATTCTCCTGGGAGGTTGTTTGAACTTCAAGTAATGCCTGGATGTCATTCAGTAATTTCTGTGAAATAAGTAAGGCATGAAATTTCACTGTATCGAGGTCCAAAGCTTTACCTTATCACATCCATTCTCTATAGATTCTGTAACTGCGGATGGACTTCAGTTTTTCACAAAATTCAGTTTGCCGGGAAGTTTAACATAGAGTCATAGGGTAATACAGCACGGAAACAAGCCCTTCAGTCCATCTAGTCCATGCTGAACTCTTATTCTGCCGATTCCCATCAATTCATGACTGAATTATAACCCTTCATAACCCTCCCATGGTCTGCACACAATACTCCAAATTTAGCCTCACCAACGTCTGATACAGCTTCAACATAACATACCAACTCCTGTACTCAATACTCTGATTTATGAAGGACAAAAGCTCTCTTCAGGACCATATCTACTTGTAACAGCATTTTCAAGGAACTATGGATCTGTACTCCCATATTCCTCTGACTACTGCACATCTCAGTGCTTTACTGTTCACTGTGTAAGACCTGCCCTGGTTTGTCCTGGCGCAACAACTCACACTTGTCTGCGCGGAATTCCATATGCCATTTTCCAGCTGGTCCAGAGACCGCTGCAGACTTCATTAGTCCTCCTCACTGTTCATTACTCCTGTCTTGGTGTCTTCTGCAAATTTGCTGATCCAGTTTAGTATGTTATCAACCAAATCATCAGAATAGGCGACAAACACCATTGCAAAGATTAAGCAGAGAAAAGAGCCAGCACCAAGCACCAATCCCTGTGGCACAAACATGAGAAAACCTGCAGATGCTGGAAATCCTAAGCCACAAAATGCTGAGGCCCTGATGAAGGGTCTTGACCTGAAATGTCAACTGTTTACTCTTTTCCATAGATGTTGCCTGAACTGCTGAGTTCCTCCAATCCCTGTGCCATTCCACTAGGCACAGTCTTCCTCTCAGCCCCAGCTCCTGCTTTATCTCCACATCCCTTCATGCTATGACCAATCAAGAATCTATCAACTTCTTCCTTAAGTATAAATAAGGACTTGGTCTGCACAGCTGCCTATGGTAAAGAATTCCACAGATTCTCTGGTTAAAGAAATTCCTCCTCATCTCTGTTCAAAAAGGACGCCCATCTATTCTAAGCTTGCGTCCTTTGACTGTAGACTCTCCCATGATAGGAAACATCCTCTCCACATCCACTCTATTGAGGCCTTAAACCATTCGATAGGTTTCAATGAGGTCACCTTCATTCTTCAGAATTCTAGTGAATATAGGCCCAGAGCAATCAAACAGTCTTCATATGACAAGCCATTAAGGGTTTCTTAAATGATACTAAACTACCAGCCTCAACCATTTCCTCTGGCAACACCTTCCATCAACTCATTACCTTCTGTATTAAAAAGTTACTTCTCAGATCCCTTTTAATTTTTTTCCCTCTTGTCAATTACATTACGTATATTGATGTTTCTTATCTATTATATTTGATGTTTTTTTAAAGGTTTATCCATTAAAAGACAAGAGATACATAAGTGAGGGAGAGGATTTGTAAGTATTTGGATAGACAGGGCCTGATTAGGGATAGTCAACGTGGCTTTGTCGGTGGTAGGCCATGTCTAACTAATTAGATAGGTAGATAGACAGATACTTCATTGATCCCAAAGGAAATTACAGTATCACAGTAGCATTACAAGTGCTACAAATATACAAATATATAAATATTAGAAGAGAAGTAAGAAAGAATAAAAAATAAGTTGCCTCAAACAGGAAGGGGTCATCAATTCCCTGGCTGTAGGTTGTCTCATTATAGAGCCTGATGGCCGAGGAGAAGAATGATCTCATATAGCACTCTTCGGAGTAGCGCCGTTGTCTTAGTCTATTACTAAAAGTGCTCTTCTGTTCAGCCAAAGTGGCATGCAGATGTTGAGTTCTGGATACCCCCAACAGAGAAAACATCCTCTCCGCATCCACCCTATCGACTCCTTTCAACATTTGGTAGGTTTCAATGAGATCCTCATGCATTTTTCTAAATTCCAGTGAGTACAGGCACAAAGCTGCCAAACGCTCCTCATATGTTAACCCCTTCATTCCTGGAATCATCCTCATGAACATCCTCTGGACTCTCTCCAATGACAACGCATCTTTTCTGAGATATAGGTCCCAAAACTGTTGTGTGGCCTGACTAGCGTCTTTTAAAGGCTCAGTATTTTCTCATTGCTTTTATATTCTATTCCCCTTGAAATAAATAAAAACATTGCATTTGCCTTCTTTAGCAGAGTCTCAACCTGCAAGTTAACCTTCTGGGAGTCTTGCATGAGGATGCCAAAGTCCCTCTGCATCTCTGATGTTTGAATTTTCTTCCCATTTAGATAATACTCGGCATTATTGTTCCTTTTACCAAAATGCATTATCAAACACTTTACCACTTTTTGGCCCATTCTTCCAATTTGTCTAAGTCCTGCTGCAACTGCATTGTTTCTTCAGCACTACCTATCCCTCCACCTATCTTCGTATCTTCCGCAAACTTTCATTATCCAAATCATTGATAAACAATGTGAAAAACGGTGGTCTCAATACTGATCCCTGAGGAACACTACCAGTCAGTGGCAGGCAACCAGAAAAAATCTCTTTTATTTCCACTTGCTGCCTCTGTCAGCCATTCCACTTCCCTTGCCAGTATCATTCCTGTAACACCATAGGATTTTATCTTGTTAAGCAGCCTCATGTGTGGCCCTTATCAAATGCCTTCTGGAAATCCAAGTAAATGACATCCACTGCCTCTCCTTTGTCCACCCTGCTTGTTATATCCTCATGAACTCTAACAGATATGTCAGGCAAGATTTGCTTTTACAGAAACCATGCTGACTTTGACTTATTTTATCAGTACTTTCCAAGTACCTTGAAACCTCATTCTTAATAATAGACTCCAACAATTTCCCAAATGCTGAGGTTATGTTAACTGGCCTACAATTTCTTTTCTTTTGCCTTCTTTCCTTCTTAAAGAGTGGAGTGGCATTTGCAAAATTCCAGTCCTCCAGAACCATGCCAGAATCAAATGATTCTTGAAAGATCATGAGTAATGCATCTGTCATTTCTTCAGCAACCTCTCTCAGGACTCTGGGATGTAGAACATCTGGGCCAAGTGACTTATCCACTTTTAGACCTTTGAGTTTTCCTAGCACTTTTTCCTTCATAATAGCAATAACACTCACTCCTGTTCCCTGGCACTCACAGACCTCTGGCACACTGCTAGTGTCTTCATGGTGAGGACAGATGCCCATTACCTGTTCAATTAATCCTCCATTACACTCTCACCTCCCTTTTACTCTTTATATAGCTGAAAAAGCTTTTGGTATCCTGCTTTATATTATTGGCCACTCTGCCCTCATAGTTCATCTTTTCCCTTCTTATATCTTTTTTTAGTTGCCTTTTGTTGGATTTTAAAAGCTTCCCTATTATCCAACTTCCCACTCATTGCTGCTACCATATAGGATTCAAAGGTTTCAAAGGTACATTTAATGTCAGAGAAATGTATACCACATACATCCTGAAATGCCTTTTCTTCACAGCCATCCACAAAAACAGAGGAGTGCCCCAAAGAATGAATGATAGTTAAATGTTAGAACCCCAAAGTCCCCCACCCAGCTCCCCTCCCTCCCGCACATAATCAGCAGCAAGCAACAATTCCCTTGCCCCCACACCGGCAAAATAAAAGCACCGGCACGTGCCACCAAGCACTCAAGCGTGAGCAAAGCAACACTGAAGACACAGACTCGCAGTACTCCAAAGACAACATTGTTCATCCAGCATTTGACATACCACAGGCTATCTCTCCCTAATTTAACTCTTTGCTCTGTCTACATTTGTACCCAATCATTGGCCTGTCCTTCCATACATTCATGTTACACCTATCATCTACTTATAAATCTGCTGTTCATCCTCAACTCTATCATCCTGGTTCCCATTCCCCTGCCATATTAATTTAAACCACTCCCAACAGCTCTAGTAAATCTGCCTGCAAGAATATTTGTCCCCCTTGGATTCAAATGTAACCCGTCCCTTTTGTACAGGTCCTAATTATCCAGAAATCTGAATCCCTGCCTGCTGCCCCAATTCTTCTGCCGCACATTTACCTGTCACCTTATTTTACTCCTATCCTCCTTTTACTCCTATGTTGACTGGCACAGGCAGTAATCCTGAGATTATTACCCTTGAGGTCCTGCTTCTCAGCTTCCTTCCAAACTTCCTGTATTATTTTTTGCCTAGGAGGCAAACCACTATCCGTGTTTCCTTTTTGCATCTACAGAATCGCCTATCGGTCCCCCTGACTATAGAGTCCCATATAACTGCTGCCCTCCTCTGCAGTTCCCTACCCTTCTGAACCACAGGGCCAGACTCAGTGCCACTGTTGCTTCCCCCAGATAGGTTATCCCACCCAATTGTACTCAAAATGGAGTATTTATTGTTGAGAGGGATGGCCATAGGGGTGATCTCCACTATCTGACATTCCCCCTTCCCTCTCCTGACAGTCACCTATTTATCTGTCTCCTGTAGCCTCAGGGTGGCTACCTCCTTGTATCTCCTGTCCATCACTGTCTACTTTCACTAACAAACTGATTCCAGTTCATTAACATGGTCCCTAAGGATCCGTATCTGGATGCACCTGGTGCTGGTGCACCTGGGAGTCTCCTGGAAATTCCACATCTGACACCCAGAACAGAACGCTGGCTCTGTAGGCATACCCCTATTCTCTCTAGAGTTGAATAAATAGTAAAGAATGAACTTACTTAGCCTCCTCCTGTTCTCGCTGAAGCCCTGTTTGAGCCAAAACCTCCTACCCTACCTCAGACTATTCTGATGATAACTGCTCCCATGATGACTGCTCTGCTAGGTAGTACCTCTCTTTTATAGAGACTGGGTTTCCTGTTGAAAATCTTTGTCGGACCTGCGCGCGAACACTCCTGTTGCGTCTGTGCAGTACTCCAATCAACGACTCCCGTCAAAAAGACTTGCTACTTTTTCAAGCTCTTTGTTGGACCTGCGCGAAAATGCTCCCATTGTGTCAGCACAGTACTCCAATCAATGACGGTCTATAGATCCATAAATCCCTCAAAGTTACCACACAATTTGATTAGGTGGTTAAGAAGGTTGGTTAGAACACTCTTGGAGTATGTGTTCAGTTCTGGTCGCTTCATTATAGGAAGGATATGGAAGCTTTAGCGAGGGTGCAGAGGAGATTTGCGGGACACTGCTTCCTGGATTAGA
Organism: Mobula hypostoma; assembly: GCF_963921235.1. NCBI lineage: Eukaryota > Metazoa > Chordata > Chondrichthyes > Myliobatiformes > Myliobatidae > Mobula > Mobula hypostoma. The sequence continues at coordinate 142,581,962 of NC_086099.1, forward strand.
GATCATACCTTAAGAGAAAAGGTTGAGCAAGCTAGAGCTTTTCTGTTTGGAGAGAAGAAGATGAGCGGTGAGATGATAGAGGTGTATAAGATTATAAGAGTCAGAGATAGAGGGGACAGCCAGTGTATCTTCCCCAGGAAACAAATGGCTAAAATCAAAGGACATCCTTTTAAGCGGAGTGAAGTTTAGGGGAGATGTCAAAGGTATTTTTTTACACTGGAATGGATTGGTGGGGGAGATGGTAGAGGTTGATAAATTAGAGACATTTAAGAGCTCTTATATAGGCACATGAACGTAAGAAAAATGGTGGGTTATGGGCTATGCAGAAGGGAAGGGTTTGATTAGTCATGGAGTAGGTTAACAGGTCAACACAGCATTATGGGACAAAGGACGCATACTGTGATGCACTCTTCTGTGTTCTATTTTTATCACTGAGATAAATGCCATCAGGAAGATCCAGTCTGCTAGGAAAGAGGAAGGAACAGGAGACACAGTGGTACCAGCATAAGAAGAACCTGGCAGAGAGTGGTCACAATTGCTTCCCCTAGGTGTGAGAAACCCTGTTCAGTCACGCAATGGCAAGTCATTTTTTATCCTCACAAGCTATGTGATGATAAGCAGCAGATCACAGAGGGCAGTTTAGCAAAACTTCTTTTCACAAGCAACACATCATGATGTAGTCTCTGTACCCTGCTGGTACACACTGCAGGCCACACTAACTGATGCAGACAAGGGGATTTTATTTTTTGAGAATGAATGGGGCTCCCTAAAACAATTCTTACATTTTCATGGCTCATGCTGTATCTCCATTCAATTTGAAGGATGAAAGAATGCATTGCCATATCAGCCAGAGGGGTAGAGGGGAACCCATGTCCCTATGATCCAACACTTCGGGCAGTGCAGGCTGCTGGAAATATCCAGCAAGTGAGAACCTCCCACTGATGTGTGCTTCCAGCATGCATGCTTCCCAGAAAACTGGCACTGGCCACAAGGAAATCCTTTGGAGTAGCCATAGCCATGTGAGGGAATGGAAACCTTCAGTGTTGAGGAAAAATTCTGAGTTATTTATCACATGTACGTCAAAACTTTCTGCTTACTGAAACCAACAGAGATGGCATCTCAGCATGGCTGCTGACCACTCCAAATCACTGTTGTGAAGCAAATTGACAGAGATCTGCTGCAGTCACTTGCATCCTCCAGGAAGAGAACAGATAGTTGAATTTCAACATGGCCTTGAGCCCCATGGATTGACATCATTTGGTGTTCTCCTGAGCCAGGAAGTCTTTGTGCAAATAACCACGAATGGCACTTGAGTAACATGCTGCAATTTCACCCAGATATGATCACTAGCATGATCAATTCCAGATCAAAACAATTCTATGCTGTTTTCCCATGGTAACTAGATGCTAATTGATCGAATATCTAAGCAAATAATAGTTAGAAATTTGTACAAATCTCATTTTTCATTCTTGAATTTTAGTCTTTGCTACACACATTGTTAAAAGTTTTATCTATTACATGCTCAGACTAAGATGAATTCACCTTTATCATTCAACATTAACAAACCCTCTTTCTGCACAGCCCAAAGCCACATTATTGAACTTAATGTTTGTTATAACTGCAGCTGTAGATAGCACTGCCAGCAAAGAATTCATAAGCAGAATAGGCATTTATATTTGCATACATTTATATATTCTGTGGGTGCATTATCCTCACATTATCAAAGTGCCCTGTGGAGCATATGCAAAAGAGATTAAAAGCTGGAACACAGGCTGTTCTTTCATGTCAATTAGACCAAGCTGCAAATTCTTAGTCTGATTTTTTTTAACCATTGTACATGCCATTTTTCTTCATTAATTAAGTCAAGCAATTAATAAAGCTGTGGCTTTACAAACTTAAGCTAGCATCTCCATTAAACTAACTACATGAATACGCAAAAATATCCCAAACACATTTTAAACACAAGTGATTCGGGAGGTGCTTGAAAACTTGAGCAACGCACACAAAATTCTGGAGCAATTCTGCAAATCAGATAGTATTAAACAATCATCAACTGATCTAGGTTAGGCAATTCACTACACAACTCTTAATTAATTGAAGTTTTCACTTCATTGTCTCCATACAAACAACATGCCAACAACTAAAAATGAATTCTTCTGTTCCTTCTGTACCAATGCTCACTCAGACAACTTTTCCAATTTATAACACCAAAATAGGGGATTTCCTGTTGAACAACGATCAATCCTTTTTCTCTTAGCCTCTGCCATGGGGTTCTTCCTTGCAATAGTCAGCCTCCGGAGTTCTCACCCTTTGCATTTAAAGCCCCTCTTATACTCCTTCCTTATCAGTTCAAATGTTGCATTTCAATCTCATTGGCTCAAGCTCATCTGACTGACATGTAAAAACACAGACACCAGGACATCTGCAGATGCTGCAATTTCGAGCAACACACACAAAAGTTGCTGGTGAACACAGCAGGCCAGGCAGCATCTATAGGAAAAGGTACAGTCAACGTTTCAGGCCGAGACCATTCGTCCTGATGAAGGATCTCGGCCCAAAATGTTGACTGTACCTCTTCCTATAGATGCTGATGAAGGGTCTCGGCCCAAAACGTCGACTGTACTCTTCCAATAGATGCTGCCTGACCTCCTGCGTTCACCAGCAACTTTTATGTGTGTTGACTGACATGTGTTAGATTCCCACTGAATGCAGCCAAGGGCTACATAACTCCATGCCTTACGTGATCTCTTTTGTTCTATTCGATTGTGAATCAAACCAGTCAAACTGGATCACCCAGCCACTAGGCCAAGATAATGAGATTGCTTCTGCAAACTTTCCATTATGCACAAAAACAGTTCTGAGAATGCTTTCTGGTTTAGCAGATTATTCGCAGGAACTCCTTGTGTCCACATGCAATTGCACTGATTAATTTATCAAGGGAGATGAGGCTGAGTTACAGGGCTACGGTAGGAAACTTTGTCACATGGTGTGAGCAGAATTATCTGCAGCTTAATGTGAAAAAGACTAAGGAGCTAATGGTAGACCTGAGGAGGGCTAAGGCACCGGTGACCCCTGTTTCCATCCAGGGGGTCAGTGTGGACATGGTGGAGGATTACAAATACCTGGGGATACAAATTAACAATAAACTGAACTGGTCAAAGAACACTGAGGCTGTTTACAAGAAGGGTCAGAGCCATCTCTATTTCCTGAGGAGACTGATGTCCTTTAACATCTGCCAGACGATGCTGAGGATGTTCTACGAGTCTGTGGTGGCCAGTGCGATCATGTTTGCTGTTGTGTGCTGGGGCAGCAGGCTGAGGGTAGCAGACACCAACAGAATCAACAAACTCATTCGTAAGGCCAGAGATTTTGTGGGGATGGAACTGGACTCTCTGACGGTGATGTCTGAAAAGAGGATGCTGTCCAAGTTGCATGCCATCTTGGACAATGTCTCCTATCCACTACATAAGGGACTGGTTGGGCACAGGAGTACATTCAGCCAGAGACCCATTCCACCGAGATGCGACACTGAGCATCATAGGAAGTCATTCCTGCCTGTGGCCATCAAACTTTACAACTCCTTCCTTGGAGGGTCAGACACCCTGAGCCAATAGGCTGGTCCTGGACTTATTTCCTGGCATAATTTACATATTACTATTTAATTATTTATGGTTTTATTACTATTTAATTATTTATGGTGCAACTGTAACGAAAACCAATTTCCCTCGGGATCAATAAAGTATGACTATGACTATGACTATGATCCTAGAGCAAGAATCAGTTCTCAAAATGGAGGTTACAGAGCATCTTCACAAAAGGCAGCCTTCATTCCTTCAAGCACATGGCAAGAACAAAGACATCTGGTTTGTCTACTTTCATGGTCCTTGACCCATTCAAGTTTAATGTTTCCTTCCATATTTTAATTTCTTCATGGCCAACATCTCCCTAACTTTTGTTCCACAGATCCAAAACTACAGTATATCTAAGTGAACAGAGTACAAAAAGAACACCAGTATTAATGACTCCACCAAGTAATACGAATAAAGATAATAACAAAATATCATAGACTGTAAACCATAAATAAAAAGTAACGTCAACATATTTAAAATATTATCAGCACAAAAGCATATAAAAGAATCATAACAAAATATACCTGATTTCATACCATGTATCGGGACATTTAACAGCTGTTAATGAACTATAATGATGTAGAAGTACATCATACTCAAAGATAACATAATGGTATAAAGTCAGATAAGATCACCAAGAAGAGATATAGAATGGTATTTTGTACCCTAACATCTATGTTGTTTATATCACCATCAAAAATCACTTAGGAAAGTACATTGGATATTCATTGGAACAAAGAGCAGAGCAATAATAATATGTGAAATAATATGAATCCAAGGATGCACATTAACATCCAGAATCTAGATCCAAACATTACTCCAAAAGGGTGGATTCTGGAAAAAGTTATTAGCTAAATCTGCATGATATTTAATAATCTTGGATAATTTATCCCATTGTCTAACATTAAATTCGTTATGGTTATTAACACAGTAAAATGAGAGATAAATGGAAGAGCAATTGGTACATATTTAAGTAACCCTCAGCAGTCTCATTGATATATGCATTCAGTTGAATAGGTGATTTTACAACTGGTTTAGGTAATATTTGCCCAGCTAAAACTAAGCCCGTCAAAACATTGGAAACCGCAACATTAGATTTAATCACACTGCAAATTAAAGATCCTTTCCTGTATCATCATCTCCATCCAGAGCATCCCATTGACAATGTGCCTTATGTGTCTCAGCCACTAGAGTATTTTGACTATCTCCAAGGAGTTTCAGTTGGTTAATACCAACCTGACTTATCCGGAGCAGTCTTGATTTGATAACTTAATAGACTGGCTCTATTAATGACCCGACAGATCTTGTAGATGTAAAAGAGGCCATCTGATGTACTAAGATCATATCCTTCTGTTCTATTTCCAACTCCCTAGGTGCTGTTTGCATGTCAACATAAGCTTTTCTCTACTATTTCTTTCATCCCATATTATGGGCTGTGACATAATGGGCTCCTTAACAGTGTCAATTAATTGCTTTACCCATTTGTCCTTTGCAATACTATCATACTCAGGTTATGATAAATCTAGCCCAATCAGGAATTCTGATTCTCATTTTTCACTTGGCCATCAAATTAAAAGCTGCAGAAGAAGCTTCAGTGGTATGGATTTCGGTCAAGATGGCACCTGTGTACAACACCCCTTCAGATGACAACCTCTGGATAGATTATGAAACCATCTATTTCACTTCTTTTATGTCTTTTGCATTTGTTTTTCATCTTGAATGTGATTTTGGAAATGTTGGAGCCTGTGATGTACCGTTGAGAGATTGTTTGGGTGTTTCAGCCCTCTTATTCTGGACTCCTTGGCAATCCCCAATGGTTAAAAATTCTATCAAACCAAATCCTGATTGTAACTTTAGCGATGTTATCTTTAGTTGGGAAAGCCTCTAAACACTTGGTGAAAGTATCCACTCTCGCTAGGATATATTTCCGTCATCCAGGAGATGGAGGTAAATGTCCTACACAATCAACCTTCAAGTTAACCCATCGTCCTCTACAGAGTGTGTGTGTGTCTTAAAGCTGCTTTTCTAGCCAATTTATCTGGGTTATACTGGGCATAAATCAAACAGTTTTTGCAATAATGTTCTGCATCTCCTCACAATTTTGGCTACCAACACAGATTCTACAATTGTTGCATAGTTCTATCTGCTCCTTGGTGCCCAAAACTGGTCTCTTGGTTTCTTTCACATTCTGGCACTACAAATTTACCATTATTAAATACAGTTGCATTTCCTCTCTGTATTCCTGAATATTTCCCATACTCTTGAAAATTGTCTTCTCTCTGTACTTTTGCTAACTCCTGATCCTGTTACTGAACCTTGACTAAGCCTAAAGATAGCAACACACATCAAAGTTGCTGGTGAACGCAGCAGGCCGGGCAGCACCTCTAGGAAGAGGTACAGTTGACGTCTCAGGCCAAGACCCTTCGTCAGGACTGGTCAAATTCAAACTTGAATTTCCAGCATCTGCAGAATTCCTTGTGTAAGCCTAAAGATATGCTGTTTGCTGGTTTTTGTATCATCACTCCTTCTATATGTCGCATATAATATAACACCCAACAAGATGGACAAACAACCAATGAGAACAAACTGTGTAAATATAAAAAGAAAGAAAAAGCAAGTAATAATAATAATAATAATAATAATAATAATAAAATAAGCAATAAATATTGAGAACATGAGTTGTGGAGTCCTTGAAAGTCAGTCGATAGGTTGTGGGAACAGTTCAGTAATAGTGGTGAGTGAGATTTAGTGAAATTATCCCCTCTGGTTCAAGAGTCTGATGATTGAAGGGTAACAACTGTTCTTGAACCTGCTGGTGTGGATCCTGAGCCTCCTATACCTCCTGTCTGATGGCACCAATGAGAAGAGAGCATCCCTGATGATTGAAGCTGCTTTCCCTTGACAGAGCTCTGTATAGCTGTGGTCAATGGTGGAGAGGGCTTTACCCATGATGGAATACACACTGTATCCGCTCTTTTTTGTAGCTTTCACTTTCAAGGGCATTGGTGTTTTATATCAAGTCGTGATGCTACCAGTCAAAATTGCAAAGCTTTAAAGATCACATGTCAAAACCTTTTTCAAAGTTTTAGATCACATGCCAAATCTTCACAAACTTATAAGAAAGTAGAGACACTTTTGTCCCAGACCCAAGACAGATCCTCTGAAACGGTAACACTGAGGAATTTAAAGACTCCACGTCTGATCCCCCAATGAGAACTTGCTCAAGGCTTTCTGGTTTCCTCCTCCTGAAGTCAATATTCAGATATTTGGTCTTGCTAACAGTGAATCAGGGGTTGTCTCCGACCTATGTGCTAATTCATCACCACCTTTGATTCGGCCAATGACAGTGGTGTCATCAGCAAACTTAAATATGGCATTGGAGTTGTGCTTAGTCTCACAGTCGTAAGTATAAAGCGAGTAGAGCAGGGAACTAAGTCCACAGCCTTGTGGTTCACCTGTGTTGATGGAGATTGTGGAGGAGATCCAAAATGACTGAGGTCTGCAAGTGAAGAAATCGAGGATCCTGTTGCACAAGCAAACATTGTGGACTAGGCCTTGAAGCTTATTGATTTTTTTGAGGGAATGATAGTACTGAATGCCGAGCTGAAGTCAAGGAAGAGCATTCTGAAATATGAATCTTCACTCCTTATGAATCTTCACTCTCCAGATGTTCTGGGATTGAGTGAAAAACCAATGAAATGACATCTGCTGCTGACCTGTTGTGACACTAGGGAATTTAGAGTGGATCCAAGTCATTTCTGAGGCAGGAGTTAGTATGTTTCATCATCAACCTCTCAAAGCACTTCATCACAATGGATACAAGTGCTACTGGATACTAGTCATTGAGGCAGATTACCACGTTCTTCTGAGGCATTGGTATAGCTGAAGCCTACTTGAAGCAGGAGGATATCTCAGACTTGTGAAGCAAGAGGTTAAAGATCTCAGAGAACATGCCAGCCAGTTGATCAGCACAGGTCTTTAGTACTTGGCCAGGTACCCTTCTGGGCCGGATGTTTTCCATGGTTCACCTGTCTGAAGGATGCTTTCACGTCAGTTTCAGAGACTGATTTATAGGGTCATCACTGGCTCTGAGTTCATGAAGGTACCACCATATTTTGACAGTCAAAACAAGCTTAAAATATATGGAGCTCCTCTGGAAGCGAAGTTTTGTTGTCACCGACAGTAGTTTGTTTGGTTTCACTTTGTAGGAGGTAGCATTCAAGCCTTGTCACAGCTATTGTGTATCCTTCAGTGATTCGTTTGTTCCAGAATTGCCACTTAAATTTTCTGACAGTTCACTCTTTGTACACTAACATTTCTATAGAATATTGAAAGATGATAGCCCTTCGTTCCTTACCAATTCTTGCCTGAGGTGTTCTCAAGAAAAGTGGGCAGGGCAAGCATCAGGACCTCACACATTTAGAGTACCTGACCGTGGATGATTTCCTGCCAAAATGAAAGATGAATATTTATTAGTATTGGCTTTGAGCCAGGTGTATTTCTGTCATCCCTGAGTTATTCCTGAGGCTGCTTCCTTCTGCATTCACACTCCTGCCCATTCTTCTCTATTCCTGATCATGGATAGCTAAAGCATGTGGCCTCCTAAATCTATGAGATTCTGCATTATCTACTTAAAGTCATGCATAAATGTTTGAATGTGATTTCCCCTGCCTCTAACTAATATCTTATGAAGCCCCAGCCATGGGAATGACAGAATCAGTGGTGAAAGAAGGCCCTTCTGAGTTTGACTCTAGTACAGAGTCAATGTTGATGGTGACTAAGGCCTAATTTTAAATCAGGCCTTCCTGACAGGATACACATTTTGTGCAGGGTGCCCACGTCTACTTTGAAAATCAGTTTTCAACTCATTGTTAGCTTGAGTGACTCAGAGTATTTTAAATTTATTCACAACAGGAGGATCTCCCCATGAAACCAGCATTAATATCCATTGCCAATTGTCCCCAGAATCAAAAATCTTGTTAGGCCCTCAAAGAGTGGAACATTTACATCCAGAAGGATAAAAAGAAACATTGTATTTGCCAAGAATAGAATGCTACAGGTTGGGAGGAAAAACAAATGGAAAGTATAATTCTCAAATTACTTAAATAATAGAGCTAGCCTACTGAGCTGAACATTTTTTTCTTCCACTCCCACATTCTTGTGTTCTCAGTAGATATGATATTGACATAAATAAGATGTCAACTTCAACACAATGTCACAATATAATAATATATTTTATTAAATCTTCTTAGTTCAGTAATGTGGTACCTTAGTTGTTTCCCTTTACTTTGCACTAGGGAATTTGAAATAAGATGATACATACAAAACCAGAGGCATTTAAATTAGATAATCTTGACTGGTTTCCTTTTTAATCTGAATGAACAGCATTCCAGTTACACTCAACTACACTGCTTCATGGAAGAAAAAAACATAATTCTTAACCAATAATTTGCCCAGAACAATATTACTTATTTGCAGTTGATAAATAAATGCATATTTGAATATTGTATGTAAACATTTCTGATTTAGATTCACAGTATGCATCTGCCCAAATTTGTACATTACCTGCTTGTCTTAATTCACTGAATCATCCCCACCATCAGACATTTACACAGATGCTTGCCTTCAGGAACCTTTCAAACTGTGTATTGCTATATTGTTGAATATTGAGTATAAATTGGGCTTGTTGTTTCTGCAGTATTACATATCATCTGATTTATGCATTAAATCTCATATTTGCTCCATTCATGTACATTGGCAGACTTCTCCTTTTTCATTCGGCATAAATTGATTGCAAGAAAAACTAATTTATATCTCAAGCAACAGTTCAGTAAAAAGAAACCAGTTATTACAAAATAATTGTATTTTTCTCTTTCCTTTTCTGAAGAATTGTCTCAGACTTCCAATGTGAAGTTTCTCTTTCTACAGATCCTGCCTATCCTGCTAAGTATTAACTGCCTTAAGGGTTTATAGTAATGCCAGAAATATACTATTTCTCCCTCCACCCCACCACCATCCTTATATTTCTACCTGAAGGATACTAAAACGCTTAGAAGAGATTCTTGTCCCATCAGGTTCTATTTTTTCTACGGAGATAAAAGTTTCCTGGAGATTAAGAAATGTTGTGTTTATGCTATGTGTGTGTATGCCAGCTTAAATCAGACACAAAGTCTTACTCTACTGCTCCATTTTTTAGTCAAACGTACATTGCTAACTGTAATTGTGCTGACTACATCGGGCCCATGTCTAATGTAATTGATTACTACCACTACCAGCTTCATTTCTTTCTCCAGTCAACCTGTCTCTCTTACTTGTACATTTGACCCCCTACACTATGGAAGATAGACAAGGCATAAATATCTTTCTTATCTCCCCATTATAGAGCCAACAGCAATCCATCACTTAGGAAACTTTATTTCTCCTTCTTTCAGATGACCTTGGTGCAAGATGTAAGACTTACAGCAGTTAGCCGAGGGCACATTTTATTTACAGCTTGATCATGAAACAAATTTTCCAAAAGAGTAAAAGTGGCCTAGCAAGAGAATGAAGCTGATGTTTTCCACGATGGTTCTGAATAAATTCTATGATTATATTGTCTAGTTTTTTCTGGTATGACCAACAGACTGTATGTCAGTTAAAAAACAGTGATTTAAATCAAGTAATCTCATTGATCTATGACTGGAATTTTCTAAAACATTTTCAATAAGACTGCAGCTGTGATGAAAATATACCTTCATATACAGCATAAAGGGAAAGACAAAATATTGGTAGCCAATACCTGATGTTTAATGCATACATCCTGTAAAGGTTGAAAGGATATGATCAAACAATTACCTGACATTGTGCCATGTCATAAGAATTAACAAGCTGAAATAACACACTATTTTCCAAGACCTTCAAGCCAAGTATTAAGCTGCACAACAAGAGATTTGTTCATTGTCAGCTCAATCATTCTATCATCAGAGAAAACATGGGGAAGCTATTCTCTCCTTTTTGAAACGCTAGTGTGTTAACATGCTTGAAAATTGACAAGTGTTGGACATTCTTTATTTCCTCACACCAAGAATGCCCATTGGGTTTATGTCAGCCTTCTTCTAATTCAATTCTTTGTCAATTTTAACAATTTTTGTCTATTTTTGATAAAGGACATCTTATTAGTGCTGCCTTTCACCTTCCAGTTCTCCATGCTACTTTTCTTAGTGAAACCAATTAGTTACATGTATTTATTATGGTAGGAAATTTCAAATAATTAATGTCATGCCTGCAGTAATTAGCCTCTCTGATCAATATAAAAAGTATGTTCTGTAACTCCCTGGATTCTACCACTCCCAACCCCACCACACCATCTTTTATCAATATATGGCAACTCTTAGCTGTATAATTGCATAATACGATGGTGTTCTCACTCATTTTATTGCAGTTTTAGATCCTGGATAAGTGCCCAACAATCTTATCAAAAGAAAATTGTCAAGGAGATACCAAGCATTCTACAAGGATGAAATGGAGAAAAAATGAATGTATTTCACACTTGGATGTCATAACTATTTTTAATAAAATATTCACGACAAAATTCTATAGAAATTAGCTTTCTTCTTTTAATCCGTGTTTTTTTACTTAATATTCCCGGAACAATTACATAAGATCGGCTTCACAAGACTCACTTCACCAATGAAGGCAATCTTCAATTCAATTCTTCACATAAAGATTGAGTGGTAGAAATTTAGGAGCATGTTTCACCTTCTGCAATTCCAACACATTGGGTTTCTATTGTTGTGCAACCTTGTAAATGTTGTTCGTGGTTAGACTATGAGGAGAGATTGAGTTGCCTGAGACTGTACTCGCAGGAATTCAGAAAAATGAGAGATCTTACAGAGATATACAAAGTTATGAAAGGGATAAATAAGGTAAAGGCTGGAAAGTTGTTTCCACTAATAGGTGAGACTAGAAATAGAGGATATAGGCTCAAGATTTCAGGGAATATATTTAGGGTGGAGATGAGGAGGAACTGCTTTTCCCTGAGGGTGGTGAATCTGTGGAATTCTTTGCCCAGTGAAGCAGTGGAGGCTACTTCAGTAAATATATTTAAGAGAAAGTTGGATAAAGTTTTACATAGTAGGGGAATTTAGGGTTATAGGGAAAAGGCAGGTAGGTGGAGGTGAGTCCATGGCCAGATCAGACATGAACTTATTGAATGACGAAGCAGGCTCAACGGGCAAGATGGCCTACTCCTGCTCCTATTTCTTGTGTTCTTATGTTCATTTGAAACAAAGATGATAGTTGGAAATTTCTTTCAGATATGGTGCCAATTCAGACCACAGTCCAGGAACTCACTAGACATTCATACCAAGTTAACCCAGAAATTGCGTTAAATTACATCAATTTTCTATCAGCTATAATTATATGTCTTTTTCTGCATTCTTTGGGAAATGACACAATTATTCCATGACCTCATTTTGGGCAGAAATTAAGGATTTCATCGACTTCATCAATGTTCTGCCAAACGAATACTGCTTGCAGAATAGTGCATGTTTCAATAAAATCCATAAATAAAAGATTGAGATGAAACAGTTGTCAAAGTTGTGATAAGGCAAGGGTTAACATAATGTCCAGACAAGGGTAGATTGCAGACAGCGTGCAGAAAGCCCAGGTAAAAAAGACCATTTAAGAGCATAGCTTCACTTTGCCTGGCAGCTTACTGGAGCCATTTTGACATAAGAATTTACTGAAGGAAGGAAAACAAGCACACCAACATAGGGATAATTATTTTACTAACTTCAGCATGTCATCAGTTGTCAGCTTGTAGTTTCTGTTGACTTTTAGTACATTTATTGTGAATTATGATTGATCGTGCAAGTAAGGAATTCAGTCATGACCAATAGATGCACCTCTTGCAGATGCCAAAATCACACTGATAGAAAGTTCCTAACTAATCTCCTTCCTGAATCTTTGTTGTGCAACTCAGTTGAGGTTCGGATTTCCTGAAGGACAGGAAGGTGCCCATATATACCATCAAGTCAGAGCACATGCTGCAGAGCAATGCTCTCATCACCAGGCCAATCTGAAATGTTTAACTGTAAAGTTGTAGAATGACGAACCAAAAATAATTAGGGTGTCATTACCTGGAAAATCCCTAATTTAGATATACAGTTCATGAAACAATTCTGTGCTCTCTTTACAGTTTTGGTGTGTTTGTGGGGGAAGGAGTACGGGGAGAGGAAGGGCTGAAATTTCATTTAACTGAAATCATTCAGGTTCACATCATGTTGCTTGAATATGAAAAAGAAATCAAATAATATGTGTTTAGTTACAATAATTTGGACTGTATGCTTACAATGTAACAGTAACAATGATATGATGTCAAACCAGACAAACAATTTTTTAAACACAAGAGATTCTGCATTTGCTAGAAAACCAGAATAGCATATACAAAATGCTCTAGAAACTTAGCAGGTTGGGCAGCATCAATGGAAAGGAATAAACAGTTGATGTTTCAGGCCATGACCTTTCATCGGGACTGGAAAGGATGGGGGAAGAAGCCAACAATTTTATGGTTTACTAGATTGCATCTAGTTCCTGAAGAAATACTAAAAAATATTATGTTGCCTCCAAGAAAACTTCTCTGGACTCTCTACACGTATGACAAGCTCAAGCCATTTATAGATTCACAGGTGACACTCTGCTGTTAAAATCTTAGATGGCAACAAAGAGGTGTACAGGCGCGAGATAGATCAGTTGGTTGAATGGCTGAATGGTATTGCAAAAACAACCTCTCACTCAGTGTCAACAAAATCAAGGAACTGATTGTGGATTGCAGAAAGGGTAAGTTGGGAGAACACACAGCTGTTCTCCTTAAAGGGTCAGGGATGGAAAGGTGTGCAACTTCAAGTCCCTGAGTGTCAACAACTCAGAGCAACTGTTCTGGGCCCAACACGTTGATGCAATCACAAAGAGGACATGTAAATGGCTCTAGTTCGTAGATGCTTGAGAAGATTTGGTTTGTCACCAAAGACTTCTGCAAATTTCGGCAAATATACGAAGGAGAGCATTTTGATTGGGTGCATCACTGTCTGGTGCAGAAGTTCCAAAGCACAGGAACACAGGAGGCTGCAGAGGGTTGAAAAAGCCGGCCCTTCCATCACAGACACAGCCCTCAACCCTCTCCACCAACAAGGACATCTTCAAAAGGCAGTGCTTTAAGAAGGTGGTATCCATCATTAAGGATCTTCACCACTGGGGACATTCCCTCCTCTCATCATGAACATCAAGGTGAGGTACAGGAGCCTAAAGACCCATGCTCACAATTCTGAGACAGCTTCACCCCACTTCATCATCAGATTCCTGAATGGTTCATGAACTCTTGAACACCACCTCATTATTCCTTATTGAACTATTTATTTATTCTGTAATTTATAGAAATTTTAATATCTTTGCACCAAATTTCATGTTATATAAAACAGTGATAATAAAGCCAATTCTGATTCAGAAATGGATTTCCTCTGATGCTATGGCTTCACGTGAGAATACAAAGAAGCATTTTCATGAAAAAAACTGCCCTGAAAGATCAGCATATATTATAATTCCTTGTGTTATTTTCTTTGCTACTTGGAAGAGGGTAGATGTGTTTTAGTTTCAGCATTTAAAAGGTTGGCTTAAGTACAAAGATTTAAGAAAAGGCAAAGGGAAAAGGAATCAGAGTTTTGAAATTAATTTTGGTTCATGAGCCAAATCAATAACAAAAATTCTGCATTAGACCAGTGTCCCAGAAGAAGGAAGGACACGTAAACCATCACTTAATAGTTCTACCATCATCCATTGTTAATGAATGCATTAACAGCTTCATTGATCCATAGAGGAAAGGATTCATAGATAACTGTTATTAAAATGAACACGAGTAAAGTTTAGTGAATTCTATGTTGCAATACATTTTGTTTACAAAATTCTTCAACTAACATGTTTTAACCATTCAAAGATGAATTCTGAAGTGGAAAACTTCCCCAAAAGTGTATCTGTATTTATGCATCTGGAGTAGATTCTACGCACACACTATATTTATGACTTTACTCAATGTGTTTTGTATCCAGATAAATCATACTGACTAAATAAATATATCTGAAACAAAGTTTATGGTTCATCTGATAAGGATGCTGGCCTAGACCTTTGACTTTCCTTCAGTACTGTGCGAAATTAGTCTGCTTCAGTAAACAACCTACACTATTATTTGTACTCAAACAACAGGAATTCTGCAGATGCTGGAAATTCAAGCAACACACATAAAAGTTGCTGGTGAAAGCAGCAGGCCAGGCAGCATCTCTAGGAAGAGGTGCAGTCAACGTTTCAGGCCGAGACCCTTCGTCCTGAAGAAGGGTCTCGGCCTGAAACGTCGACTGCACCTCTTCCTAGAGATGCTGCCTGGCCTGCTGCGTTCACCAGCAACTTTTATGTGTGTTGCTATTATTTGTACTGTTCAGTTTAAATTGCATTGTAACACTTTCTGTCCCATCACTTGTCATTAATTGTGTTCTAGTGTTATCATTTAATTGGAATGAGTTTACTGTTAGGAGTCTAAAATAAAAATGAGAGGGTTTTAAAGCAATGAAGCACTGCAAACAATCTGCATTGAATCAATACATCATATTGATAAGAAAATCAAAGCTACAGGAATGGATTTGAAGTATTAATCCTACGTTCACCTTTTTCAGATGTTTTCTGACATGCTGCTTTTTTTTATTGTTTGTAGATTTCCAGCATCTGCAATACTTTGCTTGTTGCTTTAGGTGCAGTACCTAACGTAGTCCTTTTGGCAGTGAGTTCATGCTTTTTCCCAGATTGGAGAAATGGAAGTAATGTCGACGTTACTGTTTACTGTTGAAAGAATCTTGCAGGAAAGGAATTTGTTCAGCTTACATATAGTTTTCAGAAAGCATCAAAACACTATTTGCAGATTCAGTTTGCTCACTGGTAATTTGTTAACTGTGCCGATGGAAGTGAACAATGTGGAAACAGAGGAAGTGCAGTAGGGGGTGCTCTTCCCTATTGTATGGACAAATGTGGCATTTTAATGCAAGCTTTCTCAACACAAAACAATGAGCACAGGCAATTAATATCCATTTTGTAAATATATGTACCAATAGTCCTGAATTGACGAAGCTTTCTTAATTAATATAGAGTGATCTATCTCACTAGCTAATTATGATGCAAGATCTTGGGAGCATTAATTTGAGAATGGATGTACTCAGGGAAATGCACAACAGAAATAGAGAGGTAGTTCAGGGAGCATGTGTGCTGTTCTGGATAGGTTTGTCCTACTGAGGCAGTGAAAGGATGCTAAGGTGAAGGAATCACGGTTGACACAAGAAGTGGAACATTAGTCAAGAGGATAAAGGAAGCATACGTAAAATTTTGGAAGAAAGAATCTGACAGTGCTCTTGAGAGTCATAAAGTAGCCAGGAAGGGCCTTCAGAAGAGATTAGGAGAGCTGGAAGGGGCCTTTGCACATAAGATTAAGGGAAGTCCAGGGTATTCTGCATGTATGTGAAGAACAGAAGAATGGCTAGAGTGAAAGTATGATCAAACAGGGATTAAAAAAAGAAGCACGCTCCTGCGGGGGGGGGGAGGTATGGAAGTCCTTAATGAATATTTTGCTTTAGTATTCACCAGTGAGAGAGGCCTTGACAAATGTGAGGTCAAGTAAGAGGATTGCTGGAGCTTTTGAAAACATTGGGATAGATAAGTCTCTAGTCCAAATGGGGTATACTCAAGGTTACTACAGGAAGCAAGGTAAGATATTGCAATGACTTTGGCAATGATCTTTGCATCTTCACTGACCATAGGAACATGATCAGAGAATCGGAGGATGTTCAAGAAAAGTAATAGGGATAACCTTGGGAATTATAAACCAATGAGTTTCACTTCAGTGGTGGACAAACTATTAGACAAGTTTCTGAGAGACAGGATTTATAAGCATTTGGAGGAGCATAGTATTATTACAAATAGTCAGCATGGCTTTGAGAGGGGCAGGTCGTACCTCACAAGCCTGATTGATTTTCTTGAGAAAATGACAAAAGAAATTGATGAGGGTAAAGTTGTAGATGTGGTGTATTTGGATTTCTGAAGGGTGTTCAACAAGGTTCTCCATTGTAGACTCATTCAGAAAGTCAGAAGGCATGGGATTCAGAGGATCTTGGCTGTATGAATTCAGAATTGACTTGCCCACATGTGGTTGAAGATGAAGCATTTACCACCTGTTATTGGTGATGTTCCTCAGGCATGTATTCTGGGACTCCCACTGTTGGTTATTTTTTATAAATAGCTTGGATAAGGAAATGGAAGGGTAGGTTAGTAAGTTTGACAGGAAGATTGGTGGCATTGTGGATAGTGTAGAAGATTGTTTTAGGTTACACAATGACAGGAACTGGGCTGAGAAGTGGAAGATGGAGTTCAATCCAGAAAACTGCAAAGTGATACACTTTGGAAGGTTGAACATAAAGGATATGTACATGATTAGTTGCAGAATTCTTAGCAGTGTGGAGGAACAGAGGGATCTTGGGGTCCACATCAATAGATCCCTCACAAGTTAATAGGGTGGCTCAGCAGGTCTTTTGGCCTTCATTAATCGGGGGAATAATCTCAAAAGCCATGAAGTAATATAGGGGCTGTATAAAACTCAGGTTAGACCATACTTAGCATATAGCATTCAAGTCTGATGGCCTCATTATGTGAAGGATGTGGAAACTTTAGTGAGGATGCAAATGAGATTTAACCCAATTCTGCCCGGATTATGATGAAAGGTTGAGCAAGCTAAGGAGATAGGCCCTAATTGGTAGAAGCATATAAGATGATACAGAACATAGAACATAGACATCTACAGCACATTACAGGCCCTTCGGCCCACAAAGATGTGCCGACCATGTTACTCTAGAAACTGCCTAGAATTTCCCTAGCACATAGCCCTCTATTTTTCAAAGCTCAGTGTACCTATTTAAGGGGCTCTTAAAAGACTATTGTTTGATATGAGGCATAGATAGAATGGATAACAAGCTCCCCTTTTCCCAGGACAGCAATAACTAATACAAAAGGACACAATTTTAAAGTAATTGGAGGAATATACTGGAGGTTGTCAGGAGTGGTGGTAGAGGCAGATCTATAAGGGACATTTCAGAGACTTAGTTAGGCACATGGATGAAAGAAAAATTAAGGGCTATGAGTAACGGAAGGGTCAGATTGATCTTGGAGTATGGGAAAAGGTCAGCACAACATTACGGACTGAAGACCCAATACTGTGCGATACTGTTCTATGTCGTGACACACAACAGAAATTATGACCATGACTGATGTTCAAATCAGGTGAATTGTTTTAGAATTTAGAGCAACTAGTGGAGAAACTTAGATGGTAATTTGTATTATGAGGGAGAAGGAATTTGCAAACTTATGGCACATTGTGTTTGATAAAACCCCAGGGTCTGGCTAAGTGCATTTTTGGACCTTGTGGGAGGCTAAAGAAGAAAATACAGTGGTCTTTGTGGAAACATTTGATAACCATTAGCCACTGTTGAAGTTCATGAAGACTGGAACATGGCTAGTGTTATTCTATTGCTTAAGAAGGATGGCGAAGACAAGCTAAGGAAATACAGAGTAGTCACCCTGCAACAGTTGTAAGGAAGTTATTGGAGGGAATTCTGTGGGGCAGAATCTACCAGCATTTGGATAGACAGAGTCGAATTAGGAGTAGTCAAAATGGATTTGTGCTTGACAAATATTTTAGGATTTTTTGAAGAGGTAACCAAAAATACAGTTATGGTAGTGCTGTGGATGTAGTCTTTTTGGAATTTAGCAAGACCTTCAACAAGGTCCTTTATAGTAGCCTGGTCTGGTAGGTTAGGTCTCATGGAATCCAAAGAGAGCTGGTTAGGTAGACTCAAAACCGGGTCAGAGGTAGGAAACAGAGTGTCAAGGGTCAAGGTTGTTTCTCAGAGTGGAGTCCGGTGACAGGTGGTGTGGTGCATGGGTCGGTGTTGGGGTCTTTGTTCATTATTTGTATAAATAATTCTGATGCAAATGCATAAAGCTTTATAAGTAGGACTGCAGATGACACAAAATTAGGAGATGTTGTTGATTGTGAAGAAAGTTATCATATTATTCAGAGCAATCTTAATCAGTTAGGGAAGTGGTTTGAAGTGTGACAAATGGATTTTAATACAATGAAAGGTGAGGTGATAAAATTTTTGAAAGTCAAACCAGCATAGGACTTCTATTATGAATAGTAAGGCAGCGGGTGGTGTATTAGAACTGTAGGGCCCAGGAATGCAAGTTGTAGAATTTGATAAAAGCATCATAACAGGTAAGATTGGGGGTGTAAAAGACATTTAGCACACTGGCATTCGTCAGTCAGGGAACTGAGCACAGGAGCCAGGACATTATGGTTTATTAGTTTTTTTTATATCAAGATACAGTGCAGAACAGGTCCTTTGTGGCCCAATGAGCCACCCTGCCTAGCAACCCATCTATTTAACACTAACCTAATCACAAGACAATTTACAATGAGTGATTAACCTGACAGTGGGAGGAAACTAGAACACCCCAGGGAGACCGATGTGTTCACGGGGAGAACATACAAATTCCTTATATACGGCACTAAAATTGAACTCTGAACTCTGAGTTCCAAACTCCTCAAGATGTAATAGCATTGTGCTAAGCTCTACGCTACCATGGCACCCAATGTTGTGGTTGTATTAGTCACTGTGAGGCCACATTTGGATTTTTATGTCTTGCACTGTTACAGGACAACAAATTTCACCACGTACTCTATGTCAGTGATAACAAACCTGATTCTAATTCTATTTACTTCACTCGCATCTCCTCCATTTCCCAGACATCCGCACTCACCCACTATCCCGTTGACTTTACAAAAATAGGGTTCTGCTTGCCCTAACCTACAATGAGCCAAGGCATCCAACACATCATTCTCTGCACGATCCACAGTTTCCAAAGGGATCAGAGAGATCCTACCACCAAACATCTTTACCCTCTCCTCTGCCCCCCACATTCATTCATCCCTCCCCACTAATTTCCCTCCTGGCACTTATCCCTGTAAATGGCCACAGTGCTCCACCTACCTATTCACCTTCTCCCTCACATTCATGCAAGGCTCCAAACATTACTTCCAGGTGAGACAATATTTCACCTGCAAATCTGTTGGGGTCGTCTATTATAGCCAATGCTCCTGATGTGGTCTCCTCTACGTTGGTTGACCCATCATAAATTGGGGGACTACTTCTTCGTCGAACAGCTCCGCATGATCCACCAAAAGCGGAATTTCGCAGTGCCCAACCATTTTAATTCCTATTCCCATTCTGACATATGGTCTCCTCTTGTGCCATGATGAGACCATTCTCAGGGTGGAGGAGCAATACCTCATATTCCATCTGGGCAGCCTCTAGCCTGATGGCATGCACATTGATTTCTCCTTCCAGCAATTTTGTTCTCCTTCCCCAATCCTTCTTCTTCTATTCCCATTTTGGCCTCTTACCTCTGTAAGGGGGTTTCGTCTTTTATGTTACTGCGGAGGCTAATTAAAATGGCTTCTTTGTTATGCTATAATCGGGAATGCTTCTTTGTTATGTTAAATGCTGAGAAAGCTTTGCGCTAGCAGATTGTTGTGGGTTAGGGGGTGATAAGAGGATGTTCCGAACCAATTGAGATAGTTGTTATGACTTTGGTGTATCTGGAAGATCTGTATGCACGGGGTTTTGAGGCAGAAGGCGGGAGAGAGAGACAGAGAATGGACCAGGTGCTGTGAGTCTGCTCATGGGGTCAGACCCCGAGCGGGACGTTCGGCGAGGAGGGGAGACGGAGACGGAATTGTGTGCAGCGTCTGGTCGACCACCGTTGTTGGTCCCGGGCGGCCGGTCAAGGTGTCTGAGGGGTCACAGGGTGAAGAAGAAGGGTCCTGAGCTCCAACAGTTTGTGCACGAAGAGATTGAACTTTGATAAGTGTGGCGCCTTTTATTTTCCTTTCATATTTTATTCTCTATTAATTATATAGTTCCAGTAATATCTATAAACTGTAAATCATTTAATCGTATCTGGTGTATTGTCTGTTATTTGGGCGGGGTGGGGTACATCACACAGCATCCACACAAACTAATTACCCAGTTTGGCGGGGCCGAGGGCTGTTTCCCTAGACGACAGGGAGCCGAGCGACCCTGAGGGTGGCCAGGGGGCCTACATCTCCATTCTCCTGCTTATCATCTGTCCTTGGTGCCCCTCCTTTTTCCCTTTCTCCCATGGTCCACTCTCCTCTCCTATCAGTTTCCCTCCCCTCCAGCCCTTTACCTTTGCTTACCATCTGGCTTCACCTATCACCTTCTAGCTATCCTACTTCCCTTCTCCCCCTCTTTTTTATTCTGGCATTTTCGCCCTTATTTCCAGTCCGGAAGAAGGGTCTTAGCCCGAAACATCCATAGATGCTGCCTGACCTGCTGAGCCCCTCCAGCATTTTATGTCTTTTGCTCTGCTGACTGTGTATAGTTTTGGTCAAATCTTTATAGCAAATCATTTGGTTGAGTTGGAAAGAGTGCAGAAAAGATTTATGAGGAAGTTTATAGGGGGAGAGATTGGTCTTTATTGCCTGGAAGGTTACGAGAATCCATGCTACGTTATGGAAAAGTTTAAAATGAGGAGAGAAATCAATAAGGTGGATAGTAAGTCTTTTCCCCAGTATAATGGAGTCCAAAACTATGGGGCTTAGAATTAGGGTGAGAGAGAAAGGATTTAATAGGAACCTAACAGGCAGCTTTTTCAGTGTGGTGTGTAAATGGAACGAGTTGAATTGACTTTATTTCTTACATCCTTCACATACATGAGTAAAAATCTTTACGTCACATTTCCATCTAAATGTGCAATGTGCAATTTATAGTAATTTTTAATCAGTAGTATGTACAACAGGATAGACAATATAACATAAAAATACAGTTGTGTCAGCATGAGATAAGCAGTCTGAAGATCTGGTGGGAGAAGCTGTCCCAGAGCCTGTTGGTCCTGGCTTTTATGCTGTGGTACAATTTCCCAGATGGTCGCAGCTGGAACAGTTTGTGGTTGGGGTGACTCAGGTCCCAATGATCCTTCGAGCCCTTTTTCACACCTGTCTCTGTAAATGTCCTGTTCAAATCCACAAATGAGCTGGGCTGTCCACACCACTCTCTGCAGAGTCCTGCAATTAAAGGAGGTACAGTTCCCATACTAGGCAGTGATGCAGCCAGTCAGGATACTCTCAATCGTGCCCCTATAGAAAGTTCTTAGGATCTGGGGGCCCATACCAAACTTCTTCAACCTTCTGATGTGAAAGAGGCATTGTTTTGCCTTTTTCACCACACAGCTGGTATGTACAGACCACGTGAGATCGTCGGTGCTGTTTATGCCAGGGAACTTAAAGCTGTTCACCCTCTCAACCCCAGATCCATTGAGGTCAATAGGGGTTAGCCTGTCTCCATTCCTCCTGTCATCCACAACCAGCTCCTTTGTTTTTGCAACATTGAGGGAGAGGTTGTTTTTTGACACCACTGTGTCATGATGATGACTTTTTCTCTTTAGGCTGCTTCATTATTATTTGAGCTTAAGCCAATCAGTGTAGTGTGTCAGTAAATTTAATTAGCAGGTTGGAGCTGTGGGTGGCGACACAGTCATGGGTATACAGAGAGTAAAGGAGGGGGCTTAGTACACAGCCCGGAGGGGCACCTGTATTGAGGATCATTGGGGCAGAGGTGAGGGAGCCCACTCTTACCACCTGCTGGTGATCTGACAGGAAGTTCAGGATCCAGCCACACAAGGCAGGGTGAAGGCTGAGGTCTCTGAGCTTCTTATTGATGCTGGAGGGAATTATGGTGTTGAGTGCTGAACCGTAGTCTAAGAACAGCATTCCCACATAGGCATCCTTCTTCTCCAGATGTGTAAGGACAGTGTGTAGAGTTATGGCCATTACGTTATCTGTCGATCGGTTGCATCAGTAGATGAATTGTAAGGGGAAGAGTGTGGGTGGCAGCAAGCTGCAGATGTAGTCCTTGACCAGCCTCTCAAAGCACTTGCTTATTATTGAAGGTGAGTGCAACAGGACACCAGTCATTAAGGCATGTTACCTTTGTCTTTTTTGGTACAGGGGCAATGGTGGATAATTTGAAGCAGGAGGGCACTCTACACTGGGAGAGGGAGAAATTAAAAATGTCTGTAAACACACCTGCCAATTGTGCCACATCAATCCTGAGTACCCACCCTGGGATGCTGTCCGGTCCTGCAGCCTTGCGACTGTCCACTCGTTGGAAACAACAGAGACAACTAAGCTGCAGGTTACATTGGCTGTAGATCTCCTCAGGGGCTCAGTGTTGGCAACATCAAATTGAGTGTAAAAATGATTTAGCTCACCTGGGAAAGTTGTAGTGAAAATGGTAGAAGCAGGTACAGTAGTATGATTTAAAAATCTCTTGGATAGATAAATGCAGGGGCGTGGCTTAGAGGAAATTGAGACTATATGGGTTAGCTCCATGATTAACATGACTCATTAGATACCTGTATCTGTGTTGTATTGTTGTATGAGTTTGTGACTTCAAATAAAGTGCAGAAGATAATCGGATAAAAGAGGAGTACAGAAGAAGCTTTTGATAGAGTTACAGGAAAAGGAAATGGAGGGAGGAGAGGGAAAATGGAACAGGTTTAAGGAAGTTGGTGAAGAAGAAGCAGAGATTTGGAGAGAAGTTGTTTCTACAGTCTGTGTCCAAGTATGGCTTTTTTAAAAATTCTTCCTCCCAATCATCTTGAAATTTCCAGCATTGGTAGCACTTTGACAAAATTGCAAGATGATACTTTTCAGCAACGATAAAAAAAAACACCTTCACTTCATTGCTCTTCATTCATCCCTCATGTAATTCTAAAATATAGCCAAAAAAATTGTTGAGAATACTCGGCAGGTCAGGCTGTATTGGTGGGAAGAAAACCAGAGTTAACAGTTCAGGATGAAGATCTTCCATCAGAACTGGGAAGAAGAAAATGCACTGATGGAACTATGTTGTTCTGATTGGAAGTCTGTGACTAGCCATGTGCTGAAGGGATCAGTGCTGGGATCCATGCTGTTAGTGATATATATTAACAATTGGGATGTGAATGCAGGAAGTATGATTAGTAGATTTATGGATGACTGGAATATTAGTGATGATTTGGATAGGAAGTAAAGTTGTCTCAGGCGACAGCAGGAGATGGATCAAATGAAAAGTTGAGTGGAGAATTAGCAGATGGAATTTAATCTCAGCATGTGCAAGATGATACAGCTTGATAAGTCAGATAGGCTAGGATATATCAAGTAAATGACAGTGGCACAAAAAAATGTTGGTGAACTGAGAAACCTAGAGTTTCAGGGCTATGGATGTGGTGGTAGGAGGGTCATTATGCTACTCTACAGTTCTGTGACTGTATGACATTTTGATTCATTTTAATGAAACTTTTTAAGCTGTAAGGAAGGTGGAGTTGGGTATACCTTTGATAGTCTTGTAAATTTCTAGCCTCTGCCATCTTTGTTTTTTTTTAATTTTCATTTCTGCCGTAAGACCATAAGACATAGGAGCAGAATTTGACAATTTGGCCCATCGAGTCTGCTCTGCCATTTCATCATGGCTGATTTAGTATCCCTCTCAACTACATTCTCCCTGTAACCTTTTACGCCCTGATTAATCAAGAACCTATCAACCTCCACCCAATGACTTTGGTTGCATAGTCATCTGTGGCAATAAATTCAACAAATTCATCACCATCTGGCTAAAGAAATGTGCCATCAGCTCTGTTCTAAATGGAAGTCTCTCTATTCTGAGGCTGTGTCCTCTGGTCCTAGACTCCCCCACTACAGGAAGCATCCTCTCCACATCCACTCTATCTAGGCCTTTCAATATTTGATAGGTTTCAATGAGATCTCCCCTTATTCTTCTAAGCAAGTACAGGCCCAGAGCCATCTAATGCTCCTCACATCTTAAACCTTTAATTCTTGGGATTATTCTTCTGAACCTCCTCTGGACTCTCTCCAATGCCAGCATATCTTTTCTTAGAAAAGGGGCCCAAAACTGCTCATAATACTCCAAATTCAGTTTGACCAATGCCTTATAAAGTCTTAGCATGACGTTGTTGCTTTTGTATTCTAGTCCTCTAAAAATAAATGCTACAATTGCATTTGCCTTGCTTACCACTGACTCAACCTGCAAGTTAATTTTTGGGAATCCTGCACAAGCATTCCCAAAAACACACACAAAATGCCAGAGAAACTCAGCAGGCCAGACAGCATCTATGGAAAAATGTACAGTCGATATTTCAGGCTGAAGCCCTGCTGAAGGCCTGGTCTACTGAGTTCCTCCAGCATCTGAGTTGCTCAGATTTTCAGCATCAGCAAATTTTCTCTTACAAGCATTCCGAAGTCCCTTTGCACCTATGATTTTTGAATATTCTCTTTTTTTAATATATAGTCCATGTCTTTATTCATTCTATCAAAGTGCATGTTCATGCGCATCCCTACACCAGATTCTATCTGCCACTTCTTTGCCCATTCTCCCAATCTGTAAGTCCTTCTGCGGACACCCTGCTTCCTCAACACCACCTGCCTCTCCACCTATCTTTGTATCATTCACAAATTTGGCACCACAAAGTCATCAAGTACTTCATCCAAATCATTGACTTCTAATGTAAACAGAAGCGGTCCCAATAAAGACCCCTGCAGAACACCACCAGTCACTAGCAGCCAACCAGAAAAGACCCCCCCCCACTATTCCCACTGTTGGCCTCCTACCAGTCAGCCAATCTTTTATCTGTGCAACTGTGCAAGTACCTTTCCTGTAATACCATGAGCTCTTATCTTATTAAGCAGCCTCATATGCAGCACCTTGACAAAGGCTTTCTGAAAAACGAAATAAACGATACCACTGACTCCCCTTTGTCTATCCTACCTATTATTTCTTAAAAGTATTCAAACAGATTTGTTCAGCAAGATTTCCCCTTTAGGAAACCATGCTGATTTTGGCCTGTTTTGTCATGTGACTCCATGTACCCTGAAACCTCATCTTTAATACTAGTCTCCAACATCTTTCCAACCACTGAAGTAAGGCTAAGAGTAGAGTGACATTTACAGTTTCCCAGTCCTTGGGAACTATTCCAGAATTTAGTGATTCTTGAAAGATCATTAATAATACCTCCACAATCTCTTCAGCTACCTCCTTCAGAACCCTGACGTGTACTTATTGGCCCAGATGACTTATCTAGCTTCAGTCATCAGTTTCCCAAGCACCTTCTCCTCATAATAGAAAAGACAGTCAATTCTGCCCCCTGACACTTGCATTTCTGGCATTCTACTAGTGTCCTTCACAGTGAAGACTGATGCAAAATACTTCTAAGTTCATCTGCCCTTTCTTTTTCTCCTCATTACTAACTCCCCAGTGTCATTTTCCAGCAATCCAATATCCACTCTCATTTCACTCTTAATCTTAGATATCTGAAAAAAACTTTTTATATCTTCTTTTATATTATTGACTAGTTAATCTTCATATTTCATCTTTTTCAGTTGCCTTCTGTTGGCCCTGACTTTTGCTTTTCTGCAGGCTTTGTCTTCCCTTGTCACACATGGATGCCTCATCCACCCTTTGAAATATTTCTTCATCTTTGGGATGTGTTCATCCTGCACCTTCTGAATTGCACCCAGAAACTCTAATCAACTTTGATTGGAGTGCCACTTTCCAATCAACTTTGGTGAGCTCCTCTCTCATGCCTCTGTAATTCCCTTTACTCCACTGTAATGTTGATAAATCTGATTGTAGCTTCTCCTTCTCAAACTGCAGGGTGAAATCCATCATATTATGATCACTGTTTCCTCAGGGTTCCTTTTCCATAAGATCCCTAATCAAATCCAGGTCATTGCATAACACCCAATGAAGAATTGCCATTCCCCTAGTGGGCTCAAACACAAGCTGCTCTAAATGCCATTCTGTAGGCATTCTACAAATTTCCTGTCTTGGGATGCAGCACCAACCTACCTTCCCCAATCTATCCGCATATTGA
Organism: Mobula hypostoma; assembly: GCF_963921235.1. Classification (NCBI taxonomy): domain Eukaryota; kingdom Metazoa; phylum Chordata; class Chondrichthyes; order Myliobatiformes; family Myliobatidae; genus Mobula; species Mobula hypostoma. The sequence continues at coordinate 142,608,664 of NC_086099.1, forward strand.
ATTCCCCCATGACTATCACAAGATTGCCTTTTTTACATGCCTTTGCACTCTCCTGTTATAATTTGTAGCTCACATCCTGGCTACTGTTGGGAAGCCTGTATATAACTCCCATCAGGGTCTTTTTACCCTTGTAGTTTCTTAACTCTACCCACAAGTATTCTATAGCTTCTGATCCAATGTCACCTCTTTCTAAAGACTTAATTTCATTTTTACCAATATAGCCACCCTTAATCCTCTGACTACCTGCCTGTCCTTTTGATACAATGTGTATCTTTGTATTCTTTCAGCCACTATTCAGTAATGCCCACAACTTTATAGCTGCTAATCTCTAACTGTGCTATAAGAACACCTACCTTATTCTAAGTACTGTGTGCATTTAAATATAACACCTTCATTCATCACCCTTTTTGATTTTGGCCCCCTACTACACTTTAAATTATCCCACTAGCTGCAATTGTGCCCTATCATTGCCCTGTCCTTTCTCATAGACTCAGTACACACTGCATCTAGTTTTATACCAACTGCCCCATCGCCAGCCCTATCACTCTGGTTCCCTTCACACTGCTAAGGTAGTTTAAGCTTCCCAACAGCTCTAGCAAACCTGCCCACAAGGACACTGGTCCCCCTCAGGTTCAGGTGTAACTGGTTCTTTTTGTTTACGTCATAGAAGAGATCCCGATGAACCAGAAATCCGAAACCCTTGCCCCTACACCAATTCTTCAGCCACGCATGCATCTGCCAAATCATCCTACTCTAACCATCAGTGGTGCATGGCACAGTGAACAATCCAGACATTTCTACTCAGTGGGTCCTGATTTTCAACTTTCTGCCTAACTCTCTATATTCTCTCTTCAGTACCTCCTCCCCTTTCTTATCTGTCTTGTTGGTACCAGTTTGTACCACGGCCTCTGGATGTTCTTCCTCCCCTTTTAGAATGCTGTTGACCTGATTTGAGACATCCCTGATCCTGACACAAGGGAGGCAACATATCATCAGGGTGACCCTTTCACATCCACAGAATCTGCTATCTGCTCCTCTTACTATGGAATCCCCTATCACTACTGCAGTCTTCTTCTCCCCTCTTCCCTCGGAGCCACAGAGACAGACAGTATCAGAGATCAAGTCATCACTCCAATAATATCTAAATTGCTACTATTGAGGGTCACAGCCACAAGGGGTTCTCTGCACTGGCTGCATATTCCTTTTTCCTGTCTGACAGTCACCCAAGTACCTGCCTCTTGCAACATAGTGCTGACTACCGCCCTGTAGCTCCTATCTGTCACCTCCTCACTTCCCCATATGAGTTGAAGGTCATCCGGCTACAGCTTCAATTCCTTAACATGGTCTCTGAGGGGCTGCAGCTCAGTACACTTCATGGAGATGCAGTTATCAAATACACTCAAAAACTTCTATAGTTGTACCCTGGAGAGCATTCAGACAGGCTGCATCACTGTCTGGTACGGAGGGGCTACTGCACAGGACCGAAAGAAGCTGCAGAGGGTTGTAAATCTAGTCAGCTCCATCTTGGACACTAGCCTACAAAGTACCCAGGACATGTTTAGGGAGCGGTGTCTCAGAAAGGCAGCATCCATTATTAAAGACCTCCAGCACCCAGGGCATGCCCTTTTCTCACTGTTACCATCAGGTGGGAGATACAGAAGCCTGAAGCCACACACTCAGCGATTTAGGAACAGCTTCTTCCCCTCTGCCATCCAATTCCTAAATGGACATTGAACCTTTGAACGCTACCTCACTTTTTTTAATATACAGTTTGTGTTTTTGCACATTTTTTAAATCCATTCAATATATGTAATTGATTTACTTGTTTATTTATTATGTTTTAATTTATTTATTATTATTTTTTCTCTCTCTCTTCTAGATTATGTATTGCATTGAACTGCTGCTGCTAAGTTAATAAATTTCACGTCACATGCCAGTGATAATAAACCTGATTCTGATTCTGATTCTAACTGTTCCCACATCTCACACAAGGAACATACCACTAATGCTGGACTCATTCTCAGTGCACAAGTTATGTACTAACAATAAAAAACTAGAAAGTTACTTAGGACCTTTGTCTGTGCTTGCCCTAGCTTGCACCAAAGCTCGATCACTGTCCACTCACACAATAGCCACTGCCACATTGATCATCCACTTACACTTCGCTTTTATTTAATTGGCCCCTGCTGAATGCCTAATAGATCATTATGATTGCAGCCTGCCAAAAAGTCCTGAAAGCACCCGAGCTCTTTTTAAACCTCATGCTTGTTATGTTTTGTAATTCCAGAAACTAATCAAAAGAAAAACACGGGAGCCAGCATTTGTGTGTACATACTTTTTCTTTATTGAAGCGCTCACATATTACAGGGAGGCATAATGAGGTATACTTTTCATGTACTTCTTAAATATAACCTAAAATGAATTATGTAAACAAAAACAATGCTTGATCTAACAATATATTTCCAATATTACTCAAATATTACTGAAATATTAAATACACTACACTCCACCTTGCATAGCCATAAACTCCAACTCAATATAGAGTCCATTTCAACTCAAATATGTAATGTATTGCTCCCTAGTCATCCATATTTACACACAGTATATTAGATAACACAACTAATATACAGACATCCACAGCATAGTAAATTATAAATTGTCCCATTCAGGCCTAAAGCTTTAATCTCTATAGAGGATTTCTTACCTTTATAGGATAACTTATTAACTGATGGAGGTGGGGGAGGTCATTCTGTGGGACAGATTAGACTTGAGCCTGTGAAACAATCTCATGTTCTGGGGCCTCCTCCATGGTGGTTGCAGGAGTTGACACTGGCTCAGTACAAAGTGGTACTGACATCTTTGGACAACTTTCTTCTGGATGTATTGGCATTTTGAGTAATCTATGGCAAGCTGCTCGATCTGCAGATCTATCACAAACCACCGGACAAGACTTCAAGCCAATGTTTTTTTTTTAACCATGTGTAGATGACTGGTATGTAGCTTCTCCAATGTATTAGCTCTCAGCTTGGATAGTACAACAACTCTCAATCCCCACATAAATCAGTTCATGTAAAGGGCAAGTTTATCCAGGCACTGCTAAAAATGGAGCAACTGGAATTTCTGCTGCACATTCCAGCCATTTTGGATCACCATTTAGACCTGAGGGAGTGTGGGTTTTTTTCTGGTTTCCCTTTTGGATCATCTCTGCCATAATAGGGAGACTTTTGATTTGATTAAATAAAGAGCTGAGAAATGATGCTTAGAGGGGAATTAATGCTAAGGGGTATAAGGCAAAGGAATAAAGATGGTGCTTCTGAAAAATATACCACTTTTACAGATACAATGAGAGAAATTTCTTAGATAAGAATGAATTAATTAATATACATTAGTAATTACATCATGTGAGTAATGTGCTAATGCTTAGCCAATGAAAATGAGAATGGTGATAAGCCATTAGTTTATCCGCTAAATCACTTTCTAGCAGTGAGTGTGAAAGTATCTGTTTGTTAAAAAGAATAAATCTTATGAAAAATATTATTAAAAAAAGTGGTTTCCAACACGTGATCTGAATGCACCTATACCGTAAAGTGAGGCATTACAGGCAGGTTTCACTGGTTGATGTGGAATATAACATATGAGTATTGTATCTGGTATCTCTATTTACTTTAGCGTTTTGAGAGACACCTCACACAGCTTTATCCATAGCATTTCTTCCCAATCTATAGTAATGAGCTCAAGGGGTGGAGCACAAAAACCAGATTTGGCAGAAACCTGTTATAGTATTTGACAAATTTATAAAGGAGCCACAACTGTCCTTTGGCCTTGGGACATCCACCACTGTTTGAATTTTCTCAGCACACTTGTGTAAATCTTATGCATCAATGGTGTGAACACAGGAAGTGATGGTCAGTATAAAGAATTCACACTTGCTACAATGTGCTCTGAGACCATAATCTTCAAATATTTTTTAAAATGTCTTGAGATTTTGGTGACATTCCTTGTCATCCTCACCAGTGACGAAGATGTCATCCAGGTAACACTGAGTGCCTTGCAGCACCTGACACATAACTTTCTTCCAGAGTGCAAATGCAGATGCAACTCCAAAGATAAGCGTATTATAGCGATAAAGCTCTTTGTGAGTGTTTGTAGTGAGAAGCACTTTGGATTCTTCTTCCATCTCCATCTATAGGTAGGCCTCAGCTAAGTCTTTGCTGAAATGTTTCCCTCTGTAAGGGTTTGCAAAGGTTTGTATCAATATCCTCTATCCTGGACAGAGGGTATTGACCTACTTTCAGTACTCCTAAAATCACCACAGATCCTAACAGACCCATTCTTCTTGGCTACTGGCACCACTGATGTTGCCCATGGGCTTCACTGAACCTTGAAAAGAATTTCTTCAGCCTCCATGTGATCTAGATGACTGGCCACTTTATCATAGTTGGTGTAAGGAAACAGATGGTCTTTGTAAAACTTGGAGGTGCCATTTTCATTTAATAATATTTTACTCTTGAAATGTTTGGGTTTTCCAGTGCCATTCTTGAACACTGCTGTAGCATCATCCAGTACCTTCCTTAATTCATTTTCAATTGACCCTATTGCAGGGGATGTGGCATGCAAATGGCGGCTGATCCCCACTCAAGTTGTAGTTGTCTCTGCCAGTCATGGCCCCACAACTTTGGCCTCAAATTAAAAACACGGGAGCCAGGATGCCTGTGTGCTTAGTTTTCCTTTAGTAAGGCGTTCACATATGACATGGTGGCGTAAAGATGGATGCTATTCAAGTACTTAGAAACATAGAATCATAGAAATTTACAGTGCATAACAAGCCCTTCGGCCCACAATGTTGTGCTGACCATGTAACCTACTCTAGAAACTGCCTAGAATTACCCTATCACATAGCTCTCTATTTTTCTAAGCTCCATGTACCTATCTAAGAGTCTCTTAAAGGAACCTATTGTATACTTCTTACATATACAGTATGTAGCAGTTATTTTGTTTAAAACAGCCAGAGAATTAACAAGCAATTATTATTAACACAGTCAATTAGTTAGAACTAAATGTAAATTAATTGATTCCTAGTGGATCTGATGCATTGATAGTTAATGAGTAGTAAAAATTATTAAGGCTGATCTTGGTCATACCTTTACAATGATGGAAAATATTGAAACTTGAAAGACATTGCCTTTGATAATGATGGCGGTTCTGAGGGACATTAAAGGACATTTACTTTCAACATTTGGCTACCTTTGAAAAGGAATTTGTGAACCAAAGTTGGAGTATTAATGATAATACTTGATGAGACTGTATGGCACTGCTGCCAAAATATCTTGTATAAACCTGTGAAGTATGTGCTTCCTTGTTCTTTTGAAGGACAGATATAAATCTTTATTTGGACTATTAGTTCAATCTTCAGCTCTTTGTTGTGTTCCTTACTCCATTAGAGAGATATGTAATACTAATGGATGTGTCACCTAACTGACAGAAGATGGAGTGGATATTTCTGCTTTTCTCTGTATTGTCATCTCTTCATATGAAATGACAGCTGGCTTTTAAACAAAGATAAATTAGGAGGTTGTATTGGCTCTATTCATTAATATTTTGGCAGTAATGGTGTATGTATACTTATAAACCTGAACTGTAAAGTCTAATTGTTAAACCATTCTTTTAAACCTGGTTATACAGTTTCTTATTATGTCAAATCTTATCAGAGTATGATACTCTGAGAAAGCATTCTATCTAGATGTATAATGGTTTGGTATGGCAACTACTTTGCATGTGACTGCAGGAAACTGCAAAAGATTTGTGGGCACAGTTCAACACATCATGGAAACGAGCTTCAACGCTGAGGAATCTATTTATCCTTGTACTGCCTCAGTAAAGCTGCTGACATAATTAAACACACCCACCCATCACAGACATTCTCTCTTCTCCCCTCTCCCATCCAACAGGAGAACAGGTACCACCAGGATGGAGGATAGCTTCTATCCCATTGTTATCAGACTCTTGAACTGGTCTCTTGTATGATGAGATGGACCCTTGATCTCATAATGAAGTTGGACTCTTGATCTCATAATCTACCTCGTTACAAACTTGCACATTTTTGTTTACGTGCACTGCATTCTCTCTGTAGCTTTTATGCTTTATTCTGCTTTGTTATTGTTTTACCTTGTTCTACCTTGATGCACTGTACAACGATTTGATCTGTATGAATAGTGTACAAGACAAGCTTTTCACTGTATTTTGGAACATTACACAATAATAAACTAATACCAATAACAATAAAAACAGTGATAACTTCCATTGCATAATATCTAAGCATTAATAGTGTTATGCTTATTACGTAAGTGTAAAAAGATCCACCTGAGTGTGTGATTCTTTTTTGTGAAGAATAAAATGAAAGTAAGGGATTGAGGAAAGATGGATGAAGTTTCAGGAAAACCAGTACATTGGCTTGTGCACATAATCCCTAGTCAGTTTTAAATGAATTGAATTTGCAGTCAAATAAGAGAATTACGCATGGCGTAAAGTTCAAAGAATATGTGAAGAATTTTGAAAAGTCAGGGTGAGTTTAAGACCACAATAGAAGTTTGGTAGATATAGTTAAATTTTTCCAATCCTTTTCACTCCTTATTTCTAATATCTCCTCCAGTTCTCGAACAGATAAGAACCAATGACTAAATTATCAATAAACGCTAAAGGTACTCAAAGCCACTAGCTAGGATAGAGTACTCCATATGGCAGGTATTCTGAACACTAGTGAGATATTGGGATGTCACAATATTTTACTTTTTCCAGGATTTTTAATTTGAACAGCTTGTTTATTATCAGCAGTTTTTGCATAGAGCAAATTTCATTTTAAGGGAAGAAAAACAGAAATAACTGTGGCTAGTCTTAATTTCCTTCACAGGTACAAAATGAGTGATGGTTTTCTGCGTGTCTCAGAAATTTTTGCGATGTTGTCCTGCTATTCCCATCTTACTTTATGCATCAACATACAGATTAAACCACCCCATCACCTTTCAAATACATCACCCCATCTGATTTCTCTGGCCAGGCAGCAAACCAAAAGGAAAGTTTCTAGTGCCCAGTGATCCCTGTGAATGAAGATGTGAGAAGCATCCCTAGCAACTATCACATCCATCACAAAATATTTGAAGTACTGCGTGAGATACTGTGTCTCTCACTTCTCTAGTCATTCTGCACTAACTCCAGAAAATGTTTTCATTCAGCAAGACAACAAAACAACTCAAAAGCAGCAAAAAAAGTTTGAATGGAAGATATTTAATTCATTGACCAATTCAAGTTCTCATGTGGCATCCAGTAGCTGCATTATGAAGTTAAGCCATGAAGCAGGATCTTGGTCATGAAGAAGCTGTGATCATTATTCCCCTTGAACTCAGATGTGGCTGCTGATTGTCCTAGAGATAGAGGTAAGAATATAAATGGGAAGGCAACGAGGGCGTGGTGAGAATATGAGATAAAGGTTACTCTAAAAATAAAGGTTATTTGGACAGATTCAAGTATACAATAGATGTCATTTTGACATTTTTAAAATCCGGTCTTTTTGCCAGTCAGTCAAAACATTTGGGTAGATCATAAATGAAAGAGTAGGTAATCTGAATCTTCTTTTCTTAATCCAGTTAAAAATCTGTTTCTCTTTGACAAGGGAACCATCAGTTTCTTCCATAATGGTTCCTTTAATGTAATAATTTCATGGGCATGATCTGTAAGGCTGATGTTGTTAACACTATGCAGTGTGTTTTCCCAAAATTATTCCATGCAGCTACAACGCATGCAAAGGTTTGGGAGAAATCATGGATCTGTTTTAATTCTACAGCATTGGTCCAAAATTCAGTTTGTTTTGATCTTCTGCCGAAGATAGGTTTCCACACCCATGAAGTGGATTTAGATTCACCGGCATAACAACAAACAGCATACAGGTCCTTAGTACTCTGTATGACTTGAGGCAAGGCTGGGGCTGCAGTGCGCCCGATTATTTACAATCGGTTGTAGCTATGAGAAGATCGAACCGTCATTGGAGAAGATTGAACAGTCATTGGAGAAGATCCATGGACCAAAAAAGCAAAAATGCCGATGGTTCCCTGGCAGCTGTGATAGGCCAAAATGTTTCTGGTTAAAGCAGCACTCTGTTATATTAACACAGCACAATATTCTGTTGCTGCTGGATTTTAACAGTATTGTGTATTCATATGTTTATGTCAGTGTTTAATCAATGACTGTAATTAAGCTTAACAATCAATTTTTCAATTAACAATGCACAGAAGTTGAACTGTCATTTAATTATTTGTGTACTCTGGAATGACATTTGGCACTCTGGAAGTATTATGACTGTTATCTGCTGGAATGGGTACAGGATGGTGTGACTGCCTGGTGACCATTTGTTTAGCTGGTTTATCATTAGCATGTGAAAACAGTCTCATCGCAAAACAGTGGAGCAATAATGCAAGTGGATAAATACCCGCTTTGTATCACTTAACTCTACAACAAGAGAATGCTGAATTATCAAGATCTGTTTATTTATATTCACACATTTGAACAGAAATCTAACACAACCCATATGACAAGATGTAAGTTTTAGTTTCTAATATCCAATTAACCTTTTCAGTAGCAAAGAATCTATGTTAATGTTTTGCTTAGAGTATGTTAAATTAATCACCGGCTTATTATCTGTGACTCTGTAAGCAGCCGTGCATACACCTTTCCAGAATCAAGGAGGTATTGAATGTAAATTTTCAATTTTGTTCAATATTCCACAGTACAAGTGCAATGTCAGCCTCACAGAGTCAATCAGCAGGGACCATATTAAATCTGTGAAACCTCTGAAAAATCTGAGATTGAAGCATAGTAACTACCTTTGAAAATAGAGGAAGTGAAATGTATGATTCTCGTGAATGATTCTCTGCAATTTACTTTGTCACATATAGTTCAATCATTCAGTGAAGATCACATTGAAATCAAGTGGTGGATTAGAACCAATCACAGTGATATGGGCCATTCATGTTAGATGTAGCAGGTTTCCTGCTTTTAAGAGCTTGAGAGAATTTGACAAATCTGCAGAGATGTTTGCAGATAGTATACTTTTATGGGTCAAAAGAAGGAACTAAAAGATCAAACTCTATTAAATCAAAATAATTATTGGGATGGATGTGCAATGGGAGGTAATCTTACCACCATCCATTTTACATAAATGCACAAAGTTGATATGATTCACATATGTCGTCAGGGCAGTTGGAATACTGTTGTGTGCCTGGAGACCCAGGAGAACTCAAAAAAAAGTGACGTAACGGACTTTTAACATCATAAACCAGTGAATTGTTTGTTATGTCTCCCTGCTAGCTGGGAAAATGGAGACACTTCTTTCTCCCTTATTAGGGAGAGAGAGAACCTGTGGTATGTTGAATACCAGGTGAAACATAGAAACATAGAAACATAGAAAATAGGTGCAGGAGTAGGCCATTCGGCCCTTCGAGCCTGCACCGCCATTTATTATGATCATGGCTGATCATCCAACTCAGAACCCAGCCTTCCCTCCATACCCCGTGACCCCTGTAGCCACAAGGGCCATATCTAACTTCCTTTTAAACATAGCTAATGAACTGGCCTCAACAGTTTGCTGTGGCAGAGAATTCCACAGATTCACCACTCTCTGTGTGAAGAAGTTTTTCCTAACCTCGGTCCTAAAAGGCTTCCCCTCTATCCTCAAACTGTGACCCCTCGTTCTAGACCTCCCCAACATCGGGAACAATCTTCCCGCATCTAGCCTGTCCAATCCCTTTAGGATCTTATACGTTTCAATCAGATCCCCCCTCAATCTTCTAAATTCCAACGAGTACAAGCCCAGTTCATCCAGTCTTTCTTCATATGAAAGACCTGCCATCCCAGGAATCAATCTGGTGAACCTTCTTTGTACTCCCTCTATGGCAAGGATGTCTTTCCTCAGATTAGGGGACCAAAACTGCACACAATACTCCAGGTGTGGTCTCACCAAGGCCTTGTACAACTGCAGTAGTACCTCCCTGCTCCTGTACTCGAATCCTCTCGCTATAAATGCCAGCATACCGTTCGCCTTTTTCACCGCCTGCTGTACCTGCATGCCCACTTTCAATGACTGGTGTATAATGACACCCAGGTCTCGTTGCACCTCCCCTTTTCCTAATCGGCCACCATTCAGATAATAATCTGTTTTCCTATTTTTGCCACCAAAGTGGATAACTTCACATTTATCCACATTAAATTGCATCTGCCATGAGTTTGCCCACTCACCCAACCTATCCAAGTCACCCTGCATCCTCTTAGCATCCTCCTCACTGCTAACACTGCCACCCAGCTTCGTGTCATCCGCAAACTTGGAGATGCTGCATTTAATTCCCTCATCCAAGTCATTAATATATATTGTAAACAACTGGGGTCCCAGCACTGAGCCTTGCGGTACCCCACTAGTCACCGCCTGCCATTCTGAAAAGGTCCCGTTTATTCCCACTCTTTGCTTCCTGTCTGCTAACCAATTCTCCACCCACACCAATACCTTACCCCCAATACCATGTGCTTTAAGTTTGCACACTAATCTCCTGTGTGGGACCTTGTCAAAAGCCTTTTGAAAATCCAAATATACCACATCCACTGGTTCTCCCCTATCCACTCTACTAGTTACATCCTCAAAAAATTCTATGAGATTCGTCAGACATGATTTTCCTTTCACAAATCCATGCTGACTTTGTCCGATCATTTCACCGCTTTCCAAATGTGCTGTTATCACATCCTTGATAACTGACTCCAGCAGTTTCCCCACCACCGACGTTAGGCTAACCGGCCTATAATTCCCCGGTTTCTCTCTCCCTCCTTTTTTAAAAAGTGGGGTTACATTAGCCACCCTCCAATCCTCAGGAACTAGTCCAGAATCTAACGAGTTTTGAAAAATTATCACTAATGCATCCACTATTTCTTGGGCCACTTCCTTAAGCACTCTGGGATGCAGACCATCTGGCCCTGGGGATTTATCTGCCTTCAATCCCTTCAATTTACCTAACACCACTTCCCTACTAACATGTATTTCGCTCAGTTCCTCCATCTCACTGGACCCTCTGTCCCTTACTATTTCTGGAAGATTATTTATGTCCTCCTTAGTGAAGACAGAACCAAAGTAATTATTCAATTGGTCTGCCATGTCCTTGCTCCCCATAATCAATTCACCTGTTTCTGTTTGCAGGGGACCTACATTTGTCTTTATCAGTCTTTTCCTTTTTACATATCTATAAAAGCTTTTACAGTCCGTTTTTATGTTCTCTGCCAGTTTTCTCTCATAATCTTTTTTCCCCTTCCTAATTAAGCCCTTTGTCCTCCTCTGCTGAACTCTGAATTTCTCCCAGTCCTCAGGTGAGCCACTTTCTCTGGCTAATTTGTATGCTACTTCTTTGGAATTGATACTATCCCTAATTTCTCTTGTCAGCCACGGGTGCACTACCTTCCTTGATTTATTCTTTTGCCAAACTGGGATGAACAATTGTTGTAGTTCATCCATGCAACCTTTAAATGCCTGCCATTGCATATCCACCGTCAATCCTTGAAGTGTCATTTGCCAGTCTATCTTAGCTAATTCATGTCTCATACCTTCAAAGTTACCCCTCTTTAAGTTCAGAACCTTTGTTTCTGAATTAACTACGTCACTCTCCATGTTAATGAAGAATTCCACCATATTATGGTCACTCTTACCCAAGGGGCCTCTCACGACAAGATCGCTAATTAACCCTTCCTCATTGCTCAAAACCCAGTCCAGAATAGCCTGCTCTCTAGTCGGTTCCTCGACATGTTGGTTCAAAAAACCATCCCGCATACATTCCAAGAAATCCTCTTCCTCAGCACCTTTACCAATTTGGTTCACCCAGTCTACATGTAGATTGAAGTCACCCATTATAACTGCTGTTCCTTTATTGCACACATTTCTAATTTCCTGTTTAATACCATCTCCGACCTCACTACTACTGTTAGGTGGCCTGTACACAACTCCCAGCAGCGTCTTCTGCCCCTTAGTGTTACGCAGCTCTACCCATATCGATTCCACATCTTCCCGGCTTATGTCCTTCCTTTCTATTGCGTTAATCTCTTTTTTAACCAGCAACGCCACCCCACCTCCCCTTCCTTCATGTCTATCCCTCCTGAATATTGAATATCCCTGAACGTTGAGCTCCCATCCCTGGTCACCCTGGAGCCATGTCTCTGTGATCCCAACTATATCATAATCATTAATAACAATCTGCACTTTCAATTCATCCACCTTATTACGAATGCTCCTTGCATTGACACATAAAGCCTTCAGGCGCTCTTTTACAACTCTCTTAGCCCTTTTTAATGCTTGCCCTGGATTTGTCGGCCTGCCACTTTTACTTTTCCCCTTTGTACTTTTTGCTTCTACGCTCACTTTACACCCCTCTGTCTCTCTGCACTGGTTCCCATCCCTCTGTTGTGAACTAACCTCCTCACACCTAGCCGCTTTAATTTGATTCCCACCCCCCAACCATTCTAGTTTAAAGTCACCTCAGTAGCCCCCGCTAATCTCCCTGCCAGGATATTGGTCCCCCTAGGATTTAAGTGTAACCCGTCCTTTTTGTACAGGTCACACCTACGCCAAAAGAGGTCCCAATGATCCAAAAACTTGAATCCCTGCCCCCTGCTCCAATCCCTCAGCCACGCATTTATCCTCCACCTCATCGCATTCCTACTCTCACTGTCGCGTGGCACAGGCAGTAATCCCGAGATTACTACTTTTGCGGTCCTTTTTCTCAACTCCCTTCCTAGCTCCCTATATTCTTCTTTCAGGACCTCATCCCTTTTCCTACCTATGTCATTGGTACCTATATGTACCAGGACCTCTGGCTCTTCACCCTCCCACTTCAGGATATCTTGGACACGATCAGAAATATCCCGGACCCTGGCACCAGGGAGGCAAACTACCATCCGAGTCTCTGGACTGCGTCCACAGAATCGCCTAAGCGAAGGCTTTGGGGTAACTGCAGGTCTGTGGCTTTGCTATTGCTTTGCTCTCGCTTGAGTGCTCGGTGGTGGAGCCAATACTTGCTTTTTTTTGCCCTTGGGGGGAGAGGAGTATATTGTACATATTTCTCTGACATTAAATTGCACCTGTGAGCCCTTGCACCTTTGAATATAAAATACAATCAGTTAAAATCCTATCAAGACCCATTCACGGTTAGTAGTGAGGTGTCATGGAAACAGATGCAGTGATAAGGTCAGAGTCATAGTGATGTTTACCAATTGTTCTATTTGCACTCAAGAATGAGTCATGTACTAGGAATGAGAAGGCTTGGCTAAATTATGTTATCTTCTTGTGAGCTATCTTATTATCATTAATTCTATACAAATAAACTACCACTCTTGGCCCTGTTTAAAGTAATACTGACAGATTGGTCACATGTGACATCCCTATTTTGTTACATGTCTGATCACCTACTTTATTTGGCATTCAAATTGATAATTTGCTAGTTTTGAATTGTCAAAACATTATAAGTAGGTAACTGACCCAGTAATTCTGTAAGCAAATCATTTGATCACAAACAAGGCCAGAAAAAGCTGCACTGAATATTTATTGTTCCACAAATCAATTGTCAATTGTAGGTTGTGGGAGAGAATCAATTAATAAAATCCTGGACTTAGGAAGGTTTGATTTGGATTTTCAGCTAGGAAGCTAGGTGATAGAATAATAAGATTGATTAGATACAACAAAATCTATGGGATTCTTACGAAGAGCGGCCATGGCACCTTTTTCTGACAAATGCCTGACAAATGACTAACAACTACAAGTCCAGTACAAAATCAGATAATTAAACTAATTGTTTTGTGGAGATGAGTTGAAATGAATTCAGTTTGTTCTGAATTGAGTCCAGATGAAGTGTCTCAACCCAAAACATCAACTGTCCTTATCTCTCCAAAGATGCTGCCTAACAAGTTGTGTTCCTCCATCATCTTGTGCACTGAGGGGCAATGCTAAGGTGTGAAACTTAGTGAGAGTTAGGTCAAGTCTCTATTTCCAGAAATAATGATAGTTCTAACATCAGCATGTCTTCAATCTCTTTGAGAGCCTTTGAATGGTTAATATCAAGTCACTGGTACAAGTAGATTTTCTCATAGAAGTAACTGATCTGATGCCATTTAAAGATTTAAAGTTTTGAGGAAGAGCACTTCCTACAGAAAGTTATTCATTCAGCTTCTAGGATTGAACACTTTGACTTAGAGGTAAACATGCTTCCACTGATTGTCCAAATATGACCACATAAATTGAAGCAGTCTGGAGGAGAGCAGAAAATAGAGCAGTTTTAGTATCAAACAAGTTTCATTTGCTATGAATGTCGAAGGATCTAAACACAGGTCCTGCATTTGTGTTGCCAGTGAGCACAGATGTTTATGTTAAGGATAACCATTTGGTCACACCAGCTTTGGCTTGGCTTTAATCCAGCTTGCTCATAAAGGCTGGATGCTTTGATGATAAGACTAATCCTTTGAAGGATGAGCCATCAAGTACAGAGTCTTGAAACACACACTTCTCTGAGATTTGTCATGGCAAGGATTACCTAAAGTACAGAGAAAATGCTTCAAAAATGCTCTCAAAGCCTCCTTAAAAATATGTAACATCGTTACCAACCAAAGGGGATCCCTGCTGACAGATCACTATGGAGAAAAAGAATCTGAGATGACAGTGAGAATCTGAAGTAACTTCAATCAAGAAGATATGATGAAAATGGCGGAAGGAATGCATTACGTATTTGTAATCGTCTCCTGCCCCAGCTGTGACAGATTTTGGAGCACATCTCACATTGGTCTCATTGGTCATCTCAAGAACCACAGAAATGGACTAGAAGCAAGTCTTCCTTGGTCCTGATAAATTGCCCAAGAAGTGGAAAAGGAAGTTTTGCTCTCCTGATTCAGAAGTGAAGTCTGAAAAGAATTATCGATACAAAGTACTTAGCCATCAACTTTGTGCCAGCAGTTTTGTTAACATAAACTATGTGGTATAACACCATATTCTTTCTTATTTGCCATACAGACAAATAGTTAAACTCCTATTGAATGCAAGGTACTAGACTTCAACTGTCTTCTGATGTTATTCCTTTGTAAATATCCTTATTTTCTGGAATTACATACATGTCTTTTTTCATTCCTGGATAGCCAATGGAAACAATGGATTAGCAGTCTACTTAATAAAAATAAGCCTTTATCACTGAGAGCCAGAGATTGGATTCAGATGTACTCGGACAGCTGCCAATCAAAGTTCATCAATAAAGCTATAAAGAGGTTCCATCTCCCTCTAGTTCCATCCTGTAGTTCTTACACATCCATGATATCTTGCAGCTATCTACAATAGATTATTAATCAGCTTATTCTTTCCATGCAGACAGAAGAGCTAAAGGCTTTGTCTGGATCCGACTTGAAAGCTTCACTCCCTAGGATTCACCTATCAGTGAAAAGTCTAATCATGGCCTCATTGTCACCATTATTCTGTGAATTGTTCTCATCAATTTGAAATGCTATTATATTGCATAATCTGCATATTTGCTTCCATTGTATTTAATATTGTTACCTTTTTCTATGCTTTGCATATCTTTCTACCTGAGTTGTATTTTCTTGTGGAATGTCAAAATTATTTTTAATCATTTGGCAAGAGCAACCTAAAATGAAAAAATAGAAATTCTAATAACAATGACCATGTACATTTGTGCACACTAACCACTTTTAATTTTCACTAAATGCATTTAATGAGGCTCAGGGTATTTGATAAACAAAATTTGACACCAAATTATATTAGGCCAGTTTACCAGTAGAACTAGTAAGCCTCTAAATGAAGTTAGTTTGGATTCATGGAGCTAACCACTGCACTGTTGTCTAATCTGTTCAGTGCTTCTAACATTTCTCATTTTACTTTCAGAGTTCAAACATCCACATTATTTTTTTGCCAAGTTACTTAATTAATTGAGCTCCTTTTAAAAATGACCATATTTATTTGGCTAGAACCCAGAAACTCGCTGTGGTTCCTTATTTTGAGAGGAATAACTGAATGATAAATGTCTGCCATCTCTCTTCTGAGGTGCAAAGACAGGCAGTGCAAAAGTAAGAAAGCTATCTGATGATTGTAATACGATTTGCAGCCCGGAAAACCTATTTCTTCTCTTCTAATTGGTAGCTAGCTTTATATTTAATGATTAATTCCTACCTATTTGCATTATATAATACAAGTTTATTCATGTATAAAATGAAGTTAATTTGCTTATTTACAAAATAATTGCAATATTGTCATTCCATAATGTTTTAATAAATATTGCCAATGATGTCAACTTTTACCAGTTGATCACTAAGAGCTGATTAAAAGTTACTATTTTTAAATAAAATTTATCTTCCAAATTATCATCTATCTTTAAATAATTGAATTTGTTTAATTTTCATCTTTTTTTCCAGTATGACACATTCTCTCTATTTTTCTGTGCTACACACATTCTCTGTCACTGAATGATCTTTCTCCTGTATATATGCTACTTACTTCATGTACCAGTTCAAATTCTTTTGTTCCTTTTGTTCCATCTATGTTAACATATATTCAGAATGTCAATACTAATTTTAAGTTTAAAGCCTGGGTGTATCAGTATGACATTCTTCCCAGAATCCTGTGGCCCCTCCTCGTCTATGCAGTTCCGATCTTGACAGTCGAAACCTTAGAGAGGAGGATTAGCATCCACCTCAGGAGATGGCTGGGGCTGCCAAAGAGCCTGAGCAGCATCGCACTCTATGGACACCACAACAAACTGCAACTGCCCTTCAAATCCTTGGAGGAAGAATTCAAGGTAACAAGAGCCAGAGAAGTGATACAGTATAGGGACTCAAGTGACCCGAAGGTGGCTACAGCAGGGATCCAAGTAAGTACTGGCAGGAAGTGGAGGGCAGAGGAAGCTGTTCAGGAGGCAGAGGCGAGGCTGCGTCACAGGAGGCTGGTGGGAGTGGTCACACTGAAGCACCTTCAATTACTCCAAAGGACTGAGATTTGGTAAAATACTGAAAGGATTTTATTCGCTGTACAATACGACCTCCACAGTGAGTGTCTGCCCCCGGACTGAGGGGGAGGGGCAAGGCGAACACCTTTATACAGGATTCTGTGGGAGGAGCCACAGGGGCAGTCAGCAGAGGTGTGTGTCCAGACAGGTAACCGAGTTACACCATATATACATGGTTTACCACATTCACCCCTCCTTATTTAAAAAAAGAGTCCCGCGGGGTGAAGTGACTGACAATATTTAAAACAAGTATATTTACAGGTCAAGTCTATCAGGCGGTCGAGTCCGTCGCTGTGATCTACGTAGCACCGGTGGTGATTGCACCGGCGATGGCGGTTGTGCTGGCTCCGGCCTGACTTCAGGTGTCAGCACGTTAGGCGTCGGTAATCCCTCGTGCGTGTGCGTCGCGCCCGGTATGGGAGTGTCATGTGGTGTCTGTATAGGGTTTGGGGTGCACGGTATCTCATAGGTACATACATTGGTGGGTACGGGGTCAATAGTCACCACGAAGTGTTCAGGGTAGGGGCCTGGAGCTCCTGCGGGCGCCAGGTCGCGGATGGAGACCGTGTCCTCCCGCCCATCAGGTAAAACCACGTAGGCATACTGGGGGTTCGCATGAAGTAAGTGAACCCTCTCGACCATCGGGGAGTATTTATTGCTCCTCCCATGTTTCCGGAGCAGCACTAGCCCTGGGGACGTCAGCCAAGATGGTAGGGTGGTTCCAGTGGTCGATTTTCTGGGAAAAGAAAAGAGCCACTCATGGGGGGGGGGTGGCATTGGTGGCTGTGTATAACAGGGAGCGGATGGAGTGGAGTGCCTCGGGAAGGATCTCCTGCCAGCGGGAGACCGGCAGTCCCTTTGACCTGAGGGCTAAGAGTGTGGCTTTCCACACTGTGCCATTCTCCTTCTCTACCTGTCCATTCCCCCGGGGATTATAGCTCGTGGTCCTACTGGTTGCAATTCCCCTAGCCAGTAGATATTGGCGCAGCTCGTCACTCATAAACGAGGACCCTCTGTCACTGTGGATATAGCATGGGTATCCGAACAGAGTGTAGAGCTTGCGCAGGGCTTTTATAACTGACGTGGTAGTGGTGTCGGGGCAGGGGATGGCGAAGGGGAACCGCGAGTACTCGTCAATTACATTAAGAAAGTACACATTGCGGTCGGTGGAGGGAAGGGGGCCCTTAAAGTCAACACTCAGTTGCTCAAAGGGGCGGGTGACCTTGATGAGTGGTGCCCTTTCGGGTCGGTAGAAGTGCGGTTTGCACTCTGCGCAGACTTGGCAGTCCCTGGTCATCATTCTGATCTCCTCAAGGGAGTAAGGCAGGTTCCGGGCTTTCATGAAGTGGAAAAGCCGGGTGACTCCCGGGTGGCAAAGGTCTACATGTAGGGTGTATCGCCGGTCGATCTGCGCGCTGGCACATGTTCCCCGGGATAGGGCATCGGAGGGCTCACTGAGCTTCCCAGGCCTGTACATGATGTCATAGTTGTAGGTGGAGAGTTCGATTCTCCACCTCAGAATTTTATCATTTTTAATTTTGCTCCGCTGCTGATTATTAAACATGAACGCGACTGAGCACTGGTCAGTTAACAGGGTGAACCATTTGCCGGCAAGATAGTGCCTCCAGTGCCTTATAGCTTCCACTATGGCCTGGGCCTCTTTCTCTACCGCAGAGTACCGAATTTCAGGGCCTTGAAGGGTATGGGAGAAGAATGCCACTGGTCTTCCTGCCTGGTTGAGGGTAGCAGCCAGCGCAAAGTCGGAGGCGTCACTCTCTACTTGGAAGGAAATGGCCTCATCCACCGCATGCATTGCTGCTGTGGTAATGTCCCCTTTTATGCGGTTGAAGGCCGCGCGGGCCTCGGCTGAGAGGGGGAATGTGGTGGACTTGACTAGGGGGTGGGCCTTGTCTGCATAGTTAGAGACCCATTGGGCGTAATATGAAAAGAAGCCCAGGCACCTTTTGAGGGCTCTGAGGGTATTGGGAAGAGGGAGTTCCAACAGGGGGCTCATACGGTCGGGGTCAGGGCCAATGACTCCATTCTCCACGACACACCCAAGGATAGCAAGTCGGGTGGTCCCAAATACATACTTGTCCTTGTTATAGGTGAGGTTGAAAGATTTGGCCGCTTGGAGAAATTTTTGGAGGTTGTTGTCGTGATCCTGCTGGTCGTGACCGCAGATGGTGATGTTATCCAGATATGGAAACGTGGCCTTCAGATAGCACTGGTCCACCATCTGGTCCATTGCCCTCTGGAAGACAGATACACCATTCGTGACACCAAAGGGGACGCGCAGGAATTGATAAAGCCTGCCGTCCGCCTCGAAGGAAGTGTAAGGGCGGTCCTCCCGGCAGATGGGGAGCTGATGGTAAGCGGATTTTAGGGCCATGGTTGAGTACACCTTGTACTGTGCTATCTGATTGACCATATCCGCGATGCGGGGTAGAGGGTACGCATTGAGCTGCGTGAACCTATTGATGGTCTGGCTATAGTCCACGACCATCCTATTCTTCTCCCCGTTCCGAGCAACGACCACCTGCGCCCTCCAAGGACTTGTGCTTGCCTCAATGACCCCCTCCCTGAGCAGCCGCTGCACCTCCGACTTAATGAAGGCTCTGTCCCCCGCGCTGTACCTCCTGCTTTTACTTGCCACGGGTTTACAGTCGGGGGTCAGGTTGGCGAACAGCGGTGGGGGAGGGATCCTTTTTTTTTTATTTTTACAAAATTCTTTATTACAAATGTCGGTGCTATACAATATTTACAAACCCAGTGACTAACATATTTACTACACTACAAACAGACAATACATCTTAAACCAATATATTGCCATCCTCATCAATGATGGCATTTACACCCCGCGGAGCCCAACGGTCCCGGAACACCTCTACGGTCACCGTGGACTGTGCGTATTCCTTTTCAATGTTCACCCGGGCACGAACATACCCCCTGAACATAGCCAGGCAGTCCGCCCGGGGAGAACCTCCTGCCACCCTTTTCCAGGAGCCACGGATGGCAATTTTCGCCAGCCCCAGGAGCAAGTTGACAAGGACATCCTCATCCCTCTGTGCCCCCCTCCTTACTGGATGACCATATATAAATAGGGTGGGACTGAAATGCAACCAGAAGGCGAGAAGCAGCCCACGCAAAAACGCGAAAAGGGGCTGCAGCCTCACACACTCCACGTACATGTGGTACACGGTCTCCTCCAGCCCGCAGAAGTGACATGCGGCTGGGAGATCCGTGTACAGACTGAAGAACTTATTGCAGGGCACCGCTTTATGCAGCACCCTCCAGCCGAGATCCCCAAGGTGCATGGGGAGGACTCCCTTGTAAAGGGACTTCCATTGGGGACCCCCCTCACCTCCAGGTGGAAAGACCGACCGCCATGGCGTGTCGGGACGGTGGACAAAGGCTAGGAAGTGGAGGGTGTGGAGCAGCAGCCCATAAAGGTACCTCCTGCCTGCATCCCTGAATGGGATTGTGGGTGTCGATGAAAGACGGCTCAAGTTGTGTGGATTCGTCTCTCGGGTAAGGCTGCGGGGCCTGGGCCCGACGAGCAGCTCAGCTTGAGTCGATCCACACACCTGAGCCGCACCGACATCCGCTGAGGCAGGGCAAGGGTCGGCCAGGACTCCGCCCTCTGCCAGAGGAGGGGATTCCCGGCCTGAGGCAACCATGTTCCAGACTCTCAGTAGGTCCTGATAGAAGCCGGGCAGCCTCTGCAAAGCAGCACGGCTGACGCCTGCCGGTGGTAGCTGCATATCTTCGTGAAGGCAGCAGCCCCTCCGGAGGAAGAAAGACGCCAACACGTGCCACCTGGGAGGGCGCTCGGCGTACAGGAATCTCTGCAGAGTCCTGAGGCGGAGAGCCGCCAGTCGTGTGCGTACACACACCAGCGACTGTCCGCCCTCTCCTACTGGGAGACTCAGAACCGCTGCAGAGACCCAGTGTTTCCTGTTTCCCCAGAAGAAGTCCACCAGCTTCCTCTGCATTCTCGCAACAAAAGGGGCAGGGGGGGCCAAGGTGACCATCCGGTACCACAACATGGAGGCCACCAGCTGGTTTATGACCACCACCCTGCCTCGATAGGAAAGCACCCTGAGAAGGCCTGACCAGCGCCCTAGCCGGGCCATGACCTTTGTCTCCAGGTCCTGCCAGTTCGCCAGCCAGGTCTCCCCAGAAGGACTCAGGTAGACTCCCAGATAGAGAAGACGTCTGGTGCTCCACTCAAAAGCTCTCATCTCCTCCGGCAGGGAGTCCACCTGCCACTGGCCTACCAAGAGTCCGGAACATTTCGCCCAGTTGATCCTGGCGGAGGATGCCGCCGAGAAAACATCTTGGCACTCGCGCATCCTCCGCAGGTCACAGGGGTCTGTCATCATGAGGGGTACGTCATCGGCGTAGGCCGAGAGGACGACCCTCATGTCCGGTTCGCGCAGAACCAGACCTGTCAGCCTTCGCCGAAGAAGGCCGAGGAATGGCTCGACACAGATCGCATACAGTTGACCGGACATGGGGCACCCTTGACGCACTCCTCTTCGGAAGTGGATAGGTCCTGTCAGTGATCCGTTGATCTTAACTAGGCACTCTGCGGCAGAGTACAGGAGCCGAACTCGGGCCACAAAGTGTGGTCCGAGCCCACAAGCCTGCAGGGTGCCCAGCAGGAAACTGTGGTCCACCCGGTCAAACGCCTTCTCCTGGTCAAGAGAAAGAAACGCCGCCGGGGTCCCAATCTCCTGGAGCAGGTGGATCAGGTCCCGTACTAGGTGGACATTGTCCTGGATGGAGCGGCCCGGGACCGTGTAAGATTGGTCAGGATGGACCACCTGTCCAATTACCGAACCCAGACGGTTGGCCATTGCCCGGGCGAAGATCTTGTAGTCCGCGCACAAGAGGGAGACCGGCCGCCAGTTCTTTAGCAGGCGGAGGTCTCCCTTCTTGGGCAGTAGGACCACAACAGCTCTTCGCCATGAGAGGGGCATTTCTCCGGTGGCTAGGCTCTCCCCTAGGACAAGGCTGTAATCATCCCCCAGGACATCCCAAAAAGCCTGATAAAACTCAACACTCAGTCCATCCAAACCAGGGGACTTGCCCCTCCGGAGTTGCCGAAGGGCAGTGGACAGCTCCTCCCGAGTCAGGGGGGCATCCAGACGCACTGCATCCTCTGGACTGACCTTAGGCAAATCCTTCCAGACCTCATTGCACGCCTCCGCATTTGACGGATCAGGCGAGAATAAGGACCGATAGAATGAACGGACCTCGTTGTTAATTCCATCAGGGTCCGTGATGGAGGAGCCATCGGCAGCCAGCAATTCCACTAGCTGCTTTTGAACTCCCCGCCACCTCTCCAACGAGTAGAAGAAGGGTGAACCACGGTCCAAATCCTGCAGCATTTGGATCCGTGACCTCACGTACGCACCTCGGGACTGCTGAAGCTGCAAGTCCCTTAGTGCGTCCTTCTTCTCCTGGTATTCCTGCCACAGCTGCTGGTCTCCAGTGGTCGGACCGAGGCGGGACTCCAGGTCAAGCAACGCTCTCTCAAGCTGCTCAATCTCAGAGCCCCGCCCTTTGGTCGACCCCCTAGTGTACTCCCGACATAAAAACCGGATGTGGGCTTTGCCCACATCCCACCATAGCCGTAGGGAGCAGAACTCTCTCCGCCTCTCCTTCCAGGAGACCCAGAACGCTCGGAACGAATCCCGGAAACGGCTGTCCTCCAGCAGCCGGTTGTTAAAATGCCAATACCCGGATCCCACCCGAGGGTGTAGTGGAATAAATTCCATCCACACAAGGTGATGATCCGAGCACGACACTGGCCGCATGGAGGACGCCGACACGCGGGAGGCGTAGGCCCGAGAGATGTAAATGCGGTCTATCCTGGAACCTCCTTCTCTAGACCTTCTCGAGAAGGCGCTAGAGTTGGGGTGAAAATTCCGCCAGCTGTCCACCAAGTCAAAGGAGCCGACTAGCTCCTTTAACTTTTTTGCCGATGCTGGGTCGCGTTGGAGGCCCGAACGGTCCTCCGCCTCGAGGGTACAATTGAAATCTCCCCCGAGGATGACGCAGTCCCCAGGATCGATGGAGCTCAGCAGGGTGGACAGCTGACAGAATAGGCGCGTCTGCATCACACCGCGCCTGGGAGCGTACACATTGATAAAATGCAATGGTACGCCATCCAGGCGCACAACCAGGTGGAGCAGACGGCCGGGCACAACGTCTTGGACTCTTTCAATTACTGGCTGGAAGGTCGGGGCCAACAGGATCGCCACCCCGCTAGAAATGGAGCTGAGGTGGCTCATGTAGACCCCGCCCTGCCACTCCAGGAGCCAAGCAGACTCGTCCCCAGGGATGGTATGGGTTTCCTGCAGGAAACTCACCATATACCGCCCATCCCTGAGGACTGAGAGATTGTTATGCCTGCGAAGAGGACCCCTGCTGCCGTTTACATTGAGACTAGCTATGGTAAGCTTCATGGCGGGAACACACTAGGTCTCAGCAGCTGCGCCCATTTCGGTGAGAGCGGAGGCGCCTTCCACCACACTGTCCGGAAAGGAAGCAAGGATACCTTTTGCTTTCCGGGCTCGAGCGGTACCAGCAACACCCTGTGACCCACCATCCCCCGTAGGAGCGAGGCTGCTTCTCCCTCTGATGTCCCTTACTAGGTCATCCAGGAAAGATTTTAGTTGCCGTCTGTCGTTCCCCACCACCGCATTCCTCTTTCCCTTTCCCTTTCGTCTGAGGATGACTCGCAGGGACCTCACCAGCCTCGGCATGCTGGGCCAGCGAAGCGAGGCTAGCTGAGGCCGGTGCTTGGCACCCTCAGAGGTGAGAATGAAATGCTTAATTTCCTCTACAGGTATCAATGGGGATTTCTCAGGAGGGGTGAGGATGTCCATTGTTTCACTATCGAAAGAGTCCCCCTCCAACCCGTCACTGCAGACAGAATCCCCATCGGCCTCCCCGCATGTTCCAATAGATGGCTGCGCCTGCGACCCACACCGCGCAGCGGGCACCTCGCTCTTACCTGCCTTCTCCACCGTCGCATCAGCCTCATCCACATTTGCAACAGTGGAGAGTCAATCCCCAGGGACTCCCTGCAAGTCATTTATTGCTGGGGTCGATGTGCACAGAATATCGTCCTCCCTAGGGGGCAGGCATAGAGGGGAACCCGGCACCTTTGGTCCAAGGGATTCATAAGCCGCCTGGTGCTGAGAATGAGAGAGCTTTGCCTCGTCTCCTATTACACTATTCGGTACACTGGCCTCCAGAGAGGCGCTGACTTGTAGGTCCTGGGTGGAGGCCTCCAGGGCTGCCTCATTTGTGCAAACAGGCCTATCACAAGCCTTTTGCACAACCACACCATCTACCCCAGGACTGGTGGCTACATCTGAGGACTCAGGTTTAGAACCAACCCCAACCTGGATTCCCACCCCTTCCTGGGACTCCCCCGCATCTACATCCCCTGCCCTCTTGCGGGAACGTTCCCTTCTCCTCTTCACGCTGGAGGAGCACACAGGTGCAGGCTTCACCGATGGGGCGGCGCCTTCTGTTTCCATCGCCCCGTCTGCTTGCGCACCTCCCCGAGCCCCACGCTCCACTTCAGACGAAATGGGTGTGAGCTCTGCGGCCTCAAAGGCCCGCTTCTTACTATGTTTAGATTTCCCCTTTGCCTTCTTACTCCGCACAGACTCCACCCCGTCCCCCACCTGAACTACAGGGAGAGGAGCAGGGACCGACCCAACCGTAAAAGTAGGGACAGGGGTAGGGGTAGGGGCAGGGTGAGGGGCTGGGGCAGGATCACGGGCGGGGGCAGGGTCAGATGCAGGTGCAGGCGCACGCGCAGGAGTAGGATCAGGGGCAGAGGTAGCTGCGGCACTGGTGCCCGAAGTGGGCTCCCTTGGGTTCCGGGCGGCAGGACAGTCCCTCCGAAAGTGCCCCACCTCCCTGCACGCATGGCACCGTGGGCGCTCGGAGCTCCAGTACACCTGATAATCTACTCCCTCGTGCCGGACAGTAAAGCGGCCCTCAACATCGTCCTCCCTTTCCAGCTGCATGAAAACCTGACGCCGGAAAGAGATTACGGTGCGGAGGGTGCGTCTCTTAAATTTGTGTCGGATGGCAGTAATCTCCGACCTTACTTGCCCTAAACGGGCCAGTGGGGGAAGCAAGTCCTCATTTGGAATGAAAGGCTTAACATGCCCAAGCACGATACGTTGCGTGGGGGCCGTCACCAGCTCCATAGGTAAAAAGATGGTGTCCACCGTGACTCCCCTGCTTAGGGCCCGGTGCACTAGCTCTTCATTCACCAGATAGAACACCGCCTTTCCGAACTCCTTCTCGGTGGCCAGAATACCACCTTTCCCCACAAGGTCCTCCATTGCCTCCGTACACTTTTCTAGTGTCATTCCAGGGCGCAAAATACATTGCACCCCACGTTCCACCTTCACCGACCGAAACAGGGCGTTGTCCGAGGCCGGGGAGGCAGCCGCCCTTGCGTAACTCCCCGAAGGCCCGCGACTCCCTGGAGACCGGTCCGGCATGCTGGCGCTCTTTCCAGTCCGAGAATTTTGCGGCGGTGCCAGTTAGAAGTCCTGGAGCGAGTCGAATAACTGGCCGGGAACGTTTGCAGTCGACAGTTCCTCGCTGGCTCGGCGCCAGGAAAGGCTCCGTCGGACTTGCAGAGACCCAGGCCGGGAGAGGCCGAAACGTCCTTCCAGATGCTCCGGCACCGGCACCGACACCGGACGAAAAATCAGGAAAACAATGGAGGAGGAACGTTGCCCCGATGTCAATGGGGGGAAAACGACGGCGTTTGCCTCCGGTTTTGGAGCGAACCGGCTTACTGGCGAGTTGCCAGCGGCCGCAGCTGGGAGCTACGCAGTAAGCAGCCGCCAACAAACCCAGTCCAAACCGGCAGCAAAAACTCCACACCGAGCTTCCACGCCAACGCCGTCACTCACTCAGTTGTCCAAGAGACTTTTAGAGCCACCTCCAAAGTATTCCACGAACTTTATCCAGTAGTTTTCCTTCGATTTCTCCCAGCTCAGTCAGCACAGCTCCTCTCTGTCACATCTCCTCACAGATCCTGAGGGTGGAGAGGCCGCAAGTGGTGTCGGTAGTGTGGCAGTTGGCATGATGTTGGGTGGGATGCGCGGGTCGGTGTGTGTGTGTAGTCAGTAGCGGGGTACGTGACATATCTCTACAAAACAGGGAATTTATGACAGTATTTGGCGGGAGGGGCCCATCATACTTCATTGTCACGCTTTTCAGGTGACTCTGGAAGTCCAACCCCAACAGCACAGGGGCACACAGTTGAGGCAAGACCAGTAACTTAAAGTCCTGATATTCTGTGCCCTGCACCACTAGCGTCGCTGTACAACCCCCCCAGATGTCTGTTGTATACGACCTGGAGGCCATGGTGACCCTCTGACTTATCGGCCGTATCATGAGTCCACAATGCTGCACCGTGGCCGGGTGGATAAAACTCTCCGTGCTGCCTGTGTCAAACAGGCAGCTTGTCCTGTGCCCCTCCACCAGGATGTCCATCATTGACCTTGCGAGCTGGTGGGGAGCGCTCTGGTTGAGGGTCACAGAAGCCAGGGTGGGGTCGCTGTCTTGGTCCGGCGAGGTGGGGTGGCCCGTGAGCACCCGTTGGTCGTAGGCGGTGGGAGGTGGCGCCGACCAAGATGGCCGGCCCCTATGTCTCGCACGTGGTGGCGACATGCAGGGAAGATGGCGGCAGGGAAGATGGCGGCCCCCATGTCTCGCACGTGGTGGCAGTGTGCAGGGAGTATGGCGGCAGGGAAGATGGCGGCAGGCAAGATGGCGGCCCCCACGACTCGCACGCGGAGCTGCTCAATCCCGCTCGTGGTTTTGACTTACAGACCTTGGCGAAGTGGCCCTTCTTTCCACAGCTGGAACAGGTAGCTTGTCGGGCCGTGCAGCGTTTCCGGGGGTGCCTCTCCAGTCCGCAGAAGTAGCACTTAGCGGACTCACGACTGGCGGCAGCCGAGGTCGATTCACCGGCAGGTTGCGGGGTCTGCGGCACCCACGAGGCCATCGGGGGATCACGTGCCTGGAGAGCCTCGGAGTTATGCAGAGCGGCCTCCAACGTATCAGCCAGCTTGATCGCCGAACTTAGGGTAAGATCGGCTTTTTCCAGCAGCCGCTGGTGCACGTACACTGACCTGGTCCCCGTGACGAAGGCGTCTCTCACTAGGAGTTCTGCATGCTGCGCCGTCGTCAGCTCCTGGCAATTGCAGGCCCGCACGAGTGTCTGTAGGGCCCGGACAAACTCAGCACTGGATTCCCCGGACCGTTGTTGCCGTGTCACTAAGCGATGCCGAGCATAGACGCTGTTTATCGGCTGCAGGTATTGTTTTTTGAGTGCATTCATTGCACCGTCGTGGTTCGGCTGGTCTCTGATCAGCGAATAAACCCGTGGACTGACCCTGGAGAGTAGAACTCTGCACTTCGCTACGGGGTCGGTCGCTTTAATCTCCTCTAGATACGCTTTGAAGCAGGCCATCCAGAGTTCGAAAGCGTTTCCAGCGTCAGGCATTTGCGGATCAAGGTCCAATTTTTCTGGTCTCAGGATCTGTTCCATGTTTTAAAATGTACAGCGAATAAAATTGAAGCACCTTCAATTACTCCAAAAGACTGAGGTTTGGTAAAGTACTGAAAGGCTTTTATTCGCTGTACAATACGACCTCCACAGTGAGTGTCTGCCCCTGGACTGAGGGGGAGGGGCAAGGCGAACACCTTTATACAGGACTCTGTGGGAGGAGCCACAGGGGCAGTCAGCAGAGGGGTGTGTCCAGACAGGTAACCGAGTTACAACATATATACATGGTTTACCACACACACAAGGCCGAGCTGGGCTAGGATCCTTTCCAACTCCCCAAATGGACACCAGAGGAAAGGAAAGGCGTCGTCTAGTTCAGGAGGAGGTGAGAGCAGTAGTGGAGGAGATGAGAGCCTGCAAAGCAGTGGGAATGAAGCAACAGGGAGCTTGGACAAGATGGGAGAATGCGGTTGAGAGGAAAGTGACCTGGGCTGATCTTTGGAAAGCCGAACTACACCGCATCCAATTTCTCATCCAGGCAGTGTATGATGTGCTTCCAAGCCCATCAAACCTGCACACATGGGGCAAGGCAGAGTCACCTGCGTGCCCACTGTACTCTAAGCGAGGAACTCTGGAGCACATCCTCAGTGGCTGTGCAAGGGCACTTGGTGAGGGACGGTACAGGTGGAGGCATGATCAGGTCCTGAAGACCATCGCTGAAGCTGTCAGCGCAGGACTTGATTGGGCGAAGCGGTCCCGACTCTCCAAGCAGACCATTGCCTTTGTCAGAGCTGGGGAGCAGCCAATACCTGCCAAAAGAACATCTGCAGGCATTCTGACCTCTGCAAGGGACTGGCAGCTGTTGGTGGACCTCGAAGGGCAGCTGAAGTTCCCCAACCATATCGCAGCCACCACCCTGCGACCAGACATTGTCCTAGTGTCTGAGTCTACTAAGCAAGTGGTGCTGCTGGAGCTGACAGTCCCATGGGAAGATAGCTTGGAGGAGATCTTTGAAAGGAAGCTCTCCAAGTATGCAGGACTGGTCAGCAACTGTCAGCAGGTTGGATGGAGAGCGAGGTGTCTCCCAGTGGAGGTTGGTTGCAGGGGATTCATAGCCCGTTCTTTAGTTAGAGCCTTCAGCATTTTGGGCATCGAGGGAAAGAGGAAGAGGAGAGCCATCCACACTACCACCGATGTGGCAGAGAGGCCTTCAAGATGGCTGTGGCTCAAAAGAGGGGAGCCATGGAGTCATAAGTAGCTAGCCATCTGGACACAAGCTGGGGTCTGATCAGCCCCGGCTGGGTCACCTGGAGGAGGTTGTATGATGTTGAAAGACCCGAAACACCCGATGATTCCAGGAACATCACTGAAGATGTGTCCAGAAGCATCAATAGATGTATGTACACAGTATAGTATCTTTAATTTATGATTCTGTTTTACATCCTGGTCTGAATTTTCTCCTTTTGCTTTGTGGAGAATTCTCCGAGATATTGAATACAAAGGTACTCCTATTTAAATCCTTGTACTCAAATCTAGAACTTGATTGTGAAACTCAGCTAACTCTGGGGAATTTTCTGTCCTTTGCTTCACGTTTTCAACCTCGGTTTGCACTTGTTTCCAAGTGATTGAAGTTTAACAACTTGAAGAGGTGCTATGCTTACCAGCATCTCATTCTGAAGGAGAAAAGCATTTGAGTTCTTTTTGAAGAGGGAATAAGGTGGCATAGGCTGACAATGGGTGACGAAAAGAATGAGGAAATGATCAAATTTGAAAAGATGTACAGCAAAAGGACGATCAAATCAATGATGAGGCGGCATGCAGAAAGGAGGCCTAGTGGCTGGCTGAATTGTGCGAGCACAACAACTTAAGTCTCAACATGGACAAGACCAAAGGAGACAGTTGTGGACTTTAGGAAGGTACAGCCTGACCACACTTTACTGCACATAAACGGCTCCCCAGTGGAGAGAATTAGGAGCACCACATTTCTAGGAGTGGACGTCACAAACAATTTCACATGGTCCCTTAACACCACCTCTTTGATCAAGAAAGCAGAGAAGCATTTCCATTTCCTGAGGAGATTGAGGTGAGCGAGGCTCCCTCTCCCCTTGCCCCACCTATTCCAAACAATTTTTACAGGACCATTATTGAGGGTGTCCTGACCAGCTGCATCACTGCCTGGTCTGGGAATTGCAAGGCATGTGACCACAAGTCCCTACAAAGGATGAGAGGACAGCTAGAGGATCATCAGGGTGTCTCTTTCACCCATCAGATATATTTATTTGGAGTACCCCATATTCAGGGCCCTTAGGATTCTCAATGAACCTCCCATCCATCCAACAATCTCTTTGACTCCTACCATCAGGCAGGAGGTACAGAAGCATTAGGACAAGAACTATTAGGATAGAAAACAGCTTCCTCACTGAGCCTGTAAGACTATTGAACTGCCTGTCATCTCTAGCTATCATCACGTATGAAGCACCGGTTGAGCTATCCTGTTTACTTTTTAACTTGTGTTATAAATGCACCTTAATAGTTATTAATTTATTTGTAGTAATATTTCTTTACGTGTTATGTGTTTGAGTGTTACATATATTGCTGTGTATCTTGGTCTGGGGGAACATTGTTTCATTTGGTGGTATACATGTGCTCGATCGGATGACAATAAACTGAACTCGAACTTGAAGATGAGTAATGACTGGGGAGTAGAAGTGAAAATGGCAGGAAAATCAATGGTTGGAATCACTTAACTGCTCTTTCTGTGAATCATTGATCTTAAATATTTGGCACTCAGTCAAAATCTTATAAATGTTACAAGTTTATAAAACCTTTAATTTACAATTAACAATAATATGATGCTTCTGCTTTGCTATTACACTCCAAGTGATTCACCTATACAAGGATGTAATATTTATCCTAATTAAGGATATTTACAAAGGAATAATATCAGAATTTCTTGATTTATACAAGAGAATACACAATGCTGCACCTGATAGAGAACATGTGTATATTCATTGAAATACAGGTGTCCCCCCGCTTTTCGAACGTTCGCTTTAAAAAACCTCACTGTTACGAAAGACCTACATTAGTACCGTCTTCGCTTTCAGAAGGTGTTTTCACTGTTACGAAAAAAAAGCAGCGCATGGGGAAAATCAGCGCGCGATAAAAGGCAGCGCGCGACCCAAGCAGCCGCTCTCCCCCGGATTCAGAATGGCATTCTCACCGGCATTGCTTAAACACATGTCTGTGAGCAGCCATTTGCAAGATGAGTTCTAAGGTATTGGAAAATCCTAGAAGAGCTCATGAGGGTGTTACACTTCATGTAAAACTAGACATAATTAAGCATTTCGGTCATGGTGAACGAAGTAAGGACAAAGTGAGTTTGGCTTGTGGAAGCTGACGAACATGATGTTGAAGAGGTTTTGGCATCCCTTGACCAAGAACTGATAGATGAAGAGCTGATGCAATTGGAAGAGGAAAGGATAACAATCGAAACTGAATGCAGTGCGAACGGACCGAAAGTGAAGTCATCCAGGAACTGAACGTGAAGCAACTGCGTGAGATTTTCGCTGCAATGATAAAGTACGACTTTAGTTTTGAAAGGATACGTAGGTTTAGGGGATATTTGCAGGATGGTTTGAGTCCTTACAAAGAACTGTATGATAGAAAAATGCACAAGGCTCAGCAGTCAAGCAAGCCTTCCACATCAGCCACAGCAGACAACGAACCTCAACCTTCAACATTGAGGCAAGTAGTCATAGGAGAAGATGAACTGCCTGCTCTAATGGAAACAGACGACGAGATGACACCCCAGTGTCCCACCACCCGCGATTCGCGGAGAATGCAGCAGTAGCTGGGAGGCACACAGTACATCTTTAAGAAAAAAGCTGAAATAAACATGCTAATTAATTAGGTGCCACCCGACACATAGATCAGAGACGATACAATCGGCAATCGGCACTGATCTAGACCAACAATTACTTGCCAGGCGGCACCTAATTAATTAGCATGTTTATTTCGGCTTTTTTCTTAAAGATGTGCTGTGTGCCTCCCGGCTACCGCTGCACCCCTGCATGCTTCGCAGTTCGGTATTGGTTGGTGGCCCGGAAGGTGGGGGCCACTGCACCACTCCAACCTGCGACGACTCAGCCTAACACACCATCATCAGTGTGCTCACTATCTTCCCGATTCCCGTAAGTGATACTACACTGTACATACATTATTTCTTCTTTATATCGGCTGTGTATTTTTACGTGTTATTTGGTATGATTTGGCAGCTTCATAGCTTAAAGGTTACTGGAGAGAGTGTTTTTGCCAACAGCGCTTGTGTGAGATTTTCTGCTGATGGCGCTTGCACGAGATTTTCGCTACGGAGGACAGTGCAGTAATGATTGTGGAAAAGTATTTCTACTTTATATAGGCTGTGTATTTCTCATATCATTCCTGCTTTTACTATATGTTACTGTTATTTTAGGTTTTATGTGTTATTTGGCATGAATTTGGTAGGTTATTTTTGGGTCTGCGAACGCTCACAAATTTTTTCCCATATAAATAAATGGTAATTCTTCGCTTTACAACATATCAGCTTAAAAAAACCGTTTCATAGGAACCCTCTACCTTCGGATGGCGGGGGAAACCTGTAATGAATACTGTTTAATCAAAAAGTGGACAAGTAAAACAAAATCTTATAAACTGAAAGCAAAATAAATTTATACGTATGCTCAGATTAGATAGATTTCCTTTTGAATTCATTCAGTCCTTTATATTTTCCTGGTAATATATTGCCACCTCCTTAATTTAACTGATGTGGTCTGACAGAAGGATGGAAGGAATACGCTGAATATATTAGAAGAGTATGTAATGATATTTGAAATAATTATTACAAGCAACTTGCTATCATTATTACAAATGTAATGAACGATTTATATTTTGTATGTGCTTGATTTTTACTATCTATCATTATATACATGCTAGTCAGTGGATGACTAGTCTGCTTTGCCAAATTTGTGGTTTCTCACTTTAGCACATCTGAGATTGCAGCAATGAATGATTCACACCATGCAATGTACCTGTTGTGCCTGCCCTCTATTATGCCATTCACCACAG
Organism: Mobula hypostoma; assembly: GCF_963921235.1. Classification (NCBI taxonomy): domain Eukaryota; kingdom Metazoa; phylum Chordata; class Chondrichthyes; order Myliobatiformes; family Myliobatidae; genus Mobula; species Mobula hypostoma. The sequence goes on from NC_086099.1 coordinate 142,641,403, forward strand.
TTAAGCTAGACCCTATTCTGACCCGATCAGAATAATGGAAATGAGATTTGCTGAAGTTTATCTATCAGGCATAACCTGAAGTGGATTGATATTTTTTCTAGCAATTATTCTACCTTCACTGAAAATTGTGAAGTATTTAAATTGATATACTTATTCAAGGCAATATCAATAACCTCAAACAGCACTTCATTCAAATATCTATTATGCCTACTATTTACATTATATTTTTAATAGAAACACAGATCATTAAAGCTCCTTTTTTAGTTGTCTGTGTCATTTCTCCTTGACTTCTGCTACTCCACGGCTGTTAATTCCGCCCCCATATATAATAAAAATCCTTTTCTCATCAAATAACTTAGATTGAATTCCACTGTGCAAATAAAGTAAAGTGCTATTGTTTTAGTTAAAAATGGATGATGATAATTCTCTATAGTTTCTGATCTACAATTTGATCCTGGAACCCCATTTAACTTAATATTTTCAAATATGCTATTTTTAACAAACATTATTACCATTGGAAAGGAAGATTATAGTTTTAAAACTACCGGCCCCTTCTCTTAAAGCATCCCAAATTACTTTACACATAATTCATTATGTTGAACTGTGTGGTAAGTATGAATCCCACAAAGAGCAGTGAGGGTCAACTTTTATTGATGGCTTTGTCCTGTAGAAGGACTGCCAGCCAGTATGCAATGAGAATTCCTAAACTTTAAACCTGTTGTAATCACTAAATGCCCAATGTAGAAAAGCATGTTGTTGAATGCTGCCTTATGGGACCTGTCTTCAGAAGTGGAGTCCAATACACACATATTATGTTATGGAATTATTAATAATGCAGTATCTCCATGGGTCTGTGTGACAGGCACACTCGGTATTTCTATATCATTAAGAGAAACAGCTTTGTCATTCACTTCATCTGCAAGTGCAAATTGGCTGCAGTTGGATTTGATTCATTTTTACGCCTGCCCTTATCATAACAGAGAAGATTTGTATTTGTTAATGCTGGGTTGAGGTCAGATTTCCCTCTTTCATTTCATCCGCTGGATTCAGCAAGAAAAGAAAAATCAGAAAAGAGGGGATTATCATCAGAAAGGAGACCATGCAATTCTTAATTTTATGTAATTAATTTAGAAAATAGGCAAGCTTCATTATCGGAATGAGAATCGCGTTTGTTATCACTGCCTTATATGACAAAAAATTTGTTGTTATGAGGCAGCAGAACAATTCTTAAAATTACTATGAATGACAAAATATATAAATAGTGCAAAAATAGAGAAAAATGAATTAGTGTTCATGGATTCATAGACAATTCAGAAATCAGATGGTGGAGTGGAACAAGCAAATATCATTGATTGAAGACTGATAGTTCCTGTACCTTCTCCCAGGTGGCAGTAATGAGAAGTGTGGATGCCCTGGAAGGTGAGGGTCATTAGTGACGTATGCCATCTTTTTGACACATTGCCTCCTTAAGCTGTCCTTGATAATGGGGAGCTTGGTGTCCATAATGGAGATGGCTGCATTTATAAGCCTCTGCAACCTTTGGCAATCCTGTCTATTGGAATCTCCATTTCAGGCTGTGATACAGCCAGCTGGAACGTTCTCCATCATTTAAAAGAATCCTTGTTGACATACTAAACTTCTTCAAACTCTTATTGAAGTAGAGCCTTCCTCCTTTTTGCATTAATATGTTGGACCCAGGATAGATTCTCCAAGATTTGATACCCAGGACCTTAAAGCTGCGCACCGTTTCCACTGCTGACCCCTCAATGAGTAATGTTCTGTGTTCCCCTGATTTTCCCTTTGTAAGCTCACAATCAGTTAGTGGTCTTGTTGAAATGGAGTTTGATATTGTTGCCATGACACTGTTTACCATTCATCAGTGGAACTACACTAGGAAACTCATTACACAACTCTCAATAAATCGAAGTTCGCACTTTAATGTTTCTGCATATACAACAACATAACTATGTTGACCCCAGGTGAACAACCTAAAACATGAATTCTGCTGTCCCCTTTGTATCAACATTCACTCAGGCCACTTTTCCAATTTATAACACCAAAATAGGAGATTGACCAGTCAACCGATCCTTCTTCTCCCAATCCCTGGCACGGGGGTTCCTCCTTGCGATGGTGAATCTTCAAAGTTATCACTATTTTACATTTGAGGCCTCTGATTTTATATGCATTCCTTACCAGTTCAAATGTTACATTTCAGTGTTATTGGCTCTAGGTCACCTGATTGACCTATAACATCTTCCCATTTGTTGTAGTCCAAGGGCTACACAGCTTCATGCCTAGGTGACTTCTGTTGTTGCCTTCAATGATGGTTCAAACCAGCCAAACTAGGTCACTCAGACACTGAGCTGAGATAACGAGATTACTTCTAAAAACCTGCCATTGTACACAATACACAGCTTAACTGAGAATAGTCTAAGGTTTAGCAGGTTAATAGAAAAAAACTCCTTGTGTCCACATTCAATTCTTCTGATAAGATTATCCTAGAGCAAAAATCAGTTCTCAAATATTTAACATGATGGAAGTTACAGAGCAGCTTCACAAAATGGCACCCTCCATTCCTTCAAGCACATGGCAAGACCAAAGCCAATTGGTTTGTCTGCTTCCACTGTTCTTGACCCATTAGAGTTCAATGTTTTCTTCCATATTTAACTCCTCCATGGCCAACAACACCAGCTGATGCATCTCACAACTGTATGCCTTCCTGACACCATTTAAAATTTTGCCAACACATTGATTTTTCTGCAAAAAGATGGCATTTGAACTGTGCACAGTCATGAGTGTAGAGAGATTAGAGTTGTGGGTTAAGTACACATCCCTGAGGTGTACTAATGTTGATAGTCTGAAAGGAGGAGATGTTATTACTTATGTGCGCTGACTAAACTCTACCAACAGTCACTATTTTGAGCCAGACCTTTCATCAGGAATGGAAAGGAAGGGAGATGATGCTAGAATAAAGAAGTTGTGGTATGGAGAGGAGGACAAGCTAGAAGGTGATGGGTGAAGCCAGGTGGCTAGAGGGAGGATGAGGCAAGAAGCAGGAAGGTGATAAGTGGAAAAGGTAAAAGGCTGGAGAAGAAGGAAACTGATAGGAGTGGATTTCCATTCAGCTAACCTTCTATCCATACTAGTACATTTCATGTAATACCATGGACTCTTACCTTATTAATCAGCCTGTTATGTGGCATCTTGTTAAAGGCCTTCAGAAAGTCCACATAAACAACATCCACTGACTCTCCTTTTTCTATCCTGCCTGTTACTTCCTCAAATAATTCTAGCAGATTTGTCAGCCAAGATTTCTCCTTTACAAAACCTTGTTGACTTTGGCTTATTTTATCATCTGCCTCCAAGTACCCCTGAAACCTCATCCTTGGAAATATGCTCCTACATCTTTCAAACCACTGGTCAGGCTAATTAGCCTATTGTTACGTGTCCATAGTTTTGTTTTCCTGGGAGTCTATAGTTTCGTTTACTGCGGGCATCACGTGTCCCCAGTTTCGTTTTACTGGGAGTCCACAGTTTCGTTTCTGTGAGCATTACCTTATGACGTATGCCAACAGTATAAAAGAAATGTGGGCATAGTGCTGAGAAGGAGTCAGAGTAGTCGAAGGAAAGAGAGAGAGAGAGTGCAGACTTCAAGCTATCCAGGAACAGCCCACGATCGAGAAGGGTAAAGTCTCCTGCTTACCCATACCCAAAGGATTGGGTTAATCAGTGGCACACTGTGCATTGTGGAGATGTGTCTGTTCTTCATATGATCCATGGGTGTGGATTTCATGACAGTCACTTTGTGAAATCGCTTTTCATGAACTTCGGAACAGCATTCCTTGGCTGGGATCTTCGGTAACTGTTTCTTCGTTCGCTAGCCGTGGAATCTTTGGAATTCATCATGATCGCCTCATCGCTGCATTATGAATCCACGTCTCTCCTCTCACCTATTTTGTGAGTTACTGGGACTCTCTGAACTGCCACTTTATGACTGTGCTTGAGTAAGATTTGTTAAGAACGGGTTCTAAGTTTGACTGTAAGGGAGCTGTAGACGCATAACACTGTTAAATTCTGTTTAAGAAGGTAGTTTATTTAATTCTCTATATTTTTGAGTAGATGTAAATAAATATAATGGTTTTAATATTTAAACCTGACTCAATTTGTCATCTCTTGCTGCTGGTACGTTACGAAGTCATAACAAAATAATTTATTTTCTTCTGCCTCTCTCCCTTCTTAAAAAGTGGAATAATATTTGCAATTTTCCAGTCCTCTGGAACCACTTCAGAATCTAATGATTTTTAAAAGATCATTACCAATGCCTCCAAAAATCTCTTCATCTACCTTTTTCAGTACCCTGAAGTGTAGCTCATCTGGTCCAGGTGACTTATCTATGTACCTTCAGACTTTTCAACTTGCTAAGCACTTTCTCCTTGGTAATAGCAATGTCATACACTTCTGTGCCCTGACACTCACGCATCTCTGGCATCCTGCTATAGTGTTATATGGTGAAGACTGATAGAAAATACTCATAAAATTTGTCTTCCATTTCCTTGTCCCCCATTACTACCTCTACAAGGTCATTTCCCAGTGGTCCAATTTCCACTCTCGTCTCTCTTTTGTTCTTTATTTATTCAGAAAAAAAATTGTATCCTGTTTAATATTATTGAATAGCTTACCATCATATTTCATCCTTTCTCCCTTTATTTCTGTTTTTATTGCCATCCCTTGGTTTTTAACAGCTTCCCAATCCTTTTCCTTAGCACTAATTTTTGCAATATTATGTGCCCTCTCTTTTGCTTTTAGGTCTTTGACTTCCCTTGTCAGCCACAGCTGCCTCATCCTCCCTTTAGAATACTTCTTCAACTTTGGGATGTAACTTTTGTGTGTCTTCCGAATTAGCCCAGGAACACCAGCCATTGGTATTCCACCATCATCCCTGCTAGTGTCTCATTCCATTCAGCCTTGGCCAGCTCCTTTCTCATGTCTCTGCAATTCCCTTTTCTCTACTCTAATACTGATACATCCGATTTTAGCTTCTCCTTCACAAAATACAGGGTGAATGCTATCATATTATGATCACTGCCTCCTAATGGTTCCTTTACCTTAAGATCCTTAATCAAATCTGGGTCATTACATAACAACCAATCCAGAATTGTCATTTTCCTAGTGGGGTCCTCTAAAAGCCATCTTGTAGTCATTCTACAAATTCCCTCTCTTGGGATCCAGCACCAACATGATTTTCCCAATCTACCTACTTATTGAAATCCCCCATGATTATCAGAATATTTCCATTTTTACATGCCTTTTCTATCACAATGTATAGTATCACTGTGTCGCTTAAAAGACTTGTAGAAAGCAAATTTGCTTATGAGGTGAATTCTTAGCTTTTAGACCATAAGACCATAAGAAACAGGAGCAGAATGAGGTTATTTACCCTTCAAATGTGATCCTCTAGTTCATCATGGCTGATCCATTTCTCTCTCAACCCTATTATCCTGCCTTTTCCCCATAACTTTGCAAATCCTGACTAATCAAGAATCTATCAATCTCCGCTTTAAATACACCTAATGACCTGGCCTCCACAGTCACCTGTGGCAAAGAATTTCACAGATTCACCACCTTCTGGCTAAAGAAATTCCTCCTTATCACCACTTTAATTGGACACTCCTCTATTCTGATACTGTGCCCTCTGGTCCTAGACTTCCCCACCATAGTAAATGGTCTCTTCAACTCTACTCTATCCAGGCCTTTCAAAATTTGATAAGTTTTCACTGAGATTCCCGCCCTCGTTCTTCTGAAGCTCTGTGAGTGAAGGTCCAAAGCCATTAATTGCTCCTCATACAATCAGAATCAGGTTTATAATCACTGTCATGTGTCATGAAATTTGTTAACTTAGCAGCAGCAGTTCAATGCAATACATAATGTAGAAGAGAAAAAACAAAATTTAATAATAGTAATAAATAAGTAAATCAATTACGGTATACATATATTGAATAGATTAAAAATCATGTAAAAAAAAGAGATTATATATATTAAAAAAGTGAGGTAGTGCCCAAGGGTTCGAAGTCCATTTAGGAATCGGATGGCAGATAGGAAAGGAGCTATTCCTGAATCACTGAGTGTATGCCTTCAGGCTTCTGTACCTCTCACCTGATGGTAACAGTGAGGAAAGGACATGCCCTGGGTGCTGGAGGTCCTTAATAATGGGACGCTGACTTTCTGAGTCACCACTCCCTAAGGGTGTCCTGGGTACTTTATAGACTAGTACCCAAGATGGAGCGGACTAAATTTACAACGCTCTGGAGTTTCTGTCCTGTGTAGTAGCGTCCCCCCCCATACCAGACAGTGATGTAGCCTGTCAGTTTGCTCTACACAGTACATCTACAGATGTTTTTGAGTGTACTTGTTGACAACCCAAATCTCTTCAAACTCCTGATGAAGTATAGCTGCTGTCTTGCCTTTTTTATAACTTCATCGATATGTTGGGACCAGGTTAGATTCTCAGAGATCTTGACACCCAGGAACTTGAAACTGCTCACTCTCTCCACTTCTGATACCTCTGAGGTATACGTTCCTTTGTCTTAACCTTCTTGAAGTCCACAAACAGCTCTTTCACCTTACTGATTTTAAGTGCCAGGTTGTTGCTGTGACAACCCTCCACCAGTTGGCATATCTCACTCCTGTGCGCCTTCTTGTCACCATCTGGGATTCTACCAACAATGGTTGTATCATCAGCAAATTTATAGATGGTATTTGAACCATACAGTCATGGGTATATAAAGAGTAGAGCAGTGGACTAAGCACACACCTCGGAGGTGCACCAGTGTTGATCGTCAATGAGGAGGAGATGTTATCACCAATCCACACAGGTAGTGGTCTTCCAGTTTGGAAGCTGAGGATCCATTTGCAGAGAGAGGTACAGAGGCCCAGGATCTGTAACTTCTCAATCAGGATTGTGGGAATGATAAGCCTTTCATTCCTGGAATCATTCTTGTGAACCTCCTCTGAACCCTCTCCAATGTCAGCACATCCTTAAATAAAGGGCCCAAAACTGCTTACAACACTCTAAGTTGGGTCTCTCCAGTGTTTTATAAAGCTTCAGCATTATATCCTTGCTTTTATTTTCTAGTCCCCTCAAGATGAATGTTAATATTTCGTTCTTCTTCCTCAGCACCGATTCAAGCTGCAGATTAACCTTTAGTGAATCCTGCGCAAGGACTTCTAAATCCCTTTGTGTCTTGGATTTTTTAATTTTCTCCTCATTAAGAATAGCCTTTGCTTTTATTCCTTCTACCAAAGCGCATGACCATGCACTTCTTGACACTGTATTCCATTTGACACTTCTTTGCCCATTCTAATTTTATCTAATTTAGCCCTATCGCCTGCCTGACCTTTCTAACAATCTCACTATACACTGCCTCTGGTTGTAAACCAATAGCCCTATTTTCATCTCTATCACTCTGTTTCCCATGCTGCTGCCGAATTTCTCTAAATCCTTCCCAACAACTCTAGCAAATGTCCCTGCAAGTATGTTGGCCCCCTCGGATTCAGGTGCAAACCATCCTTTTTGTACAAGTTATACCTTCCACAGAATGATCCAGAAATTCAAAAAACCCTACCCCTTGCACCAGTTTCTCAGCCTTTCATTCATCTGCCATATTCTTACCCTCACTGCCATGTGGCACAGGCAGCAATCCAGAGATTGCTTCTTTGGATGTCCTGCTTAACTCCCTAATATCTCTCTTCAGGACCTCCTCACATTTCCTACCTATGTCATTGTTACCAGTATGTACCAAGACTTCTGGCTGCTTACCCTACCACTTTAGAATGTCATCGATCAGATCCAAGACAGTCCAGACCCTGGCAGCTGGAAGGCAACATACCATCCAGCTGTCTCTATCACATCCATGGAATCTTGTGTTAACTCCGCAGACCGTGAAATCCCGTATCACTACAGCAGATCTCCCCATTTCCCTTCTGAGCCAGAGTCCCACACTCAGTGCCAGGGGCACAGATGATGCAGCTCCCCCAACCCCACCCCTGGCAGGTAATTGACAGAGGTCAGGCAGTTTGTGCAAAGAATTAGAGAGACAGAGAGCAAAGGAGAAAAGAAGTGAGGAAAAAAAAAGTCTGAACCACTCAGCAATGTATGTCAGCAGCTGAGGATGTCATATTGTGAAATCTTTGAAGTCATTTTTAATGACGAAATATGGCAATGTAAATATTAAATATAAATCTACACTGTGTCATTCAATATGTCTAACCCTAGTGAATATTTTGGATGTCTCTTTTGTAGAATTAGAAGTAGGGCCAGGCCATTCAGTTACTCACACTGATGCTACTATTCAAAAGATCGTGGCTGGCAATATCCCGCAATACCAATTGTCCTGAAATTCTCCATATCCCTGGATCCCCATAATATTCAAAAGTCTATTGAACTGAGCCCCGATTGTACTTAGTGTCTCGGCCTCCAAAAACCTTTCAGGTATAAAATGGCAAAGTTTCTCTACCCCTGGTTGAATAAAAAATCTTCGCAGTTAGTCACAACTGTCTGCACACTGTGTAGGAAGCTTTTTTGGACACTTCAGTTTGGAAACTCCTTATTGGGTACTGCAGACCTCTACTGAAGTTATAGCGACTGAGGAGTGATCTGTGAAATTAAGAGATTTTCTTACCTTTAAAAGAACCTACATTTTCACTATTCCAAAACTGCAATCAGATGTACATAGGGATTATACTGAAAAATAAATCAAGGACATTATTCAAGAATGAGGAACATTTTATCTTTAGCTTAGTTGATATCTGCAAGCTAAGATTCAGTTAGAGTCCTTCTGATAAGATTTAATGCCAGTCTAGTTAGCTTCTGCTGTTCGGCAATATTTTGAGGAGATTCAGATTTAGCACATTCTATCAGAGCAGATTGAAATGAAATTTTTACTTTCTCACTTTGGGATTTCTTTTAAAGGAAAGATTTGTCTGTTTTTGCATGAAAAATTTTAAACTTTTTTAATCAATCCCCATCCATTTCAGAAAATAAGTGTAGTTAACACTGCAGAAATCTATTTCAGCTCCCTTCAAGTGTTCTATTGCTGAAATCCTAGTACAGTTCTATAAACAAAGTTGAAAATGATATTTTTCATGATTAGTGAGAACATGATTTCTTTCACAATAACTTAAAAGTTTTTTAATGCTCAGGTAATACAATATTTATTTACAGTATATGCATGGTTTCATTACTTTGTACATTGTTCGACAAATATGTGGTCTTAATATAGCTGGACTTCCCAAGATCAAGAATATGGGGGACTAGGAGCACGAGATTCAATGCAAAATTTGAGTTAATGAAGTTAATCTGCTGTGTATGGTTAGATTTTGCTCTTCAGGTTATGAATGTTGTTGTCACAAAGCAAGTCGATAAGACAGATCTATTGCTGAATGTAGTATAGGTGGATGAAGATGATGTTTGAATAGCTCTTATGTGATACTGCTTCTTTGTTTACCCACAATTACTCACTGTTGTGTTGCATTCAGAATAGAGAAGGTACAAATGAAATAGCACATGGAAATTAGAAAGAGTCCAGAGTAAAAGGCACCACCTGTGCACTACCTACCTTGGCATCTTGTCTGGCAAGATGATGAATCTCAAGGTTAAATATAGTATACATATTTTGATAATAAATGTACATTAAACTTTAACCTCCTAACCTAACCAATCCGTTGTCATATATTGGAGTGACCTTAGTTAGACCCCAGTTGGAGTACTGTGTTCAGTTCTGGTCACCCTACAGAAAAGACGAGGATACTATAGAGAGAGTGCAGAGAAGATTTACAAGGATGTTGCCTGGATTGAGGAATATGTCTTATAAGAACAGGTTGAGTGAACTTGGCCTTTTCTCCTTGGAGTGACAGAAGATGAGAGGTGACCTGACAGGGGTGTATAAAAAGATGAGATGCATTGATCATGTGGATAGACAGATGCTTTTTCCAAGGGCTGAAGTGGCAAAACAAGGGTGCATAGTTTTTAGGTGCTTGGAAGTAGGTACAAGGGGGATGTTAGAGGTAAATTTTTCACACAGAGAGTGGTGGGTGCGTGAAATGCACTGCCAGCAATGGTGGTAAAAGTGGATACAATGGTGTCTTGTAACAGACTCTTAGGTAGGTACGTGGAGCTTAGAAAACTAGAAGGCTATGCAGTAAGGTATTTCTAGGCAGCTTCTAGAGTAGGTTACATGGTCTGCACAACATTGTGAGCCGAAGGGCCTGTAATGTGCTGTAGATTCGTATGTTCTAATCAAAGTGGAAGCAAATCATCCTCAAACTTAAAGGTTCATCTGAGACAATTATTCATTGCAGAGAGTTCATCATCAGTCCATCTGGTGTATAACTACACTGCCAATTTGACAAAGGTTGGTTCCATCAGATGTTAATTTAAACTGTTAGATACACAAGTCACATTTTAGTTTATTATTAAAAGGAGAAGTGCACAATTTTGAATTATATATCACTGTTGTAGTAATTTTTATTTATATTTAAGCAGAGTCCACTTTTCACAATCAGTTAAAGGAAGAATCAACATTATTTTAACATCCTTTTGATTCCAAATTCTGATAGTCGTTTGCTGGAATAGCTTTGTACAAACAGTCAGTGCTGATTCTATTATCAGCATAATTAGCTTGGAGTGATTACTAAACCTGACAGAGTCGTGGATTTGAATTAATGTCAGGAGATAACAAAATTTACCCCCAGTCCTTCAGTTATTGTTGTCATTTTAGCCATGTATGTTTAAATTCAATACCTAGAGCACAGGAGCATGCCCTTCAACCCAGCCAGTCCATGCCAAACTTTTATTCTGCCTAGTCCCATCAACCCACACCTACAGCATAACCCTCCATTCACAATTTGTCCTTAAACAAATTTTTCTTAAATGTTACAATCTAACCTGGATCCACCACTTTCATTGACAGCTCATTCCACAGTCACACCATCCACCTTTAAACTATGACCTGAAGTTCTAGTTTCACCTAATCTCAGTGGCCAAATGTTGCTTACATTTACTGTATCGATACCCACCTAAAATTTTGTATACCTCTGTCAAATCACCCTCTCTGTTGCTCCAGGGAATAAAATCCTAACCTATTCAACCATTCCCTTTAACACTGGTCCTCAGATCCAAGCAATATCCTTGTAATTGTTCTCAGTACTCTTTCAATCTTCTGATATCTTTCCTCCAGGTACAGTTGGTGACCAAGACTGCATACAATACCCCAAATTTGGCATCACCAATGATTTATAGAACTTAACAATAGCATTCTCCTGTACTCTCTGATTTATGAAGGCCAATGTATCAAAAGCTCTCTTTACAAGCCTACCTATCTACCAGGGAAATCAACTTGGCCAGGTGTCATGTCTCTCAGTGGGAGAGCATTTTGGAGATGGTGATTATAATTCTATCTCCTTTACAACAGCATTGGAGAGAGATAGGAACAGACAAGTGAGAAAAGCGTTTAATTGGAGTAAGGGGAATTATGAGGCTATCAGGCAGGAAACTGGAAGCTTAAATTGGGAACAGATGTTCTCAGGGAAAAGTACGGAAGAAATGTGGCAAAAGTTCAGGGGATATTTGTGTGGAGTTCTACATAGGTACGTTCCAATGAGACAGGGAAGTTACGGTAGGGTACAGGAACCGTGGCATACAAAGGCTGCAATAAATCTAGTCAAGAAGAAAAGAAAAGCTTACAAAAGGTTCAGAGAGCTAGGTAATGTTAGAGATCTAGAAGATTATAAGGCTAACAGGAAGGATCTTAAAAAGGAAATTAGGAGAGCCAGAAGGGGCCATGAGAAGGCCTTGGCGGGCAGGATTAAGGAAAACCCCAAGGCATTCTACAAGTATGTGAAGAGTAAGTGGATAAGATGTGAAAGAATAAGACCTATCAAGTGTGACAGTGGGAAAGTGTGTATGGAACTGGAGTAAGTAGCAGAGGTACTTAATGAATACTGTACTTCAGTATTCACTGTGGAAAAGAATCTTGGTGATTGTAGTGATGACTTGCAGCAGACTGAAAAGCTTGAGCATATAGATATCAAGAAAGAGGATGTGCTGGAGCTTTTGGAAAGCATCAAGTTGGATAAGTCACCGGGACCGGATGAGATGTACTCCAGGCTACTGTGAGAGGTGAGGGAGGAGATTGCTGAGCCTCTGGCGATTATCTTTGCATCATCAATGGGGACGGGAGAGGGTCCGGAGGTTTGCGGATGTTGATCCTTTATTCAAGAAAGGGAGTAGAGATAGTCCAGGAAATTATAGACAGGTGAGTCTTACTTCAGTGGTTGGTAAGTTAATGGAGAAGATCCTGAGAGGCAGGATGTATGAACATTTGAAGAAGTATAATATGTTTAGAAATAGTCAGCATGGCTTTGTCAAGGGCAGATCGTGCCTTACGAGCATGATTGAATTTTTTGAGGATGTGACTAAACACATTGATGAAGGAAGAGCAGTAGATGTAGTGTATATGGATTTCAGCAAGGCATTTGATAAGGTACCCCATGCAAAGTTTATTGAGGAAGTAAGGAGGCATGGGATCTAAGGGGACACTACTTTGTGGATCCAGAACTGGCTTGCCCACAGAAGGCAAACAGTGGTTGTAGATGGATCATATTCTGCATGGAGGTCAGTGACCAGTGGTGTGCCTCAGGGATCTGTTCTGGGACCCTTACTCTTCGTAATTTTTATAAATGACCTGGATGAGGAAGTGGAGGGATGGGTTAGTAAGATTGCTGATGACACAAAGGTTGGCGGTGTTGTGGATAGTGTGGAAGGCTGTCAGAGGTTACAGCAGGACATTGATAGGATGCAAAACCGGGCTGAGAAGTGGCAGATGGAGTTCAACCCAGATAAGTGTGAGGTGGTTTATTTTGGTAGGTCAAATATGATGGCAGAATATAGTATTAATGGTAAGACTCTTGGCAGTGTGGAGGATCAGAGGGATCTTGGGGTCCGAGTCCATAGGATGCTCAAAGCAGCTGCGCAGGTTGACTCTGTGGTTAAGAAGGCATATGGCGCATTGGTCTTCATTAATCATGGAATTGAATTTAGGAGCCGAGAGGTAATGTTTGCAGCTATATAGGACCCTGGTCAGACCCCACTTGGAGTACTATGCTTAGTTCTGTTAGCTTCACGACAGGAAGGATGTGGAAGCCATAGAAAGGGTGCAGAGGAGATTTACAAGGATGTTGCCTGGATTGGGGAGCATGCCTTATGAAAACAGGTTGAGTGAACTTGGCCTTTTCTCCTTGGAATGATGGAGGATAAGAGGTGACCTAATAGAGGTGTATAAGATGATGAGAGACATTGATCATGTGGATAGTCAGAGGTTTTTTCCCAGGGCTGAAATGGTTGCCACAAGAGGACACAAGTTTAAGGTGCTGGGGAGCAGGTACAGAGGAGATGTCAGGGGTAAGTTTTTCACTCAGAGAGTGGTGAGTGCGTGAAATGGGCTGCCAGCAACTGTGGTGGAGGCGGATACGATAGGGTCTTTTAAGAGACTTTTGGATAGGTACATGGAGCTTAGAAAAATAGAGAGCTATGGGTAAGCCTAGTAATTTCTATGGTAGGGACATGTTCGGCACAATTTTGTGGGCCAAAGGGCCTGTATTGTGCTGTAGGTTTTTCTATGTTTCTATCTGTAAGACCACTTTCATGGAATGATTGCTTTTGTATTCCCAAATCCTTTTGTTCTACCACAATCCTCAGTGCCCTACCGTTCATAGTAGATGTCCTACCCTGGTTCCTCACACTTTTCTGCACTAAATTCCAGCAGCCATTTTCAACCTATTTTTCTAGTCGGTCCCTATTTCGTTACAAGCTTTGATAATCCACGTTGCTGCCTTTCTTAACCAGCCTCCCATGTGAGATATTATCCAAAGCCTTGCTAAAGTCCACTGCCTTGCCTTCATCAACTTTCCTGCTAACCTCCTTTTACTGTCCAGCACAATATTCCCTTCAAACTATTGTCTCTAATGATGTAATCCTTGGCAACTGTTATCAAGTTATTAGTTAGGCCATAAATTGTATATAAATTGTGGATATTTTTGGAAACTCTGCAGCCGGCTTTAATGAATTCGCTATTAAGCAAAGGCTCTGGGAGAATGGGGAGAGGGTGTGCTAGGTGATGGAGGGACAGAAGGAGAGTCAATAAGTAAATAACATATCATTTCCTAACAACTTTAAATTGAACAAGTAGCAAGTATAAGACCTGCTGGGTGCTTAATAAGTACAAAAACTTGAACATAAATGGATACAGTATTTTTCATCATAATGCAGCACTTCATCTATTGAAATCTTGCTGCTGCAGTGGAATTAATCTACTCAATAAAAGGAAACTGCTCATTTTAAGTTACTTCCACTTTGGAATCAAAACCTGTCCGTTTTCTGCTTCAGACTTACACATAATGGCATTGAAATAGGTCTGAATGGATCTGAATTGTAGCTGATATTGTCACTCAGAGCACCAGTAACTGTGCAATTCAAAGTGTCCAATCTGACTTGGTGGCAGGAACCCAAGTCAGGTAGTTCTCTTTAAGTTGTTTATTTTTGTACATTACTCTACTGTCACCCATTCCCCTACCTCATGCACAGGTCAGCAGTCCTAACCATCTAAGCTCATGTTTGATCATTGGTCCCCTCTCTCCTATTTCTGACCAGGGACCACAGGCCATCCTACTCTGCTTGCCGATAGCAAGCCTCACCCAAGCCCATCCATGACTCTCCACTCTCTGTCCTCATCGAACCCTGACTGAGCCTGTCACCAGTATTGTCTGACCGCCGCACTGCCACCACACACAAGGGGAGATATATTCCTAAAGTAGCAAATCCACCTAGAGGATAGCTGAATTTTCAAGTTATGAAATCAAGACCAAGGCATTCATTGCCCACCATGCAATGAATGAAGAATACACCTCGAAGAGCTCTGAAGGAATTCATGTCACCTGTGTCCTGTTGAGCTCATAGGCACTGAAACCAAAGTACAGCATAGAAACAGGCCACTTGGCTGATCTAGTCCATGCCAAACCATTTAAACTACCTACTCCCATTGACCTATCCCAGGACTAATGGATCTCCATACCCCTGCCTTCCATGTACCTAACCATTGTGTGCCAAAGTGCTGTTCCTGTGCTGTACTGATCTATGTTCTATGTTCTATTTCCTGACTCTTGCACTTGCTGACCAGATGCCTAAAGCAGGCTTCCTATGATCTTCCGGGATAGCTGTGTGTGCGATCTGTGTGTCGGTTGCTACAGTTCTTACACCACACTGTTGAGGTGTCTGCAAATGATATGGTAATGATGCTGAAGCAGGTGCTGATGGTTACAGCAGAAAATTTGCTTTTTTACACTCTTTCCAATACACCACTATTAGACCCACCTTTCATACCCTCGCTCAACGCGAGACTACCCTTTGTCTTCCTCTCACCGTGATTTATTTTGTCATTTACCATCACTCATTTTCCAAAGACAAAGTTCAAAGTAAAATGTATTATCAGAGTACAGACATGTCACCACATACAGGCCTGAGGTTTTTTTTCTGCAAATCTATGGAACAGTAACTGTAAACATAAGGAACTGTAAACTGTAAACAAACTGTGCAAATGCAGATACAAATAAATGAATAGCAATAAATAGCAAGCATGAAATAACAATATAGCATTCATCAATATAAATAATAGAATCAATTCCTTAAATGAGTGTAGCTATTCTTTTTGTTCAAGAGCTTGATGGCTGATGGGTAGTAACTGTACTTGAACCTGGTGGTGTGAGTCCTGAGGCTCTTGCACCTTCTACCTGATGGCAGCAGAGAGAAAAGAGCATGGCCTGGGTGATGCTGCTTTCTTACGGCAGTGTTTCATGAAGATGTGATCAATGGTTGGAGGGGTCTATCCATGATGTGCTAGGCCAAATCCACTACCTTTTGTAGGATTTTCTGCTCAAAGCCGTTGATGTTCCCATACTGGGCCGTAATGCAGCCAGTCAACACACTTTCCACTACACATCTATTGAAGTTCGCCAAGGTTTTTGAGGACATGCCAAATCTCCACAGACTCCTGAGGAAGTAGAGGTGCTGTCATGCTTTCTTTGTAATTATATTTATAAGATAGGTCCAGGACAGGTCCCCTGAACTGACACCCAGGAATTTAAATTTACTGACCCTCTCCACCTCTGATCCTCCGACGATTACCGGTTCATGGATCTTTGGTTTCCCTCTCGATGTCTATAATTAGTTGCTCAGTCTTATTATTGTTATTACACACTCAACCAAATTTTCAATCTCCTTCCCGTATGCTGATTCATCACCCTCACTGATGCAGCCTGCAACGGTGGTGTTGTCAGCAAACTTGTACTTAGCCACACAGTCATAGCTGTAAAGCGAGTAGATCAAGGGACTAAGTATGCAGCATTCCCCTTTGTTATTTTGTGCTCTAAAGGTAAACTTCTGAATTGTTTGATATTAGAAGAGACAAATACAGTGAAGAGCTTAGTGTTTGCTCTATCTGTGAATGGAGCAGTGGGATTAGTGAAAGTACAGGAGGTAGCAAGGGTCTAAGGTACTGCGATCGCAGAGTAGGTCAAAAGAAGATAAGAAAATAGAGGGTCAAATAGAAATATTAAAGAGAATCTGTAGGAAGCGTAACTAGGAGTAGAAGAAGCAATGCTATCAGGGGCTGTTTGAAAATATAGGAAAGGGGATTGTTTATGATCTGAAATTGTTACCCTTGCTGCCAGGTCTGCAGGGTTGTGGCACCAAAAGATGAAGTACTCTTTCTCCATCCTACACTGAGTTTTCAAAAACAGGAACATTAGAGTAGGACAGAGAAGGAAAAGGATCAACAGTTATACGTTAGATGGTAGCTACTGGATAGAAAGGATGTCTTCCACAAGGTTTGTACTTGGTCTTTCTTCTGACAAGAGGCAATATTTTCAGCAACAAATAGAATCAGTAAATTGAAAGAAGTTCAAAAAAGTTGGTATTTGACTGGATGAAGAGCTCGGGACCCTGGAGCACAGGAAGGGAAGAGTTATTATAGCAGATATTTTATGTCCTACGATTACCTGGGGATGTGTTGAGTGAACGGAAAGGTCTTCTGGGCCAGGATTAAGGTGTCATGAAGGAAAGAGTCCCTTTAAAATGATGCTGGAGAAAATTGCCAACATCAGCCAGTGAGATGAAAGTGAGCCCAAAGGACAGATCACCAGAGTTCTGATAGGATTCCCTTTAGAACTGATCTTTGTTCAAAATGTGGGGAATGTAACAGACATGGTCAAAAGAAAAGGAAAGGCGTCCAAGGAGGAAAGCAACAATATTCATACCATTGTGGCAGTGAGAGAAACCAGGAAATTGAAAAGGACTGTTAGTCAAAAGTGAGTGGAGAGCAGTGTAGTCAAGGGTATTGCAGAAGTTTGTAAAGGATTTTTTTTTTAGGTCTTAGGTTTTATTTTTGGTCTTTTTCAAGGTCTTGGCTTTTTTTTTCATTTTAGTACAAAAGCTGGAAATGCCAATAACATGGATATTGTGAAAGGAGGGGGAAAAAAGTTACAAGAAAAATGGAGGCAGAACCAGGATCTACTTGAGATCTCTAGCAAAGTCCATTGTTGTCTTGCTCAAATTGTTATGTATCAGAACAGAAGGGCCTGAAACCGAAAGAATCCAGTCAGTACATGATGCTTTTGGAGAAATGTACAATCATGCATTTGTGAGATTAAAGTATAGTATAGTAAACAGGAGCTTTGAAATTTGAGCAGCAGGAATAGGCCCTTCAGATCTTCTTTGCCTATCTCCATGAT
This sequence comes from Mobula hypostoma, assembly GCF_963921235.1. Classification (NCBI taxonomy): domain Eukaryota; kingdom Metazoa; phylum Chordata; class Chondrichthyes; order Myliobatiformes; family Myliobatidae; genus Mobula; species Mobula hypostoma. Next base: position 142,659,241 of record NC_086099.1, read on the forward strand.
TTCAATTTAGTGAATGAATATCAAGAAGACTACAGTCACTGGATATCCACTGGTGAAAGGCTTGGACCTAAAATATTAACTCTCTTTCTCCTTCCACAGATGCTACCTGGCCTGCTGAATATTTCTGGCATTTTCTATTTTCATTCAGCTTGTTCTCTATCCCTTGATTCCATTAGTATTCTTAGATGTAAGGTTCAGATAATTAATAAAAATAATATGGTACCCACTGATCCATTCCCCTGCTCTGTGCACTAGTGGCCTGGCATAAAATAATTAAGTTCAGATGGAGTCTATTATGTGCAGATCTGTCTGGAGTTCAGAATGGGCATTTGTTTAACACGTGCTTATGGGATCCATCAGGGATGAAATCAGCACAAGACAGCTGGTATTCTGAATGATTATTTTATCTAAGTTTTCAACAGTGGAGTGACAAGTAATATAGCTTTATTTACCAAACAAAGTTAGCAACCACAAATTTCCAGGATAGTTTTGCTAGAAATGCTAAAAATGCAAGACAGTAAGTCACTGGTGATATATGATGTTCTTATAAATAAAAAGATACAAGGTTTTGATACAAAGATGGTTATTTGGGAACTTCTACACACCTGTAAATTGGAACAACATTAATTTTCAGGAACTGTATAATCATTCTATGTCACACACCTTTTACTTACCACCCTGCCTCATTTTTAACTTCATGTTTTCACATTTGACATGCAAAAAATTGGCACTGGATTATGTGGATTATATTTTCCAATTTAAAAAAAGACAGTCAAACTGAATCTATAATAGCTTTTGATCAATGATTATGTCTCTAGGATATTATTCACCACCCCAACCTCAGCACTCCCCTTCTCCAACCTCTAAAACCTAAATACCTAATATAATTACCCATCAATGGTATCTCTGCTGGAATCAGCAACACAGTGAACAATAATATAAACCCATAACTATACAACATCTATTATGGAAATAAAGCAAGTTGGCTGAACAAAGATCAGTTCTAAAGGGAATACTGCATATTGATTTAGTGGCACTTTAAGGCTATTAATGGTAAACACTCATTCACAATTACTGTAAACCTGCCGCACATTCTCTCCTCAAAACACACAAAGTTTAATAACAAATAACCTGTCAGTTGAATGAAAGGATAAGGGATGTAGTCACTGTTTTCCTCGTATCTCCTGCAGCTCCTTTCAGCTGTTCAGGTTTACTTGTTTCCTGTCTCAGCAGATGGTCTTTTGCTGTTATGCTACCCCCTGTAGAAATGGTTCCTTTCTGAATTCTCTTATTTTGGAATATATTTGCACATTGAGTCTGGGAATTACTTCTCACTGAAAATTAATCAGCTTAAGCATGTTAACATGCAATTTTAAAATTAATTGATACATTACAAAAGCAAATAAATTATAATCATTTAACTTTTTAAAGTTTATGGGAGAAAAGGTGGGAAAATGTATATTAATACTGTTGGTACAATTCAAACCATGAGACCTTGACACAATAGCAAAGATATTAGATTTGCTTCTGTACAAAGCCAGCAACCTTACCTCTGGTGCTGTCTGTGGGATTTGTGTATTCTTTCTTTCAGCAGATGGGTCAATTCCAGGTTTGGTGATTTCCATCCATATCCCAAAAGTACGTGGATTGCCAAATACTTGGTATACTCAGTATTTAGTTGAGTGATGGAAACTTAAGGAAGTTGGTGGGATGTGGGGAGAATAAAATGGGATGAAGTAAGATTGGAATAAGTAGACACTTCATGGTCAGCACCAACTCAGTAGACAAAAGGCTTATTTCTGTGTTATATAACAAAGTAATATTAACTCATAGATTTCCAAGCCAACAGTGTATTCAGTCAAAGTTGCATTAACTTTGCTGAGACCTTACCAGAACTTGTTAAATAGTGGCTGTGTGGAATAAGGGGCGGAAGATGATATTTCCCAATTTCTAGATTTAGTTTTCTATTCGATTCCATTTTCGAGCTCTCAGAGAGTCCACTGTGGAGTCGCCATGAGTCAAGGAGGACCCAAAGTCAAACTGCGGATAAACCCATTCATCACGTTGCTATGATCCTACATAGGAAAATGTTTAATGATCGAAGTGTGTTAGATAAGCTTATATATTGTGTACTGTATATGTATGTACGTATGCATTGATATGTGTTACTGGACACACCCAACCACTTCAGCTTCTGGGGTTTAAATGCTCTAACTCTTCGGCGTATGGTTAACTGGTACGACCCCTTTAAGGGTTCAGGACTGTCAGACTAATTGGCAATCATGTTTTGGTCATCAAGAATTGAGTATTTAAAGAGCACCTGAACAGAACCTCAATGCTCAGTAGTAAACCTAACTGGAGATATTATCTAACAATTTGTTTTCGAGCAGCTCTTGTTCCAGCTTTATATCATATCATGATCCTTGCCTTTAGATACTCTAACATTTGGGTCCTAACCATCCTTGTCAAGGTCTCTCAAAAAAAATAATATATAAAACCATCTGGTTTCCTTGGCTGCATAAATTTAAGGAATACACTCTCTGGTTCCACGAAGCCCGTGAGAATGAAATGGTTCTCCCACCTCAAGCCCCGGTTTGTGTGGTTGCTGTGTAATCTGCTACCCTTTTGCAACCAAGTGCCAAAAAATAACAGAGCACACTGCATATGATGAATGGAATCATTTATGAATCTTGACTTAAGGGTTAGTAAAGAAAAGAAAAAAATAAAAAGGGCCCATTATAATTAAACAGTCAAATGTGCACAAATTGGAGTTCAACTCTTCCAAAAGTCATATTCACCAATCCTCAGTAGACCCTGCACCTTGATCCATTGAATCATGGTCTCCCATTGGGTCAAATACTATGACCGGTTCTCTCCAGCGTCTTCTTTCTTCATCTCCCATCAAACAAAAGACCCCAGCTCACATCGGTGTCAGGCATACAACACAAACACACTCCCCTCATTGATGAAATGCAAATAACCACAAAGTAAACAATATATAGATGACAAATATGGAAAGATGGATGAGGGAGAATGTCTATGCAATAGAATTTTTAAGCTAGCCTGTTGTAGGAATTAAAACAGGGTCTGTGTTCTTACACAAAAGTGAAGCTGCTCCCTTTTGTGATAAAATTCATAAACATGACTGGGAAAAATTCTTTGTACTTTCATTGAAGACATCTAATGAAACAGGGATACAGTCTAATTCTGTTCTTTCAACTAAAGAATTCACAGGCAATTTGTGTGACATGTGTGCTCAGTGATTCTCAATTCTAACAAAGTCCATTGCTGAAGGTGCAGACTGATTCACATGCAACATCAGGAGTTCAAAATTGTGCAATTTATTCAAGAGATCTTCACAAACTGCTTCTGGACCTTTCTTAACCTATAGGAGCATTTAGTCAAATGACACCATTCTTAAGGAGTGACACCCTTAAAGTAACAACCATTATTAGCAGTTAGTATTGTAAATGTGGCACCTTTCATTTAAATGCTATCATAGAAGAAAACAAAACCACAATCCGTAGGAAGACATACAGTAGTTCCTGAAAGAAAATGAAGCTGTGAACACTTCTGAAGAATTACAGTACTTTATGAAAACCGCCAGTAGAACTTCTCAAGAATTTATCTAGGAATAAATGTAATGCACTGTTTAAAGTTTCCAAGTGCATCACAGGCAGGTCAGTGCCATTTATCAATTACTGCCATATTATGGCTCAAAAATTGAATACGACAGTGAAAAGGGTCGCACAACACAAATACAGCCGTAGATGTAGCAATACAAGGTACTGCTTTGTATGCATTGTTATCAATAGTAGGTTTATATGGAATTGAGATAGCATGCAAGGGTACAATGAATATAGATATTTGCAGAAAAATATTTTCAAAAGCTTCCATTGAAATTAACATTTTCTGTGTTATGCTTGATATCTCAGCACATTTGATTGTGTTGATGGTGATGTCCTCAAAATCCGTCTATTAGTTCTCTACTCCAATTTCCCAATCTGTTTCTTAAGACAATAAATATAGTTCAAATGTAGGAAAAAATAAAAAAATGAAGTCCTTATTCTAATTGTCTTTGTCCATATACTGACATTCTCTTGAGTAGATCTGAATTAAGTGTGTTTTAAGATAGATCAAATCACATTTCATATCAAAAAATTGTGAAATGTTGGCCTATTTTCACTTTCAGATTTTGACTGGCTTCTTACAAATTTCTCAGACTTTTGATTTCTATTTAAAGCTGACAGGTCATCTTAGCTTTGCTGATGGTTGGTCAATGGGCAATTTCACAGGAGATTTCCAATCAAGCCACCAATCTATCATCATTAGTGCCCATCCAACCTTCAAGTTTCTGCCTTTTACAGGCTCAGCTACATTTTCAACCCATGGGCCTAATGCTAAACACGGGTTTGTTTGACAAAGATGAAGCTACTGCATGTGTTCAGCTTGTAACATATGGATGTAGAAGTTAGGAACAAGACTTAAAGGCCCTTTTAGCCTACTTTGCCATTCAAAAAGTTCATGGCTGACCTAGATCTAAATTCCTACCTGTTTTCTATAATTCTTAACTTCCCAATTAATCAAAGGTCTTCAATTTCAGCCTAGAATGATATAATCTATATAGCCCTCTGAAAGAGAGGATTCCAAAGATTCACAACCATTTGAGAGAAGATATTAGTCCTTATCCCTGTCATCAATAAATGATCTTTTAATCTGAAACAAAAGCCCCAAGTTCCAGATTCTTCCACAAAATGAAGTATCCTTTATGTCACTACTTTGACAACATTTAATGTTTCAATAGGATCACCTCTAATTCCTCTCTCTCCTAACTTAGTGCTCTAGCTAAATGCTAATTTTCTGCATTTCCTGTACAGGATTCACAGATCACTCTGCACTGCACATTCCATGGTCTATCTCAGGCTATGTCTACACCATGCGAGATAATTTTGAAAACAAAGCTTTTTCCCTTCGTTTTGACCTTCCGTTCACACTGAAACGGCGTTTTCATCCCCCAAAAACAGATTTTCGAAAACACTCCAGAATGTGTAAATTTGAAAACGATTGTTTCGTGTTGTAGTATGGACAGGGTAAACGGAGAGATTTAAAAAACTGTCATGACAACACAACAACAACAATGATGTCCCTGCTTTTGCTTGGTACTGCACAAGCACTGCCAGACAGCTGTTCTTGGTTTTTGATCCTCCAAAATATTCCACATGGAATTTAAACTGGAGGTGATGGAGGGTGGACTTCAGAAGGAGATTTTTGAAGAAAAGCTGCCTTAAATTTAATTGGGTTTGGTTGTGTGACTGTGTTAGGATTAAGATTATTCTATGCTTTAATTGTGCATGGGGGAAATAAATTGCTGTACACATCTGACTTGGTAGTTAGTATTTCAAATTGAGTTGAGTGCCCTCTTCTGCTCCTAATAGGTTTGGGTTTGATGTGGGATTAGTAGTCTATGTCAAGTTGACCATTTAACATTTTGTAATTGTTGATCTTGGGTAGAGGACGACTTCATGCATGTGTTGTTTACTTTATTATCTACATTAATAGCTTGTTTTGAATTAGACATCTCCACTGCTTTGCTGACTTTGTAGTCACTTGTAGCTCACAGAAACATCTCAACTTACCCAACAGAGGCAAAGACAAGACATGCCCCCCCCCCCCCCACAGGGCAACAGCAAAACAGCCTGACTTACCCCATGCAGGTGAGGACAAGACAGGACTCCCAGCAGGGCAAACACAAAACAGCCTGACTTACCCCACAGAGGCAAGGACAAGAAGAGACAAACACCAAAGAACAACAGACAGTTCCATCTCTGCTCCAAGTCTCAGTTCGGCCAGTAACTTCAACTGGCTACAGAAACAGCCAGATCTCTACCTAGCTCAGAGTGGCTAGCAGCCACTCAGCTGGCCTGGGAAACAGCCAAATCCATACCACAAAAACAGCTCCTACTACCAACAGTAAGGCTCCAGGAAGTGATGGTTCTCCAACATGGCCTAAAGATGACAAGTGGCACTTTCCACCAGCAGGTTGCTCCAAGGGGGACTGACAAGACAAACCAGCAGCTCACACTCAGCCCCAAGGCTACTTATATTCCATGCCTCAAGATGGGAATCAGGTGCCTATGCTTAACTCAATCAAACGAGGGACAACTGGAAGACCCGGAGTTCATGGACTGGACCGTGAACCGGAATGCGGACTTCACAGACCGGACCATGACATGGACTGGACCGTGAACCGGAATGCGGACTTCACAGACCAGACCATGACAATGTCAAGCTGGTTGTTTTTATTCGCCAATAAACTAGGCATTACAAGTATTGTGAGCACCTTCTTCTGCCTGCTTCATCACCTGTGGGTCAGTCATGCACCACAGAAGTGACATCCAGACTTGTGTTGCACACGAAGAAAGAAATATTGAAAGACCTCAGCTAGTCAAGCAGCAACTGTGGAAAGAGAAATCTTTTAGCCTTTCAGGTCAAATACCTTTCACCTTTCATCAGAATAGTGCTGCACACTCTTGGAAGTTACTGCACATATCTGGGCTTCTTTGTGCATTAGCTCAACAGATCAGGGAGGAAAACAGACTTTGTGATTCATAGTGAACCTATATTTTTCTTTCAGCTAAATCATATCATACAGTGAACATGAAGATTGTGCTACTTGATAGAATTTCTAGGCCAATGCATCTTCAGGCTCAGTGCAAATAACAGCAGTTATAAATTTGGATGACTGCTGTATAAGTTTTACAATTTAACAAGAAAGAAACAAAAAATCAGTATACCAGATTTAATAAACCAGATGGGATTAAGGCATTGATTAGAAAATCAAGGAATAATCTAGACATCGGGAGAAAGGAAGGTAAACACTGGCTGATAAGTCTATCGAGAATGTAATGCAGAAATACTGTCATATAATGAATGTTATTTTTATGTACTATACATTAGATCTGAGATGCACAATCAATTGAAAAATGTTATCACTTCAGAACAGGTTGAAGGGGCAGAGCTGTACCTGTGCTTCTATTAAAGGCCATGATGCAACCTTCTCTATTTGATTGGAAACTATTGACATCGTAAAGGAGCATTTGCTTTCTCTGTGAAGGACCATACCTTTCTGATTATTCCTTTGGGTATCTGTCTCTGATGCCACAATATACAATGATCTGTCAGTGTTGCAGTGCCTCTTTCTGCGTCCGCTCCACTATTGCCATCACTGAGTAATTTGAACCAATTGTTCTTTAGCTCTTTTAACATAGAAGGCAATATCTGCCATGGTGGGTGATTGCATTTCTAAATCCATATTTATTGTGTGATTTCTGATATAGCCTGAGTTACCATCTCTAACCTTACTATGTGCAGCTCCTAAAATGTTATGAAGGCAAAGATGATTCGACAACCTATGAAGATGGTTGTTTTACAGGACCACTTTAATGTTTGTTTCTGTCCACATTCAAATCACTCAGCTCATACTTTTAAAGAGTTTGCAAAAATATAGAATAAATATATTCAATTAAAGATGAAAACCACCAGCAGTTTTTCAGTGCCACAGAGAAATAAAGATTAGAAATCAATTAAAACTGAAACTCCTTTGAGGGCTATAAGAATAATAATGAAAAATGAAGAGGAAAAAATGATGGTGTAAAGAAAGGAAGCTGAAAGAAAGAGCATGGAGTGGAAATTATCAATCATTATGTGAATATCTGGATAAACAAAATTATGAGTGAGTCTGAACGATGTGGAGGAAGACAACAATCTATTGAAGATAAGGTCTGGTAGAACAGTGGTTAAGTTACTGGAGTTCAGGATGAATGATGCAGTGATTTGAGTTCAAATCGCCCCATTGCAGATGGGGAATTTAAACTCAAGTAAATAAATGAGTCTGGATTTTTTTAAAAGAAGCTAGTCTCAATAACTCTAAGTCTGAAATCTCCAGATTCATCAATGCTGTCTTCGCCTGCATCTCCTCATTTTCCCAAATATCTGCTCTCAGCCCATCTACTCGCCACCATAATAGGGATAGAGTTTCCCTTGCACATACTGAGTATCATATGATCCCCCACTTCCAGCACATGATTCTCTGTAACTAATGCCATTTTCAATAGGATCCTACCACCACACACATTATTCCACACCTCCCCCATCCACCCCCACCGCTCTCCACTTTCTGCAGGGATCACTCTTTACCTTTTGACCTATCACTTACAGCTTCTCACTTCATCCCTCCTCCCCTGCCCACCTTCCCCCTCACCTGCCAGTTTGTACTCCTTACATCATCCATGTTTTTATTTGGGCTTCTTCCTCCTTCCTTTCCAGTCCTGAGGCAGGGTCTTGGCTGAAAACATCAACTGCTAATTCCTCTCCATGGATGCTGTATGACCTGCTGAGTTCCTCTAGAATTTTGTGTGCATTGCTCTGGATACCCAGTATCTGCAGAATCTCATGTGTTTTTGATATGGTACTGTAACATCCTAAGAAATTCAATACATTTTCAAGTTTTAATGAATTAGGAATAACAGTAATTGTTTCTTCATTGGCCATAGGCTGTCTGTTTCACATAAATATTCACTCTCCTGTTCTCTGTTCTCTGAAAATTTCTCTATATCAACAGGAATTGTATATATGAAAATCAAGAAAAAAATTGCAGATGCTGAAAATCTGAAATAAAACCAGTCAGGCAGCATCTGTGAAAAGAAAAACAGTTAACGTTTCAATTCCAAACTTTAACAGAATATAGAAAGAACCAAGGGAATAACACTTATGTGGTGAGACCAAGTAAATTGATGCAGATACAAGGGTACAATTAGAATGAGACTTTGTTTCTGTTTGTGTAATGTGTTGCTAATAGCACGGATGCTGAATATGTCTAGCAGGCCAGACTCTGCTAATAGAAAAAGAAAATTGATCCTAATGATGACAAGAAGATCTTATTGTTTCCGATACAGAAAGAAAGGAAGAGTAAATACTGGATGCAGTGATTTCTGATTAATTGGACCATTGATCAATCAGGGCAGCCACTAATTTGAGATAACACTTAAAAAACAAAAACTAATCAAGAAATGAGCCAGGAATCCCTTTATTTAGGATACCATGCAGCTTAATTGGGACAGGAGATGGTGCTGAACAGTTTCTAACTAGTGTCAGCTGAGAGCACCTAGGTAGCCAATAGGCACTACACCGTGTTTTGAGCAATCAGTCCTAAAATATCCTCAGTTGTGTGTGCTTGTGTTATGTTATCCATTTGGGCTGCTGAATGATGAATCAAAAAGCAGTGATTTTTGATAAATTTGTTTTTTATTTGACTTTAAAAGTTTTCAAATTCTTGCCAAGGTGCCATGAAATGATGTGACACTAGCCCAAAAAGAGTACCCTACTGGACCAAATGAAAAGTCATCTACCTGACACCATTCATCACCAGCTGGCAGAGATAACTGGAGTGCCAAAATCTACAGTTGCGTACTTGACAGACCTGCAAGATAAACTCGGTTGTAGCAAGGACTAGACCTCAAACCTTGGGTTTGCCGACTGCTGTAGACCAGGTGGGAAGGTGCTGAAGCGTTACAGCAAGGTTTCTGCACTCGGCTGGGGCCTGGCCTCGCCCATCAGTGCTGCCCTCTTGTGTTCAAACAGTAGAATGACAGGCTGGATTGTGTGCGTCCGCACACTGCTCGGAGACTATAGCAAGAATTGCCAGACATTGTCACTCAAGGTCTTGGACTATATATTTTTTTGAGTGAATATGCTTCTTTGCTCCCTATTTTGAATTATGTTACTCGCTATTTTGTATGTTACTTGCTATTTTAAATGTTTGCTTACTATTTTGACTGTTTTGCACCTTGGCCCTAGAGAGACACTGTCTCATTCAGCTATATCTATGTATGATTTGAATGATAATTAAACTTGAATTCCTCCATCGATAAATTTGTGTAGTACTGTTTCTGTTTCAATAGATATTGACATATGTTGAGTGCTCCCAACATATTTAAGTGTGATGATGACAAATGTCATATTCAATATTGCTGATGACAGCACTGGCCAAATCAAAGGTGGTCATAAATCAGCATGTAGGAGGGAGATTGAAAATCTGGCTGAGTGGTGCCATAATAACAGCCTCTTACCCAGCCAGACCAACAAGACCAACGGGCTGATTATTGAGTTCAGGAAGCGGAAGCCAGAGGTCCAAGAATCAGTCCTCATTAGAGGATCAGATATGGAGAGGGTCGGCAACTTTAAATTCCTTGGTGTTATCACTTTGAAGGATCTGTTTTGAGACCTCCACATAAGTACAGTACAACCTCCTTAGGAGTTTGCAAAAATTCAGCATAGTATCTAAAACTTTGACAAACTTCTATAGACAGTGGAGACTATATTGACTGGCTGCACCACAGACTGGTATAGAAACAGCAAACCCCTTGAACAGAAAATCCTACGAGAAGTAGTGGATATGACCTAGTCCATCATGGGTAAAGCCTTGGAGCACTGAGCATTGTTGCAGAAAAGCAGCATCCACCATCAGGGACCCCCCACCACAAAGGATGTGCTCTCTTCTCTCTGCTGCCATCAGGAAGAAGATACAGGAGCCTAGGGATTCACACCAACATGTTTAAGAACAGTTATTAACTCTCAACCATCAGCTTGTTGAACTAAAGGAGAGAATTTCATTCAATTTCACTTGTCCTATCACTGAAATGTTCCCATAACCTCACTTTCAAGAACTCTTCATCTCATGTTCTTGATATTTATTGCTTATATTTCTTTTCATTTTGTTGTTGTGCAGTTTGTGTCTTTTGCACACCGATTGAACACCCAAGCTGGTGCCATCTTGCATTGATTCTGTTGTGGTAATTATTCTATTAAGGATTAATTGAGTATGCCAGCAATAAAATGAATCTCAGGGTTGTATATGGTGATAACTGTGTACTTTGATAATAAATTTACTTTGAACTTTGAACATTTATTGAATTCATATGAGTCTGCCTCCATAACTCTCTAGGGTAGGGGAAGAAGAAGATTCAAAATTCTCTAAGAAAAGTTACTTATTCTATCTCAGTCTTTGATGACCCTTATCCTCCTACAATAATCCCTTATCCCTTTCTTTCCAGATTGGCCCTCCGCTATATACATAGAATAAGTTACTTTTCTCAAAGAATTTTTAATCTTCTTCTTGAGTGTATATGTGTATATGTATACATGAATATCCTATGACAACCCTATTCAGAATGTCATCAACACCTCAAGCAACCATATTACACCTTTAATCATTGAAATAATTCTTACAGCTTAGAATTTGGCATTGTCTATTGACATACGCATGCAATCAAAAGGGCAATTAAGAACTAGCTATAGGCAGAGATCATATAGCTGTACATGATGACACTATGTTGCTTTTACTATAGCAACTAAGCACAGAGCAAGTGAGAATTGCATATCTTTACTGAATATCATCTGTTTTAGATATGCTTCCTCACCATATCATAATGACCTCTCTTTTCCCACCTGCTTAACATCTTCACTTCCAAATGTTCTGTTGCTTTAATGCATCCATCTTCCTTTCACATTGACAACAAAATGTTGTTTGCCTGTAATTTGTTTAGATCACCTCAAATTTCTTGGAATTGTTGTGCTTTGCTTAGTGGTACATGACAAAGCTAAATCATAAGGTAGGCTTTAATGAGCATTATACAGTGTACTGGCTATTTTTCCTCAACAAAGGTAAGGAGAGCTTCTGTTCTAGACATTGGTGTAAAAATCAGCATGAATATTATTTAAAGATTACCAAAGAGTAGAATGTCAAAAAGCTTGATCTGATTATGCTCTGCCTAGTTAATTATGCCTGATCTTGGAAGTACCACTGAAGGCAGCTGTCTGTTAACCAGATCTCCCACCATCAAAGCAGAATGTGTCATGGGTAGTGATGAATAGCCTACAGGGATAGAAAATGGTGAGAGAGAAAACACAAGCAACTAATGAATGCTTTAAAATGAAAGTAATAAATGTAATGAAATCTTAATGGCCTCAGCAGTAAAGTGGTTAATGGGACATAATAATATATCATGGGAAATGTCAAGGGTAATATGGCAAACAGAAAGATTAGGTTTCAGCAAAATTATGCAACTGTCAAAACACAAAAATGAGAAATCAATTCATGCCTCTATCCACAGGGCACTACCTGACTGGGTAGGGGGCACAAAGGCTCCAAGATGATTCATGTTATCATACAGTTAATCAACAAACATATTATTTTATTTTAGAAGCAAGAAGGTTCAGCCAGACAATGTTATTACAGCAGTCCTAAATCTAAAAACCCATAACAACAATATACTAAATGTAGCGAAACCCAGACAATCTATGTGTGTAACTCTGGACATATTTTAAGAACAACAATGGGCCAGTGAATCATTTTCAAATACATTTAGTGGCCATTTTATTAGGTACAGCTGTATAACTGCTCATTAATGCAAATATCTAATCTGCCAATCATGTGGCAACAACCCAGTTCAAAAAAACATGCAGACATGGTCAAGTTGTTGTTCAGACTAAACATCTGGTTTAATTGCTAGTTTAGTTGTTGTCCAGAATATTCATCAGAAAAAGGAAGACATGTGATCTAAGTGACTTTAGCCATGGAACTACAATTTATAACTCAGTGGTTACATTACTAGGTACACCTGTCTATTAATGAAAATATCAGGTCGTCCAATCATGAGGCAGCAACTCAATACATTAAGGGCATGCAGATATGGTCAAATAGTTCAGTTGTTGTTCAAACTAAACATCAGAATGTGGAAGAAAATGCTGTAGGTGACTCTGACAGTTGGTGCCACATGGGGTGGTTCGAGTATTTCAGAAACTGCTGAGCTCCTAGGATTTTCATGCAGAACAGACTCTAGAGTTTACAGAGAATGGTGTGAAAAACAATACACATCCAGAGAGAGGTAGTTCAGTGAGAAAAAATGCCTTGTTAATTTGAGAGGTCAGGGAGAATGGCCAGACTAATTTGAGATGACAGGAAGGCAACAGTAACTCAAATAACTATACATCATAACAGTGGTGTGCAGAAGAGCTTCTCTGAATGCACAACATGTCAAACCTTGACGAGGATGGACTGTAGCAACAGAAGACCACAAACGTAAGGTATATTCAGTGGCCACTTTATTTGATACAGGAGGTAAAGTGGCCACTGGGTGTACAATTCACCAAGAACCTCAACAGTAAATTCACAGACATGGTAGCACTGGTTTAGTTGTGCCTAATTATTAAAGTGTCACAATAATTTTCACAGCAGTTTCAAAGGAAAGCTGTTCTCATTTACCCAATTGAGATATTCTTCTTTAAGATCATGGTTATGTTTCAGAATTTCAGAAAATGTGCAAGAGTGTTGAAAATCTAGAATAGAATTTGCGATTTTTACTGAGGCAAATAGTATAGGTGTCTTTTAAAATGAAGGGAGGTAATTGAATGATAGAGAAAGGAATATCTATGTTGATGAAATGAAATGGATAGGAAGTAGGATGAACACACATAAAAGTTGCTGGTGAACTCAGCAGGCCAGGCAGCATCTCTAGGAAGAGGTACAGTCGATGCTTCCGGCTGAGACCCTTTGTCAGGATGAAGTCCTGAGTCCTGATGAAGGGTCTTGGCCCGAAACGTCGACTGTAGCTCTTCCTAGAGATGCTGCCTGGCCTGCTGCGTTCACCAGCAACTTTCATCTGTGTTGCTTGAAATTCCAGCATCTACAGATTTGCTTGTGTTTGAGGAAGTAGGAAGAGAAGGTTTCTATGGAACATAAGTGCCAGGCTTCTGCTGTAGGGCCAAATTTTTTTTTAACTACTCTGAATAATCTGTGCAGAAGGCATTAATTAGTTCAACTGCTCCAAGTAATTAGTTGCAATTTTCCACATTATTTTTGAATATATTAGATTTACAACTGATTTTTTGCAACCAAGAGAAAAGTATTTAGGAATCAGCAAAAATTATAAATCTTGGGAAAAAAACCTATTAACAAAACCATTGCTTCAAAAGTGCATTATAAGTTTTTTTTTCATCACTGAATATCTTTCTTAGAATTCTAATCAGTATCTCCCTTGCTCATTCTCCAAGATACCTAAAGAATGTAATTTGATCTATCAACAAAGATACTTTATTAATGAACCAAATTACAGAGTCATTCAGTATTCCTACGGTTGCTTTATCCTGGAACTAAACTGGAAAGCAATTAGTTATATGACTTATCCTGAAAGGACAGATTGCTTTGAAGCAATAATATTGCCATATACTGGCATGGCATATGATATGCATGTTATGAACTATATTTAATTATGAGACACATAACAAAATAAACAAAGCATCCAAATTATTACCAATATATTTTTTGTTTTACTTTGGCACAGATTCATTGAGCTCATTGGGTAAATAAATTGTCCTTGTTGATCAGGTCCGTAATAGCTGTGATTTTCCCAATGTCTACTGAGAGCTGCAGTTTTCCCACTCTGCAGTGTTAGTTGTGCATCATCCAGTATCTCCACATCTGCTTCAGTCAAACAAGCCTTTATGTGGTCTTTTTGAAGTGGCACCTGTTTCTCTAATATGGAATGACCTCACATTATCTGGAGTGTGATGAATACTGAGTAACCTTTACCTTCTGTATCCGTATGTTCTCCACTAAGGACTGTTCATCATCCCGTGGGCTGGATAAAATGGAAGCCAAGGAAGTTCAGGTAAGGGTCTGCCTATGATAACTCAGTTTTCTCCTGCAGTTTTGTGGTCACGTTCTTAGCTCTTTCAGTCCTTCTATCATCTGAGGAACGTGAGATGATGTTTTTGACAATCTAACTACTGGCCTTTTTGAGAACCTGAAATATTGTTTGCTATGAACTGTGTTCAGCAGGTAAGACGTGTCTGGTGAACTCTCCTTTAACCTTACAGATGACTGCCTCAGAATAGATATTTTCTAACAAATCTGTCTACACAAAATTTGAAAATAATAAATTGTCACTACATACATTTCACAACCCAAGAGGAAAAAAGTAAGACATAACTTTTGCCCAGGGTCTGTCTAGAAGTTGAGGAAAGTGAAGCATTTCCTTCAATTGGTTCCTTTCTCAAGATCTAAAGGTCCAACATTTTTGGATTTGTTCTGTAATTTCCCTGTCCCTTTATGTCCTGTTGGTACTTATCCCCTGCAGATACAAGTATCTCTTTCAGAGGTGAATGTGCTTTATCATGCTGTTCTTACATGGTTTGATAAACAATTCTCTTTTTTTTACATCGGAAGATCAGGTTAATTTAAGTACACAGTTTGTCTCTCACATAAAAGTATGGTCTGAGAACTTTACACTATACGTTCTGGCCCTTAGAGATGCAGTTCATTTTTGGCGAGCGTGAGTTCTTTTACATAAGTTGATTTTTGTATCATTTCCTGCACAGTTGTTTTTGATTCAATTTGAAGTACACTGTGGAAAGTCACCCATCTCCATCCACTCTTTATTTACCCTTGAAACAACAATATCTGTGAGTTTTCAATTTTTGGTAATAGTAGAAAACACTTAGTAGATATATTTTGAAAGAAGTATTATGCTTAAGTTTATCATTGCACCACGAGTTTGCTCTTGTTTACACTGGGTAGTTTTGGAATATTCTGTATAGAAACCATAGAAACCATAGAAACTACAGTACAGAAACAGGCCTTTTGGCCCTTCTTGGCTGTGCCGAACCATTTTCTGCCTAGTCCCACTGACCTGCACACGGACCATATCCCTCCATACACCTCCCATCCATGTATCTGTCCAATTTATTCTTAAATGTTAAAAAAGAACCCGCATTTACCACCTCGTCTGGCAACTCATTCCATACTCCCACCATTCTCTGTGTGAAGAAGCCCCTCCTAATGTTCCCTTTAAACTTTCCCCCCTCACCCTTAACCCATGTCCTCTGTTTTTTTTCTCCCCTTGCCTCAGTGGAAAAAGCCTGCTTGCATTCAGTCTATCAATACCCATCATAATTTTATATACCTCTATCAAATCTCCCCTCATTTTTCTACGCTCCAGGGAATAAAGTCCTAACCTATTCAACCTTTCTCTGTAACTGAGTTTCTCAAGTCCCGGCAACATCCTTGTAAACCTTCTCTGCACTCTTTCAACCTTATTTATATCCTTCCTGTAATTTGGTGACCAAAACTGAACACAATACTCCAGATTCGGCCTCACCAATGCCTTATACAACCTCATCATAACATTGTGTATGTGTGTACTTTGTGAGAATAATCAACAGTTTGAAATATTGCAGAATATTGGTAGCTCGGGTTGGCTATTTGGAGGTTTGAAAGATCACTGAGTTTGGCAAAATGTCTCTAGACGTTTTGGCTCCAATCGAATAGCTATCATCAGCGTGTGGTTGGCTGTGTTGTCTCCTCGGAATGCTGGCTTATACACCCCTCCGGGATCCGAATGGACAGTGATTAGGCATCGTGATCTGGTTGGCTGGTTCCAAATACTGTGCCGTGATCATCAGCCGTATCATGTTCCGACCATTCTGTCTTGCTATGGACTATGCTTCTAGCTGATTCATAGGTGGCCAGTAGCTGACAGAGCGAGGAAGAATATTCCGTCATAGGCAAGACAGAGTGGTACAGCTGATGATCACGGCACAGTGTTCTGAACCAGCTAACCAGATCACAATGTCTAATCAATATCCATTCGGTTTGCAGAGGAGTATATACGCTGGCATTCCGAGTAGGTAACGCCCTCAACTGTGCACTGATGATGGTTTCTCAGTTAGAGCTGTAACGTCTGCAAATATTTTACCAAGTTTAGCAATCAACCAAACTTCCAAATAATCAACAGTATTGTACATTCAGTAATGAAACAATTCTGTATTGAATATAATACGTATTTTACTTAACTTTCTGCAGTTTCACAAGTAAAAGAATCTCATTAAGAACTCTGAAAAAGCTTCTATCTAGGGTGATCCTTGAGAAGTTGTTTAACTCGCTGCATAGCTGTGTAGAGATATACAACAAGTGCAGTAGACTATGCCTTCTTTGTCAGTACAAGAATGATGGAAAGTAGCCTTGCCTAGGGCTTTATCAGCTAATAGCCATCTAGATGAATCCTGTCCTGATGCAAAGTTTTGACCCAGAGCATGGACAATTCATTCCCCCTCCCCAGAAGCTGCTTGACCCACTGAGTAATTAATTTTTCAGATTAATTGCTGCTCTAGATTTCAGCATCTCTATTCTCTTGCGTCAACATGTATTCTGTGCTGTCTTACTTGGAGCAGTGCCACAGGTAATAGTTATTGGCCTAGAAAGTCAAGGGCATTAAAGTGCCACGACTTTGCTGAAAGTTGAGATGCTACATTGGAGAAAATGAGTTTAATCAAGGACACAACCCACCCAGCCAACACACTTTTCGTCCCTCTTCCCTCTGGGAGAAGGCTCAGGAGCTTGAAGACTCGTACGGCCAGATTTGGGAACAGCTTCTTTCCAACTGTGATAAGACTGCTGAACGGATCCGGACCCGGATCTGGGCCATACCCTCCAAATATCCAGACCTGCCTCTCGGTTTTTTTGCACTACCTTACTTCCCATTTTTCTATTTTCTATTTATGATTTATAATATAAATTTTTAATATTTACTATCGATTTGTAATCCAGGGAGTGGGAAGCGCAGATGAAATATCGCTGTGATGATTGTACGTTCTAGTATCAATTGTCTGGCAACAATAAAGTATAAAGTATAAAGTATAATTTCTGACAGTAGTGGCAAGAAATGTGTGTTAACATGAAAGAGCTGGCTCACACAATGCAGACTGGGTCAGGGTGCTGCCAACTCTTCGGATTGTTGCTGGGGAAAATTAATAGCTACCAATTCAATCATTTAAAATAATAAGCAGATCCTGCATTTTTATTTCTAATTTCCACAATGTTTCGTTTTTGTAATATGATACATTTTGCATTAAAAATATTTTTCAACTGTTTACCTCTCTGTTGGTTCATTTATGCCTCCTTTATTTTGTAAAAATTCTTCACACTACATATTACCTCACTTCACTGTTCTATCCTGTCATGAGCTTTGCGTCTGCTGCTGTAAGGAACATTGTTCTTCTGTTGCAATATAATCTGACTCCCTAGGTTTTCAAATGACTCAGTAATCTGTTCTGAGAAGTTAGTTAGAAATCTACACATATTACACCTTCTACATTACTCTCGTCTATTCTCCTATTACATGCTTTTTTAGACTGGACCAGGAATACTTTCTGTTCATTACCATATTTTGGGATTCTAAATATTTTTCAGCTCTTCTTCCTTTTTTCCCTTACCACCGAAATTAAGCTGCCTATATATTGTTCCCAAGCATGCTCCATTATGATTCATAAAGGGCACAGGATAGCATGGTAGCATAGAGGTTAACACAATGCAACTCCAGCACCAGCGACCCAGGTTCAATTCCTATTGCTGTCTGTAAGGAGTTTGCACATTCTTGCCATGACTGCGTAGGTTTCCTCTGGGTGCTGCAGTTTCCTCCCACATTCCAAAGACATACAGCTTAGAAGGTCAGTTGGCCACATAGATGTTATTGTCAGAGTAGGCTTGTTGAAGCAGAAAGCATCTGTTAACATGTTGTATCTCTAAATAAATATTGTACTGTGTTAGTTATTTGGCAGATCTCTGGCACTACAACTTGTCTAATTGATTTCTGAGTGTGCCTAATGGTTCTTCTACTGTCTCATGCCTAGATTTCTTTAAGTTCTATGGATGTAATGCCTCTATATAATGCCTATATGTGGCTAGGTACAGCTCACATGCCATCTATAAATGCTAATGATACAACTATTGTTGGTAGAATCTCAGATGGAAATGAAAAGGCATGCAGGAGCATGATATACCAGCTAGTTGAGTGGTGCTACAGCCACAAGCTTGCACTCAATGTCTGTAAGATGAAAGAACTGACTGTGGACTTCAAGAGGGGAAACTACGGAAACACAAACCAATCCTCAGAAGGATCAGAAGTGGAGAGAATGAGCAATTTCAAGTTCCTGGGTTTCAAGATTTTGGAGGATCTAATCTCATCCCAACATATTGATGCAACTATAAAGAAATCAAGATAATGGCCATATTTCAGTAGGAGTTTGAAGGGATCTGGTTTGTCACATAAGACACTTGAAATCTTCAATAGGTGAACCGCGGAGAGCCTTCTGACAGGCTGCATCACTGTCTAGTGTTGGGGGGGGGGAACTTGGGGTTACTGCACAGCACTGGAAGAAGCTACAGAAAGTTGAAAAATTAGTCAGCTCCATCTTGGGTACTAGACTGCGTACTATCCAAGACATCTTCAAGGAGAAGATCCTCAGAAAGGCAGCATCTATTATTAAGGACCCCGATCACCCACGACATGCTCTCTTCTCATTATTATCGTCGAGAAGTAGGTACTGAAGACTAAAGTCACACACTCAGTGATTCAGGAACAGCTTCTTTCCCTCTGCCATACAATTCCTAAATGGACGTTGAACCCATGAATACTACCTCACTTTTTTATATAAATTATTTCTGTTTTGCACTATTTTTATCTAACTATTTTACATATATACTTACTATGATTTATTTACTTATTTATTTTTTCATTCTATATTATCATGCACATGACCAAGTGGTTAAGGTGTTGGTCTAGTGATCTGAAGGTCACTAGTTCGAGCCTTGGCTGAGGCAGAGAGTGTGTCCTTGAGCAAGGCACTTAACCACACATTGCTCTGTGACGACACCGGTGCCAAGCTGTGTGTGTCCTAATGCCCTTCCCTTGAACAACATCAGTGGCATGGAGAGGGGAGACTTGCAGCATGAGCAACTGCTGGTCTTCAATACAACCTTGCCCAGGCCTGCACCCTGGAAACTTTCCAAGGTGCAAATCCATGGTCTCATGAGACTAACGGATGCCTATTATCATGTATTGCATTGAACTGTTGCCTCTAAGTTAACAAATTTCACATGCTAGTGATATTAAACCTGATTCTGATTGTCAAAGTACATATATGTCACCATATACAACCCTGAGATTCATTTTCTTGTAGGCATTCTCAATAAATCCAACAAGCACAATAAAATCATTGAAAGACTGCACCCAACAGGGCAGACAACCAGTGTGCAAAAGACAACAGACTGCAAATAGAAAAGAAAGAATAAGAAATAATAAAAATAATAAATAAATAAGCAATAAATATCAAGAACATGAGATGATGAAGAGTCCTTGAAAATGAATCCATAGGTTGTGCGAACAGTTCAGTGTTGGGGCAAGTAAAGCTGAGTGAAGCTACCCTCTCTGTTTCAAGAGCCTGATGGTTGAGAGGTAGTAACTGTTCCTGAACCTGTTGCTGTGAGTCCTGATGGTCGCAGTGAGAAGAGGGCACGTCCTGGGTGGTGGGGGTCCCTGATGGTGGATGCTGCTTTCCTGCGACAATGTGTAGATGTGCTCAAAGGTGGGGAGGGTTTTTCTACTTTTTGTAGGATTTTCCATCAAAGGCAATGGCATTTCCATACCAGGCTGTCATGTAGCCACCACATACCTGTAGAAGTTTGTCAAAGTTTTAAGATGTCATGTCAAATCTTTGCAAACGTCTATGGAAGTAGAGGTGCTGCCGTGCTTTCTTTGTAATTGCACTTACTGCTGGGTCCAGGGCAGGTCCTCTGAAATCATAACACCAAGAAATTTAAAGTTGCTGACCTTCCCAACCTCTGATCCCCAGTGAGGACTGGCTCATGGACTTCTGGTTACCTCCACCTGAAGTTAATGATAAGCCTTAGTGACATTGAGAAAGAGGCTGTTGTGGCACCACCCAGGTAGATTTACAGTTTCCCTCCTGTATACTGATACGTTACTAACTTTGATTCGGCCATCGAAAATGGTGATGTCAGCAAACTTAAATATGGCATTGGAGTTGTGCTTAGCCTCACAGTCATAAGTGTAAAGTGAGTATCTTTCATACTTGAAAGATTAAAAGAATTTAACTTGCTTCTCAATTACATTGCAAACACATACTTATGCTCCAAGACCCACCAAGGAAAAGCCTGATTGAGTAAGTTTACTCTGTTCATTGTTCATGGACAATATTGCAATTAAAAACTATCTATTTCATGTTCAACAATTGTTCTTTGCTTTAGCTCCACCTGCTCTAATGTACCCAGTAGGTCAGCTGGATGTACGCCAGTGCCAGATGCCTGATGATGACATTTACTTTAAACTTCTGAATGCATTACTGGTAGGTTCAAATTTATACCTCAGCATGTTAGCATATTTGTATTATTTAGTATTTTTGAATCAGCTTTGCATTCCAAATTGGCACATATGAAGCACCACATGATGTATTTAAATGAGCTAAGCTGTGATGTTAGGCAGCAAAATAGCAATTTGATTAAAAAGATGTGAAGTGCCAATGTTTTGAACTGTTGTTTTTTACTGCCAATAGTGCATGCTTGGGGTTTCTGTTCAATGCACACACATGCTCATTTGTTTGCTGTTCCAGGCTTTAATCATCAGTTTCCATCCAGACCCAGTTGCCATTCATTCAGTAGCAACCAAAGATGAGCATTCAAAGAATCACCTCAAAGGAAATGGTGCTACTACCAATATTTTTAGGGGGGGCTGGCAGACTACATTTCTGAATTAATGACTTGTAGAATTAAAGAGTATGCCTTTTAAGATGATGCAAGCTTCCTTGTGAGAATGTGAAATGGATTCTGACCCAGTTCCATACCGACTACATTTTCACAATGGATGCTGCGAACTTCCTACCTCTCTGTGAACCAATGACTCCACTGGTGCCTCCAGCATTAATATCAAGTTCCTCTTCACGCTTTCTAAACGTCTCTGATGATCAGAAATATTTGCAAAGAATGAAAATATTTTTTAAAGTAGCATTTTAAAGCAGCTTTTAAACATAATATAATATACTTAAGCTAATTAATTAAACATGATTAATTAACAAAATAGAGAAAGCATCGGTCTATCTAAATGTATTATTACTGAATGGCGACAATCCCACTCAAATACAGAGGGTGCTTTGGCTATGGCTGACGTAAAGCTAATAAGCTAATTATGAAATGTTCCGGTCGCCCAAAGTAATTGCTTGCAAAATTGTCTAACTGCAGTAGTGCATCCAGGGGTGCAGGGATGGAAGGAGAACACATGTATGTGTGCGTCTAACATTTTGCTTCTGCTGCAGAGTGCAGGCATTGAAGTCTGGAACAGGCTACAACTAGACTGATGCCACCAGTGAATTCCAGCACATCACACATCACATTCTCTGCATTTTTCTCTCACATTAACTAATACTGTAAAGTAAGAATGAAAATTTTGAACTGAAGGCTGATTATTTAATCATCTGTACCTGGATCGTTGTGAACATGGAATGTCTACTGACATCTTGGTGGAATTATACCTTGTGTCATTCAGCTTTCTTTCGCCACCGCACTTGTAAACGTACTGAAGAGGGAAATATTCCCATCAATCAGTTACAAAGAAGGTCGACGGCAGGTGAAGGTCAATGCAAATCAGCTACAACTATTTGAGCACAGAACAGCGTTCAAGAAAAAGAAGGCCTTCAACTCCTCAGGAGATTAAGAGGAAATGGAAGAATTGAAGTTGAGTTCCCAAGTGCGAGCTGGTATCAAAACAATGAATTGTTCCCTTCCCAGAGAGTCATCCTAATGATAAGGTCTGGGAATATTACTCAGGTTCTTCTTCAGTTGAGAGCTAATCTTTCCAGAGATATTATTCTTATAACATAACAGCTGGTGACTGACATGTCTAGAATAACAGTTTTCCCCATTATGCTCGCCATCCCAATATGTATCTTAGGCACTGGGAAAGGACATGCACATATAATCCCTGAGGAACACACTGTTCATGAGTCAGAGGGAATATGGCAAAATTCCATTGAACACAATAAAGTGGAAGGAAAGAATGATCTGGACATGCTTCCCCAGGGCGAGACAACTTACCTATGCAGGGAGAGACAATTGTTCTTTAGTGTGGAAGGTAAGCACCTGGACTCAGGAGAACAGTTACCAAGAGAAAATTATTACAGAGCACCCGTCTTATGTATAATACGTGGGTGTTGTGTTTTCTCGTGTGGTGGAGAAGGAAAATAAATCAGAGAGGTCCACAGTCAAACTATGAATGAAGTCTGAAAAAAGTAGACACAAAATTAAACAAAAGTTAAATTAATGAATGAGTAATGGTTATCATAATCAATGGGCTTTAATCGTATCTCTTTAATTTGAGTATACATTCTTTTTGTCATATGTTCAAAATGCAATAAAAATGTTATAAGCCCAATACAAAACATGTTGAATTCAAGTCATAGTTCAAACCACAATAATAAATTATTCTAGAGTTTCCAGTTTAAGATGGCTCTGGCAAAGCCAAGCGACTACTTACTGGCAGCAAACAAAGCAAAGAAAACAACAAAATACTTCATTACTCACACTTTTTATGGTAAACAATCACCACAAACAATGGAGAGGTGAGTGGAGATGAGGTATATTTGAGGCAGAGCCCGGATCCTTCCCTGAGAATGAGGAAGGAGCCATGGTTTGTTCGATTTAAATGCCGGGCCGTATTGGAAAAGGTCTGGTATAGGCTGAATCATGGCAGCGGGATCTGGGCCCCAAAGTGCTCCAAGAGCAAGGAATGATCCAACGTTTAGACGACTTGAGCACCAGGCCAGATTAAAAAGGTCAGGGTGTTGGGAGTGAAGGCGGGGGAGGGGCCAGTTCTGCCCGGTTCAGCTCGCTGCTCCGCAACGTTTACTCCGCTCAGCACTGAACTGAGGCTGTGGCCTGTTGAAGCTGCAGTGATGCCTGGCTTCGCGTCTGTGGATTCACTTCTGTAAAACTTCAGCTCTGAATGTATTTGCTTATTTTATTGCTTGCACGATTTGTTTTTCCCCCTCTCTCTCTCTCTCTCTCTCACACACACACACACACACACACACACACACACACGCACACTCACTCACTCATTGGGTGTTTAATGGTCTTTTTTTTTTAAATGGGCTCTATTGGTTTTCTTTAGTGATTGCCTCTCCTAAAGGAGATAAATCTCTAGATTTTATAATGTATATATACTTCAACAATAAATATACTTTGAACTTTGAACTTCCAGACTAAATACAACAAACAATGTATTTGTGATGAAATTATAACTCTATTTTTACTAAGGAACATGAGGCCATTCAGCCTAAAGTCCACAGCTGAAAGTCATGCAATCAAGCTAAACCTTTTTCTGGTAATACTGTCACAAATGGTTTCTAGCTTTTTCTCTCAGACTGTATCTGATAGCCCACGTCCAAAATTATTTTTCTCGTGGTGGCATCTGTTCTACAATATTAGGAAATTGATGAAATCTCTCTCCCAGCAGGCAAGGCTCTGCTGAGCATGAAAATGTCTCTTGGATACGTTATCATCTCATGTAGTATAGTATTAGGTCCCCCAGGCCTTGGTAGTTTTTCACATGAGCCTCTACGTTTGTCTCTTCACTCATCACTCAGGGTAACAAATGTAAAATGTGAGCAGGATCCTATTTCTTAAAGGTTTTGACTTTGTTTGCTTGTTCTTAGATCCCCAGCAAAATGCAATCCTGCCTGGCATCTGTTACACATTGTACTGCCTCAGTTGTACTTGTTTCTGGAGCAAGCTATTCTTAACTGCCTTTTGCTGTGGGATTGAACAGCTGGCTATTGCACTTTATTGCACTATGCTCATTATTAACATGCTTTAAAGGCTAATTTACATGTCACACATGACTGTTTAATACACATTGAAATAGCCAGTGCATGCTGAATATGTGTTATACCTTTTATCCAGGGAATGCAATTAAATAAATCTATGCAGTACGTAAGATAAAAGAGAAGGAATAGAATTTATCCTGCAAGTTATTATTCCTTAAATAGCAACTGTTTACTAACCTGCAGAGAGTTTTATATTAATGCTAATAATAGGTGAATCCCTGGGAAGAATGAAAACTCCCTGGCCTTAAAATAAGCACTGTGTGAGATAAAGAGAAGCATAAAATGCAACTATAATTTATTTGATTCAGTGTTGAACAGAGATGTTCTCAGACGTTAATGTCCTTCAAGCTCTGTTGTTGGTCTTAGCAAGCACAAGTAGTACAAATGCCCAAGGGAGGCAACAGGGCTCATTTGAGAACATGTCCATTTTATACCATAGCAAGCGTAATGGGCTATATAACTATCTGATATGAAGGTTGAGGCTGCAGTACAGAACTTGCTGGCTGTATTTAAGGTTCAATGCTGCACTTACTACTTACTTCATTGAACCCTTTAGAAATAGCCTCAGCATATGAACCATACTGGGATATGGCCGAGAATGCCTCAGCGGGAAATAGTTTATCACTATACCATCAAGAATCTAGAGATCATTCCATAGTGATATTACTCAGACACCAGTTTCCTAATCATTTCTATAATGGTGCACAACATTCACTGCACATGCTGTAAAAACTTAAAATACTTCAAACCATCTGTTATCTTTCAGCACTATAAAATAATATCTCGGCGCCAGTGAATGAAAGAATGCACTTAAAGTTGAATGCATGCTTTATTATAAAATGTCACAGATGGTTAAGTCAAAATAGGACTGTTCAATTAACCTACCGCATGCATTTAAAGGGGAAAAAAAAGCGACATGGTTAGTGCTGCTGCAATCACAGCTCAAGATCACCGCAGTACAATCCCGACTTCCAGTGGTCTGGCAGGAAAATAAGGAGGGAGTTGATGGACAGATGAGAGATAATAAGTTACAGGAAAATGCATGGAATGGGATTATTGTTCACGTCAAGTTGCTGCCTCATGAATAAAGATGAAGTTTACTTTGAGTGATCCAGGTAATGATACTTTGTGGGGGAAAGCTGGTTGGACCTGTGCATCTACTCTGCATTCTGATACTTTCCACTCCTCTGCAACATCTTCCTCGCCCAGCAAGGATTTGTGCATTAAAAGAACATTCCCTGACATAATTTGATCACCCAATGGTAAAAATAGGGTGATGGCAAAACAAACTACACCCAGAAAATATGAAAAACATTGACAGCTGACAAAGACTGTGAGCTAGCAGAAAATGTCAGTGCAATCGATCACTCTGAACGTTTGCGATTAATGCCAACATTGAAGAGCTATTCAATCATTAGATAACCAGCAAAACAATTAAAGATAAAATGCAGATGCTTCAAGAATCTTTTGCAGGTCCTAATGCAGGGCTTCGACCTGAAACATCAGCAGTTGCTTTCACCCATAGACACTGCTTGACTTACCGAGTTCCTCCAGCAGTTTGATTTTGCTTCAGATTTCTGCAGTCATTATGTCTGCAAAAACCTTTACTGTCTAATCCTCATCAGTACCTAGGCAGCTGTTCCCCCTACATGGCAGTGAATGCATTCCTTGTGCCAGATCCAACCTGGAAATGAGTGTTGGAAGTTACTGCAACTTCAACCGCCCTCCCTAGTCTCCAAGAGGATTCCAGAAAAAGATCAAGTAGAGAAAGCATTAGTAAAAAATATCTGCATATTTTGTAACTACAATATATCCTGCAGATGATCATGGTTACATAGGAAAATCTCTAAAGTTATGTGGAAATGCTGCTATTTCCATTCAGAATCTGGGCTCTTCCTCCAGAGTTAACATGTCCTCTCCCTGCTACTGACATCCAGTTGCCTAAGCAGTAGCATCCACAAGTTTCACAGGCTCTGCAGATATCGACATCTTTTAAAACCTGCCTGTAATTACCTTAAATGAAGAAATTCCAATTTCCTTTTGTTTTTCTACTTATCCCAGTTGAAGGAGTAAAATGATATCATTTAATCAGAATGAACTTAATGAGCCTCAAGAATGAGCTTAGTCTGGCCATCACAATTCACTGTTCTGACGTACTGTTGCCACTCACTACCAGAATCACATTTAGCTACTGTCCTCCAATCATTGTTTTATTGAAATTACCTGCACAACCCTAATCTCTCCACCTCAGCAACAGAACATACACATCACCTGTTGCTTACCGTGGCCTTGTCTATCTTTATGTTTCTCTTTGAGCTGATGTCTTTTATTTGCTTCAGTCTTTTGTATAAATTAAGATTGATTTATGTATAACTTGTTTTCAAAATGGCTGTTGTGATGCATCTAGTGTGGTTGTGTAGTGGGTAGTGCTTGGCGTTCTGACTTTCAGCTTCCACCGCTGGCTAGCAGTCTGGTGAAAAGGAGAGCTGAATGTGTAAGTCTCTCCCTGCCAGCACATAGTCTCTTCAACAGCAAGCCTCATGTAGTGCCCGCTCGTTGGCAACACACAGAAATTGAACTCCTTTCGGACTCAGGCTGAACGACAGAGGACAGGGAGGAGGTCTGGCCCCTACACATGTAGCACGCAGGCCCACCGGTGTGTGGACAGGCTCTGGTGCTCGTGAACCAGATCCCCAGCTATGGGTGAATAGCCCAACTGCTTTGTGGGCAGCCTAGGGAGAGGCAAAGGCTATGGGAGTAAACCCAGACAGCAAATTCAGAGTGAAGCTCCTAAGGCAGCTGGACGTCATTGAACATCCTTCCGGCAGTTCCTATAGCCAAGCTGGTGCCAAATGTAAAGCTTCATAAGCTTTCCTTTGGACTACACAGGTGAGGCTGAGAGGGGGATCTTGATGACTGGGCATCTCAGGATCTCCATATCTTCTGCTCAGGCTTGTGATGATGATAATCATCATCCATTGCTCTTCAAGACAGACAGATGCCAACCAACCTGTATAACTTATGATCTGTGTATATCCTGACTGGTTGCATCATGGTCTGGTACAGCAAATAGAATGGTACAGAATTATGGACAGCCTAATTAATACATCATAAGCCGATCCAGCCCTCTATCAGTTGTGTATACAAGAGGTGCTGCCTCAGAAGGGAAAATCCCACCATCTGGGCTACACAATCTCTTACAGCTACCATCCATCAGGAAATACAGAAGCCTGAAGTCCCACACTACCAGGTCTAAAAGCAGCTGCTTTCCTTCAACCATTCAGTTCCGGAAGCAATTGGCTAAACCTTAGTTGGTGCGGTTCAGCAACACTATGACCATTTTGATCGCTTTGCGCTACAAGGAATTTTTTGTTCCAGTTATGTTCTTTCTCATAAAGGCGTGTACAAGTTATGTTTACGTTTTTCTTGTGAATGTTGTTTATACAATAACATGCTATGTGTCTGCAATGCTGCTGCAAGTGGGTTTTTCATGGCACCAGTGCATTCATGTTGCTGTACATCTGACAATAAACTCGTCTGGTCTTTGTTGTCTGAATCTGCGTGCCTGTGATGCTGTGACAAGCATGTTTTTATTGTTCCTGTACCTCACTGTACCTGTGCATATGGCAATGAACTTGATTGGCTAGACTTGGAGGAATTCAGGTATGCTTTTGCACATTATTCAATATCCTCCACGGCCTTCAAAAGGTCTTGATATTGTTTTTAGTTCAGGACAGCAGACGACCTGACCTCTGAAATTTCACACATTCATTATAATTTAGTTGTTAATGTCAAAGGATAAGAGTAACAATAAGATTTTGGAGGAAGTATTCTGAACCTGTCACAACTGCACAGCTAAACTCTTGTCAGGTATTTAAGATGAGAAGCATCTTAAAGGACATTTAATTGAAATTCACTCCAAGTACAATGCAATTTACTGCTGTTTGAATATATGGACTGCGTGGCCTCAGCTGGGCTCATGTGATTACACTTAACATGAAATTTCATGAAACGTTGATTAGCCTGCTCAAAGCCATGTATTTGTGAAGCATCAAGTGCAGTTCAGGGCTTCATTTAGTTGTAACCCTGAGGTGAATGCTTTTGAATGAAATAATCAACTAAAAATGAATGTGTATTAATAATGTGCAATTCTAACCCATTGCTTGAGTCTTCTTAGGAGACAGACAATAAAGTAAATTGAAATAAATGATAGATATTTGTTTCCTCAACCTGGTACTGAAGTCGGAAATTTATTTTTAGGTGTATTTGTGTGCGTTCATTGATTCAGACACGGAATTAAGATTTTTATGGGGATATGGGCTTTTTCTTGCTTATTTTTAAAGATGGTCTTTAAACTTGTTCATTGGTGATTACTGTAAGGTTTTACATCACCAAATTTTTCACATTACAATTTTTTTTTACATTACAACGTTATTAGCAACATTTGAAAAGCAAGCCAATCAAGGAACATTGAAGTGACTTTCCACTAACACCTCTCGGGCAGGTACGTCACCAGTTGTGCAGAAGCACACCCTTTGCACTTGAGGGTACAAAGGTGGAGACCGCATAAATAGGAGTAAGGATGAAGCCGGCAAGGAAACAAAACTTACATCTCCCATTTTACAAGTAGATTTATACATTTTAAAGTTTATTCCCAGTCTGTAGTTCTATTATGTAGTTGCATCACCATGTTCCATTTTGAGTCTGAAATTCAGTTCACTGAATAAATCAAAATGAATTTCTGAGTGAAAATCGAAAGCAGTGATGTTGCTGTATTATATATTTGATGCTATCAACCAGGACAAGTTTGTGAGCAGTTACATACCTGAGAAATAATTTTCTTTTCACAGTAACAAATGCAAGAAGTAGGATCAGCAGAGTATTGAAAAATGTGGATGTTCTACAGCACAAAATTATGGTAGGTAATAGTTTTGTTGGTAATATTCATTACAAGAGGACAGGCGGGGCAAATATTTACTGTATACTGCTAAGCTAGACAAGTATCATTGGATTTACATTCAGTCAGACAGGAGAAGAATTCATTCAAACTCATGACTTGTCTTTTGATGGTGAAAAGTTTTGGGCATATCCCAGTAGATCACTGGTTGGCCATACGTAGTGCAGTTGATACCTGCAAACTTCACAGTGCAAACCAAAATACTGACCAGGTCTTGGTTGGTCCACGCGGGATGAATTACTTCATCACCAAAAGTTTAAAATAGAATTAAACACCAGTGAACATTCACTTTCATCCATGAATGTATCCTAATTTCCAAGCCATTTCAATAAAATTGTGCCCATTAAATTCCCGCAGAGCCAGCACTTATCAAGTTTGCAGTCCAGGTGAACCAGAGAGTGTGTTCATTTATAATGAATGGACTGTGACATAGCTCACAATTAGTAACAAGTATGCATTGGGAGATTTACGGTTAGTAGTCCAGATCATCAGTTTGTATCATAGATATCTGATTTGCACAAACGACCCGCTGTGTAGATTTTCGATTTTTTAATGCTTTCTTTTCAAGTAGCTGTTATTATTTTTATAAAGTGCAAATTATTCAATGTAATTTTATAGAAATTTGCAAATTTTACTTTGCTCTATTATTTGATTTTTGTATAGGCTTGAGTAGGTAATAGTA
The DNA here is from genome assembly GCF_963921235.1 of Mobula hypostoma. Taxonomy (NCBI): domain Eukaryota; kingdom Metazoa; phylum Chordata; class Chondrichthyes; order Myliobatiformes; family Myliobatidae; genus Mobula; species Mobula hypostoma. Next base: position 142,689,669 of record NC_086099.1, read on the forward strand.
ATTGAATAATCCCTAGTAACAGTTGAAAGCATAGATGCTCAAAAATAATATATTGTCTATTAACTAACTTCAAAAGGTAGCACATGACATTCACACCACAAACTCTCTCAAACTTATTTAATCTTTAGAGGAAGGCAACTTGAAGGAAACTCAGCAAATTGTCTTGAGTCCGGAATGTAATTGAGTAAAACCTTCAGATTATTGATTAAACCTTGCTACATTGTTCATCCATGACCAGCTGCATTCTATAAATGCCACTTCAATAGGTGCATCAGTGCAAGAACCATAGTATTCCACTAAGCCTTTGATCATCTATGTCCATACTTATACTTAAAACCTTCAGTCTTCTGTTTCAATCAGATATTTATTCAGCCCTTTCTAAAAGATTTAATTAACAGATGATTAACAGCTTCTGATAGAACTCTATTCCACACTTTTGCTGCATTGGGCCAGACCTTCTGAATATTTAGCAGAGGTTGCTTCTGGGATAATATCAGTGGACTCTGGTTAATTAAGGTTTAGCAGGACCAGAATATCTTGGCCCAGTTAAGCAGCTTCCCCAGTTATCTGAGGTTTCATGGAAATAGTTATATAAAGGTATATAAAAAGACAAACTATTGTTTAACTAACAAGTTATGCACTAATATAAAATATAGAACAAATTAGAACACCACCAGTACCAATACAGCATTATAAAGCTTTGTATTTGTGCCTAATAGTTATCGACGGAGGAGCTCATCCCACGTATGCTGCCATGCTCTTTTGATTGATTGTAAAATAATACAATCAGTGCAGACACCTTATATAGATAATGGACTGCCTTCATACAATGTTTTTGCCTATTGCATCCTCTAAATCTTCGTTTTCACTGTAACATTCAAAATGATTGTTGATGCCTTCAAATTCTTCGTAGTTCCTTATTTGCTGAAATGGTAAAATTGTTTCCTTTTCACTCCCAGCCAGCTCTGACAACTCTAAGCCTGAATGCTTGAAATCGCAGTCAGCAAAAGAGTTCTGAGTTGTTTTACTGCTTATTTCTCACTGTTTATCAATGATAATAATCACTGCATTTTGAAGACAAATACACACAACTGACCCTATTTAAAAACTGTTCACTAATGGCCACACAAGTGATGCTAGTTAGAAACTGTTCAGGAACAGTCTCCTGTCCCAGTTAAGAGCCATCGTATCCTAAATAAATAAAGGGAATCCTAGCAATTTTCCTGATTACTTTTGGTTCTTTATGAGCTGCCCCAAATAAGTTGTCCTGATTAACCAACAGCCCAATTAACTGGAATCCACTATATTGCTTTCTCCAGCATATTCTGAATACAGTCTTCTAATGAAACCCTGGCTAATCCGTAATCATTGACTTAATTGAATTAAGTAGCATTAAAATGGCATATGAACTCATGTAAACAAATCCCATATGTCAGGGACAGCCCAGCCTCCAGCATTGGCCTTGGCTGGGTGAATTGATTTTAACTATACTGAGGTGGGAGATGGAAGTGATGTCTCTATTCATAGGCAAGGAATGGCAATAAACAGACCAGGGCCTGTGCCTAATCTTATTGTTGGTCTCTAGTGATATCTGGTCTTTTACTAAACACTTTGCCCGTCATCCATTATTGGTTTAAAAGTCAAGCAATTAGTTGCCTATGGTCATGTTCAAGTTAGTACGTCAGGGAGTACACACATAATTCAAGCCATCAGGTGCCAACTTGTGATCACAATGGTGTAATTAATTTCATGCAATGTCACTGGAAATGGGACATTAGGGTGCTTATGAGCATGTTTTCTGGTGGTTAGAGATGTATTGCACATCTTTGCAATGACTAATACAGTTTACCTTTTACAGCTTCTTTTGAGCAGAGTAGCTTCTGTTAAAGCAAGGCAATCACAACTCAGATGTAGGCAGTAAATTACCAGTAGGAGGCAACACATCTCCTTTGCAGCTTGGTCCATCTCACTTCCTGACATTGCTCCTTCTTGTTCTACAAACATGTCAGCACTGGTTCAGATCTGCCACAAGGAACCCACTGGTGTCTGAACTAAACTAAACAATTAACCACAGTTGATACAAAGGTTCATCCAAGCCCAATTGCCAACAAGAAAATCTCATCTAGAAAACAAGAATAAGTAAAAGAAAAAAGTCTTATGCATTTTCAAAGGGCTTGTGACCCCAAGAAAAGTTCACATCTCTCTGATTCTGCATTTAGAGTCATAGGGTAATATAGCACAGAAACAGGTCCTTTGGCCCAGTTCATCCATGCCAACCAAGATGCCCATTCGAGCTAGTCCCATTTGCCCACATTTGGTCTATTTTCCTAAACTTTTCTTAACTTTGTATTTGTCCAAATGTCTTTTAAATGTTGTTATTGTATCTTTCTCAACCACATCCTCTGGAGTTCATTATTTCTATGGGAAATAATCCATAATGTCCCTTTTAAATCATTCCCTTTTTGTGCAGTCACCCCATAAACCCATTCATAAATGGTGAGCTAATGGAAAGGGTTCTCCAGTTTTAAGATTTTGGGGGAATGTCACCAAGGAGCTCTTTTGGTCCATCAACACAACCTGTATAGTAGGGAAGACACAACAGTGACTATACTACCTGAGGTGCTTAAGGAGAGCTAATCTGCCCCAAAAATTGCAGGCCAATTTTTAATCAATGTACGATAGAGAGCATACTGACATGCGGAATGACAGGGCGGTACTCTAGCTGCAGCAAGAGAGATCACAAATCACTCCAAAGGGTGATCAGGATGGTTCAGCATATTATTGAGACTTAACTAGCGAACCTGGAGAAGATCTACAACTTTCAATGTTTACGGCGCACTGGTAACAACATTAAAGACTCATCCCATCCTGGCTGGACATTATCTGTTCAATTTCCTGCCATCTGGTAGGAGATACAGAAACATCTTAACTAAGACATTAATACTGAAAATCAGCTTCTTCCCAAGGGCTGTTATGCAGCTGAATAATCCTACACCCCAGCTTGCTAATGGCATTTGAGTGTTATGGTCTATCAAAGTTACTTGTTACATGTAAATATAGGATTGTTTTTTATTAAGCCATGTGGCATGCTTTGTAAATATTTGGTTTGCATGGAGTGGAGATGCACCATAATCTCATTGCTTGAGTAGACCATAAGACATAAGACAAAGGAGCAGAAGTCGATCTCAGCCCATCGAGTCTGCTCCGCCATTTTATCATGAGCTGATCCATTCTCCCATTTAGTCCCACTCCCCCGCCTTCTCACCATAACCTTTGATGCCCTGGCTACTCAGATACCTATTAATCTCTGCCTTAAATACACCCAATGAGTTGGCCTCCACTGCCGCCCGTGGTTACAAATTCCATAGATTCACCACCCTCTGGCTAAAAAAATTTCTTCGCATCTCTGTTCTGAATGAGCACCCTTCAATCCTTGAGTCATGCTCTCTTGTACTAGACTCCCCCATCATGGGAAACAATTTTGCCACATCCACTCTGTCTACACGTTATAGAGCCTCAACATCACATCCCTGCTCCTATACCCTATTCCTCTAGAAATGAATGCCAACATTGCACGCTCCTTTTTCTCCACCGACCCAACCTGGAGGTTAACCTTAAGGGTATCCTACACAAGGACTCCCAAGTCCCAATACATCTCAGAACTTTGAATTCTCTCTCCATTTAAATAATAGTCTGCCTGTTTATTTCTTCTGCCAAAGTGCATAACCATACACCTTCCAACATTGTATTTAATTTGCCACTTCTTTGCCCATTCTTCCATCTTCCAAGTCTCTCTGCAGACTGTCTGTTTCCTCGGCACCACCGGCCCCTCCACCTATCTTTGTATCATCAGCAAACTTAGCCACAAAGCCATCTATTCCATAATCCAAGTTGTTGAAATACAACATAAAAAGAAGCAGCCTCAACACGGACCCCTGTGGAACACCACTGGTAATCGGCAGCCAACCAGAATAGGATCCCTTTATTCCCACTCGCTGTTTCCTACCAATCAGCCAACACCCTATCCACGTATGTAACTTTCCCGTAATTCCATGGGTTCTTATCTTGTTTAGCAGCCTCATGTGTGGTACCTTGTCAAAGACCTTCTGAAAATCCAAATATACAACATCCACTGCATTTCCCTTGTCTAGCCTACTTGTAATTGTAATAGGTTTGTCAGGCAGGATTTTCCTTTAAGGAAACCATGCTGAGTTCTGCCTATCTTGTCATATGCCTCCAGGTACTACATAACCTCATCCTTGACAATCGACTCCAACAACTTCCCAACCATCAATGTCAAGCTAACAGGTCTATAATTTCCTTTTTGCTCCCTTGCCCCCTTCTTAAATAGCGGAGTGACATTTGCAATATTCCTGTCCTCTGGAACCATACCAGAATCTATAGACTTTTGAAAGATCATTGCTAACACCTCCGCAATCTCCACAGCTACTTCCTTCAGAACATGAGGGTGCATTCCATCTGGTCCGGGAGATTTATTAACCCTTAGACTATTCAGCTTCCTGAGTACTTTCTCTGTCTTAATTGTGACTGTGCACACTTCTCTTCCCTGACACCCTTGAGTGTCCGGTATACTGCTGATGTCTTCCTCAGTGAAGACTGATGCAAAATACTCATTTAGTTCCTCCGCCATCTCCTTATCTCCCATTACAATTTCTCCAGCATCATTTTCTATTGGTCCTATATCTACTCTCACCTGTCTTTTGCTCTTTATATACTTGAAAAAGCTTTTAGTACAGTATCCGCTTTGATATTATTTGCTAGCTTCCTTTCATAGTTCATCTTTTCCCTCTTAATGACCTCCTTAGTTTCCTTTTGTAAGCTTTTAAAAAGTTCCCAATCCTCTGTCTTCCCACTAATTTTTGCTTCCTTGTATGCCTCTCCTTTGCTTTAAATTTAGCTTTGACTTCTCTTGTCAGCCACGGTTGCATCCTTTTCCCATTCAAAAATTTCTTCTTTTTTGGAATATATCTGTCTTGCACCTTCCTCGCTTCACGCATAAACTCCAGCCACTGCTGCTCTGCTGTCCTTCCCGCTAGTGTTGCTTTCCATTCAACTTTAGCCAGTTTCTCTCTCATGCCATTGTAATTTCCTTTACTTCACTGAAATACCGACACATCGGATTTCGGCTTCTCTTTCTCAAATTTCACAGTGAACTCAATCATGTTATGATCACCGCCTCCTAAGGGTTCCTTCACCTCAATCTCTCTAATCACCTCCGGTTCATTACACAATACCCAATCCAGTACAGCCGATCCCCTAGTGGGCTCAACAACAAGCTGTTCTAAAAAGCCAGACATTCTACAAATTCTCTCTCTTGAGATCCAGTGCCGACCTGATTTTCACAATCCACACGCATGTTAAAATCCCCCATAATTATCATAACACTGCCTTTCTGATAGGCCTTTTCTATTTCCTGTTGTAATTTGTAGTCCACATCCCTGCAGCTGTTTGGAGGCCTACAAATAACTGCCTTCAGGGTCCTTTTACCCCTGCAATTTTTTAGCTCAACCCATAAAGATTCTGCACCTTCCAATCCTATGTCACCTCTTTCTAATGATTCGATATCATTTCTTACCAATAAAGCCATGCCTCCCCCTCTGCCTACCTTCCTATCCTTCCAATACACTGTGTAGCCTTGAACATTCAGTTCCCAGAGACATGTATCCTTTAGCCACATCTCAGTGATGGCTACAATATCATACCTGCCAATCTGTAGCTGTACGACAAGATCATCCACCTTATTCCTTATGCTGCGTGCATTTAAGGATAACCCCTTAAGATCAGTATTTGGTACTTTTTGATTTGATTGCACTGCAACTCATCCCAATGGCTGCAAATTTGCCCCATCACCTGCCTGTCTTTCCTGACATCTTAACTGCTCACTATCTTAGATTTATTTCTGTTTTCCCCTTCCTCCGCTCTATCATTCCGGTTCCCATCCCCCTGCCAAATTAGTTTAAACCCTCCCTAACAGCTCTATTAAACCTTCCCACCAGGATATTGGTCCCCTTTGGGTTCAGGTGTAACCTGTCCATTTTGAACAGATCACACTTCCCCCAGAAGAGATTCCAATGATCCAAGAACCTGAAGCCCTGCCCCCTGCACCAGTCTCTCAGCCACTTGAGTAATGACAATAAAGTTTATTCTATTCTATCTATGGTCCTCAGGATTTTATAAACCTCTGTAAGATTATCCCTCAGTTCCTCCACTCCAAAGAGTAAAGTCGTGGCCTGCTCACCCTCTCCTTATAACAGCCTTGAACCCTGTCGATATTCTCGTAAATCTTCCTTGCGTTCTTTCCAGCGTAACAGTTTCCCTTTATCAGGGTGACCAAAACTATACACAATACTCCAGGTGCAGTCTTACCAGCATCTTGTACAATTGCAACGTAACTCCTACACTAAAATGTCCTGTACGATGAAGCTTCTCCTTTATGACTTCTGATCTCTGCTTAAATAACCTCCAGCCTCCAGCAGCACATTCAGCTTGTCCATACAATTGAGCTGTTAGTTTTCGATTGAATCAGGGAAGTTATGCTGAAGCCTAAATCTACCAAGAGCATTTCTGCTCACTTCTGTGCACACTGTTTAATAAATCTGTTTGAGAGTTTAAAGATCATGCAATTATTAGGGTGTTTATCTTCTGATTTTCTAAGGTAGAGAAAGTCATGTGAAGGGACATGATATAACCAGTGCATACAAATGCAATCATGATAGCTTTCTATTCCTATTTTCATTCAGCATAGCTTCAAATTTCTCAGATACTGTGTGGGTGAAGATACACTTGAGTTGTTGAGGGATCGACTCACTTATAGCAGTAGTCTGAAGTTCTAAAATTAAGTGAAACATGCATTTAAAAGCCTAAAAACATAACAATGACTATTTGAAAGTATGTCAGGGAGACAGGCACACAAGGTGTGTCTCTGTCCCATCACTGGTCTGGAGCAGCAGCTGGACAATACTGTCAGAGGCCCAGAGAAAATCAGCCACACAAAATATTCTGTGTCGCACCCAGTAAGGTTTGCTAGCATCACTCAGTCGTAAAGATTCCGGGTGCAATTGGAGAATGGCAAGTGATGGTTGTACAGGCAAAATAAACAGATGGCATGAAGAAAATGTTAATGGCAAAGGACCAACTAGAATCTACAAACTTGACGGCTTCACCTATCACCTTCTAGTTATCCTTCCTCTTCCCCCACCCTTTTATTCTTGCGTCTTGTCAGTCCTTCCTTTCCAGTCCGGAAGAAGGGTCTCGGCCCAAAACATTAACTGGTTATTCATTTCCATAGACGCTGCCTGATCTGTTGAGTTCCTTCAGCATTTTATGTGTGTTCACATAGTTACCTTCTTTAGTGTTCTACATCCTTAGAAGCTTTCTCTTGTGAAGATGAAGATTTCATCCATGGGAATTTGACTACGTTATATTTCCCCTCTGTGTTTCAGGTCGGCTATCGGTCAGCCACCATGAAGAGGTATGGCTGCAGAAAAATACCCTTTCTGAAATGGAGACACAAGAGACTGCAGACAGAGCTACAGAGCACAGAAACAGGCTCGCTGATCAAACTCATCCATAAAGATTCTGTTTCCCACTTGAGTTAGTCCCATATGCCTACAATGGGCTCATATCCCTCAAAACCGGGGGTTTCCAACCTTGGGTACATGGAGCCCTTGGTTAATGGTAAGGGTCCATGGCATGAAAAAAAAGTTGAGAATCCCTACTCTAAATGTTTTTTTTTTAATCTATGTGCATGTCCAAATGTATCTTAAACACTGTAGTTTCCTGTACTGGTTTCTCTAGCAGCTTCTTCCATATCTCCCTTTCTCTGTATAATGACTGCCTCCACCCCCCCTCCAGATCTTCTTTAAATATTTCTCCACTCACCTTAAATCTATGCTCTCTAACTTCCTTCTCTGGGAAAAATGCTGTGACCGTTCACCTTACCCATGTCACCCATGATTTTATATGCTTCTATAATGTCACCCCTCAGTCTTCTATCCTCCGGGGAATAAAAGCCCCAACCTAAATAATTTTTTCTTATAACTAAAGCACTCCAGTCTCGGTATTACCTTGTGAATCTTTTCTGCATCCATTTCAGATTAATGACATCCTCACTATAATCATGCAACCTGAATAGCACACAGTACTGCAAGTGTAGTCTCACCAATGTTTTGTACAGCTGTAACATGACTTCCCAACTCTTGTCCTCAATGCCCTGAATGTCTACCTGTGTCATCTCTTACAGGGAACTTTGTAGTTGTACCGCTAAGACTCTCTGTATTTCAATACTCTCTAGAGCCCGATTTTGAATTCTCTAATTTCTGGTTACTACTGCCCCTCTGTCACTCTCTCTCTCCTTCTGATTTGCCCAGCCCCCTTACACACACCCTCCTTTCCGTGACTCAGAATATTTTATACAGCTGCTCTGCTCTGAGCTATTGACAGCACTGTCCAGCTCCTGCCCCCTTTGTCCCAGGTTCTTTCTCCTTCCTTCAGATTCTTTCCTCTTCTCCACCTATTCCATCTGCGCATAACTGACATGCCATTTCCCCCTTCTTCCTCTTTTCCCATCTGCCCACCCCTCCTCCCTTATTTGAGTCTTCTACTCCTTTTCTTATCAGATTCCATCATCTACAGCCCTTTGTTAATGGCATCTACCAACCTCCAGACTGTTTTTCCTTTTATCTCCTGCCTTGCCCACTGGACTCTTTCTGCCAGTCAACCCTTCCTCACCTAGATCCAGCTATGACTTTCCGCTCTCCGCCTCATCTCATCCCCCCTCCATGCTTTCAGTCTAGTTGAAGATGCACACAGATGGCATCTGACCAGCTGAGTTCCCCCAGTAGCTCTTTTTGTTCAAGTCTGGGAAGCTGTATACATCAGTTTGGTTTTATTAAATATAGACATCATCTACCAAAATTTAAAACATTCTTTTCTCTTTTCAGTGTTACAATTAAATATTTTGGATCATGGAAATATGTGCAACCCTCTCACCTGTCTCGTATACAATCTTGGCTCATGAGCTAACCCTGCTAACAGTCTTGTGACTCAGTGGTGGGAAGGCCATTCTCTATGAGCAATGTGAGTGTAACGCTCAGTTATATTGGCTCGTATATGTCTAGGGGAAATCCCGCCCAGCACCTGCCTGAACGTTTCCCACTGAGTCGGTCGCTGCACTGCTGCCGCCCGAATCAATCCCAAACATCAATCATCAGCCTGCACACACAGTACGTTTTACCAGGTGCACTTTACAGATATTACTAAGTATATGAAATTAATATAAATTCGATACAGAAAAGAGATTAATGGGAAAAAGGCGCCAGACTTATCAAAGTCCAAGTTCTTCGTGCACAACCGTTGGAGCTCAATAAATTCCGGACAACCACCCGGATCCTGTCGACTCATGGCTCGGGACCACCTGGAGTGATCGACTGGAGCCTTTTCGCACGTCCGTCGTCCTCCCCGTCTCTCCTCCGACTCCCTGTCTCTCCTCCGTCCTCCTCGTCTCTCCTCCGACTCCCCGTCAAAAACCCCCGTTCCCAGTCATATGAGACAGCATTATCACATAACATGAATACCCATTGGCTTATAGCACCCTGCTATCTGTATTAACCCAAGCAAATGTCTAGCTAGAGACTTTCTCAGCATTTAACATAACAAAGAAGCATTCCCCAGTATAACATAACAAAGAACCCATTTTAAATTTAACATACAAAAAAAAGACTCCGTACATGGGTCTAGGGTCAGTATGATTTGGGGTTCAATCAAACAGGAAAGGTGGGATGTCCTGGGGAGGAACATGAATTGTAGTGAACGCTATATAAACACTGCTCCATGCAAAGTTATCATTCACCAGAAAATTAACATATCGTACACCAGCATAAAGTTATAAAAGAAATATATTTACTAAATTTTCAACTTTAACAAAGTTACAGAAAAAGAAAAAAAAATTAGGAGGCCTCATTACAGTTAAATCAGCCTAAATGTGCACGTTGGAGCTCACTTTTGTAGTAGTTGGTTGTATCGCTTTACTCATGTGCTGGGCCCACAGTCTGTGTGAAAGCACCCGCTGCAGTCTGAATTTCCCTCTCAGACACTGGCTCTGTCTCAGGAGTATTGGCCCTTCCTCCTTGAAGCTATTCATCTGCACAAAGCACTTCTTACAATGGAGGATCTCCTTTGAACAGCATTCTGCAGCTTCTTCTCTTGTGCCCCACTCCGCAGCTCCCACCAAAAAAAAAATTGAAACCAGACTACTGCTGTTCAGAAATCTGCTCTCACCCAGCATTCTTGGATGTTCCTTTATGTAGAAGGTTACGATGTATACCAAGACAACCCTGACTGGTTGACACTACATTCCTAAGTTGGGAAACATGGCTCCTTATCTTTAACTGAAGCCAAAACACTCATACTAGCAGGGTACACTGCTTTTACAGAAAACTGCTAAAGAAAAAATACCTCACAGCATAGCTGTAGAAATCTACCCAGGACATTCCATGTGAGTTCAGTTAGAATATTCCAATCTTATCAGCAACAATGGAAATAAAAGCTGAGCAAGCTCTGAATACATCCCACAGGCTGCAGATGATTCTTCCAGTTCTCTTGGTGGTCAGTGTCAGTGCAACATAGAAAATGTCCCTGAAGTATGTGATCTGGCCATACTTTTAGCCTTGCTTGAAGAGGAACATTGAGATGCCAATAGAAAATAAGCAGAAAATGACTAAGTGATATATATTCTTCTTCATAGTCATAGAACACTACAGCACAGAAACAAGCCCCTTGGCCCATCCAGCCTGTGCTGAACCATTAAATTACCTCACTAGCTTCTGATTGAAGAAGATACCTCTCATGTTCCCCTTAAACATTTCACCATTACCCTTAACCCATGACCCCTAGTTGAGCTCTCACCTAACCTCAGTGGAAAAAACATGCTTGCATTTACGCTGTCTATACCCTTCATAATTTTGGAAACCACTATCAAATCTCTGTCCCGGTCTTCTATGTTCTAAGGAATGAAGTCCTAACCTGTTCAATCTTTCCCTATAACTCAGGTCCTCCAGTCTCGGCAACATCCTTGTAAATTTCCATTGCACTCTTTCAATCTTATTTACATCTTTCCTGTAGATAGGTGACCAAAACTGCACACAATACTTCAAATTAGTCCTCACCAATGTCTTATACAATTTCAACATAACATCCCAACTCCTGTACTCAATACACACAAAATGTTGGAGGAAATCAGCAGATCAGGTAGCATCTTTGGAAATGAATAAACAGTCAACATTTTGGGGCAAGACTCTTCTTCAGAACTGAAAAAGAAGGGAGAAAGACACCAGAATTAAAAGGTGGAGAGAGAAGAATGAGGCTACTTGGAAGGTGATAAGGGAAGCCAGGTGGGTAGAAAAGGTAAAGTGCTGGAGAAGAAGAAATCTGATAGGAGAAGCGAGTGGATCATAGGAGAATGGGAAGGAAGAGGGGCACCGGGGGGAGATGATAGTCAGGTGAGAAGAGGTAAAAGGCCAGAGTGGGGAACAGAAGAAAGGGAGGGAGAGGGTTTTTTTTTTAACAGAAGGAGAAATTGATATTCATGCCATCAGGTTGGAGGTGACCCAGATGGAATATAAGGTGTTGCTCTTCCACGCTGAGGATGGCCTCATCTTGGCCCAAGAGGAGGCCATGGACTGACACGTCAGAGTGGGACTGGGAGTCGGAATTGAAATGTTTGCCACTGGGAAGTTCTGTCTTCGGTGGATGGAGTGGAGGAGGTGCTCGACTTGAGTTGAGAGTTAAAGGGCAAAAGTTTAGGGGTAACATGAGGGGGATCTTCTTTACTCAGAGAGTGGTAGCTGTGTGGAACGAGCTTCTAGCAGAAGTGGTTGAGGTAGGTTCGATGTTGTCATGTAAAGTTAAATTGGATAGATATATGGACAGGAAAGGAATGGAGGGTTATGGGCTGAGTGCAGGTCAGTGGGACTAGGTGAGAGTAAGAGTTCTGCACGAACTAGAAGGGCCTGTTTCCATGCTGTAATTGTTATATGGTTTTAAAGCAGTCCCCAATTTAAAGCGGGTCTCACCAATGTAGAGGAGGCCGCATGGGGAGCACAGGACACAATATAAATGACCCAAGCAGATTCACAAGTGAAATGTTGCCTCACTTGGAAGGACTGTTTGGTGCCCAAAATGGAGGTGAGGGAGGAGGTGAATGGGAAGATGTAGCACTTTGGGTACTTGTGGGATATGTGCCAGGATTATTGGTGAGGATGAATGGACAAGGGAATCATGGAGAAAGCCATCCCTGCAGAAAGCAGAATGGGTGGGGTAAAGATCTGTCTGACGGTAGAACCTCAATGAAGATTGGGGAACTTGCAGAGAATGATGTGTTGCATACAGAGTCTCAAGGGGTGGTAGGTGAGGACACACAAACACTACCTCTGTTAAGGCAATGGGAAGATGGGGTGTGCACAGATGTCCAGGAAATGGAGGAGATGTGACTGAGAACAGATTCAATGGTGGACAAAGAGAAACCTGTTCCTTTGAGAAAGAGAACAAACATCTCTGATATCCTGGAAAGGAGAGTCCCATTCGGCACAGAGATGTGGCAGAGATGAATGTTCTAAGAAAAGGGAATAGCATTTCTACAGGAGACAGGGTGGGAAGAGATATAGTCAAGACAGCATTGGGAATCAGTATGCTTATAAAAGATGTTAGTCCACAGTTTGTCTTCAGAGATAGAGACAGTGAGATCAAGAAAGGGGAGGGAGATTTCAGAAATGAACCAAGTAAATTTAAGGGCAGGGTGGAAGTTAGAAGCAAAGTTGATGAAATTGACGAGCTCAGCACTGGTGCCTGAAGTAGAATTAAAAGATTGGGAGAGAAGAATGAGGCTACTTGGAAGGTGATGGGGAAGCCAAGTGGGTAGAAAAGGTAAAGTGCTGGAGAGAAAGAAATCTGATAGGAGAGGAGAGTGGACCATAGGAGAAAAGGAAGGAAGAGGGGCACCAAGGGGAGTTGATAGGCAAGTGAGAAGAGGTGTGAAGGAGGAAGAGTTGGAGAACATTACTGGGGATGGCTTGGAATATGTTCTATGTAGCCAACAAAAAGGGAGGCATAGCTGGGGTGCATGCGGGTGCCCATGGCTTCCTCTCAAGTTTGGAGAAAGTTGAAGGAAAAATTCTTGTGGATGAGGATCAGTTCCAGATGGAGAACAGTGGTTGTGTGGGACGGGGAGTGGTGGGGGGAGAGTGGGGAGTCTGGTTGGTTCTTCTATTGAAAAAGCAGTGAAGACCTTTAAGGCTTTCTTGAGGTGGGATAGAAAAGTATATGGACTGAATATCCATGGTGACAATGAGGTAGTCAGGGCCAGAGAATTCAACATTGGCATGTAGGTTGAGAGCGTGAGAAGTTTCGTGGATGTGGAAGTGGGAAAGTACTGAACCAATGGAGATAGAATGGAGTCAAGGTATGAGGACATGATTTCAGTGGGGCAGGACAATAGGCCTGCCCGGCCAGTCAGGTTTGTGGATCTTGGGCAGGAGGTATAAGTGAGCAGTGCAGGTTAAATGTACTATGAGTTTGGTGGCAGTGGATGGAAGATTTCCAGAGTTGATGAGGTCAGTGATGGTGTCAGAGACAATTTTCAGATTGTCCGCAAGGGGTAGGTAAGAGGAGGTGGCTGAGAGTTGATGCCTGGCCTCAGTGAGGTCAGTCCACCACAGGACAGCAGCACCCCCATTGCCCCAGGTTTGATGACAATTTTGTGATTGGTGCACAGAGAATGGAGGGCAGAGTGTTCAGGGAAGGTAAGGTTCGAGGAGGAGTGAGGAGTGCTGAAGTTCTGCCAGCTGATGTCTCATTGGCAATTAGACATGAAAAGATCCAGGGCAGGCAGCGAACCACTGTGGGCTGTCCAAGAAGATGAAGGGTGTTGGAGATGGGAGAAGAGATCGCTGGTGTGAGATGGGGAATTCTTACTGGAGAATTGGGCTTGGAGATGGAGGAGATTGAAGACGACCTCAGCACCCTGGCTGGAACAGAATTCATGAGATGCAGGTGAAGGGCAGCAAAGGTAAGGTTCCTGCTGAGAGACAGAGTCGGTGAGAATGGTGAAGACATGGCAGGGATTAGAACTGGGATTGAAGGAGTGAGGAGTGTTGGAGGTGTCAGAAGATGGGGAGGGTCAGGATGTGCAGGGAAGGAAGGATGGGAGGAAGATGGATGCCCTCAGGATGTGATTGTGGAGCCAGGGTTGGAGAATGTTGGTGGGGGAAGGGAAGCCTGGGGGACGCAGCAGCAGCAAGGAAGGTCTTGGCCTGGAAGTGCTCGCAGCCAAGGTCAAGGCTGGAGCCAGATCTAAAGGCCATGCAGTTTGTAGTCTAAAGACACTCAGAGTACTCCTGTACTCAATGCACTGATTTATGGAAGGCCAATGTGGTAAAAACTTTCTTTACGCACCTGTCTACCTATGATGCCACTTTCAAGGAATTATGGATCTGCATTCCCAAATCCCTCTGTTCTACTGCACTCCTCCGTGCCCTACCACCTACTGTGTAAAACCTATCTTGGTTGGTCCTCCCAAAGTGCAACATCTTGCACTTGTCTGTATTACATTCCATCTGCCATTTTTCAGCCCATTTTTCCAGCTGATCAAACTTTGATAGTCTTCCTCGCTATCTATTACACCCCCAATCTTGGTGTTATTCAAAAATTTGCTAATCCTGTTAGCCACATTATCATCCAAGTCATTGATATAAATGACAAACAGCGATGAACCCAGCACCATTCCCTGCAGCACTCTACTAGTCACAGACCTCAAGTCAGAGAAGCAACCATCTATAAGCACTCTGGTTTCTCACATGAAGCCATTGTCTTATCCAATTTACTACCTCATTTTGAATGCCAAGTGACAGAAACCTCTTGACCAACCTCCCATGTAGGAGTTTGTCAAAGGCCTTGGTAAAGTTCGTGGAGATAACATCCACTGCCTTGCCTTCTTTATTTTTTTCTTGTATTCATTGAGAATTCTTTAGAGTTTTTATTGATTTTTCTCCAGTAGCCTGGAATTTATTTCTCTGTTACATCTCCAAAGTTTCTTCCCTCTAAATAATATTTCATTTTGGAATGGACTCAAGCCTTTTGCCCAGACAATTTGTCATGATGTTTAATAATCATAAGTCTCCTCCTATTATTTCTTCCATTTTCTGTTTTTTTTCCTAAACGTTCCCTCTCATCTACCTACCTTTTGAAAGAATCTATGTTATTCACCTCAACATCGAATCGCACTTCTGTGGTAGGGTCCAACTTCTACTAAGGGTCAAAGAGTCATAGAGCAACACAGCATTGAAACTGGCCCTCCCTTCAGCCCATCTGTACATTGCTGCTTGACCCGTGCCCATACCTTTCAACATCGCTTAAATTCTTTTGAATTCTACAATTATAACAAGACCCCAATCCTTTCTTTACTTTTTGAATTGCTCTATTAACCTGCAATGGTGCTTCTAATATAAAACCAAAATGCATAAATCTTAAATAAAAGTGAAAATGCTGGAAATAGTCTGCTTTCTGGGAGTGCAGGTAACAGATGATCTCACCTATTCCCTCAACACCACCTCCTTGATCCTGCATCACGATGTGATACAAGAATTGCAAGGCACCTGACCACAAGCCCCTGCAAAGGATTACGAGGACTGCCGATAGGTTCTTTCACCCATTAGAGATATTTATCAAGAACGCTGAGTGCACAGGGCACTTAGCCTTATCAGTGATCCCTCCCATCCGTTCAACAATTTATTTGAACCCCTACAAAAAGCAGGAGTTACTGTAGCATTGAGATAAGGGCTGTTCGGCTGGGTAACAGCTTCTTGCTGCAGGTTGTAAGACTACTGAATTCCCTGCCTCTGCCCAGTCTCATCATGTCCGGAGCACCAGTAGCATTACACTGTTTATTTACCAACTTGTATCATTTATGCACCTTATTCTTTTTAATTTGTGGTAATATTATGTAATGTATCATGCGCTTGAGTTATATGTATTATGTTATGTACCTTTGTCTGGGGGAGAATTGTCTCATTTGGCGATATACATGTGTACAATAAACTTGAATGACAATAAACCTGAATTTGACCAAGTCAGCCTGAATCAATAGAGAGCAAAAGGGGTTAAAGTTTCTGTGGATGATGAACTAATGAGTATTTCTTGCTATTAATGTTATTTTTGATGATCTTCTCACCTGAGTCCTTTGAGCACCTTGCTCTTCTACCAAGAATTCTACTTGTTATAAAATTAGAATTCTAAATCTGATCCAACTACTAATAATGCAGATTTGATCTGAGCCTATCTATTTATAAAGTTTTCATGGGCAGTTTTACCCAACCTAACCACTGGTGTAGATAGAACTGTGCCAGCTTTGTTATTGACCTTTCAGAGGTCAAAGCATCAAATATTAATGAAGAGCAGAAGATATAATTGGACATTCTTAGCAAATCATCCCAATGGATGACATAGGTGTGGTCCAACCTGAATGTCTTATCACAATGTATGCTCATGCTGACCTGAAACTGACTGTGTCAGGTTTGTATTAGCTAGATCGCTCCACTTCCACTCCACTTGTTTTCTTACTTCCTCAGCTCGAATTGGACATATGAAAGCAGCTTCCATCAATAGAGACCTTCCTCCACTCAGGCCATGTTCTTTTCTTACTGCTGCCATCAGTTAGAAGGTACAAGTGCCTCAGGACTCACGCCACCTGATTCAGGAACAGTTACTACCCCACAACCACCAGGCTCTGGAACAAAAGGGGATAAATACACTCACTTGCCCATCTATTCAGATGTTCCTACAACCAATGATTTTGTTTTATGGACTCTTTGTCTTGTTATCCCATGTCCTTGTTATTTATTGCTTTTATGCACATTAGCATTTACACAGTTTGTTGTCTTCTGCGGTCTGGTTAATCTTTTACTGATCCTGTTATATACTATTCTATAGATATAGTGGGCACATGGCCAAGTGGTTAAGGCATTGGACTAGCGACCTGAAGGTCATGAGTTCGAGCCCCATGGAGGCAACGTGTTGTGTCCTTGAGCAAGGCACTTAATCACACATTGCTCTGCGACAACACTGGTGCCAAGCTGTATGGGTCCTAATGCCCTTCCCTTGGACAACATTGGTGTCATGGAGAGGGGAGACTTGCAGCATGGGCAACTGTTGGTCTTCCATACAACCTTGCCCAGGCCTGCGCCCTGGAAAGTGAAGGCTTTCCAGGCACAGATCCATGGTCTCACAAGACTAACGGATGCCTTTTAGATAATTGAGTACGCCCACAAGAAAATGAATCTCAGGGTTGTATATGGTGACACATATGTCCTTTAATAACAAAGTTACTTTGAAATTTACTTTGACATTTGAATTTTGCCTTCTCCTCCCAAAGTACATGACCAACTGTTTCTTATTAAAATTCATTTGCTATTTAAACTGAATAATTTACTTCTCTAACTCTTGAAGCCTGGTGACTGATAAAGTTTTTTAGATGATGCATTACACCCTTCACGGGGTCCTCCATCATTTCAAGTAACACGAAGTATTCATAGTTCCTCTATTAATTAATTTAATATGCACATTACCTTAATGGAGCATGTATTATGTTCTATTTTTCCTGTCAATTGTCAACAATTTATGTCAAATAACATTTAGAGAAATCTTGTTCCTGTCTTAAATTCTATGTTAATACATTAAATGGAAGAAAACAAGCAGGTAGGGAGTCTGTTCTCTTGTAATGATGTAATTTGGGTTTTGGTCATTAAATGAGAATGCTGATTTTCTTTTAATTCCACACAATAGTTTCCCGCATCCTTCTTAATTACTTTTCTTGTATTTTCTGCTTTGGACTCAAGAGGAAATTAATGGTGTGGAACTGGTAGGCTTCAAGAAGATGATGAGCTTCATCTACATGGGGAAAAGACTTCTAATCTGGACAAAGTGACAGATAACTTGCTGGCAGCTGCTGACAAAATGGGTCAGGTGACAATGTTCTGAATGAATAATTTATCAGGCTACCCAGGGCATGGATACTAATATGTAACAAATTGCATCCTTTTAACCTACTGTGGTTTTATATGGCTTCATGACACATCAATGCAGGCTGAGCTTCAACTTTGTTCTGTTATTTTTTGACAAAATCTGAGGCACTTTATGAGAAATTTTCCACCCCTATTTTTTTTACACCCAAGCTATTTTCTGGATCACAATACATCATGTGAAAGCAAGTATGCTTTTCTTATCTGTAGAAATTGATCCGAATATCTGTTGCAAAATAAAGTTGAGGCCTTTGCTGGGTGGTCTGACAAGGGAATAACACATCAGTGATATATATCCTAACCCATCCAGCGTCCAGCCACCTTCCTTCAGTGTATCGATATGGTCAATAGTGAGAAGCTTTCTCCCCTGCAGAGGTGCTTATAACCAGAGGGTCTAGGTTTAAAGTGTGAGACAGGACAATTAAAGAGGAATTGAGGAAGAACTTTTAAAGCCAGGAGGTGATTGAAATTTGGCAAGTCTGCATGGGTGGTAGAGGCAGGTAAGCTCACATTTCAGAAGTATTACATGTTTGCTTGAAATGCTACCACATAGAAGTTTGTAAATCTAAAATAAAAATAGATAGGTTCTAGAAGAGAGACACAGACATGATGGGAAAAAGGCACATTTTCATACTGTGTCTCCTTGTCTATTGGTGAATATACAACTTTACCACATTACTGGAAATTCTCAACGGGTTATTCAGCATCTGTTGAAAGGTAAACAAATCTGACATTTTGTTCAAAGACCCTAAACCAGTTCTGATAAATGGCCTTAAACTCAAGGTTATCAGGCTGCAATTTTGTTGATAAGTATACTAATGTCAAGGATGGGGAAGAGAATTCTGTAGTTTAAAGATGTGCAGGTTTACAAGGAATGTATGTAGCAATCTCTCTTTCAGTTTCATATTTGCACTTCTGAATGAATACACAAAAGATTCCCTGTCCAGAAGGTAGGAACATGTCACTTCCCTCTAGCTCACCGTACCTGCCTGAAGTGACTAGTTCTATCGAAATTTGGCCTAGAAATCTTCTGATTTCTGAAAACTTATCTAATCAGGCTCATCACAATGGAATTGTAAGAACAATCCTCAGAAATTTGGAAGCTCAGAAGAGCAATCAGACCGACTTTACATCATTATGAATGAATTTTGCTTTAAACTACAGTGACAGATGTGTAATGACTTCTCCAATAACTATGAGGAATGGCCTTCTGATCCTTCCTTTCTTTTACTAGTACAATGGCATTTACAGGTCAAAGAACACAATATTTTCAGAGAGACAGAGAGAGGACTGGACAGGAAGCAATATTTAGCACTTTCAAAACTTGTAAACAGGGGCTTCCCTCCCATCCTACCAACCTTAAATGAAAGACTCTTTTGGCAGGATAAATATTTATAATAGACAAGTATCCCAACTGTGTTAATCATTTTGTGCTTTACTCAGATTCTGCAAAGAATAGAAACCATAGAAAAACTACAGCACAGAAACAGGCCTTTTGGCCCTTCTTGGCTGTGCTGAATCTTTTTCTGCCTAGTCCCACTGACCTGCACACGGACCATATCCCTCCATACACCTCCCATCCATGTATCTATCTAATTTATTCTTAAATGTTAAAAAGAACCCGCATTTACCACCTCGTCTGGCCGCTCATTCCATACTCCCACCACTCTCCGTGTGAAGAAGCCCCCTCTAATGTTCCCTTTAAACCTTTCCCCCCTCACCCTTAACCCATGTCCTCTGATTTTTTCCTCCCCTTGCCTCAGTGGAAAATAATAAAATATTACCTGTAGTAAATACAAAAGCCGGTCGTGTAGTGGCATCAGCAGTGGACTTTGAGGTGGATGATCCTGAGTTCGATTCCGGCCTGGGCAGCAGCAGTACCTGACAGAAGAAACGCCTGGCAATCTTGCCACAAAAACCCTATGGACAACTGCACTATCCACAGGTTTGCCATGAATCAACAACTCAATGGCACCCAACAACAACAACAACAAGAAAAGCTTTAACTTGCAGTGTAACTTTATAGGGTTCTTTTCAATTTTGTGTGACTGTATGGATCCATTTACATTCTGGGCAACATCTATTCCATTGGGCAAACACAGTGCTGAATGAGAAACCCCACAGCTTTGAGAGTACAGAACAAAGGGTGATCCTGTGGGACACAGAAAATGCTGCTGCGGAGTGATGGAAGGCCTGAATGGTGCAGACAGATTGCAAAGCAGTGAAGATCAAGTTGTGGATAATGGTCAACAAGAGAATGCACCAAATGAAAAATCAGAACAGAGGCATTCTATGTAAAATATATGTCAACACTCCATAAATTGGATACAGCAATAATATTCTGAAAGCAATTTTTAGAGTTGTAAAGGGGGCCACAGTGGGAGAGGCTATTGAGAAAGTTCCCAATGGCATCGAGGAAGTCAGGGAGTAAATTACGAGAGCATCAGATGAGGGGAGAAGGAGGAAATGTGATCGGGGGGGGGGGATTTACACAACAAACAGATTGTTGAGTAAATCCCCCCGACAAGGGAACTCAGTGAATTACGAGGAATACTTTTCGATTCCACCTGGCCGGTACACAGTGCTAGCTGGAATAGAATGCAAGATCATCACCAGATCAGGACTGAGCTGCACATAACATAAATTTAATGACTAGTCAATGCTACTGCACTTGCTAGTGACCTCAGAGAAAGGTGCTCAGAAGGATGCAATGGCCCCTGTGATGCAAGGATTGTAAACTGAGCATTAAACCCTTGTATCTGTAATTAATCAAGCAGTTTGCTCTTAGCCAGGATGCAAAACCACTGCTGTTTTCCTTTATTGCCACACCTGAGATACTCAATGTTCTTAAACAGAACATTAATGAAACAAACACACACTGGGTCAAACTGCACTGCAGCCACCAATCAAACCCATACCTCCCAACCCATCATCTGATCCACCAATTCAAAACCCAGGAGCTGCTCTAACCTCCTGAGGCCACACAGTTCCAAAAGCCCTGCTTTGTTCCTTACAGGTATCAAGGACTATGCTGTAAACTGAGACTCCACTCATAAATATCCCAGACAAAAATGTCTCAAAAATTAAATTCAATTATAAGTCATTAAAGGAAACTTACTGCGATCCCATTAAAAAAAGGGGACATGCTAAATGTGCCATTCCTGGCTGACGTACAGACAGCCAAGTTATTAAGAATGAAGTGTATTTGTCTCCACAGTTCAGTTAATGACAAATCTTCCTGGAATGGGAGTTAAATCCAGGAAGGAGTCAGATGTGCCACCAATGTGCAGGTGTGCAAGTCTGGAAAGTCCACTTGTTCTCTGTAGAATGGCAGCTAGCTGTCTGTGTGAGCCAGCCCAGTGTTACAATACCACTGAAGTCTGCCTTCCATTCTGCTCATTCAGTTCAAGGGATGTCTGATATCTAGTCAACTTGCTGAGCAAACAATCACCTGAGAGAGTTGTTACTAACAGTAAATCAAGAAAGCTTCATTTTTAGTGATTATTATAACCATTTTACAACTCACAAATTAAGGTTTAACAAATATATATGTATGATACAGATAGGTACTTGATAGCCAATAAAAGCACGGTGGACTGATTGACCTGTTTCTACCCTGTATAACTCTATGACTCTCTGATGTACTGTTCCAAACCTAGCTTTATAGGGCCATTGAAAAGGAATCAATTACACCTTACGTGACTAAGTTAAATAAATGAAACTTCATCACTTCCAATAACATCCAGTGGTTATGCTGAAGGTGGCTGCCCGTGATGGAGTACTGATGCACTGATAGCACCTTCAGGAACCTGTGTCAAAGCATGCACCAAAATCCAGACCTTTTCTGTCAGTTGCACCACCAATGCAACTGCAAGTACAGGCCATTTTAAAAACATGGAGAGCAAAAGCACAAGCATCCATTTGCACAAGACAAGGTGTTGTAAATTGTGGTTTAGCAATGGAGTGAAATCAAAGCATAGGCAACTGCCTATAACAGGAACCAAACTCCAAGGAAACTTGCAGTACAGAACACAATAACCGACAAACTACCAGTGTATATGTAAAATGTGACATTTTAATAAAAGCCAAGTCAGCAGATTAGATCAAAAGGAAGACACTTTTTCACATTATCTAAACTGATCCAATTTAGATTGTTTTGGTAGTTTATTTGAAATTTGGTTCAAAGCTTAATAGGGCCTCTTTATTTGTGTCAGTGGGTTTTTCCTAAGGCTACCCTTGAATCTATAAATGTATCTCTGATCATCTTTTCTTAATAAATATTCATTCCTATCATTAATAATGTTAATTTCAAATGACACTACCATAAGAAATGTTCTTGAACCTTTTGGTTCGAATATTCAATCATCCCCTTGCAGCTAACTATTCCCGTTTTTTCAATGAATAGCAATGAGGAAATTATCAAAGTAGCCATAATAATCCATATTCTAATCAAGTCAGTTCTTACCATGGTGCAACCTATAAACTCATAAAATTCTCAGATGCTGGAAATCCAAAGCAACACACACAAAATGCTGGAGGAACTCAGCAGGTCAGGCAACATCTATGCAAGTCAACAGTCAACGCTTCAGGCCGAGACTCTGCTTCAAGCCTGGAAAGGAAGGGTGTATAACCTGCTTCAGAAGAAAATATTAGAGAAAACATTTTTTTCAGTGGAGACAAATAATGTAAAAGCAATTTCCTTGGGGCAGTTTATCACACCTGCATCTCAGCAGCATGTCTGTTTCAACACAAGGGGGCTGCCACTGCTTCTCTCCAATTTCCAGGCCAGGGTTGTTACCAAAGTAAGCTCTTTCAAAGGTTTCCAAGGTTTCAAAGGTACACTTAATGTCAGAGAAATGTGCACAATATACATCCTGAAATGTTTTTTCTTCACAACCATCCATGAAAAACAGAGGAGTGTCCCCAAAAGAATGAATGACAGTTAAATGGTAGAACCCAAAAGTCCCCCCAGCTCCCCTCCCTCCCACATGTAAGCGGCAGCAAGCAACAATCTCCCTCCCCCCACCAGCAAAAAAAAGCATCGGCATCCGCCACCGAGCACTCAAGCATGAGCAAAGCAACAACAAAGACACGGACTTGCAGTACTCCAAAGACTATTTGTTCACCAGGTATTCGACATACCACAGGCTCTCTCTCTCTCTTTCTCTCTCTCTCCCTCCCTCTCCCTAATGAGAAAGAAAGAGGTCTTCCTTTATAAAAAAACAACACTGACGTTCATACATACCTTCTTTCCAATATTTCTATTTTTGTGAAACATTTCACAAAGATAAGTTCTTCCCACACACTTGAATCTTATTTTTTATTTCTTATGAGGAGAGAATGGTTCAGTTTTTAGATTTGGAAACAATGACAATGAAGGAAAACCTGTAACCCCTACCCTTCCAAAAATCAAGTGATTTACTGTTAAATTTACATTCACACACAAACACAGACAGACACACACACCAGTAAAGAGTGCAACATAATATTGATGAATATGTGTGGAATATATTATGCAAGTTTTGACTCAATGAACATCTGATTTTCAGAAATAATATTTGATCAAGTTAAGCTCCAGAACAGGGTTGAGGGCACAATGGTCCTCTTCTTATGTTTCTCTGATCTTTTCCTGAAGGATTTCTCACAGGATAAAATGACTGAATTTACAGAAGCAATTGCCAACTTGTTTGTGCTTTTTTGAGCTTTCTGCAATATTGGAAAGATCAGCACAATACGTCTAGTTGAGTTGAGTGCATGACTTCCTGAAGAAAGCATATAGAGAATCAGAAAATTAGAAGGAATAATTGGAAAAGGCGTTTGTAGGCATAAAAAGTGTTAGAGCACAACATTCGAAGTAATTCTTCTAATTATTTATTAGGTGAGAAAATGATCAGGAAAACAAGGAACATAATCCTAATGTTATAATATTATGTGAAATATCACTTTGATGAGATTGTTATAGAATAAAATACTAGAGTGTTCTTTAGTAGATTTACCTTCCTAAGTAGCATTAACCTCTGTGATAATGATTGTTTTAGATACATTTGCTATCAACAAAATCCATCTTTAAGGCATGCTTTTTATTATCCATTCATAATATGTAAATATTATTGGCATCAATTTTTGTCCATTCATAATAGCCTTTAAGAAATACTGGACGCAGTCTGCTGTCTTCCTGAATTCTAATAGTGCTATTTGGTAGAATCCGGGCATTAGACCCTGGGAAGCTGATCAAATTTCAAAATTCAAAGAGTGTATGGTTCTGAATGGATCTATAGATAATATCCTTCCCTTAAATCTGCTGCCATTATCCTCTTCGTGATTCAGCTTATCATTGAAGAAGCTTTGGAGAGGTACTGAAGGAACATAGTGCAGGTTGAGGAGGGATGTAGAACCTTTTAAAGTGATAGATAGAGTAGACCGTGTCTTGGATGGTGACCTACTTAAGCAGTGGAGCAACATCTATAAAGCTTAATGGAGTGTACTGCACCACGCTCGTGAATTGTACAGCATAAATGATAGAAAAACTTTGGGGAGTCAGGAGAGGATGTGCCTTGGGTGTTTATTTTGAATATAGCAAAAATAGATACTAGGGCTACATATACTCCCATTGTATTTATGGAGTTAATCCAGGCAGGTTTATGAATAATGTCCACACTAAGATATTGTTGGTAGCAGAATAATGATGGTACCTTTGAACAAAATAGAGAGGTGGCTAGAATTGCTCAGTTTGACCACTCAGGTTTTGCAGACTGCAGGCTCAAATTGATGAAGGAGAGTTCACTGATGACACATCTGGAAGGACAATGGGGCAGCTAATCCAAAGATAAGCAGATCACCCAAACTCGTGTCATAAGAAATACACTGGATTTTGAGCAGTATGACCTTTCATGTACATTCTTCCCATATGAGCCTGGATCCAAGCTTATCAGCAAGAATCTGGACAGCCTTCCTGCCAGTCACCAGCAGCTTACTCTTCACCACTGAAGCACCACACTAGGCTTATGGGCATGTCTGATCATGAGGTACTGTGCCATTCAGAGAGAGAAGATGTCGACTTCCTGGCAATAGTGAGGTTCCTCTGAATTAGCAGACTTACTCCTTCCTGTTTCATCAGACCAAGTCATATGTGCTGATGAATGCAGGATAGCTCACAGTCTTAACAGGCCCACCTCCATCACCCTACTACTCTCTGAAACCATGGACAGTCCAGCCCAATAAAACTGATGCTTAAATTAAAAACAATTCCTTGGAGAACCAAAGGTGGGATTTGTTTCAATCTCATGAGTGTTGATTGTAAAATTTAAAGCAAGGACTCAGAAGCTGCTGGACAGTTCCAGTGATCCCAATTCACCAACGTAGATGAGTATGCTCAAGATGGACACCTGCTCACATCAGGAGTTTACTCAGGGTACTAAGTTCTATAGAAAGTTCAGGCCGCTGGTAGATTGATAAGGTTTCCTAGAAGACAGGAAAATGGATGCCCTTAGGGCAACACAGTTGCACAGCCACTCACAGTACTAGAGACTAAGGTTTCAACTCAACTTCTAGTCCAAGCTGTGTCTGAGCTTGTACATTCTCCCTGTGACCACAAAGGTTTCCTCCAGGTGCTCCTATTTTCCCCCACATCCCAAATACATGCCAATTTGTATGTTAACTGAAATTGCCTGAAGCTGAAAGTGGCAGGGACACTGAAATTACTCCTAATGTGCATGTGCGTGGTTAAGAACTGAGGGGAGTTGAAGAGAGTTTGGGAAGAATAAAATTGGAACTAATGTAGAATTAGTGTAAAATGGATGGTTGATGCTTGGTGTGGACTTGGTGAGGCCTGTTTTGGTGCTGTATTTGTCTATGACTCTATGGTTCTTGACATATCATCCAACATGAAAAGTCTGTGAGAAATGGCAGAAGCACCATTGACTGACCACAGGCCTATGGATGAACTCATGCATTGCTCCCTTGGGGCTGATATGATTAGCCTCAAACAATCTTACCATCTTTCTTTGTCTTAGTATGACTCCAACCAGACACAAGTTGTCAACATTTCTAAACCAGCATATTTCTTTTGCACATCATGAAGGATGCTTTTGCGGAATGCTTTATCCAGTTTGTCAGATACTTTTATTTTACAAAAAAAGATATAAAAATTCTGTTAGGTTCTCCTGCAGTAGGCTCAAATGCCACAATGCAAGAACTAAAATACTACAGCAGGTTACCTGAAATGTTAATTCAGTTTCTCTTTCCACAGGTATTGCCCAACTGGCTGAGCAGTTCCAGCATTCTGTTTTTATCTTAACTACTATTTTTTTTTTGCCTAGTAGTTCTTCCATTCTTTGTGGGAGAATTTAATACTGTGTCAGGAATTTAAGGCTTCTAACAAGTTTCTGATGCAATTTGTCTCACTCTTTGCCCTAGTTTTTTGTTTGAACTGTTGCAGAACCATCTCAATTTTAGTCAAGGAAATAAACCTCTCTTTTACAGCACTTTTTCGAAAGTGTAGTCCGAGAACTGGGCCTGACTCTCAAGCTGCAGGAAACGAACATTTTGACAGGTTTATCATAACTCCCTTGCTTTTCTACTGCATGTGTCTGTTTATTAGGTCCAGTATCCTATATTTCTAACTGCTTCTATAAACTGCAATGCCACTTTAACAACTTATTGACAAAAGTTCCTGATCTCTCTATCTCTGCACCTATTTCATAATGTCACCCTTTAGTTTACATTCCCTCTCCTTGTTTTCCAAAATGAAATAGAACAGCATTTTTTCTTAATTAGACTTCATTTACCATATGTACAGTCATTATATTTGCCTGTCTGTATCCTCTAAAAGCCTAATTTGCCAGTTTTTTTCTTCAATAAGAGCAAAATTTTTTCAAAATAAGAGCAGATACTTTAGGAATGTTGTAACCAATGTTGTAACTTATTCTGAAAAAGCATATAAACTGAGCTTAATAGAGCTTCACTGTCATAACTGCTCCAGTTTTGAAACTCACTTTAAAAACTGAAACTTAAAGAAAGCATTATGCAGAAATAGATTTAAAACTATAGACGAGGTATGTGAAAGATTGTCATAAGTCAGTTTGGAACTATTAGATACCGTTGATGCCAAAAGCAACAAAGGGATTTTCAGTGTTGTGAACAGAAGGGGGAGCAGCCATACACAACAAACCTTGAATGTTCAGCCTTCAATCTACAAGACTTTTCATTTATATTTTCAAGTGCTGACTTAAACTGCTTTGGCTTCACACACACGTTGGTTTAATTTCTTGAATTTTATTTACAGCCTTAATTCTTGAAATATTAAGTATCTACATATATTTAGTGGTCCTTAATTTCACTCATCTCTAGAAACTGTATTAACATATAAACACACCTTATTTTATGGCAGTTCATGTATACATGTTGCAAAAGAACAAAGGTTAGATGAAGTGGAGAGTATAAATGAATCTATCAATGTAAAACTAGAGGAAGATTGGAATGACCTACTCTTGAAGATGGGCTCACGGGAGGGGAAAGGGTAGGTAATTTTTCCTTACAGCACAGATTGAAGTTGTTCAGCTGATTTACATGACAGCTCTCAGATCAATCCCATCATCCTATTGTTCAACTTTATTCCTGATAGCCTATTTCCCTCTCACTTGCCTATCAACCCCTCCTACCTACAGCAGGCTGATTTATACCAATTAGCTTACCAACAAGCACAGCATTGGCACCTGGGAGGAAACTGGGCACTTGAAAAACCCATGTGATCACAGGAAAGGCGTACAAACTTCAGGCAGGAGCACCATGGGTTAGAATCAACTTGTATCCGTGACATTCACAGATGAAATGATGCAAAAAATCCTGATCATACCCAGAAGATAATAACTGAGCAGCAATGTTGGGAGCCTGTGTGTTGAGTGTTGGTTGGCTTAGGTGTACGTCACATTGCAATAATGAAGAAAAAGATAGAGAAAAATTTAAAAATCTATACATCAGAAAATAGAATGGGACTGAAGCTTGCAAGGAGAATTAAATTAAAGATTCTTGGATCAAAAAGGCACAACATAGCTCTCTTTAGTTTGTTTTTGGTAGATCTGAATGCCATTTCAGTTACAGAATTCAAACCAATGAACACATTTTTATTTGTAGTGGAAGTCACTGAGCCAAAGTGTGGCAGCACATCTATCATTATCAGCTAGAAGAAATCAGAAAGGCAAATCATTTTCTGATTATCATGAAAAGAAGATTTAATGATATTTTGGAGCTTGACTATGTTTATCTTTTTGTCTGACAGAATGTACATTCAGCAACTGGTAAGGTCCTGCACCAGAAATAGTTATAAGGATGATCAACTATCTACTGGCTAGTGGCTTACTGTCAATTGTTTGTATTGCACACACATTGTACTCGTCTCAGACTTCAAGATGCTGA
This sequence comes from Mobula hypostoma, assembly GCF_963921235.1. Taxonomy (NCBI): domain Eukaryota; kingdom Metazoa; phylum Chordata; class Chondrichthyes; order Myliobatiformes; family Myliobatidae; genus Mobula; species Mobula hypostoma. The sequence goes on from NC_086099.1 coordinate 142,718,171, forward strand.
CACTGTGCCTGACTTCACAGCTTCTGCACAAACCAGATGCTCCCAGAAACTGTAGCAACATTTGTACTTCATCAGGAAAATCATCACTACAGTCCATATTCTGCTCCAAGCATTTTTGAGTCACCATTTTGGGCACGACCATGGCTATATCTATGTATTTGGTTTCCTTGTAGCTATGCTCTTATTCATTTTCTGCAATTCGATAAAGGTTACTTAAGCTGTCTACCAAACGACGAAAGGACGAATGACTGAGAAGGAATCTGTTACATCAAACAAACTTTATTTATACAAAACACTGTCCATTTGTTTGCATGACATTTATTTTCTAATCTAATGTACTTCCACATGAGAACAATTGTCTGTAAGAGATTGAACTAAATTGCATTACTCTGCAATATTTAACCATTAACTTTATTTTGTCTGACAGCTTAGATCTTTAGCCACAGCCTTTTCATTATTTCTACTTCAGCAATGTCAGAATAATATTAAATCTGGGATTTATATTCTTTAAAGGATTGAAAAATTCCTTGTAGAATAAAATCCATCATCATCACCTTCTCCCTTCTCGTATGTCAAATGACCTTCATCCAGTATGTCCGTTCCAATGGGTCTTCTTGATCCAAGCTGCAAAAGAGCCACGTCTTAAAGAAACAAACTTTCTCCGTTTCAAGCATAAATCATGAAAAGCACTACAATTAAATCTGTTTATAGTGAGAGTACTAAATCAAAGAAACAGGTCCTCTGTACTTTTCCCATTCCTCCACCACTCCACACCAATCATCAGCTCACTGATATCTACCTACAGTTAGAGGAAGTTATAATAATCAATTAACCTATCAACCAGCATATTTTTGGAGGAAACCAGAGAACCTGATAGAACTAGCATATCCAAAGTCCACACAGAGATCATCTAAGCTCCCCATTGAACCCAGATCACCGAAGTAGCTGATCACTGTGTCACTGAATACTTCTACTAAAGCTGGGAGTGTCAATTTACGTCAGCCAGGCTGTCAGCAAATTTATATGGCTACTCTGTGAATGGCGTAGCATCCAACATCCAGATTCCAACATCACTAGGAGCTTACATGACTTAAATCAGTCCAGAGTGCTTAAAGCAATATTGATCTTAAAAAAAATTAAGAACGCAAGATTCAAGATTTAACCTTGGGTAAGTTGACCTGCGCTACGCTTTGGATACAAAAGTGAAGTCCTTCCCAAAACAGGACCAATACATTTAATACTTTTATGCCGGCTAAAAGGAATAACAATTACATTTCTATAGCAACTGCTCAGATGGGGAGTTGATGGGGCACGAGCAAGGGAAGAGAATTAGTGGGAAGGGGGTAAAAATAAAACAACTATGAACTGAGTAAGGATTCAGAGGAAAACCAGACTGTTAAATATGGTGAGAAATTTTCATCCATGTCGTGAATCTTTCTGAATCAAAGACGGGTGAAAGAAGAATAGCAAAGCCATTCTGTGCTTACATAGAATAGTCTGCACTCACACAGTCTTCAGAGTTTCCAAAAGCATGTCCTTGTGTTTGCAATGATATCCTTAAGCTGTTGAGGAATTTTATTTCGGTTCAGGCCACAATTAACATGACCTTCATATTTGAAATAAAATTTCAGTTAATTGCTGCTCTTGTTTAAAGTTGAGACTTTCATTTAGAAATCCAACCGCATTGTGATAGAACTTTAACACAAGAACCCAATTGCTAAGTGCAACTGGGGACCACATGCTAAAAATCTGTAGCAGTTTTATTGCGCTGCATCCTCAGTGCACAGGTCAAATATACGAAATGAGGAGATCGGTTATGTTTAGTATTGAAAGAGATGTAATGCCTATTTTAAACATGGTTTTATGCTAAACTGGACTTCACCAACGGGACCAAAGAGATTGTTAGTTAAAAGGTGTTCAGCCTTAGCTGGTGGTGCTGCAGGGTCCTACATATTATCTTCTTCTGGGTTGGTTCTTTATTCAATATATCTTGATAAATCCTCCCGCTATATCATCACTTGCCTGATGTCATCCAAGTGTTACAATGACCTATTTATCTGCCTAACCAATAACTCCCTAATACCAAAATTTTGATCCATTACCTTATTGATTTACTATGCCAATTGCCCTCCCCACTTTGGAGGAGGCTAGTCATTGAAAAGCCCTTATGCAAGTCTCAGTGTGCAAGCCTGTTTTTAGGAGGCAGTGCATTCCATTCTGTGTGGTTAATAGGCTTCATATGCTCCAGCGAAGGAGACAGGAAGTTCCCAGTGTGCCATCCCATTCCTCCATTTTGATTAGCGACAGAAAATCAAAAAAAGAGCAAATGCGAGGAATCAGAAATAAGTACAAAAAGTGTTGGAAACACTCAGCAGATAAGGTAGAATCTGTGGAAAGAGAAGCACTTAAGGTTTGAGATCTGGAATCCTTCATCAGAACAGAGAATTGGAGAAAACAAGTTAGTTTTCAGTAGAAGAGAAAGTGATGGACAGATGGTTAGAACAAAAGGATTAGCTCTGATAATGGTGAGAACAAATGAGTTACTGTGCAACAGGTGAAGCTGTTTGCATATGTTTAAACATTTTGTCTGGGAATTATATTGTAAATAGAAAGACCATGGGGCATGCCCAGTGGGTCAGTCTATAACTTAGAATAGAAAAGGATAAATGGTGACAGACAGAAGTTGAGTTCTGACACAGTGAAATAAATAGAGAAATAAAAAGTTTGAGAATTTCAGTATTCATTCCTAAAGGTTGCAATGTGCCAAACACGGGATGTTCCTCAAGTTTGTACTAGGCTTCATTGTAACAATGCATTAACAGACCAATAGGTCAGAGTGGGAGGGAATGAAGAATTAAGCTAATGGGAAACCAAAACTCAGAGTCAGTCCTGCACATTAAATGCCAGTGTTTGAAAAACAATCACCAACTTGGCATTTGTCTTTTCCTACATGTGGAGACCACATTGCAAACACTAAATTCAGTATGCTAGATTGGAAGAGGTGCAAGGTACCTGCTTCACCTGGAATGTAGTTTCTGTATTTGGATGGTAGGAAGTGGAAGGGTGTAAAAATCAGATATTGCACTTTTCTATGATTACATGTGAAAGTGTCATAAGACAAGGAGTGATAGAATGAGGATGGAAGAGTCCTGACTTTCAGCAAGTCATGAAGGCAATGATCCTTCTGAAATGCTGAAAGGGGGAATATGTGTTGGGTTGTGGAATTCTGTTGGACCTGGTGGAATTTTTTTTTAAATGATCATTTCAATGTGAAGACTAGCAGGGTGGAAGGTGAGGAGCAGGTGAACTCTGTTCTTGCTCTTCCCAAGAAGAGAGGGAGTGACAGTAGAGGTGAGAAATCGATGAGATGAAGTCAATGCCATGGTTGAGCAGAAGCCACATTTCCGGATGAAGAGGCTTTGAGAATCTCCCTGAAGAATTTTCTTCTGGCCTTATAATTTCTTGCTATGATGGAGTTTGTGGGAGAATGCCAGTTTTGAGGTTGTGGTGGCTGACCAGGTGAACAACATATTGGAGCCAGCCAGGCATAATTAGGGCTCTGACGTTGGTGACATTGTAGGATTTTGCCAGTAAAAATGGCAGAGGCATTTTTTGTTCATGAAAAACAGTAACAACTCATTTATTGTACTCCAAACACTGAACACAAAGTGCAGTAAAAGTACTTTACATAATGACATCATCAGGTCAGACCAGCCACTTAAAGTGAACCCCAACTTACTGTCAGTGGTTGTGAATTATGTACATTTCCACCAATTACATCACCCTGCACAAGGCCCCCAGAATTCACTACAACCAGCACTGTGAGCCTGTCTGGAGCTCAGATGAGCTGCCCAACTTGGGTCATATGTTCCATGGATATAGATACAGCAGAGGCCTCTGGCTCATCCCAAGGTGGGTTGACACACCCATGGTCATGTTGTGACAGCAGGGGCACGGGAGTGAAATCCTCCAAATCTTGGTAGCCGGTTTAAGGCGATCTACCCAAAATACATTTAGGTTTACCCCTCTTATCTATGATAAAGGTCCTTTCTCTCCATTCCAAAACATGGAACAAGCTATTGTAAGGGGGCTAAGGGGATGCTGGTGTCCATCGTGGCAGACAAAAACAATTGAGGCAGAATGCAGGTCAACAGGAACCCAAGAGTGCTTTGCTCCATGATGGGAGGTAGGAATAGGTGCAAATGAATTGAATTTACTGTGGAGGGTGGAACAATATTGAGAGGCTGACCCAACAGTAATGGCATCAGGAATGAAATCACCTGGCATTTGTAATGGCTTCCTGTGTACCAGCTCAGCCGTGGATGACCAAAGGTCCTCTTTTGGAGATATTCTGAGCCCAAGCAGGACCCATGGGAGATGATCATGCCAACAATCATTGGTCAGGGAAGCCCCTCAGAGCAGCCTTTAAGGAAGTGGTAAAACTGCTCACATAGGCCATTGGATTGCGACTGATACACCGTGGTGTGATGTAGCCTAACGCCGAGGTTATGGGTCATAATGTCCCAGAGGCCGGATATGAACTGGGGTCCATGATTAGAGAAAATATCAGATAGCATGCCAAACTGAGCAACCCTGGTGCTGATGAACAGCAGAGCCATGTCTGTGGCCATCATTGATGCTAGAGGACAAACTCGAGCCACTGGTGGTATGGTCCACCATGGTAAGGAAGTACGTGAAACCACAGGAGGGGGAGAAGAAGACCAACAATGTCCACATTGACATGGTAAAACAGTCAGCTAGAGACCTCAGAACATGCCAACGGCGCCTGAAAATGACGGTTAATTTTTGCTCGCTGGCACTCCACACAGGTTGCAGTCCAATGACGCATGTCCTTTCTAAGGGCTGATTTATACTTCTGTGTCAACTCGACACCGTAGGTACAGCATCGCCGTGAACCCTATGCAGTGCCTACATAGATCCCTAAGCCGTAGCCTGACGCGCACCTCTCCCAAAATGTAACTATACGTCGCGGCAACGCAGACCGAACAACTGTGATTTGTCCGCTCGGTAGCATCGCATTTCCTCCTACGCTGCAATAGCTTCCCATTGGGCAACTGAAGGGCAGGGAAGGAACTCTGGCTGCAATGCTTTCCATAAAGCTTTACAGACCTCCGAAATTATGGAGGACACATTTCGCTTTTACAAAAAAAGACACTCGCTTTAAACTTGTTTACCCGAGAAAGACTACCATGACCATGAAGCCTTACGCGGGCAGGTGTGTGCGCATGCGTGACGTGCCTGAATTGCAGAGCGATGCAGACACACCAACGCACAAATATAAATGCTCACAAAGCACGTAGGCCACTTGCGTAGGCTATGGCGTTCATTTGACGCACAAGTATAAATCAGCCTTGAGGCTGTGTCGCACAAACTTTAGTGAAACCAGTTTCCATGAGGCCTTCTGACCTGGAGGAAAGGGCTATATTTGGAGTCAAAAAACTGTTCACCTCCAATTTGCGGGCACTATGGGGCGAGGGCAACCATTTGAGTCCCCACACAGAAGAGAAACCCCAGCTTCCCTGAACATAATGTCAGCCAGCCACAGGCCCGTGACTGCTGTTCGGTAAGCCTCGACCTCTAGATCAATAGCTTGGTTGGCTGCTATGCCAGCATAGTGAGTCTCTAACAGTAAGGCCTCAATGGCTGGCCACTACAGGCAATCAGCCACGGCATTATTTTTCCCCTTGATATGTTGTACATCAGTTGTGAACTCCGAAACATAGTCCAGTTGGCATTGCTGCCATGCAGACCAAGGGTCTGATATTTTGGCCATTGCGTGCACGAGGGATTTCTCATCAATGAACACTGTGAAATGGCGATCCTCTAGAAGAAAACAAAAATGACAGATGGGCAGATAGAGACCGATAAGCTCATGGTCAAACACGATGTACTTACTGTTGGGGGGTGGGGGGGTGGGAGGCCAGACCCATGGGCATGGACTGGTTGGTCAGTTGTAGAAATGTGGTGCTTGACCCTATGTTGTGTGACCGTAGTGGAGAATGTGGGCTTGGTAAGGTTAAGGAATTCACTCAACTGTCCAGTAAACTCACATGTGGTGGTGCATGCGCTTGACAGAGTTGACGTGGAGAACTTGCTGGGAGATCAATGTAATGACCAAAAGTCCTTGACATCCACAGTTCTTAAGATCAGCTAACAGTGATAGTGCACACAGGAAATCTGCTCTGAGCAGAGGTCTAGTCACTTTAGCTAGGACAGAATTCCATGGGTTCTATCTCCTACTGAAGCAGAGCATCACCCGTCGTGTCCCCTAAGTCTGGAACCTGCTGCCGTTGGGGCCTCCAAGTGAGGTCTCGTCAGTCTTTTCCTTCTCATCAATAGGCCATGCTGGCAGCACACTCACTTCAGCACCTGTGGCACACGGGAACAAGCAACGGCATTTTGCTCCCAGAACTCCAGCAGTTTCAAAGCGACTGCGTTAGCCGAGATGAACAATAACTCTGGAAGCGTCTTAGAGCATCGGGGTCACCAATGTAGGTTTTCACAAATAGAAAAGGCAGAGGCATTTTATGTTTATGAAAAACCATAACAACTCAATTATTGTACTCTAAGCACTGAACACAAAGTGCGGTAAAAGGACTTTATGTAATTACGTGATCACATCAGACCAGCCGCTTGGTGAACCCCAACTCAATGTCAGGGGCTGTGAATTATATACTTCTCTACCAATTATATTACCCTACAACATTAGCCTAAGATACTGATGTCAGTTCATTTATCCAAGCGCTAGATTTGAAGAGTTTCACTCTGATCATTTTGGTGGCACCTCTCCTCTGATTTGTGGAGATGACTGTTGGTAGTCAATGTCTGAGAAGTATACAAGAGGACTTTTGCTTTCAGATGTCTTTTGTAAGAATCATTCTCTCATACATTTCAGTGAATGAGCTGACAATGATTTCAAAACTGACCTTTGAATGTGCACACGTGTGTCGTCTGTGAGCACAAGTTTTTGACCATCTCCCTCAATACTGCAAATCTCATATTATTTTCAGCTGTAAAAAACAGTACACTAAAATGTTCCTCTCCATTTTTTGTAGATTTCTTTCTCCTTTAAATATTTCTTTAAATCAACCAAATTACCCAAAAAGTCATCTCTCTGCCTACTCACGTGGTCTTTCATTCCCCAATACATGAAATGTAAGTTGCATATTTGAGCCCATTTCTCATTTGAAATATTATATTCCATTTCTTCATTCTAGGATTTCATCTATGATGAAACTTAATTAAAATATGATTTTCTTATTTGTTTTTCATGTTGTGGGCATTGGGGGCAACACCAGCATTTACCATCTCAAACAGATTGTGTTGTTCAAGCATTAGTCTGGATATGAAGTCACATACAAGGCAGAGCAGAAATGGCTGACATATTTCTTTCCCTGATGACCTAATCAGCAACCAAATACAGGTACTTTTTTTAAAACAACAATGCAGTAATTTCATGCTCTTCTTTACTAAGTACTAAGTGTATTTAATTCAAACATTAGACTATTCTACAATAGCTATAGCGGGGCTTGATATCAGACTTCTAAGGAATAACTTCAGGTTTCAGGATTGTTAGTCCCTATCACTATGTTATTAGCCATTTGGCATAACCACTGAGTTGACACCTTAACAAGATGCACACCAATAATACAGAAACTTTATGTAAAAATACTATTTGAATTAGGTAAATTGGAAACTGAATTTGTTCATGAAATTTGCATTTTGGAAAGACAATACAGTCATTGATTCATAATTAGTTTCTTATAATACTGTATTTACAAAGTAATATTTCACTTATTGGTTACTCTAACAATCATTATTTGTTACGTAAATAGCAACTACAGTATTTGTTTTATTTGCTAAATTTATTTTCTGTCTTGACCTGGTTAAATTCAGTAAACTGATGTTGTGATTGTTAAACCCTCAGTTATGCATCTTTGCAAGAGTGCATAATGGACCTAGGTGCAATAAATCAAAGTCAATATGTCCGAGCAGAGTTATTGATTTTCTTTTCTCAGAACCTGAGAAAGAACACCGTGGGTTCATAATATGGCTCCAAGAAGCAATCCTAGTGTTTTAATGGGATTGAACTACATAATGCCACATCAGTGCAATATGTTTCAGGTGCTGCAGGCAGAAGTCTAGTTCTAGTCATCCATCAGAGAGTGAGGAAAACTTGTAGCAGGTGACAATGAATATTTATTGCCACAAGGCAGAAGGGATAAATGGCAGCAGGTGCTAGAGAGCTTTGGGTGGATAGAAGAGGGTTAACTGAAGTTTTGTGAAGAAATACTGTTTGGGGTGGGGAGAGATGACGGGTGCTTTGACATTCTTCTTAGAAGGAGTTTCTTTTTTTCTCATCTACTGTATTTTATACAATGCTAAAGATACTAAACACCAGTGTGTTGCCAGTAGCCAACTAATTAACTTTAATTACTGCTTGCTGGCACTGTAGCATGAACATTCAACTGCATATTTGCCACAATGATCCTCAGAAAGGTTGGTTTTACTTGTCACCACTTGTGAACTCAGTCATTAATAAAATATGGATCTGCCATGTTATGAATTACTACAGTCCTTTTAACAAACCTCAGAGAAACATCTTGTGCCAAGGATTCAGTACAGATCAAAGCCTTGTGGACTTTATGCCTACATTCATTCCCGTGAGACTGAAGAGATATGTTGCGAATGTCAATCTCGTAAAAGATTACGACTGAGCCAACACTACAAGAGTTGCTAGCTTTTAAATCAGACATCAGTGTATTGCTGAAAGCACTGATGAGTTGTACCTCCACAACCTATATCAATCCAGAAGAAGACTGACAGAACACCTGCAGTGAAACCTCACAACACGTCTTCCCAGACAGTTTATATTCTCGGGGATGCTTGTGTCTAAGCTGGTATAACTTTGAGAAATTCTCTCCTATGGTTACCAGCAAAGACCATGTGTAAACTATGAAAGGAGTGCACAATATTCCAAACAAATCTCCCACCTGCCCCACCAAGTTCCAGCTACTCAATGTGCAGCAGAGACTGTGGATCCTCCACAGAACCAATTAGTTACTTCACAAGCCTGAGAGCTGAGGTGGAATCAATTTTTCCTCAACCCTGAGGAACTGTCTAAGAAGAGGGAGGTGATCTAAGAAACTAAAAGTTGCCTGTTTAACTTTTCTCTCAAGATGAAGCTTTCTTGTGCCTCTCAAATTTAGCACCTAAAGATACTTCTCCACATGACTATGCTGAAACTGTGTAAAGTTGAGCAGATTCATCATCACTGACCACAAAATAGAGCAAGGCTCAAAGAGATTTTGCTTTACTATAGAAGTATCTTTTTCCTATGGAAAATATTTCCAAAGTCAATTGTTAATAAAGAATTGGAATTAACCTTAGATCTATTTTCAATTACAAGCTGCCAATTTCTGTTGTTTGTTCGACTGGCCTGTTTTGTTGTATAATTAAGAGAAATGTTTCATCGCCATGTTCACCAGTTAAGGAAGATGTAATTGAAGTGTACTTTTCAATTCAACCTTCCCTTACTGCTGATGTACTAGTTTTCCATCAAATAGAGATCAGTTATGTCAGTAATGCTGGGGGTTTTAAACGAATCACAGCAGGGAAACAGGCCTGTCAGCCCGACTGGCATGTGCAGGTCACAGCACCCGTCCTGCTAATACCAATTGTCTGCATTTGTCCCATAATCCTCCAAGCCCCACTTGCTCACTTACCTATCCAAACGTCTCTTAAAAGTTGCAATTGTACCTGTCATGTCCACTCCCTTTGACAGCTCAGTCCAGATATTCTCTACCCTCTGTACAAAGAAATTGGTTTTCAGGACTCTTTTAAGTTTCTCCCTTCTTTTCTTCTATCTGTGCTCTCTAGTTTGAACTTTCCAACTCTGGGGAAAAGACTGTGACTATCTACCTTATCCATACACTTCATGATTTATAAACTTCTATGAGGTCACTCCACATTCTCCTGTGCTCCAGGGAATGAAAACCCAGTATGGGCAGCTTCTCCCTATAATTCCGGCTCTCTAGTCCAAGCAGCATCCTCATAAATCTCTCATGCACCTTCTTCAACTGACAATGCCATTCCTATAACAAGATATAAAATACTCATAGTGTAGCCTCACCTACAACTTGTATAACCGTAACATAATGTCCCTACTTCTAAACTCGATAACTCCACTGGAAAAAAGGTCAGCTGCCAAATGTGTTCTAAACCCCTCCTGTCTACTTTTTTGACCACTTTCAGTGAAATGTGTACTTCTACTCCCAGGTCACTCTGTTCCACAACACTCATCAGTGGCTTCCCATTCACTGCACAATTCCTTCCCTGCTGTATCTCCTTACACTTATGAAAGCTGAATTCCATTTCAATAGGTATATTTAATATCAGAGAAATGTATACAATATACATCCTGAAATTCTTTTAATTTGCAAACATCCACGAAAACAGAGGAGTGCCCCAAAGAATGAATGACAGTTAAACGTTAGAACCCCAAAGCCACCCCCCAACTCCCCCTCCCACGCACAAGCAGCAGCAAAGCCATGACCCCCAACCAACAGCAAATAGCATTGGTACCTCCCCCCCGAGCACTCAGACGTGCAGCAAAGCATCAATAACGAGATAGACCTGCAGTACTCCAAAGACTACTCGTTCACCCTATAATTCGACATACCACAGGCTCACTCTCTCCCTACTAAGGGAAAAGAGGTGTCCCCATTTCACAGCGATGGGGAGACATAACAAAACAACTCGCCGATTTATGGTGTTAAAAGTCTGTTGCATCTTTCTTTCCGAGCTCCGTGCCCAATGAACTCGGATCTCTGGGAACACAACCAATTTTCTGCTTTTGATCTTCCGTCTCCCATGACGCACCAGGTGGTGACACCGACCTCGAGTCCGCCCGCCTCCAGAGCCACGAAAATCCAGCACCCTGAAGGCATGCTAGTCTTCCAGGCTTCATCCCTGACATACCGAAAAGCGGCTGGTCGTGAGACCTCTAAATTGGGTCCCATTTCAGAACCAAAGTCAGAGTGTAACTCCAGGTCAGGTCTTCAAAAGAACCCTGAAAAGGTAAAAAAAGAGATATTAAAGAAAGAAATAGAGATGTTTCCCAAAGATGCAAACAAAGGAGTCACCGTTAGGTGCCATTGTCCTCCTAAGCTCCGCCCTCATTCATCCCCCTAACTGATCAAGATCTCCTTGCAATTCAGTGTAACCTGCTTCACTGCCAACATGCCTCCCTAATTTAGTATCATCTGAAAACTTGCTAATCGTGACGTGTATATTCATATCCAAATCATTTATGTAAATAATGAACAACAGAGATCCCAACTCTGACCACTGGGGCATCCCACTACCCACAGGCATCCAGTCAAAGAAACACCCTTCAACCATCATCCTCTGCTTCCTATCATTAAACAATTCTGAATCCACCTCACTAACTTCCACTGTATCCCATGTGACCCAGCCTTCCACACCAGCTGCCACACAGACCTTGCCAAAGGCTTTACAAAAGTTCTAGCTCAAGTTCAAGTTTATTGTCATCTGACTGTACAAACATACCACCAAATGAAACTCCGTAGCTCCGGACCGCAGAGCACCCATAGTACATATATCACACACAACACATAAAACAAAATATTACCACAAATGTGTTAACAAAATGGAATTCAAAGTGCATGTGAAATGTGCAGTACAGGTAAACAATAAACAGTGCAGTAAGCAACTCACTACCCTAGTGATGAGGCCTTGGTGGTGGCAGTGTATTCATTAGTCTCACCCTGGGGTAAGAAGCTGTTGCCCAGTCTGATTGTCCTAGTTTTGATGCTCCTGTACGTCCTTCCTGATGGCGGTAAGTCAAAGAGATTGATGGGATGGGTGGTGGGGATCCTCCGCAATGCTTTGGGCCCTTTGTATACAACACCCCCTGTAAATATCAAAAGGAGAGGAGGGAGACTCCGGTGATCTTGTCAGCTGTTTTTACTATCCTCCATAGAGTCTTGCTTCCTGATGCCTTTCAGCTTTCATACCACACAATGATGCAGCCAGACAGGACACTTTCAGCGGTGCTGTATCTAGATAACATCAACTGCCCTACTTTCATGTATCCCTTCAGTTAGCTCTTCAAGAAACTCTAAACAGGCATGATCTCCCAAGCACTAAACGATGCTGACTATTCTTAATCAGGCCTTGACAATCCAAGTGAGAGCAGATCTGATTCATCAGAAATCCCTCCAGTACCTTGCAGTTACAGGTTCATTGGCCTGTAGTTCCCCGGACTCTCTTTTCTACCCTTCTTGAATGACATTATCCATCCTCTAGTCTTCTGGAATTTTATCAGTGGCTAACAGCAAAGAAAATATCTCTACAATAGCCTTTGTGATTTCTTCCCTGACCTCCCATTAGGTCTGGACATACACTTGGTCAGGCCCTTGGGATTAGATCACCTTAGTGCACTTCTAGGCTCCAAAACTCTCCTTCCTCAAAATATACATATGACCAAGAACTGACTATTTATTACTGTCACTTCTTTGATGTCCATGTTATTCTCCTTAGTTAACACCAAGCAGAAATAGACGTCAAAAAGCTGAACCATTTCCTATGGCTCCACACATAGGTGGCTCTGATAGTCTTTCAGAGTTTAGTCTCTGCCCAATCACCTGAGGGATCATACTATTAATATAAGCGAAGAAATTCTTGGGATTATCTCTAATTCTGACTGTCAAATCAAATCTCAAACCTTATTTGTGCCTTCCTGATTTCCCTGTTAAGTCTGCTTTTAAGCTTCTTATATTGGTTGAGAGATTCATTTGTACCCAGCTGCCTAAATGTGTTGTACGTTTCATTTATCTTTAACGGGGCTTTGATATCTTTCATCAGCCAAAGTTGCTGTCTAATCTTCATGCTAACAGGAACATGCTGGCCCTGGACTCTTAATATGACCCTTTAAAAGTACCCCACTTGCTGATTGCTCCATTGCCTTTAAAAGTCATCCAGTGAACCCCTGCTGGACCCTGCCTAGTTCCTTCAAAGTTGGCCCTGCTCTACTTCAGGGCTTTAAACTATAGTCCTATTCTATCTTTTTCCATAACTATTTTAAAGCCAATAGAATAACTACTTAATAAGGCGCCACAGTAGCGTACCAGTTAGCACGACACTATTTCAGCACGGCGTGTTCTGGCACTCAGAGTTCAATTCTGGTGCTGTTTTGTAAGGAGTCTCTGTACGTCCTCCCTGTGAAATATGTGGATTCTCACCGGGTCCTCCTTTTTCCCTCGCACAGTTAAAAAATGTTGCAGGTAGGTTAATTGGTCATTGTAAACTGTCCTGCAGTTAGGCTAGGGTTAATTGTGTTTGTCAGATGTTGCTGCGGTGTGATGGTTTGATGGGCCATCAGGGAGGGCCTACTCCATTCTACGTCGCTCAAATAAAAGGAAAGAAAAGAAAGGAATTGTGGTCACTGTATCCAAAGTCCACTCCAACTGCCACTTCATTTCTTTGCCTACCTTATGCCCCAAGAGTAATATCCTCTATATATTGTATGAGGAATATCTTGGACATTCAACACAAATTTCACTCTATCCAAGCTCTTTGCAGTGTGAGTGGCCCAGTCAATATTGGGGAAGTCGAAACCTCCCACTAGCATTTTCTTACTATTCCCAAGACTGCATGCAATTTATTGACGCATCTGCTCCTCAAGGTCCTATTGACTATTGGGGACTATTAAGCTGACCATCCCCTTATCATTTCTAAGTTTTATTCAAATGGCTTTATTAGATGACCCTCTCTAAGCACTGTTGAAATGTCCTCATTGGTCTAAAAGCAAAAAAGCCCATTTCTTTGTTATGCCAAAAGCATCGGTTTTCTGGTACACTGAGCTGCAAGTCCTGGTCTTCTCTCAGTCATGTTTCTGTTAGGGCCACAATATCCTAGTCCATAGACACAATCCATGCCCACAGTTCGTCAGCTTTACCTGTGAAGCTAGATGCATTGAAATAGATACAATTTAATGTAGTAGCCCTATCTGCCTTTTTACTATAAACATGGCTATCTTGATTGTTAGGCTTACACTCTTTGGTTGCTGCATGTACCCCTGTCTGCTCACAGACTTTGCTCTCTTGATTCCCATCCTCTGCTAATATAGCTTACACCGTCCCTGGTCACAAAAGCATATTTCCTTGCTTGGTCCCTTTTTGGTTCAAGAGCAACTCATCCTTCTAGTACCGGCGGTCCTAAGAGATCCCAGTGATCCAGGGGCAGTGAAGGGGAATCGTTCTACTTTCAGACAGAAAACATTTTTAGTTATCTGCCTGAGGACTGCCTAGAACAGAAGAGGTCAGGCCACTTTTCACCTTGATTTCAACTAAGCTTAACTGCAGATCATTTCGTGCTGTGCAGTGGCAATCAGTGATTCATTCTTTGCTCATTTGGAGCACCATCAAGTACTTCTTTAGCAGGTCACTGATAGATATGCTTGTGCAAAAAGTGTCTCCATTTTAGGTAATTGATGAGTGCAATGATGACCTTTTGTTGCCTACAATGTTCACTTTCGGATTTGTTCTGCACCTCAACATTATTTCCTCCTTATTTTTCTGCAGTGAAGTACATATCGATAAAGAAGACAATAATTTCTGAATTTCTAAAAGAGAATTTGGAAGTGTGACTGATTCGATTGAATGAGCAGGCACCTTACTCACTTGAGATCCAAAATTGTTTCAAAAAATTAATCCTTACAGTCACAAGAGCTACTCTCTTGATTTGGACACAAAAGCCCCTTTTGACAGATTAAATATTTTACGCAGCACTTCTGCTTGCAGTAAAGTCAATGGTTCAAATTAAATAAATGAATAATTAGGCAGAACAAAGTTGAGAGGTGATTGGTGATTACATTAGATGGCCCAGCTTGTTAAACACAGAGCTCTGTGCACTCAGTGCTTTGATATCACACATTATGGAGGCAGACATGAGTGGTCATTTAGCTGAGTTAAAAGAATTCACTGCAGGAGTTTGCAAAATGTACCTATTTGACTGAGAATAAAGAGTTGACTTTCAAAAACATGATACAAAACTTTGCTCAATTCCTAGTAAGTTTCAATTTTGAATAGCCAGTCTGAATTTGACATGGACAGACTACAATCATGTTAAGACTATGGTTGGGACAATCTATGCTCTTGGATAGTCCCTGTGCACAACAACAACTGTATTAACTTCATATATTTATGCTTCTTCATCAAAAAACTCAGTTATGTTTACTTTTCACCAGTCTATGCTGTCATACATTAAATCAGGCTTTTCTTCATGAAAAACACATCTTGCTACAAATAATGACCTCACAATGCTTTACTTACATCGGTATTTTTCTGGCATTCAGCTGACTAGCTTACAGTTTTTCTCTTTCTCATTTGTTTGAACAGGGATACAGCATTTTCAGTCCTGCAGTTGTCTATGTCTGCTTTCATATACACAGATTCAGGATTGTCAATTAATGCTGTACTTGCCAGTGACATTGACATCCAGAGAACAAATAAAATTTCAATTTTTGAGCATGTAACTATTTAATTCACTTTTCCTTATTTTCCTCCCAAGTATTTGTCCATTCCCCTCCATCCTTGTGCAACATTGGCACCATCCTTTATTTCTGTGAGTACGAATGGACTGCCTAAACAAAAGCAAATCTTTAAAAAATAATTTAACTTTGTTGCGATGGCTTTGGCCATCGACGCCAGTAGCAATTTTCCTCTTACTGAGTCTGAAGTTCATTTTGTCCTCTGTAAATCTGCACACTCCATTTCTCAAAATGATTTAAACCAGTTTTTCTGACTATTCAAATGTTACTCCAATTTCAGAAAAGCTTTTCTTCGATCTACAATTACGCATTTTGAGATACACTGACAACAGACTAAACATTTACTGGGAGCAGTGTTGAATGGTAAATGCTTAGAAAGATTAAGCATGTGAACAGAATCTAGCACACATTATTTCAAATTGTTGTAATATTAAATTTTGAAATTATTTTCACTCTGCAAGATAATCACTAACACATATGTTGCTATGTGAGGATCCATAAAGTATTGTCACACACTTAAGACTTCACTCTCTGAGAGCCAGCCCCTTGTTTCAGAAAGATAAAGATCTGAAGTAGATATGGCAGCCAGAATCCAATTTTCAAAATCAGACAAAAGAGGTGACACTTCAATACAAAAAACAAATCTCTTAAGGGACAGACCTCGTATGCCCAGAATGAATGATGATGTGGTTTCCTGAATACAAATCAAATGGCCCTTTTTTCCCTTGTAGCTCTGTTTTAACTATTTCCACACATGGTGCTATCAAGTTTAGAAAGCTATAGATAGATCAGAAAATCAGATTTGTGAATCTATGAAGGTGGTGGGAGAAGGCAATGAGAGTGATTTGTACATTTATCAGAAGCCAGGTTAGAGAGTGCACTCTGGCTGCCCTATCGAGATCCACGTCCTGCTTGATGTCATTTTTACAGGGATGGTAGGGAGAGTGCTTGTGGGAGAGAGTCATGAGATAGAACTTACCTGCGAATGCACAAGTAACAACTCCATTTATTTTAAGGTTAAAATTGTTTTTTTTGATAATTAATTTGCTTTCTAATGCAGGACATCATTTCAGATGAAGGGTCTCAGAACCAACATGTTAGCATAGAACAGGAGCAGGACCTTCAGCCCACAATGTTGTGCCAAACCAATTAAACACATACAAAATGCCGGAGGAACTCGGCAGGCCAGGTAGTATCTAGGAAAAAGAATACAGTCGACGTTTCGGGCCGAAACCCTTAGACAGGACTGAACGTTGTTTCAGAAGTGAAAGGTTTCAGCCCAAAACATCAACTGCTCTTTTCCTAGACGCTGCCCGGTCTGCTGAGCTCCTCCAGCATTTTGTGTGTGTTGCTCGGATTTCCAGCACCTACAAATGTTTTTGTTTGCAATTAAATTAGTAATCAAACGGCCAACTAAACTAATCTTTTTTTGCTTACATAATAACCATATTCTTCCAATTTTCTCACTTTCATGTGCCTATCTAAATGTCGCTTAAAAGTCCCCAGTGTATCTGCCTCTACCACCACCCCAGGCAGTGCATTCCAGGCACCCATCAATCTCTGTGTAAAGAAATTGCCTCCTATATCTCCTTTGGAATTACTCCCTCTCATCCCGGGAAAAAGATATTATCTGCTCCTCTATCAATGCCTCTCATAACCTTATAAGCATTCATCAGATCTCCCCTCAGCATCCGACATTCCAGAGAAAACCACCCAAATTTGTCCAACCTCGGGTTATAGCACATGCCCTCTAATTGGGGCAGCATTCTGGTAAACCTCTTCTGCATCCTCTCCAAAGCCTTGACATCCTATCTATAATAGGGCAACCAGAACTGTATGCAATACTCCATATGTTGCCTAACTTTATAAAGCTGCAACATAACTTGCTGACTTTTGAACTCAATTCTTTAATTAATGAAGGCAGGCATGCCATCTACCTTCTTAACCAGCCTATTAACCTGTGTAGGCATTTTAAGGGAGCTATGAACTTGACCCCAAAATTCCTCTGCTCATCAACATTGTTTAGGATCCTGCCCTTAACAATATACTGTCTCTTTGTATTTGACCTACCACGAAGCAACCCTTCACATTTGGCCAGGTTAAGCTCCATCTGCCATTTCTACAACTGATCAATATCCTATAATGTTCTTTGTCAGTCTTTATTTCATCTGCAAACTTACTAAACCACTATCTACATTTTCATCAAGGTCATTTACATATATCATAAACAGCAGAGGTCGCAGCACAGACCCCTATGGAATGCCACTAATCACAGACCTCCAACTAAAATAAGGTCCTTTGACTATTACACTCTATTGTCTATGGGAAAACAGTTCTGAATCAAAATGGCCAATTCACCGTGGATCCCATGCATCATAGTCAACTGGATGAGTCTCCCATGAAGAACCTTGTTAAATGCTCTACTAAAATCCATATAGACAACATCCACTCCTCTACCTTCATCACCTCATCTAAAATCTCAATCAAATTAGCAAGTCATAGCTTGCCAAAAACAAAGCTATGCTGGCTCTTCCAGATTAGGCCATGGTTTTCTATCCCAAAGGATTCCCTCCAGTAACTTTCCTACCAATGACTTGCCGGTCCACAGTTTCCAGGATTATCCCCGATTCCTTTCTTAAATGATGGAACAACATTAGTTACTCGTCTATCATCTGGAACCTTGCCTGTGGCTAGAGAGGACACAAAGATATTGGTTAAGGCCCCAGCAATCTCTCCTCTTGCTTCTCATAATCACCTGGGCTATATTCCATTACGCCCTGAGGGAATATCCACCTTAATACTCTTTAAGAAACCCAACAATACCTCCTCCTTTACCTCAAAGTGTCCTATCAGATCAATGAATTTAACACTGCACTCCTTATCCTCCATGTCGTCCTTGATGAAAAGATATTGATGTGAGCTGCTTATTAAGGATCTCACCTACATTCTCCACATCCCAGAAAATGTCCCCCCCCCTTTCATCCTTGAGTGGTCCCACCCTTTCGCAAGTTATCCTCTTGATGTAAGAATAGAATGCCTTGGGATTCTCTTTAATCCTACTTCTCAAGATTATTTCAGCACCCCTCCTGGTTTTCCTAATTCCCTTGCTGAGCTTTTTTCTGGCTTCGTTATAATCCTCAAGGGTTCTGTTTGATTCTAGCTTCCTAAGCTTTACATACTTCTCCTTCTTGACTAAATTTGTCACTCCTCTGGACATCCAAGGTTCTCTCACCTTGCCATCCTTCTGACCAGAGCATACCTGTCCTGTACTCTGTGTAATTTGTCTTTAAACACCCTCCACATGTTGGATGTGGACACAACAGCGCTGCTTTCACCTCAGATAGTTGAGGAAGTTTGTTATAGGCCCCGGGTTTCTGAGCTCAGATCCAAGGACCCATTTTGGTTCAGAATTTCCTTGCTCCCTTCTATTGTTTGCAATATTTGTGTAATTGTTTCTCTTTCTCTGCGCATCAGGTGCTGGACTTATTTTTAATTGGGTTCTTTCTGTTTTCTTCCTGTAAGCAAACAAATCTCACAGTTGTATAATTTATACATTTGATAATAAGTGTACTTTGAAACTTTGAAATCAACCGAGCTTACACTGAATATACTCTGCCACTTAAGTCAGCCAATGAGAAGTCTAACAAATGGCCCGTAAAAGTACAGCAGCTCTCTGCAGGCAGGTGCTCACTCCCAGCCTAGCCAAGTCTTAGTTAGCTAATTCTTTCTCAGCTCCAGCCTAGTGACTTCCATAACTGATGATCTAACACTGTTCTTACAGTCCAGACTATGTCATGTTATTTCTTTCCAAGTCTTTCACTATGATTCGTTCTAAATATTGGTGCTTCCGTGTAATTGATGTATTCACAACTTAAGTGTTGAACCTGATGCTTGGCATGCAGAATAGCATTTTCTCTTTCTTTGTTTTAGATAACATTAGTTTGATGGCTTTACTTTGGTCATTGAAGTCAAATAGACAACTGTGAAACCCCAATCTTTTCATCTTCAGAGAACAATTACCAAATCTCAGGCCAGCTCTTCAGCAAGAGAAAAACCAAGCAGATTATACAGTGAACCAAGTTCACTGCGGTGCCAAGCAGATGGAAAACTGGTACAACAGCAAGGAAGATATGAGAGTGGCAGTGATGAGCAGTGGATAAGGCAGGTTTTGCTGTAAGAAGAAAATTCAAGGAAAGGAAAAATGAAAATGGGAATTGTGGATTTCTATGGGATTTGTTTAAAAAAACAATTACTACCTCCAGGGTTTTTTTGCTTCTGCTCTACCATTTACTGGTTAGAAATCAAGAAAAGTAAAAGCCAATCCGCAACAATTTACGGCATACTGGAGATTAATTTATTGTTTATTGTGCATTTGCTCATGCATGGTGCTCTTTGGTTATCTGAGTAAGATTCTTAATTGAGTCTGATCACTGTTTACGTTTTGAACCATTTACTATTGATCCAATTCACTAATCTTACATTAACACTGACTTTTTAAAATCAATAAATTATAAACAAACAAAACAATTCACAAAATTCACTTCAGTAGGAATTTACTAACCCTGATGCAATAGTAACAGTGTATACTTACAATTTTAGAAAAAGTAGCTTTTTATGCTATTCTTATAGATTTTAACATTTATCATCAAAATAAGAGCAGTAAGTATGCAAGGCCAACTTGCACTTTTTCAAGGGGAGTTACATTGTGTCTGCAGGAAGTGATGCACTTTGTTAGAAGTCTCTCAGGGCTTTGGGGCTTAACTGCACAAGTTAATGCAGCATTGCGCCTATTGTTTGTCATAGAGTGGTGAGGACATTTGTTTATCTGCTCACCCAATCCTTTTTCTTACAAGTCCACAATCTCTTCTGATTTAGAAATTACAAGAAGTGCATGCTTAATCTATTTAATTCTTCCCTCTCATTCTATAGCAGCCCAAACCTTGTAATTGTTTTCTTTCATTTTTTAGATACCCAGGAATCCCTTTACTAAGTCAGAATTTGATGTTCTTCCTGCTCAAGAGTGTATGTACTTCGAATACTACCTGTGAACACAATGGAAATGCCATACACCTTAATTTCATCCTGTTCTCTGAATGTCAAATTGCATACAGGTGTTCTTCTCACACTGTTGAAATAAAATTTGGAAGTGAGATGGTGCTAGATTTCAGGAGACTGTATGGATTCACACTCTCAAATGGAAAGTACTTCAGGCACGAAAACTGAAACAGTATTAAAATGAAGCACACATTCAGATAGTTATATTTGAGCTCATCACTCTGTCCTCAGTAAGGGCCTCACCTTTGTCCTCCTTCGCCCACACCTCAGCGAGTTCTGTGTGCACCATGACGCTGAACTCTTCTTCCGCAAGCTCTGCCTTCGAGCCTACTTCTTCGGCAAGGACTCTCCCACCCCCCACCCTTCCTCCCGTCTTCAACCCTCCTCCTCTTCATGGACACCCTGCTCTGGTCTTCTGCCTGCTCTGGATCTCTTTATTGCTAACTGCCGACGGGACATCAACCGTCTTGACTTCACCACACCTTGTTCCCATTCCAACCTTACTCCTTCCAAACGCTCTGCTCTCCACTCCCTCTGCACCAATTTTAACCTTACTATTAAACCCGCCGATAGGGGGGGGGGTGCTGTTGTAGTCTGGCGGACTGACCTCTACCTTGCCGAGGCACAGCGACAACTCGCGGATACCTCGTCTTATTTACCCCTCTATCATGACCCCACTAAGGAGCACCAGGCCATTGTCTCCCACACCATCACCAACCTTATCAACTCTAGAGTCTCCCATCCACTGCCACCAACCTCATAGTTCCCACACCCCGCACTTCCTGTTTCTACCTCCTACCCAAGATCCACAAACCTGCCTGTCCAGGCAGACCCATTGTCTCAGCTTGCTCTTGCCTCACTGAAATCATTTCTGCATTCCTCGACACTGTTTTATCCCCACTTATTCAATCCCTTTCTACCTATGTTCATGACACCTCTTACGCTCTGAATTTTTTCAATGATTTTAAGTTCCCTGGCACTCACTGCCTTATTTTCACCATGGATGTCCAGTCCCTATATACCTCCATCCCCCATCAGGAAGGTCTCAAAGCTCTCCGCTTCTTTTTGGATTCCAGACCTAACCAGTTCCCCTCTACCACCACTCTCCTCCGTCTCTGTCTAGCGGAATTAGTCCTTACTCTTAACAAGTTCTCCTTTGGCTCCTCCCACTTCCTCTAAACTAAAGGTGTAGCCATGGGCACCCGTATGGGTCCCAGCTATGCCCGCCTTTTTGTTGGCTTTGTGGAACAGTCCATGCTCCAAGCCGATACTGGTATCCATCCCCACTTTTCCTTCGCTACATCAATGACTGCATTGGTGTTGCTTCCTGCACACATGCTGAGATCGTTGACTTAACTAACTTTGCCTCCAACTTTCACCCTGCCCTCAAATTTACCTAGTCCATTTCGGAAACCTCCCTCCCCTTTCTTGATCTTTCTGTCTCTGTCTCTGGAGACAGCTTATCTACTGATGTCTACTATAAGCCTACAGACTCTCACAGCTACCTAGACTATTCCTCTTCCCACCCTGTCTCTTGCAAAAATGCCATCTCCTTCTCGCAATTCCTTCGTCTCTGCTGCATCTGCTTTCAGGATGAGGCTTTTAATTCCAGGACAAAGGAGATGGCTTCCTTTTTTAAAGAAAGGGGCTTCCCTTCCTCTACTATCAACTCTGCTCTCAAATGTATCTCTCCCATTTCATGCACATCTGCTTTTACCCCATCCTCCCACCATCCCATTAGCGATAGGGTTCCCCTTGTCCTCACCTACCACCCCACCAGCCTCCAGGTCCAACATACAATTCTCTGTAACTTCCGCCACTTCCAATGGGTCCCACCACCAAGCACATCTTTCCCTTCCCCCCTTTCTGCTTTCTGCTGGGATCGCTCCCTACGCGACTCCTTTGTCCATTTGTCCCCCACCATCCCTTCCGTTCGATCTCCCTCCCAACATTTATCCTTCATCACCATTCAGGGCCCCAGACAGTCCTTCCAGGTGAGGCGACACTTCACCTGTGAGTCGCCTGGTGTGATATACCGCATCCGGTGCTGCCTTCTATATATTGGTGAGACCCGACGCAGACTGGGAGATCGTTTCGCTGAACACCTACGCTCTGTTGCCAGAGAAATCAGGATCTCTCAGTGGCCACATATTTTAATTCCATGTCCCATTCCCATTCTGATATGTCTATCCACAGCCTCCTCTACTGTCAAGATGATGTCACATTGAGATTGGAGGAACTACGCCTTATATTCCGTCTGGGAAGCCTCCAACCTGATGGCATGAACATCGATTTCTCTAACTTCCGTTAATGCCCCTCCTTACCCCATCCCTTATTTATTTATTTCCCCTCTCTCCCCCCCCTTTTTTTTCTCTGTCCGTCTCACAATAACTCCTTGCCTGCTCTCCATCTTCCTCCGGTGCTCCCCTCCCCCTTTGTTTCTCCCTCAGCCTCCCATCCCATGATCCTCTCCCTTCTCCAGCCTTGTATCCCTTTCGCCAATCAACTTTCCAGCTCTTAGCTCCATCACTCCCCTTCCTGTCTTCTTCTATCATTTCAGATCTCCCCCTCCCCCTCCCACTTTCAAATCTCTTACTAGCTCTTCTTTCAGTTAGTCCTGACGAAGGGTCTCGGCCTGAAACGTCGACTGTACTTCATCCTATAGATGCTGCCTGGCCTGCTGAGTTCCACCAGCATTTTGAGTGTGTTATTTATAAATATGATGTTGGTTTTCCTGGTTATCACTCCATAGACATCTTCCCCTTCCCATTTTCCCAGTCAAAATAATCTCCAAAACCATTTGCCTACCTCCTGGTCTCAGTTCTGCTTGTCCTGTGGATATCACTCTAAATGATCACATCACTTTTCTGAAGCACCACTCCCACCCAATCACACATCTGCCTTTGCCAGTTCCCGTCCATCTGATCACACTTTCCTTTCTTCCAACAATAAAGCTACTGCTATGAATGGAGAGCTCTTTGGCAGGTACCAGAGGACATCCAACAGCAGATCACTTGCTTGATATGAATGGAGCAAGAGGCCCAGTCATGGGAAGTGCTTTGGACCCATGCGTCAAACAGCAGGAGCACACTGTTTATCTCTGCCAAATATCCTACATAAAGATGCCAGTGAAATTACTTTCATGCAAGTCACACTGAATTTACAACCCAAATAAAGCATATAATCGTTAACTGTAACAATTTTGTATGATACATATTATGCATAAAATAATTTGTTTGTAATATGACAAAATCGTGAACAAATAGATAAAATGGAAAACTGCGCTATGTGAATTCAGTCAGCCAAAGCAAACCTATCCTAGAGAGTGAGAGTTGAGAAAAATCAGAGAGCTGTGGATATTTAAAGAATAAAGAATAAAGGGACACCACTTGGCTGATTATATCTGTGCCAGCTCTTTGCCATTGTAGTGAAAAACAATTCCCAGCACCCCAGCTTTCCTTTCTCTTCTGCTGCCTTAAACTTTAATACCTCTGTGGCTGTAAATGTGTTCTGCTTCAAATGGCAGAGCATTCCATGTTGTAACAAGATATATGTAAATAAGTTCTCCTCCCCTTTCTCTTTAATCTTTTGGTGACAATTTTACATTAATGACCCTTGTAAGACAACAGATGAAATGATGAATAATATATATATTTTTTTCTCCCAGGTATGTCTCAAAGCAATTCACATACAGGATTGTCAAGTAGGCATTTATGAAACTCATTTTGCACACATCAGGATTCCACAAAACCAACAGGGTGAATCTGGTGTCTGGTGATAAAAATTCACTGATTATACTTGATTTCATCAAATAGACATTCCCTTGGGCATTATAAAACCAAGAAGTTCTGCGGAGGCTGCGCAAGCTGGGCAGGATAGCTTGTGAAACAGAGAGTTAGTGTTTCAGGTCAAAGATATTTCTCCCTCCAGAGATGCTGCCTGCCCAGCTGCTTCTCTCCACATACTTGTTCCTCACGTTTTTCAATCTGTCAGATGTAAAGATCACCCCAGCTAACAATTCATCACATTACTTGCATCTCAACTCTGAGTCATTAACTCCACTTATTTCCATATTAGGCTCTTTAACTTCCCTTTCCCTTTATTCTGATTATATACGCTCATTCTCCTCTCCATTCATTATAGTAAAAATTTGATTGTCAGAAGCATCCGCATATAGAGAGAGGGTAGAGTGACTTGTGGACTGGTGCAAACACAACAACCTAAGTCCCAACATAGACAAGACTAAAGAGATGATTATGGACTTCAGGATGACCACTCTCTACTGTTGTTGTTCGTCCTTCGTAGTCGAAGATGACTATGGCTTCAAAGTCAAATGGGAGATTGGTGGCTGTGGGTCCGGAGGTGACTGATGAGGCCAATTCGGGCCCTGAAGGCTCGCCCACATGTGGGACACAAGTGGGTGGGTGCTGTCGTGGCAATGGATGCTGCTCGGGCCTTGCGCACAGCACGCTTTCGTTGCGCCTCGATGATGCGCCTGACTTCAGCTGCGCGGGCTCCTGTGGAGATCTTGCTGCGCCAAGCTGGACAGTCGAGGGCAAGCGTCTCCCACGTGTTGATGTCGACACCCAGGCCTTTGAGGGATGCTTTCAGGCAGTCTTTGTAACGTTTCATCTGCCCCCGCCGACTGAGCGCTTGCCCTGACACAGTTCTCCGTACAGCAGCTGCTTTGGCAATCAGCTGTCTGGCATTCTGACCACATGTCCAGCCCACCTGGTTTAGGCTTTCAGCAGGAGGGTGTAGACGCTGCAGAGCCCAGCTCATTCCAGGATTTCTGTGTCGGGGACTTTGTCCTGCCACCTGAAGTGGAGGAGTCTGTGGAGACAGCTCAGGTGAAAGTGGTTGAGCTGTTTGGCGTGTCTGCTGTAGACAGTCCAGGTCTCACTGGCGTAAAGGAGGGTGGTCAGGACCACTGCACAGTAGACCTTCAGCTTGGTGGTAAGGCTGAGTCCTCTCTGCTCCCAGACGTTCTCATGGAGTCTCCCAAAGGCAGCGCTGGCTTTGGCAATCCTGTTGTTGACCTCAGCGTCTATGTTCACTGCGTGAGAGAGTATGCTGCCCAGGTAGGTGAAGCTGTCGGCTGCCTGGAGGTTCTGGCCCTTCACCGTGATGCGCGGCTCCTGGTATGGCTTTCCTGGGGTAGGTTGGTACATAACTTCGGTCTTTTTGGTGCTGATAGTGAGACCGAAGTTGTCACAGGCTTGTGAGAAGCAGTCCATTTCACGCTGCATCTCCCACTCTGTGCTGGCGTTGAGTGCGCAGTCATCAGCAAACAACAAGTCTCTGATGACAGTCTCTCGCACCTTTGTAACTTCCTGCAGGTGCCTAAGGTTGAACAACCTGCCGTCAGTCCTGTATCTGACGTGGATTCCTTCTTGTGGCTCCTCGTAGAGAGAGTCAGGAGCATTTAGTTTCTTGGAGTACTGTATATTTTTTTTAATATACAGTATTGCTGTTTTTGCACGTTTTTAAAAATCTATTCAATATACATAATTGATTTACTTGTTTATTTATTATTTTATTTATTATTATTATTTTTCCTCTGCTAGATCATGTATTGCATTGAACTGCTGCGGCTAAGTTAACAAATTTCACGTCACATGCCGGTGATAATAAATCTGATTCTGTTTCTGACATCATGGATGATCCCATCTGTTCTCTAAAGACCGCTTCTTTAGTTAGAAAAGCACAGCAGCACCTCCACTTCCTGAGGAGTTTGGGGTGAGCAAGGCTTCCCACCCCCATTCCAACCATATTAAACTGGAGCACCATTGAAAGTGTTCAGACCAGCTGTATCACCGTCTGCTATGGGAATTGCAAGGCATCCGATCCTGAGACCCCGTATAGGGTTGTGAGGACTGCTGAAGGAATCATTGCGTTCACAGAGCTCTCGGCATTGTCAAGCACCCCCCCCCCCCCGCCCATCTGTCCCAGAATCTCTTCCACCTCCTGCATCAGGAAGAAAGTACCGCTGTATTAAAACAAGGGCTGTTAGGCTGGGTAAGAGATTCTTCTCCCAGGCTGTGAGACTTCTGAACACCCTGTACGACCCAATACACATTATTTATGACAGTGCCATTAGCAATATTAAGTTCTATATTTCATTACATGTAGTATATACAATTTGTCTACTTGTACATCTACAGAATACATTTGTAATCTGTTAATATTATTGTGTTAATATTATTTTATGTGCTGTTTGATATATATGTACCACATTTTGCACATTGTTAACTGAGGAATGTTGTTTCGTTTAGCTGTATACACATGTACGATTTAATGACAATGAATTTGAACTGGAAATGTGTTGTTTGTCTGTTTTCTTTGTAGATATGACAGTAATGCCTCCCTTCCTGATAGGCTGAATATCTTCTATGCACAACATAATGCATTAAATGATCAAGGGAAACTCCCTCTTCCTCTGAGGAACAGGTACCCTGCCTGGCCATAGATGAGGTGAGCAGAATCCTAGCCAGGGTAAACACAGGAAAAGCTGAGGGGCAGAGCGACATATGTACCTTGTAAGTGGTGTAGGATTGTGTGACCCAGCTACCAAAGGTCCTAACAGACATTTTCATTTTTAGATCTTTTTTTATTAATTGTTTTTGGAAGTCAACAAAAAAATACATTAAAGTAATCAAGTCAACATGTCAATATGTACAATAAGAATTATATTATCAAATAACTGATTAACAAAGCTAAACAATATATCAATAATAAGAAGAAAAAATAGAACGTTAAAACTTTTTTTTGGGAAAAAAAAGGAAGGGAAAAAGAACCCCTACTAACTAAAACAAAAAAAAAACCCTCTACTAACAAAAAAAAAGAAAAAATCCATTGGGAGCACAGCCCGGAGAACAGACGTTGTTTTTTTGACATCCCTTTGTAATAGTCCACTGTCCCTTCAGGCTTCAAGATGACCACCAACACTCCAGTGCCCAAGACAGCAAAGGTAACTAGCTTAAATGATTAATTCCCTATGACTCTGACCTTAACAATCATGAAGTGCTTTGAGTGGCTAGTAACAGATCATGTAAAATCCTACCTTCCAGCTACAATGGACCCTTTTCCAGTTTGTCTACCAGTCAAAACAGTCCACTGGTGATGCCATAGCCTTGGACCGGCACTCCATCCTGTCCCACTTAGTACATGATGACTCATACGCCAGGATGTTGTTCATCGACTTTAGCTCAGCAGTTAACATGATCATCTCTCAGAGGCTAGTGCGTCACAATACCCCTCTCTGTAACTGGATCTTGGACTTCTTGATGGAAAGACCTCAGTCAGTATGAGTTGGCTGTAACATCTCAAGCTCCAACATGCTGAACACTGCTGGTCCCAGGGCTGTATGCTCAGCCCACTGCTGTTCATGTTACTGACTCACTAGCAGCCAACCAGAAATGGCTCCCTTTATTCCCATTCTCTGCCTCCTGCCAATCAGCAAATGCTCTTCCCATGCTAGTATCTCTCATATCTACACCCTCTCATCTTTTGTTTCAAAAGCAGCTGCAAGACGTCTGCATTTCTTTATTGGAAATACCAGCTATGAACCAACTAACAAACCAAGCACAACCACAGGAGTACAAAATACCAAGTTTCTACAACAAGAGAAGGATTATGACCAGAGAACTTGGTTTTAATGGTGCTGATTGAGGAACAAATATCAAACAGAATACTCAAAAAATTCTTGTCTTCTTCAGTGTAGTTTTGGGAAATCATTTGCTACATCTAGGAGTGTTAAGTTAGCATCTTACCTGAAAGATGAAGTTAGGAAATACTTCTACAGCTAAAGGAAAAAATGTATTTTCTTGTTCGACTAGTAGCAATTGACTCTGAGTGAATTTTTAGTTGCATCTCAGAGATTAAATGGCTCTTGATAATCAAAAGTATTAGTATATATTTATAAGAGTCAGGTATGTGAAGATTGGTCATAGGTCAATGTACAAAGTAGATTTATTAGCGAAGTATATGTAACCATTTAATATCCTGAAATTAAATTTCTTTTAGGCATTCACAGTAGAACAAAGAAGTACAATAGAATCAATGAAAATTTGGCATACAACCAATGTCAAGAAAAGACAAACTTAAAATACAAAAAAAGGTAAACAAATAATATTGAGAACATTACTTGTAGAGTCCTTGAAAGCGAGTCCATAGTTTGTACAATCAGTTCAATGTTGAGGTAAGTGAAGTTATCCACACAGGTTCAGGACACTAAGAGTAAACAGGAAATAACTGTTCCTGAACTCTGGTGTGTGACCTAAGGTTCCTGTACCTTCTTCTCAATGGTAGCAGCAGTGAGAGGAGAGAATGGTCAGGATGGTAGAGTTCCTGAATGATAGATAGTGCTTTCTAGACTCAGCACTCCTTGTAGATGTGCTCAATGGTGGGGCAGGCTTTAGCTTTGATTGACTGGGCAGTATCCATCATTTTTTGTATGTTTTTCCATTCCAGAGCATGTGTTTCCATACCAGGCTGTGATACAACCATTCAAGATACTCTCCAATGTGTATCTAAATAAGTTAGATACATGTCGAATCGGTGCAAACTTCTAGATGTTGTCAAATTATTAAAAGAGTTGATGACCCTGTGGCCTACACTTTCTCTAATGCTCCTATGTGATCCTGTGTGAGCACTGGATTCACTCATCTTGACATTTATTGTTCATGATGACTAATGTGTCAACAGTAACATCAATTCAGTATTGGACACAGAGTGACATTACAGTGTACTCTGCATGCTTCTGGTGTGTGTAAAATTATCAAACATCCTGGTGCCTTTCCCAAAATAGACACATAAAATTTGTCCATGCATTTTTAGAATCAGTTAGGCAATTTAATGCCCAGAAGTCACTACACTGCCAAATGCCTGTTCATCTGTAGAGTATTCAGGTCAATTGATAAGATTGCTATTGTTAAATAGAAATGCTATTGCTGGGAAAATGCAAGCAGATGGAATATGAGAAAATATTATAGTTCAAAAAAAGTTGATTGATGGACAAAGTAACCTTGGATGTTTTTAGATTGGAGAAGTACTGGATACAGTACACTTCATCACACTTCAGAAGTCATAGGATCCGTGTATTTTTATTTTTGGTACATAAAGACCTTGCTCAGTGTCATCCATGATGTGTTATTGATATGGGAGAAGAACTCATTGATAAAAAGTCTTATTGCACCACACAGTCATACCATTTACTAACTGATACTGTCTTCATGAAGGCAATTGTGAGTGAAACCTTGACCTAGATAATCCCAGAAAAAAGTGGGAAGACAGAAGAGGTAATAAAATGACAACAGCTTTAAAATAAAGAATAGAATAACCATGGCTAGCCTGAGATCAGGTGTTTGCGGAACAGATTTCTAATTAGCTATTACAAAGTGGTCTGAACTCTCATCCAGTTAATGTCCTCTATCTTGCTTTGTATTATGTATCATGTATCATTGTTCAGGGACTGACAGCAATCAGGTTATTAGATGTGTAGATATTAAATTAGCGATGGTAGTAAACATTGTACCAGCACTTCACATCTCTGCAGAGTCAATGAAGTGGTTGACACCGAATCCATGCTGATATGCTATGATGACAGATGGCAGTCTTTAACACAATACATCAGTGAGCAACCCACGTACCACAGCTGTCCGATCCTAACTGAATTAGATCAGGGTAATTAATCCAAGACACAACCTATTGCTAAAGTAGATCTAGAGCCGAATTCCAGAGGAATAAAACAGCTGAGTTTTAAAAGAAAAGGCACAATTCTTCTTATAAAACTGTCTAGAGGCTGGATTGCATTTTGATGTGCAGTACAAATCCAGGTTGAATGAAAAAATCAAACACGATTGAAAATCGAGACTTTATTGAGTTGCAGTCTGTAGTTCTTGTTTTATTTGATGTATGACTGCATAGTGGACCCTGGATGCATGTAAAGGCATTCTACAAAACTAGATGCCATTTACGTCCATTCCTACATGGCTGCACAATCCATAAACTAATCATACTGAAGGCAGCTTCCACAGCTCCCACAAAAGCTGCATCAGTGAGACTCAGGGGAACTCACAGGGACCCGAAATGTTTCCAAATCAGCCCTGGAGCTCAACTTACATAGGTCCTCAGAATCAAAGTCATATTAAATATCATTGGCATATAACATGAATTTTTTTGTGTTGTGGCAGCAGTACATTGCAATACATAATAAAGTAGTGTTCATGAGCTTATTGTCTGTTCAGAAATCTGATAGATTTTTTAATTGTCTTAAAACAATGCTGCTCACTGAAGTACCAATGCCTGTGACTGTGGATTTCTGCGGTAGTAGTCCTAAGTGGGAATATCTGATGATTCCCATTGGATCTGCACACAAAGAGCTGTCAATTAATGGTGCCAGTTTACTCATTGAAGGTAGGTATTTACCCATGTTCTGTTGTATGCCCCCAATCCCCACTGCCACACGCCTGGAGGAACTAACAGCCAAAAAATAGATGATTTTCACTCAGTCACCTCTGCCAGCCATAAATTTGTCAAGCCAACCCAAAAAGCATTATCAATGGAACTATAGAATTACACCCTAACTCGGGAGATCCGTCCTTTAACTGTATCTTCCTTCCCATTGGGCCACTAAACTTATCTCTGAATGCCAAGCACAAACCTTCACCACCTACCACCAACCTTTATTTATATGCCACTGAATTCCTGACCAACAATAGCACCATCAATCTACTCAACTCCTAATCCTAACTCCAACTACTGATTCCAACCATCACACCAATTTGTCTACCCATCAATCACACTCAAAGCGCTGATTTTCAAGTTCCAATCAAGATGCAGCACTTTGCAAGAATCCCCATACTTGACCTCAGTCAGGCCTTCCATTGTTTTTGAAGATATGCCCCATTAACCATTTGTGTATCCGGGTACCTACCGATCCCTAAACAATTTTTTTTATGATGTGATCAATGCTTTTACTCAGTCTTGAAAGAATATAAGGCATTCAGTTTTTTGAAACATGGACAGGTGATTAATTGTCTTTTAATCTCTAAGTTGTCTTTGAGTATGCTTAACTTCTTTTGATACAATTATTTTTAATTACATAATAAAATACATGAAAATATTTTATGAAGTGACAATGAAAACATCTCAAACCTCATGCAAAATTAGTGTACACAGGCATTTATTGCTTTCATTTTGGATGTAGAAAGTGAACAAATTTGATTGTACACATTAAAACTTATTGGTCTTGTACCTTTCAGGACTTTTCTAGTGCAGAACCACAGAAGATGCCCCGATCATCTTACTTTGAGCAGGAGAACTGTTCTTTTCAAGTATAGACATGTAAAGTTTTTGAGAACCATCTGAAACCCAAAATTTCTGTGAGTTAGAAAGACTGATGTTCACACTGTACATCTCAGACTTTCAGTACAAATCTGAGTCTTGACACTTGCAGAAGTTCCCCGATGACTCTGAAGTGGTTGGATGTATCAGAGATGGGCAGGAGTCAGAGTACAGAGGACTGGTGAAGAGGTTTGTGGAGTGGTGCGGGAGGAATCACCTGCTCCTGAATGTGGCCAAAACCAGGGGGACGGTGATTGATCTTAGGAGGAAGAGGACTGCGACAAGTCCTAAGTACATTCTGGGAGAAGAAGTTGCGGTGATAGAGAAGTACAAATACTTGGGTATTTGTACCAAGGTTGATTACAAGAAGGGGATGAGCAGACTCTATTTTCTAAGGAAGCTGAGATCCTTCAATATGTGCAGCAGGATGTTGGAGATATTTTACTAGTCTGTTGTAGCGAGTGTAGTCTTCTTTGTGACTTGATTTTGGGGGAGTAGCATTGGTGCTAATGACGCAAAAAGACTAAATAATCTAATCAAAAAGGCTGGGTCCGCCCTTGGCTACAGCCCAGACTCTTTTAAGTTAGTGAGGAGGTCACTAAGCAAATTGTTATCCATTATGGACAGTCAGGCACTTCCTTTCCACACCCTACTGAATAAGCAGCGGTGCACCCTTTTGAACAGATCCATTCAGCTCCACTGTCACAAGGAGTGTTACAGAAAATGTTTCCTACCAAATGCAATAAGCATATACAACAGTTCATCTCTATGCGACAGGAGAACACACATCATAGTACAATAGTCTCTGTTTTATTATTCCGTGCATTATTATTGCACATTGGTAAATTATTGTGTATATTATTGTTCTGTACTTTATTACTATTATTATATTATTATTATTGTTAAGTGTGTTTTTAAATGTTGCTGCTATAGTGAAATGATTTCCCACTGGGGTTAATAAAATACTTATTATTATTATTATATTGGCTAAGGCAATTAGTACACACTTAGTTTTATATCTTAGTTAGAATTAGTTAGAAAGAATAGACCTGCATTACAATTTAAAACATGCCAAACCACAGAAGTCATCAAACCACTGAATGCAAGACTGGAGTTTCAAGCTGTATATATTTCATCAAAGAACTTAAACAATGGAGCAAAGCTGAAACTGAAAAGTACTGTAAATGGTACTTTCAGCTTTTCTCTGAAATTTCTAACCTAATTCAAACAAAAGCCCAGCGCTGGGCTTGAAAAATGGCCAGACAAAGTCACTCATCTTTAGTTTGTAAATACTCACATGATCACGCATGACTCGACAACACTCGTGGAGGTGTGAGTTAGGACACGATCTTCCCACCCAAGAATCCCTCAGCTCTGAGCTATGAAGGAATTAACATGCTAAGAAGCTAAAATAATAAAACTTCAATAATCTACTATATAATGATTTAGCATCCTCTGTGATTCAAAGTCTGACTCACCATGTGATGTTTGCTGCACTCCCTTCCCATTCACTGGGCCTCTGGTTTCCATGTTACAGTTCCACACACCAGGACCTGGCTCCCATGCTTCCTTCCAACTTAACTGGTTTCCTAAATATCGCATATCTTCTAAAATAAAAGCAGAAAGCAGTCAGAGGTTTGGAGGAGTATGAATAGAATTCACATCAATTGTTCAGAAAATCTGCAGCTCCAACATCAAAATCATGAGTATGCCAAATGATTGGAGTTTCAGTACGGTTTCTCTCAGTACGTACAGACATTGCGCAGAATACCAAAGCCAGTATGTTCAGAATCACAGGCAATGGACAGTTGGGATTTGACACAGGCCCCATACTGATGAGCTAACCTTAATTTAAGATCCAGAATCTATAGACAGAGTATTAATAGAAAATTTTGAATACAGGCAAATGCATCTGAAACAGAGCTCACATTACGCGAGTAAAAATAGAGAGTATATTTTTAGACTGCTGTTCACTTCATTAGTGCAGATTTCCTTTGGATCAACAGAAGTCAAATGTAAGAGGAAACTACTTCTTCAAATCCCACACTGCTGTAGTAAAATATTAAGATAGATTTTTAAAAAGTCAGCCGCATCTCTTGTTTGTGTGCAAATTGCTCTATAGATTCAGCTAAAGCTAGAAGCAAGGTTGCAAACAAAGCATTAGAAGTTGTTGCCCCTGCTGAATTGCTTAGCCAACAGTTTCATAAAAAAAGCATCTAGCAAAATTTAATGTGAGGTTGCAGGGCAAAGTGGAATAGTTTTTTTTTAAAGTATTCTTATAATGAAAGATGTAAAACAAAACGTTAGGAATACTCAAGAAGTCAGGCAATATCAATCTTTGGAGAAAGGGTTAGGATTTCAGGTGATTTCTGAATGATCATCAACCTGAAATACCATTTCTATTTCCACCACTATCGCCTGCCCTGCTGAACCATTCCTTCACAGAAATATCTCCAGTAACCACAGTATTTTGCTTTTGTATTATGAAAATGACTTCTGTTTCAGTTGAGATACCCTACTTAATAGGAATGATAAGACAGAGTAAACACTATCATGCTCTTGGACTAACCATTAATTTTTACAAACAAGGGAAAGTCCGCAGATGCTGGAAATCCAAAGCAACACACACAAAATGCTGGAGGAAATCAGCAGGTCAGCCAGCATCTATGGAAAAGAGTAAACAGTAAAGGTTTGGTCCGAGACCCTTCTTCTTTTGCATTAATTTTTATAATTCTGATATTTCATGCCCTCAGCTTGTAACCAAATGGGTAATTTTAAAAACCAGTCCAGTGCTTCCTGTAGTTTTTAACATTAAATTAGTTACTCCAACTTACATTCCAGGCCAGACTCTACGCTCCACATAAACATTGATGACTAAGAAGGTGAGTATTTACTTGCTCAGATTTGGTCACAGCTACTGTATAGACGTGACTATACAATATCAGTCTCTGACATAGAGCAACTTAAAAGTTCAAAGTGCAGTAAGTCTGTGGGAAGAGAAACATTCATTTTCCTCTCATTGTAAATTCTGGCTAATCATGTCTGATTTTTTTAAAGCAACTGAACTGCCATGTTATCAAAGTAAATAATGTTCAAATTTGACAAATATGCAGATTGGAATTTTAAATTAGAACAAATATGCTGGAAACCCTCAGCAGTCCAGTCAGTGTCTATGCAGAAGGGAAAACACCTGTTCAATGATCTTTTATCTTTTCTCTTCTGCCTTCCTTAATTATGGTTTGCCATCCACCATTCTCAATTAGGCTCTAAGCTGGGTCAGTTCAACTTCCTACACTCTTTGCTCCCCTCCCTCTCCACCTATACAGGACATATGTATGATTGGCTTTGTCCTCACAATCCGCCATTCTCTTACACATCTTCCAAAATCACCAAAACCTTCAGCATAATGCTTGTCCAATCCGACCCATTCTCTTCATATTCTGAAGAGACCATTCCCTCTTCTGGAGATCATTCCGTCTCAACTGATACCCATTCCCCTTTGCATAGAACTTTTAATATGCAACAAAAGGAGAAACGACAATACCCTTTACCTCTTCCTTTCTTTCCACACAGGAACCTAAATACTCCTTACAGAAGATGCAGCAAATCACTTGATTTAATGCTTACATTCATTGATCTCCCCTGCATAGAACCTAAGCGCTTCTTTTCATTCACAAGGGTGATCCTGAGCGTCCAGCTGCCTGTTACTTTAATACTCTATCCTACTCTCTGTCTTTTCTATCGTTGGCCTAACAATGTCCAATGCAACCTCACAGAACAATATTCCTCCTTTCAAATAGGTATATTATAGCTCTTAAAACTTAACCAGACTTCCTGAATTGACATAGAGTTATATAGTGTAAAAGCAGGCCCATTTCAGCCATACTAACAATATATTTATCTGATCTCGTCCCATTTACAAGCTTTTGGCATATATCACTCTAAACCATTCCTATCCATGCGCCTGTCTAAATGCCTCTTAAATATTGTAATTGTACCTACATCTCCATTTCTTCTGGCATCTCCTTTCATGTACCCATCACCTTCTGTATGAAAAATGTATCCTTCAGGTCTCCTCAAATCTCTCCCCTCTCACCTTAAACTTATGCCCTTTAATTTAGGACTCCCCTACCTTGGGAAATAGATGGTAAATATTTACCTTGACTATGCCTGCCCGATCTTATATGATGTCACCCTCAGCCTCCCCAAGTAAACCCAAGTTTTTCTGCACCTTTTCAAATTTAATGGCACCTTTTATATAATCAATTAACCAAAACTGCACATAATACTTCAAATGGGTTGAAACAAATTGTGTACAGTTCTGGTCACCGAATTATAGGAAAGATGTCAATAAAATTGAGAGTACAGAGGAGATTTACTAAAATTTTGCCTGGGTTTCATCTCCTAAGTTACAGAGAAAGATTGAATAAGTTGGGTCTTTATTCTTTGGAGTGTAGATGGTTGAGGGGGGAACTTGATAAAGGTATTTAAAATTATGAGGGGGATAGATAAAGTTGACGTGGATAGGCTTTTTCCATTGAGAGTGGGGGAGATTCAAACAAGAGGACATGAGTTGAGAGTTAGAGGACAAAAGTTTAGGGGTAACATGAGGGGGAACTTCTTTACTCAGAGAGTGGTAGCTGTGTGGAACGAGTTTCCAGCAGAAGTGGTTGAGGCAGGTTCGATGTTGTCATTTAAAGTTAAATTGGGTAGATATATGGACAGGAAAGGAATGGAGGGTTATGGGCTGCGTGCAGGTCGGTGGGACTAGGTGAGAGAAAGAGTTCGGCACGGACTAGAAGGGCCGAGATGGCCTGTTTCCGTGCTGTAATTGTTATATGTTTATGTCAGTTGTTATATGGTGCCTCAACTCTTGGACATAATACCCTGACCAATGAAAGCAACTGTGCCAAACATCTTCTACACTACCCTGACTATTTGCATCTCCAGTTTTAAAGAACTACGTGCTCATAGAACTTGGTCTCCTTGTTTTACAACAGCCTCCAGGGTCCCGCCACTTACATTTAATGAAATATCCTGGTTTAACACATCCTCTCACACTTACCAAGTTAAATTTCATCTTCCATGCTTTGGGCTAATTTCCCAAATGATTATAATCCTATAATCTTAAATGACCTTTTTGGCTGTCCACTAACACCAAAATTGTGCCATCTGCGGTGTATCAGAACTAGCCAATTCAGAAGAAAGGCCTGTGACATCTGCTGTACTTGTTTTGCTTTCTACATGTGCTCTCTAACCTACTAAGTATGTATTGCCAAGATTTTCTATTATAGTTTCAAATTTGCAGCATTTACAGAGTGCATCGTTACAGGTTCACAAGTGACCAAAGAGCAGTAGCATGCAGATCTAGTAACATCACACCAGGTTCAGTTATGACTCCACATGTCAACTTAACAAGAAGGTAACACTTCAAGTACCAAGGAAGGTTACTCCTGAGCAATGCAGTAGCCTGGTTGTCAGAAGGATCCCTGTGAAGTGGAGCAGAGCACCAGTCGCAATTAATGCAGGTGGTATTTTAGACAAGGAAGCTAATGAGTTTTAATATGCATGCAGGTGAGAGAGTGCTGAATCAGTAGAGCCAGTAATGAACCAATGACAGCCTAATTAGCCACAATTTAAAATCTACAGATTCTAATCAGAAGAGCTGCACTCTGCAGAAAATCTGTATATGAATGAGCCTTTCAAAGGCTTCAATCTGTTGCTTAGTCACTGATTGATAGTAATTACCTCTTTTTCTTTGTATGTAAGACAATACTCAATTTTAGGCAGAAAAAGAGCAAAACATTAAATTTAGAAATTTGAGATGTTTTGCTGCATGCATTTTGATCACCAGATGGTTCAAGCATTTGTCAAGGTGAAATATTATTTTCATTTGCATAGAATAAATTATTTGTTATTTTTGATACTAGACAACAAGGGGCAGTTTGCTAAACATCCTGTGTGTATTGAGCGCTTTTTAAAATTTCTTTGTATTTTGTTGTACTTCTTTATTTGAGTGCACATGGTGACTAGATTTTGGAATTACTTGCTGCTATTTATAATTTGACAGCAATAAATTATGCAAGTCACAAATATCTGTTACTGGCAAAAGACAGAGTTCCTTTGCACTTTTTCTTTTTACCCATAATTAAACTAAACTTAAATAGATTTTCCCATATACAGCACAGACTTTTAACGATAATATTAATACAAGTTCATCATAATGGAAAATCTGACTACTACTGACAGTAAACAACATAAAAAGCAAGCATAAATTTCTATGTATTTGGCATACGACTCTTCAGATTTGCCATATGACAGCTAAATTTCTAATGAGCTACTCTCAGATCTTCTCCTATGCCTTTTTATACTAACCTCAGAATAAATATTTTCACATTCCACACCAGGCTTCTTCAGAGTGCCACCATATGGGGCTTTCATATTGAAGGCACTGGTTACTAGGAACTGAATTGGTACTTCTCTAAGGGAGAGCAGTTTTAATTGCTTATTTCAATTATTTAATGTTCAAGCTACTTTTTGATCAAATAATCAAAAGAGTATGAGAATGATAAGAAATTAACATTGTTAATTTAATCACGTAAGGAGTTGAAAGTATAAAGATGGATGAGTGTGTGCTTATGTATTTGATTTACACTTATTTTGCCAAATTGTGATGCTTATTTCTATTTATAACAAACAATATTAATTCAGTCTGAAGTGTCAGACTGTGATGAATCCTGCACTAGCCTTTTTTATTCACTATTTTTTTAATGAGCCATATTATTAAGACAACATTGGAATATCCAGTCTGATTGGGTGAGGTGGTCCAATGGGATTAAATCTTGTAACATGTAAAAAACTGGGCTTCAACTAATTAGCTTTGTCCTGCAATTGAAAGGCCCTTCAGGGAAAAGAAAGCCTACATGGGTGCCATAAGATCCGAGATGTGTGTCTTTATCTGCACATCTTTGAATAAAGGTGCAGCTTGCTGTAGCTTGTTTGAGAATGTCCACTGGAGAAGTCCAGAGTCTGGCAACATTAGTCATGGCATTGTTAGCTGTATGCTAGCTCAGATCAGCATATCCTCCAAGTCCCCTGGAATAACAGTGGATTTCTGATTTTACTGGGAATATCATGGTCTCTTGAGAACCATTTATTTTTGAGTTGGGAACTGGCCTCCTCTACTTCTTGTTGGTCAGATGTGTCAACAAGGTTGGTTCAAATAGACAAATGTGGGATGGAATAAATATCCCTCATATTAAAACAGTCTTTAATAATGCAGTTGACTTGCCTTAAATGCATCAGCACAGCCTTTAGGCAATTGAGGAATAGGAGATCTGGTGACCAAGCCCTCAGATCTGGCATGAGACTCAATACATGGCTCTGATCTCTGCTTCCTGACAATGCCCCTTTATCCTCATAAGCTTCTGAAACCTGGCGTTCTACAGCAGGCACATCAAAGCACTAGAACAATTCCACAAACACCATTTCTGCAAGATCCTTCAAATACACTGGAAGGATAAACAACCCAAAATCACTGTCCCCTCCCAGGCCACCATCCCCAATGTAGAAAAGTTATTACTCTCATTTGGCTAGATTGGACAGACATGTGTCCAATGTCAGACTCTCAGAGCAGACATTCACTTCAGGGTTCTGTCAATGTTCAAAGTTCAAAATAAATTTATTATCCAAGTATATATATATGTCACCATATACAACCCTGAGATTAATTTTCTTGCAGGCATTCAGAGCAGAACAAAGAATAGTACAATTACAATCAATAAATAGATAGATAGATAGATAAATAAGTAATAAATAAATAAGTCATATTGAGTTGTAGAGTCCTTGAAAGTCAGTCCATTGTGTGGGTTGTGTTCAGTTATCAATAAAGCATTGTGGTGAGTAAAGTTATCCATGTTGGTTCAGGAGTCTGGTGGTTGAAGGGTAATAACTGTTCAGAATCAAAATCAGGTTTAATATCACAGGTATATGTCATGAAATTTATTGTTTCCTGAACCTGGTGGTATGCATCCTGAGGCTCCTGTACCTGCTGGTAGCAGTGAGAAGAGAGCATGGCCTGGATGGTGGGGGTCCTTGATAAAAGATGCCACTTTCTTGTGGCAGCACTCTTTGTAGATTTGCTCAATGGTGGAGAGGACTTTTCCTGTGATGGCTGGGCAATATCCACCACTTTTTGCAGGATTTTCCATTCTTGCAATTTTGTGTTTCCATACCAAGCCATGGTGCAACAAGTCAGGATACTCTCGACTGTATATCTATGGAAGTTTGTCAAAGTTTTCAGTGAACCTGCACAAACTTCTAAGAAATTAGAAGTGCTGTCATATGTTCTTTGAAATGGCACTTACATGCCGGTCTGTGGACAGATCCTCTGATATGATAACACCCTGAAACTTTACTGACCCTCTCCATCTCAAATTCCCTAATGAGTGTTGGCTCATTGACCTCTGATTTCTCCCTCATGAAGTCAATAATCAGCTGCTTGGTCTTGCTGATACTGCATGAGTGGTTGTTGATGTGGTACCACTCAACCAGATTTCAATCTCCCTTTATATGCCAATTCGTCACCTCTTTTTGATTTGGCCAACAACAGTGGTGTTATTAGCAAACTTAAGAGTGGCATTGGAGCTGTACTTAGCTTCACAGTCATAAGTGTAGAGCAAGTTGAATAAGTAATTGGAAGAGATTACCAGGTAGATAGAAGAAAAGATTTAAGGGCATATTCAAAGCTTCTATGAAGAAATGAAATATCCTCATTGATTCCTTGGAATGCCTGGCCTGTCACCGAAGTGGAGAATGAGTATTTGGATTGGAGTTGAAAACTTCAAGGCCATGCATCAAGAACATACAAAGAAGTTTTAAGGATTCAGGGAAGACCACTTTATAATCTGCATACCCACCTGACCTTTCTGTGGGAAACTCTGCACTTCCTACTGGAATGGAAGTAAGCCAGCCACAATCGAAAGGGATTTTCTACAAAGAAAAATCATGCCAACTTGACAATGATAAAGTAAATCTCCCTTAGTTTCTAATTAAGGACACTTCTCTCAGCAGCACCAAAGAGAGCAACAGGTGTCTCATCAATTACACCTTGAAGTCTGGGAACGTAGCAAGATGATAACAACCTAATGCCCTTGCTTACTGCTCAATAGTCTCCTTAGGGAATTTAATCTTTCTGTTAACCCGTAGGATGAAATTTCTATCGCCTGCTAGATCCTCTGCTGACCAACCCATGCTGGTTACTTTGACAATGTACCTCTGACATCGATTTTGTCATGAGAATTCAATGGCAAAGTGATGTTTGCAGGCACTAGTAGTGCATGTCAGGTGGAGTGAAGGTCAACCCCCAGTAAGGTTTTGTTGCTCTCCTGCTGAACTTCAGTCTTTGTTAAACATTGGTCCTTGTTGAGGTGTGGAAAGATGAGCTTGCAGAATGACTGTCTCAGAAATGTTTTGTTCCCTTGGAGCTGCCTAATTACCATTATATCAACCATAGTTTAACACTTGCAATTCCATGTCTAGATAAATTGGGGAAGTTAACCAGTAGAGAGGAGCTTCTGTCATATTTTGTTTCTGGGTTTCTGCCAGTCCCCATACTGATGGGACTATCACAAAAGAAATGTTTCCCTTTCCTTTTGTGAATTTTGAAGTAGTCTTTGAGAGACATTCATTCCTCAATAGGAATTAGAAAATTAAAAATTCTGCATAAATATTTCCCACAGTGTCTAGAAATTTACTTCCATTATGGTGTTACATCAGTAAAAGCACAGATACCATGACTGTTGGTAATGAGGAAACACAAGTAAAGGTTAAGAGGTAGAAAGTGCGAGAAAACCTGGAAATACAGAGTTCATAGAGTCATAGAGCACAGAAGCAGGCCTGATGGCCCATTGAGATCATGTTGACCACCAAGCACTGATTTGTTTACATTCATCAGACCCTAATTAATTTTATTCTCCCCATATCCCCATTGGCTCCCTACTAGACTCAACCACTCACCTGCACACAAGGGATCATTTGCGGTTGTCAATCAACTTGTCAACCTGCACAACCATAGAATTCAGGAGAAAATTGAATCATCTGGAAGAATCCATGTGGTCACGAAGAACGTTTAATCCCGACACGCATAGAGCTGGAGGTCAGGATCAAACTGTACCAATGTGCCATTCAGATGCCATCACCCAATTCTGATGCTGACATGAGCACTGATAAAAATGTGCCCAGCGATTCAATGATAGCACAGATTGGTTATTGAATTCTCCACCGTGATTAACAGGTTAATGGCACAGATTTTCACCAAGTGAGGCAAATAGAACAGTGACAGGCAGATGTTCTGCTAAACATTATTTTTCAAATGTGCCTTGCAAATTGTAACTTTTATTCCATTATTTTCATTTGTCCACATAATTTGGATGTTGCCTGAAAGGTAAGGTCAGCATTTCTTGCCAGTTTAATTGGCTTTTGTTGAGGCCAGTTAAAGGTGAACTGCATTTGACCTGATTAGTTAAGGACAGCAGACATCCTTCCCTGTGAATTAGTGATGTTTACAACAGTCTGACAGTTTTGTGCACACTGTAGCTCGCATTTTAAATCTAAGGTTTATTTTACTTATTCGAGCACATGTTTCCCAGTTGAAGAAGAGATAAAATAAGCAAAGGAAAAGGAGGAGGGATGGAAATGGAATGTGAGAATAAAAAGAGGGAAGAAGAGAGCAATGAAGAAGAAGAGGAGAGGTGGAAAAGAGGTGTGGAGTAAATAAACTAAAGAGCTGGTAGATAATGGGAGATAGGAGGAGATCGTGAGTTAAATATGGATGAGGAGGGGAGATAAGGGAAAGAGGGAGTAAGCAGTATCTGCAAAATTCTTTCATGGAAGTTGCTGGGGGGCATGAGGTATGAGGATAGGATGAAGCAGAGAGTGAACTGGGGGTAAAAGGAACGGAGAGAGGAAAAGGAATCAGTCCATCCCCTTAAGGAATTTTATCATCAGGCAAAAACACTGAGTGGAATCAGTTTCTGAGTTCAGAGTCAGCATAATATGGCTTTACGATTGGTATAGATTAAATTCTGCTTCTCAGTGTCTTGAGGCCACAATAAGATAAAGGTATAACTATGCCACGCCTCTGCAATTAAGGGCTTGAGGGAATGCCACTCCTCTCAACAACATAATTTACCATCAACAAATCTGCAGAAGCTGGAAATCCAAAGCAACACACACAAAATGCTGGAGGAACTCAGCAGGTCAGGTGGCATTTTGTGTGTGATGATTTACCAACATTTAAGTCTGATACCTTATTCCCTCCTTTGGTTCTCTCTGTTCAGCTATTTACCTATTCTCAAATGTTAAAAGACCTTAGAAGTAGCTTCTTCTATAATAGCACAGGATTTGTCATAAAAAGTGGAAGAAAATGAATCATGAGTGTTGGGAATGGGGAGGCACAGTGGAGAGGCAGTTAATTATACTACTCATATCTTCAAGGATTTGATCTTGACATCACACACTGTCTGGAGGGAGTTGCATGTTCTCACCATTAATTGTACGTTTGTTTCCTGAAGCAGCTCCATTTTCCTCCTACATCCCGAAGACCTACTGGTAGATTAATTGGTTCCTGCGAAGTAAACCTTAGTGTAGGTAAGTGCAAAGGAACTAAGGGGAGTTGCTGAACATATGAAAGGAAATAAGTTATAGAGCTACACGGGAATAAAGAGAGGCAAGTCGGATTGATGGCATTCCTCTGGAACTGGCGCGGACCCAATGGACCAAAAGGTTTCCAACTGCATTGTAATTAATATCAAGCAAGGAACATTGAAAGCACACGGGTGATTGCTTAGGATCTAAAATGGAGTCAATTC
The DNA here is from genome assembly GCF_963921235.1 of Mobula hypostoma. Classification (NCBI taxonomy): domain Eukaryota; kingdom Metazoa; phylum Chordata; class Chondrichthyes; order Myliobatiformes; family Myliobatidae; genus Mobula; species Mobula hypostoma. Next base: position 142,762,037 of record NC_086099.1, read on the forward strand.
ATCAAATAAAGTCCTTTCATCGGGAATGGAAAGTATCAGTTAAATAAAAATCTCCTTCTTTGATTGAGGTAATGGCTTCCACTCTATTGGTTTGACCTCTCTTGATACCTGAGATGCTTTGAAATTTTCTAGGTGATTTGAGCATTTTCTAATATTTTATTTCAAGACAACTTATTTATATTGAAGTTAAATACTTTGAGAATTTGAGTTATGCCATGACAAGCATGACTAAAGAGTGAAATTGAAAATCCTTGGGAAACAATGACATGATTTCAAAGTCCGGAATAATTAGATTCTGTTTTCCTACAATTTCTTATTTGTTGAAATTGCTGAAGTTTTACAGGCTTTAGACTCGAAACAGTTCTTATATTATTGCGGAGCTTGTTTTTCCTCTATTAATAGGTTACTTGCTTTCATTAAATAAGTGGAGCAGTCTGGCAATATTCTGTAGTTGTTTCCTACTTAAAGCCAGCAAGTATTCCACAAGTCAACATCATATTTACTAATCCTCATTATATTGCCTGATCATTTACCTCAAATCCAGGTCACTGCTGAATACCTATATTCATTGAATCCCATGGCATCCAGCCATCATGAAGCTTTATAATGGAGCATTTCAAAGGCAGTCCGCCTTTTGTGTAAAAAAAACTTCCAATATCTCATTCATATAGAGATTATGATGCCTAATTTTAGATGCTCCAGGCTGAAAAAAACTCATATCTATACTGTGAGCTCCCTCAGAATTTTGTTTATTTCAATAAGATCATTCTTTTGAAATTCAACAAGAATAGCTTCTTTCAGTTATCTTTCACCTCATTGGACACCCTCCTCATACCAATAAGCTAAATGCACTCACCATTCCATGAGGAGACCAAAGCTGTGCACAGTACTCCGAGAGTGTATTCACCCATCCCTGCATCTCTGCAGTTAGATTGCCTTATTCTTGTATTCCCAAACTCCATGTAATAAGATCAATTCGTCTTCCCAAATGCTTACAGTATCTGCATGCTAACTCTGTGTTGATCATAGTCATAGTTACATAGAATGCAGACAGGTTTTTCAGCATCTAAGCATTTCACAAACTTAGTCTGGGATACTTCAGCATATGAAAATAAATTATCCACTCACAACTTAAAGCATACAGATTGAGTATCTACCCCTTATCTGAAACTCTTGGGGCTGCAACTGTTTCTGATTCAGGATTTCTTCAGATTTTGTAATATATAATGAGATAGCCTGGATTGCCACCATTTCCAGTTCCGAATTTATATGCTACCAGTAAGCAGTCTTTGTCACGTTACTGTTCATGTACTTAGCAGTAAAAATCAATACATAACATTAATATAATGAAAACATGATGTGTGCAGGGGAACAAAAACAACACGGCAGCATCCAGAGAATACCTGAATCAGCTATTGAACAACAAACAATGGATGGCTTTCAGTGTCCACATACGATGCATTGTTTTGATTAAAAGGTTCTAATTCACTGTGTTGTATTTTACTTTATTTTATGTTCTACGTAAGATATAAAAGCAATCAACATCGTAGACTTGTTCTGGTGTTAGATTTTCATCAGCAACAATGTTGGCAAACTCAATGAATTTCTCTGCTGCTTTGTGATCAGCAGATGCTTTATTATCACAAATATTTAAAAATGTAATGACATGCCTTTTCTTAAAAACAGTCCTGCTAAATATTCACAATTACGTTCAATTTTCAGTTCATCGTGATAGGCCTTTGCTTGTTTCATGATCAGCATATGTTCAAAGTTCAAAAGTTCAAAGTACAAAGTATATTTATTATCAAAGTATGTATACATTATACAGCCTTGAGATTTGTCTCCTCACAGGCAGCCACAAGGCAAAGAAACCTCAAAGGAACCCATTAAAAAAAAGACCATCAAACAGCCAATACTCAGAGAGAAAAAAATTAATCGTGCAAACAATAAAAGTAAGCAAAAAGCTTCAAAACCAATGCTATTTGATGCTGATGCCAATGCTGATCAACCCACTCTTTCAATACATATCAAAATCTTCATGTTTCGCTTTATACAGTGTTTTATATATCTTTCATTAACTTCTGCTCATTATATATGTGAGAGCAACTCAGAATTGTCTGTGATGCACAGAGACCTGTGCTTCGCCTGAGAACCTTCGCAGGACAACTTATCTCATGCCATCATGACATTTGAAAGGTTTCCTTACCTAGCCTTTTGGTTGCTTTTCCAAAAGCAATAATCAGATTTGTCGAAACATGATTTCCTTTCATAGATTTAAAATTTTGGTCAAAAGATGCAAAGCAGATGTAAGAAATCTGAGCAGAGGATAAGAATTCACCTGCTGTCATGGTGATGGGTAAAGAATCCATCGGGGTTTCATAAGGGAATGGAATAGGTACAGTACTGGAGAGTGAATAATTTGCAAGGCTAAGGGAAAGTATTTAGGTACAGGCATAATTGTTCTAACAGACATTGGCATAAGCTTGATAGGCTAAATAATGTCCTTCCGTGCAGTAACAATTTTGTGACTATATGGTTCTGATTTTTTTTAAGGTAAACCTTAACATTGCCCAAGAGACATGCTGGTGTCTACATAGAAAACCATGAAGGACAAATGTAGGTGTGTTAGTTTTAACAGTGTTCTCCAACCTTTTTTTTAGCCCGACACCCCCAAAGCAATTTTATACTTGCTAATGTCCCCTCTAAAGCACCTTCATACTTGCCAACGCCCCTCTTAGGCACAATATACTTTCTGGTGCCCCCATAGAGTAAAAACTTGTCTACTGTACATAAAAATGAGAAAAATTATTCTGCTTTAAATTTTTATTTTCTTTAAACCTAACAGGCACAGTATCTGTGCACTGTACAGCATTTACGATATCAATGTGATCCTTGAGCTTGATAGTTTTTAGCAAGAGTTGAAATATCTAGTTCAGTTTGTGACAGCAAAAGCCTTAAGTCCCCACACCTAACAAAGTCCAAGCAACTTCTGTTTTTTGTGAGTGTATGCTTCACTGCACTGAAGCCTCTTCCAACAAGGTAGGAGGATGGAAATGCAAGGAAGGGCTGTTTGGATCTTCTCCAAAGTCCAGGAAACTTCATTTGACAGTGAAGCCACATACAGCAAAAGCCAATACTTTTGTAAAGCATTTTTGCTTCTTCATCATTCTGAATTTCAATAATTTCTTTTTGCAAGCTTCCTTCCTGTTCTTCCACCTCGCAAAGAAGTGGGTTAATTACCCAGCCCAAAATTTCCAGATCATTCAAACCCTAGAATTAATTCTGAAAATCCTTCTTCAGTGACTGCAAGTGTAAGCAGTACTCTTATAAATTACCTTCTATGAAAGAGAGTGCCATACTCTCCATGCAGGGAAACTGTGAGAACATTCTTCTCACGTTTTGCTTATATATTACCAATTTTCTGATAAAAGTGGACAATGCTTTTTTTTGCTATTTAATAGATGAGCTTTAATTTTGTTGATAGCAGATATTACAAAAGTCATGCTTGAAAAAAGTTGCTGGCTGAGGTATTTGGCTGCAAATTGTGTAATTCATTGCAGTGAATTACACAATGGATTGCAAACAGACTTGGAATTTCTTTTTTCATAACTGCCACTAAACCAGCATGGTGACTTGTCATATATGGTACTCGATCTGTTGCACAATAAATCATGTTCCTAATTGGAGTACTTTTGTCCTCCATATATATTTTGAACTCATCATAGATTGATTCTCCATTGATATTTGTTTTTAACTTTTGCAAAAGATAGTCTCTTCATAAACTTCTCCATTTTTGATAAACCATACATATGCCATTAGCAATGCCTCATCGTCTCACACAGTTGACTCATTCAATTGTATCCCAAATTCTGTTTTTACAGCTCTGTGCATAGTTGATACTCAATGTCTCCACCCATTTCATCAATACAATGAGCTACAGAGTTATTACACAGAGGAATTGGTTTTAAAATACTGGTATCCATTTTGAGAACAGTGGTGAGCACTTCTGATACAGCAGGCCTTATTAATCTTTAACCGATTGTATGAGAATTTCCACACTTTGCCATCAATTTGGAAATGTTATGAGAAGCAATGAGATCACTATCAAGGTCATTTTCACAGTAGCTTTCCTGGCAAATGACTCGAGTATGCAACACCATTCAAATGCATCTTTCATCTTCTGGAATGGAGTAATACCATAAGTAGCCTTTTCAGGGTGTCTTTTATGGAAATGTTTCTGCTGTCTTGATGGTTTTGTGGCTTCATTAGGCAACACAGTATTACAAATAAGACACATGGGATGTCGCTGATCAGAATAAAACCATATTCCAGTTTTGTAACATTGCATTGACACACTTTCTGTAGTTTCTATTTCTTAGCAGCCTTAGAATTCAAGACTTCACCACCTTCGGACCCATAGAGATCATGTCGTTTGTATACAGGTGTCCCCCGCTTTTCGAATGTTCGCTTTACAAAACCTCACTGTTATGAAAGACCTACATTAGTTCCCTGTTTTCGCTAACAGAAGGTGTTTTCACTGTTACGAAGAAAGGCAGCGCGCGATAAAAAAGGCAGCGCGCGCCCCGAGCAGCCGCTCTCCCCCAGATTCGGAACTGCATTCTCGCCGGCATTGCTTAAACACGTGCCTGTGAGCAGCCGTTTGCAAGATGAGTTCTAAGGTATCGGAAAAGCCTAAAGGAGCTCGTAAGGGTGTTACACTTAACGTAAAACTAGACATAATTAAGCATTTCGATCATGGTGAATGAAGTAAGGACAAAGTGAGTTTGACTTGTGGAAGTTGATGAAGATGATGTTGAAGAGGTTTTGGCATCCCATGACCAAGAACTGATAGAAGAGGAGCTGATGCAATTGGAAGAGGAAAGGTTAACAATTGAAACCGAATGAGTAATGATAATGTACGACTTTAATTTTGAAAGGGTACGTCGGTTTAAGGCATATTTGCAGGATGGTTTGAGTGCTTACAAAGAACTGTATGATAGAAAAATGCACGAGTCTAAGCAGTCAAGCAAGCCTTCCACATCAGCCACAGCAGACGATGAACCTCGACCTTCGACATCGAGGCGGGCAGTCATAGGAGAAGATGACCTGCCTACCCTAATGGAAACAGACGACTATGAGATGACACCCCAGTGTCCCACCACCCCAACCCCCAGGCCACGGACAGATACTGATTCACGGAGAATGAAGCGGTAGCCGGGAGGCACACAGCACATCTTTAAGAAAAAAGCCGAAATAAACAAGCTAATGAATTAGGTGCCGCCCGGCATGTAATTGTCGGCCCAGATCAGAGACGAATGTCGATTGCGTCACCTCTGATCTGGGCCAACATTTACATGCCAGACAACGCCTATTTAATTAGAATGTTTACTTCAGCTTTTTTCTTAAAGATGTGCTGTGTACCTCCCGCTGTACCCCTGCATGCTTCGTGGATCGGTATCGGTCGGCAGCCTGGAGGGTGGGGGCCACTGCACCACCCAGACTCCAACGACTCAGTTTAACACACCATCACCAGTGTGCTCAACATTGTCCCAATTCCGGTAAGTGATACTACACTGTACATACATTATTTCTACTTTATATTGGCTGAGTATTTTTATGTGTTATTTGGTATGATTTGGCAGCTTCATAGCTTAAAGGTTACTGGAGAGAGTGTTTTTGCCAACAGTGCTTGCGTGAGATTTTCAGTACGGAGATCAGTGCCGGCAATGATTGTGGAAAATTATTTCTACTTTATATAGGCTGTGTATTTATCATATCATTCCTGCTTTTACTGTTTGTTACTGTTATTTTAGGTTTTAAGTGTTATTTGGCATGATTTGGTAGGTTATTTTTGGGTCTACCAACACTCACAATATTTTCCTTTATAAATAAATGGTAATTGCTTCTTCGCTTTACGACATTCCGGCTTACGAACAGTCTCATAGGAACGCTCTACCTTTGGATGGCGGGGGAAACCTGTATATCCATCATTAACGGAACTAAATTGAAATAGAAAATTAACAAAATCTTCTGGGAATGGCTATCAGATGTTGACATTGGCAGCAAGTTGACACAGATGGAACGATGGCAGCAGCACACAAAGGAATGGTGAGGCGAAAATGAAGACAATTACAGCAGCGAAAATTACGTTGACGAGGATTCAGATTGGAATCTAAATGTTAGTCAGAATAGAGCTGGTGTTCAACAAACTACCCTTATTCCAGTTAGCATGATTGATCAATCACGTAAGGTCTCATAATCCCCAAAGGTGAATCTTGACCACACATATGAAGCAGAGGTAACTTTGAACACCTCAAGAGGAATCATCTGGGTTGGCAAGTTCACTGATTTGCTCTATTTCACCGTTTGGTTCCAGCCAGCGTTGTAACATTGCACGACCTGTTTTCCATTGATCTGTAGAGAATGTTAAGAGGGTGTACTTGAATTACCGACTTATACTGCATGAACTCATTCCATGCCGTGAGTCAAGGGGAACTGTTGGGCGCCCTGGTTGCTAATTTATGCATCCCCGATGGTGTCTGTTTGGTTGGTAAGATCAGATGAGATTGCTGAGTTTCAGTTGGTTTGTGATGATGAGTGCTCACCGCCTGAAGAGCTGTGGTTCTTCCCATGTTCCAGTGCCTCATCCGTTTTTTTTTGGAAGTACCTTCTCTACTAACAATCAGTCAGTTCTCATGCCTCAGCTTAGGGTACTGCTTACTGCCCCCCACACCAAGAATCTTGAACACCCCCCCCTCAACAACTTCTATTTCCCCTAACGACTCCTTAGGACAAATAACTGCCCCCACTGGGAATCACTGAGTTATTACAACAGAGTTATTAAGTAAATAGCATCCAGAATAAAGAAGCAATATTTATCAAATTTAACACACACACACACACACACACACCTTAATTCATTAAAGTGGAATAGGATATTGGCTCCGCTCTTCCAGTCAATCACAAAGTGAATTTGAATAGCATTTCAAAGATACTAATCTGAAGCCTGCAGAGATCAAACTAAGAACTTATAGTGGAGAAAAGTTAACCCCTGTGGGAATGACATTCTTAGCAGTGAAATATAACAACCAACAAGCTACATTGGGCCTGTATGTGGTGAGGGCCAGCATTGTGGGGACGTGATTGGCTGAGACAACTACAACTTGATTGGAGATCCATCCACCACTTGCATGCCATATCCCTGAAAGAGAATCAACTGAAAGCAAATTAAGAAGGGTACTGGATGATGGTATAGTATTGTTCAAGGATGGCATTAGAAAACTCAAACAAGTAAAATAGTGTTAAATGGATATGCAGCAATCAAGTTTTACAAAGCCATTCTGGTTCTTTATACTGACTGTGACAAAGTAGTCAGTGAGCTAGGTTGCCTGGAGGCTGCAGGAATTCTTCCCAAGTTTGATTGGACCCCATGGGCAATGCCAGTGTTCCCAGTAGCCAAGAAGGATAGGTCTGTCAGGATCTGTGCTAATATTTAGGTCACCATCAACTTCAGTATTGAACGTAGATCAATATCCTCTCCCCAGGATAGAAGATATCTTTGCAAACCTTTTAAAAGGGATATATTTCAGCAAAATGGACTTAGCTAAGGCCTCCCTACAGGCAGAGATGGAAGAAAAGTCCAGAGTGTTTCTTACAATAAGCACTCACAAAGAGCTTTATTGTTATAATAGGCTTATTTATTTTTGGAGTGGCATCTGCACCTGCATTCTTCCAGAAAGCTATGGACCAGGATCTGCTAGATTGCCCAGGTGCTCAGTGTTACTTGAATGACATCATTGTTACCAGTGTGGATAACAAGGAATATCTTCAAAATCTGAAGATAAGGATACAAAGTTATGGGCACAAAGCATGATGCAGCAAGTGTGAATTCTTTAATCCAAGCATCACTTACTGTGGTCACGCCATTGACACACAGGTATTACACAGTGTGCTGAGAAAATTCAAGGCCAAAGGGCATGTCACATTTGCAATCCTTTTTAGGATTTGTTAATTACTATAACAAGTTCCTACCAAACCTGGTTACTATGCTCCACCCTTTGAACTCATTACTACAGATCATGAAGAAATGACAATGGACAAAGCAGTGTGAAATGTTTTTCCAAAAGGTCAAGGAAATGATGATGTTAGACTCTGCACTTACACATTATTATTGGTATCATCCAGTGAAGCTTGCCTGTGATGGCTCACCTTATGGTATAGGTGCAGTCATGTCATAAGTTATGAGTGTGTGAAGAGAACACCCCCTAGCCTTTGCATCATGGTCCTTTGCTGATACAGAGAAAAATTATGATCAGATTGACAGAGCAGCCTTGAGTCGAGTTTGGGGTGTGAAGTGTTTCAACAGTACTTGTATGGGAGAGAGTTTACCTTCTTTACTGATCATCAACCACTAATGTCCATTCTCAATACACAGAGGGGTGTTCCACTAACAGCAGCGGCACGAATGCAGAGATGGGCTCTGTTTCTTGGAGGGCACAATTACAAGATCAATTTTAGGAGGACAACCAATTATGAAAAAGCTGATAGATTGTCCTGTTTACCCTTGGGAAGGTAAATGCTGGAAAAGTTTACAAAAGATGTCACTTCTCTTGATGTATTCTCCCTAATGTAAATCAAACCTCTATTTCAGAAGAGATGGTCCAAAGGGAAACCAGAAAAGACTCCACACTCTCTCCAGTCTACATGACAATACAAACTGGCTGGAGTATGCAGCAGAAATTGCAGCACCCCCTTTTTTTTTAACCAGTGTGGAATGAAGCCCTTGGAGATTGCCTTATGTGGGGATTTAGAATTATTGTATCATCGAAGCTGAGAGCTAGGGAGTTGGATGAGCTACATACCGGTCATCCAGGCATGGCCAAATGAAAGTGCTGGCTCGAAACTTTGTCTGGTGGCCTGGGATAGATCAGTAGATCAAAGAGCTTGCCATGCAATGTTTAGGATGCCAAGACATCCAGAAGATGCCAAGAGCAGTCAAATGATCTGCATTGCCCTGGCAGAATATTCATGTGGATAATGCTGGACCACTTTTGGGCATGAATTTCTTTATAGTAGTGGATATATCTACAAGGTAAATTTTATTATCAACGTAAATATATGTCACCGTTTCCAACCCTGAGAATCATTTTCTTGTGGGCATACTCAGCAAATCTATGGAATAGTACCTATAACATGGTTAATGAAATATCAAGCAGAGTGCAGAAGACAACAAATAGTGCAAATGCAAATATAGATAAATAGTAATAAGTCATATCATATGAGATAAAGAGTTTTTGAAAGTGAAATCATTGGTTATGGGAACATTTTAATGATGGGGCAACTGAAGTTGAGTGTAGTTACCCCCTTTTGTTCAAGAGCCTGATAGTTGAAGGATAATAACTGTTCTTGAACATTGTGGTGCAATTTCTGAGGCTCTTGTACCTTCTCTCTTCAAGAAGAGAGCATGACTTGGGTGGTGGTGATTTCTGATGCCATATGCTGCTTCCTTATGAGAGTATTTCATGTAGGTGAGCTCAGTGGTTGGGAGCACTTTACCTGTGGTGGACTGGGTGAATCCATTACTTTTTGTAGGACTTTCTGTTCAAAGGCATTGGTGCTTCCATATAGGTGAAAATGCAGCCAGTCAATGTATTTTCCAGTACACATCCATCGAACTTAGTCAATTTTTTAGATATTATGCCGAAACTCCACAAACTCCTAGGGAAGTCGAGGTGCCACCATACTTTCTTCACAATTACACTTATGACAAGTCCTCTGAACACCTAGGAATTTGAAGTTGCTAACTCATTCTTCCCCTGATCCTCTGATGAGGACTGGCTCATGGACGTCTGGTTTCCCTCTCCTGAAGTCTATAATCAGTTCCTTGGTCTTGCTAACATTGAGTAAGAGGTGGTGGTTATGACACCACCCAGCCAGATTTTCAATCTCTCTCCTATATGCTGATTCATCACCACCTTTAATTCAGCCCACAACCGTGATGTCATCAACAAACTTGAATATGGCATTGGAGCTGTGCTGAACCACACAGTCAAGTGTAAAGCGAGTAGAGCAGGAGGGCTAAGCACGCAGACCTGTGGTGCACTTGTGCTGATGAAAATTGTGGAGGAGATATTATTGCCAATCCAAAATGACTGGACAACAAGTAAGAAAATCAAGGACACAAGGAGGTATTGAGGCCAAGGCCTTGGACTTACTAATTAGTTTTGAGGGGATGATGGTATTGAATGCTGAGCTGTAGTTTATAAAGAATATCCTGATGTATGCACCTTTGCTGTCCAGATGTTCCAGGGTTGAGTGAAGAGCCGATAAGATGGCATCTGCTGTAGACCTGTAGCTCCGGTAGGCAAATTGGAACTGATCCAAGTTGCCTCTCAGGCACGAGTTGATATGTTTCAACATCAACCTCTCAAAACACTTCATCATTGTGAATGTAAGTGCAACTGGGCAATAGTCATTGGGGCAGGTCACCATGCACTTCTTGGCATCAGTATAACTGAAGCCTGCTTGAAGCAGGTGAGTACAACACACTACCAAAGCAAGAGATTAAAGATCTCAGTGAACACACCAGCCAATTGATCAGCACAGGTCTTTACTTTGTGGCCAGCTACCCTGTCCAGTTTGGATGCTTTCCGTGAATTTACCCTCCTAAAAGCAACCCGCAGTCAACTTCAGACACTGAGATCATAAAAACATGGGGTGATCCCACAAGAATAAGAAATCCTCCACAGTGATTGAATCTTTAGGCCTGAATGGGGCACATTAAAATTTACTATACTGTGGATGTCTATATAGTAGTTGTGTTATGTAGTATTCTGTGCATATAGTTGTGATGCTTTCTCTATTGAGTTAAAAGTTTATAGCTAAGCGTGGAGGTGTGTTGTGTATTTAACATTTCAGTAATATTCTACATATATTTTTTGCTTAAGCATGTTATTGGTTACTAATCAATTATGGGTTTTATGTAAAAGTACATGAATGGCATATGTCATTATGCCACCACATCATATGTGCATACATCACTAAAGTAAAATGAAGTAGGAGCATGTTTATCCCCAGGCTCCCATGCTTTCCTTTTGATTTATTTTGGAGTTACAAAACATAACAGAAACCATTTAAAATAAGCAGGCAGCATGAATTTCCTTTACAGTCTGCTGGGGCTAAATAGTCACAGTTTAGTTACGCATCTTAATAGATGCATTTGTTTACAGGCCTTTCTCCTCTACTTACACTAGCTGTATAAAACTTGTTCACCTTATAATTACTCATCTGCACCATTGTTTGCTGTACTACAATTTACTGTATGATTTCCATGCGATTTTTAATGTGCAACCTTTTTCTCCTCTCCTTATCATCCTTACTTTACAACTCCCTTGAATAAATTCCTCCATTTTCAGTTCTATTGCTCCTTCTCCTGCTGCTTGCTGAAGTCTGAAATCTCTCAATGCCATTTGCTATTTTAGGGCCTCTGTTGGCATTGTCTGTAGAGCATAACAGGCTACTTATCATTGCTGGTACAATTTCCAAAACTCCTCGCCCACCATCCTTCTTAATCAGTACTTTCACTGCAAGCTAACCTTTCCAATGCAGCAATGTAGAGGTTCCAGATACACCCACATCCATCTCTTCACTAGCTCTTGTGTATTTCCTAGAAAAAAGGAAGAAGCTTTTATTTACTCTGTGATACTAATTATCCAAGGATGTCCTCAATTTCCGCCAGCTGAAAATAAAAAAGTCTGTAGCAATGAACCTTCTGCAATCCCTGTACCAAATCAGGTGCATACTCAATACAGAAGTTCAACCTATTGACGTTGATTCAATGACATGCAGATTCCCACTGTTTATTCTTGGTTGGCTCATGAAACAACATAATTTTAATCGCAAAACACTCAAGCTGGAATTGAATGATAAGCAAAGAAGGAGAATGGGTCAACCAGGCTGGGAAAGAGATGAATAAGAAGTAGGGAGCCTTCAGGAGAGTGGGCAAAAATCCAGAAGTAGGGGCCATCTGGGAAGAAAGAAAGGAAACAGGAAGGAGTGAACAATCATGAGAGGCAGAGAAATATTTGAAAAGGAGCAAGAAAGGGGAATTTGGGAAGGTGATCTGGAAGAAGAGGGCTGGTTGTACTTGTTCAGGGAACACCTACTGCAAGACACCATTAACAGGCACTTCACCTACCACCATCGATAAAACTTAGTTGAAGCGCTAATATCTATGTCTGATCCCACACCATCTAAGTATTGCGGTTCTTTTCCTGCATAAAAGCCACTATGTAAATGATTGGCATTGAAAAAGAAAGGTGCACATCAACAATCTGCAGACAGTAAATTCTGTTAATGTTAACTGAGGAAAATAATTCTCCTAGCTAAGCTTCCAGAAGAAATAATTTATCAGTGTTTTTTTGACTAAGGTGTTCAGTTTGGCATTGCTGATCAAGGTAGAGATTTTGCAGACTCACAGTGAGAAACATGGTGATATACAGCATTTAAAAAGCTGTCCTCTGAGATTTCTTCCAAGTTTACAATACAAGTAAGGTGGCGCAGAGACACAAGTGGTAGAGCTGCTTCCTCGGAGGACCAGGATCAGTCTTACACTAGTTTGCACATTCTCCCACTGACTGCATGCATCTCCTCCACTTGATCCAATTTCCTCCCACGTACCCTAGATGTGTGGTTAGCAGGTTATTTTTCCACTGCAAATTTCCCTTGCTGCAGGTGGAATCAGGGAAAATTAGTAAGAAACCCAAGGCCATTATTCTGGATGTTACCTGGCTGTTAAGAAGCCCTGGATAAAAAGATATAATAGAATTTTAGAATTGTTTTGCAATGGATGGTGTGTATTTAAAGAACCTCAGTTCACAGGCATAGATGGCAAAGTTTGGATCCTGTGTTCCACGATCATGAGGACAAATGCCTCTGCAGTTGTTGACATTGCTGTTCGATTTGAAAACAACAGCAATTCCAGGTGGAAGACCCTCACGTAGAAGTCCCAGATGTATAAGCATCAAGAAGATGTGATTAAGGGACACTGTTCCATAGAGAATGTTGGCTTTTATGTTTTTCTTGGGGATGCCTGGAGGAAATGCTCACTCGAGAATAATTTTTTACTAAACCTCCTTGGGATCACAAAATTCCCTCGGAATAGGATTGCTCTGTAAAGCAACATAATCTCAGGGGTTGAATGACTCCATCAACAGTATGTTCTAAAGAAATATGAATCATGAAAGTGGCAAATTATCAATAACTAAATGAATTATTGATTCATGAAACAATAAGGCATGAGAGCACATACTTACTTTCTCGTAAAGATAGGTCTCTATTCACAGCAGATTACAGATGGAAAGTGGTGATTTAACTCACTATAATGCAGATGACTGTCAAAGGACAATCTATACAAGCCCATATTCAATATCCAGGAGAATAGTATTGATATACTGATGAGCCAGATGCCACCCTAGTCCCCCAGCATGAACACTTCTGCAGTTCGCCAGTATAAAGAGGTATATAATTTAAAAACGGGGAAGTGTATTCAACATGTATTATACTTTATCTTCAGCAGCATCTGTCAAGAAGGCTCAATGTGTGATATTGAGAACAGCTGCTGTTGAAGTCTGCTTGATATAATGCATTCCTCTGATTCCCGGTCAAAGTGACCTAACAGAGGAGGAGACATACATGATACTGGAGGAACTCAGTAGGTCAGGCAACACCTATTTACATTAATAAGCAGTAATGTTTCAGTCAAAGACCCTTCATCAGGACTGGTTGACGAGTCTTGGCTCAAATCAGTGGCTGTTCATTCATTTCCATAGATTCTGAGAGACCTGCCGAGTTCCTCTAGACTTTGGTACGTGTTACTCTGGATTTCCTGCATCTGCAAAATCTTCTTGTGTTAGAAGAAGAGACAGTAAAGGAAACAGACAATCATGTAAAGGCACAATGCTTAATAGCTTAAAGGTACAATTATCCGTATTAACAGTTAGTCTGTAAAGGATTCTCACCTTTGAATGAAGCCATTTTTAGAGCAGCCAGACCTGCTGTAGAGACTCATGCACTCAGTCTAGGCAGATATTCAGTGAAGTACTTGGAAAGTGCTAGGAATTGAACTCCCTATCATTCCCTCCAATCCCTCTGAGAGAATATTAACCTGTTCTCATTGATATTTATGAGATCTTGCTATGCATTGATCCATTATAGAAGTGACCACTTCAGAAGCATATCATTGGTTATGAAATGCATTGGGGCATCCTGAAGTCATTCTTACTTGAGATTCCTGTGCTGGAATTATTGAGAAAGAAGTGAAAATTCATATATCTTCAAGTCAAGTTTTGTTCGCAGCCCTTAAGAGAAACACACACATTTCTACTTTGAGTTATAGATTCAGAACCTCCACCTGCTGATCCACTTGGATGAACTTCTCAAACTTGAGCTTGTTTGGTGATCCAAGTAGATCTTTCTGTACTATAAACAGCATGGTTTGTGATCGTCACAGTTTCTACAAATGCTAACTAAATAATAACAACCAGTGCATAGGTGGTTATTAACTTTTCAATAACTCCTGAATGTGATTGGGAGAACAGTAGATTTATCTGGAACTTTATATATTAGTGCAACTTTCCTTATATCCTTCAAACTACTAGTTGTACATGCTTTTAGCTAATTAAATTGTTTTTGGAATTGAAAGTGGTTTCATTAGTTAATATGCAGTTAGATGTGCAATGCCAGGTACAGAATTAAATTTCTAGTGCCAGCTAACAGAGTCTTGTAATGCCTCATGTATTTTAAGACAAGCCTATAAATTTGAGAATGAAGGAATCACTAGAGCCTATCTGATAAATAAAGTACATTTTTTGTCTGTTTAATCTTGTTTCCAGAGTCAGAGGAGCAAAATCTGTGGATAATTCCACAAATTATTTTCTTTTGTTTTCATCTCCTCAAATATTGATTTGTGATTATTTAATTGATTTATAACTCACTGTGATGAGCATTGGCACTCCTTCCCTATGTTATGATTCTTCTTCTCTTCTGCCTTGTTTCAGTTTTGGTCCACTAGGATCACTTATGTTCCCAATCTGAATGGAAGGTTCATACCAAAATATTAACCTGCTATGACTCTTTACAGTTGCTGGTGAAACTGTTCTTTCAATACTTCCATCTATAAGCTCATTTTTTAGTTTGATAACAGTTATCATTTTATAAAATAGACTGTATAGTTTTCAATATCACATTGTAGGAAAAATGTGATTACACTGAAGAAGGTGCAGAGGAAAATGATAAAGGTGGTGCCTGTGATGAAGTGATTCAATTATGGGAGAATCTGGCAACATAGAACATAGAACAATACAGGCCCTTCAGTCCACTATGTTGTGCCAACCTTTTACCCTACTCCATGATCAATCTAATGCTTCCCTTCCACATGACCCTCCATCTTTCTTTCATCCATGTGTCTAACAAAGTGTCTCTTAAATGTCCCTAACGTATCTGCTTCCACCACCACACCTGGGAGTATGATCCATGCACCCATCACTCCTTGTGTAAAAAAAAATCTCTGACATACTCCCTATACTTTACTCAAATCACTTCAAAATTATGTTCTCTCATTTTAGCCATTTCCACTCTGAGAAAAAAGTACTGTTCACCACTTTATCTATGCCTCTCATCATCTTCTACAGCTCTATTAAGTAACCGCTGATCCTCTTTCACTCTAAAGAGAAAAGCCCTTGCTTGCTCACACTGAGACATAAGCCACGCTCTCTAATCCAGACCGCATTCTGGTAAATCTCCTTTGCACCCTTCCTAAACCTTCCACACTCTTTCTATAATGAGGCAATCAGAACTGAAGGCAATATTTCAAGTGTGGCCTTATCCAGAGTTTTACAGAGCTGCAACATTACCTTGTGTATCTTGAACTTAATCCTCCAACAAATGAAGGCCAACACACCATACATCTTCTTAACCTCCCTATCAACTTGCATAGCAACTTTGAAGGATCTATGAATGTCAATACCAAGATCCGTCTGTTGCTCCGCACATCTAAAAACCCTTATACATCTTTGTACTCTGTCTTCAAGTTTGAACTTCTAAGATATATCATTTCACACGTTACTGACTTGAACTCGATCTACCACTTCTCGGCTCAGGGTAGTGGACTCGCGTTCAGGAACTTTGTGGTTCATGTTCAGTGTGTTATTTGTTTACTTTTTAATTGTTTGCACGACTTGTTCTTTTTTTCTATACTTTGAATGTTTGATAGTCTTTGTTGTGAAGGGTTTTTCTACAATAGGATCTATTGTGTTTCTTTGTTTTGTGGCTGCCTGAAAGAAGACGAGCCTCAAGGTTGTGTGCAGTATAATAAATGTACTTCGAACAAGATTCTGTCACTTGAAATCTTATTTGAATACTTAAGTACTGATTTTTAAAAGGTCTGAAGAGAGTTATTTTGGAGATAGAAAATCTTTTGGTTATGTACTGATCTCTTCAATATTCTTTCTTCATGAGGTCAATGTGTGCCAAAGGTTCTAACTCTGAAGGCTTACCCGTTGGCTCTTTTAGTTTATGACTCCAGTTTCAGATCTGAAAATATGAGCTCAATGTATTCAAAATCTTTAACTAATCCAAAGAGATTAAGATACCTTATGAAAGTTCTCCAGAGCAAAGTGGTATGGATTTGCAAATATCTGACGGTGGTGGAGGGACAGATAACATGGGAGCTGTGTAACCTCTGTTGTAGCAAGAACTAGGCCTCAATCCTTGGGCTTGCCTGCTGTTGCAGACCATGTGAGAGACACGGAAGCATTTACAGTTTGGTGTCCAATCTGGGGCCTGGCCTTGCTCATCAGTGCTGCCCTCCTGTATTCAAGCAGTGGAATGACAGGCTAGATTGTGTGCACCTGCAGACTGCCGGAGGCTGTACCATTAATTGCCGAACTTAGTTGTTCAGGGTCTTGGAGTAGATATATGTTTTTTTTTCAAGTGAATATGCTTTGTTGCTTGCTATTTCGATTATGTTACTCGCTATTTTTGAATGCTTGCTTGCTATTTTAAAGTTTTACACCCTGGCCCCAGAGGAATGCTCTGTCATGATTTGATTTGCAAGATCTTTGGTAACAAGTTGAATTCTTAGTATCATTAGCTGATCACTTCTATTACAGTTAATAACATAGGATTTGGTTCTTATATGATGTGATTAAGAATATTTTGGCTGGTCATTTTTAATACAAGAGCTAAATCAGGGATTTGATAACATGGGACTAGTCTACATCAAGGTATTTGTAGTAGGGTGCATTTATCACATTTGGCCACACTAAGCCAGAAATTGACCAACAACAAGTTTTAAGAAGTTAATTACTAAGAGACAAACATTAACCTGGTTCCCCCAAAGTTTAGAAGGTTATAGTTTAACTTAACCTGGTTTTGCAAATGATAAAGGGCTTCAACAAAGAGAGACTATTTCCACTGGTGGGAGGATGCAGAACAAGACAACATAATCTCAGGAGGGTATCAGGAAACCTCTTCTTCCAACAGGCTTAGAATAAGTGTCAGTTGAAATTTTCACTGGATTGATTTTCACTAAATAAATGTTTCAGGAGATAAGAAACAAAGATAGGTAAATGGACTTGAGGTACAAAACAGCTGAGATTAACTGAACAACAGAACAGGCTTAAGAAGCTGAATGGACTGCTCCTGCTCCTGTAGTCAAGCGAAATATATATTGATTCTAGTTTTATTCCTTGGTGAGGACAAAGCTTTTGTACATCTTTGATTAAAAATAAATCTATCTGTACAAGCTGACTATGCAATATGCACCTAGCCTTGTCCACCAAATTAGTATGACATTCTCACCATTTCTGAAATGATTCACCAACTTGATGGTAGATGAGTGATAGAAGATAACTCATTATTATGAAAATGAAATATAAAAATTGCCTTGGGCAAAGAAACCTCATACCATCTCAGAGAAATATGGAGAACAATATCAATATTCGGGGGATGTTAGAAAGCTGTGTGTTGCCAATAATGATATATCAATCTAAATCTTGGAATTTCCCCAAGGGAAGAGAAGGAGACTGAATACTTTCACCATTATTGACAAGATGAATGACTATGAAGCATCTTAAACAGCAAAGTCACAAAGAAAGCTAATTGTACTGCAATCTCTCTTAACAATGATTCACTGCCATTCAGTGGGAAAAACTTCAGTGAACCAGGGCAGAATACAAATCCTAGCAAATTTCTTCCTAAGCTTTTCATAAATGTAGTATCTAAGTAATGCATAACAATTCCCATTGTCAGTCATCAAATTTAAGGGCCTCAATTTAATGCCAGTTTGGTAGATAACTTTGGCACAAAATGAAATATTAACAAGGTAGTTATGGAAACTGAAGGGGAGCACTCCTCAGACATTGTTAGCAGCTCACAACTACCTGGATGATTTTATAGCCCATTGCTTTACTGAAGTCATCTGTCAGCTTAAGCAATTGCACCACTGATGAGTCAGCACAGACAAACGGTTTGGGAATATTATCAGACTTGATCCCAAGAAACCTGGAGGGAGCCCAGATCTTACTATTTCACAAATTAACACAAACAGGAAAAGTGGACTACAGGTGGGGCTCTTTTGCCAGTCAATTGGTCAAAAAGTAATTGAAGATCTTCCAATCCCAGTGAAACAGAAAACCTGCGCCCAATTGATAATTAATTTTCTCAAATGAGCATACACCTTCTCTGGAGTTGCAATCTTGGCTTTCAGCAGTTTCAGTATTGATATGTATCACGTAGCTATAATTTGGGCATTAGCTTTTTCTAGGTCTGTTTCAGGTTTTTTATGGTATGCTGCACTATTGGAAATAATTTACTTTGATATACATAGACAAATTCAAATCAAGCACTCTGAGTGATATTTTCTGAATTCTATCCCTAGTCAATATGTGTTGGATGACAATTGAGAACATGACTGCTCCATAGCCTGCAATGGAATTGTTAAGTCTCAAATGTACATGTAGAGAAAAAAAATTGATTTTGGGCAGCAATAGGCAACAAATATATGTAAATCGTTGAATTGAATTGGCTTTATTACTTAAAACCTTCATATACAAATCTTTAAATCGTTACGTTACATCTCCGTTTAAAAGTGCAATCTGCAATTTATAGTAATTTGTAATAAATAGTGTGAGCAACAGGACAGTCAATATAGCATAGAAATACAATTATATCAGTGTAAATTAATCAATCTGATGGCCTGGTGGAAGAAGCTGTCCTGGAACCTGTTGATCCTGGCTTTTATGCTGTGGTAACGTTTCCCGGGTGGTAGCAGCTGGAACAGTTTGTGGTTAGGATGACTCAGGTCCCCAATGAACCTTCGGGCCCTTTTTACACACCTGTCTTTGTAAATGTCCTGAATAGTGGAGAGTTAACATCACCAGATGTGCTGGGCTGTCCGCACCACTCTCTGCAGAGTCCTGCAATTTAACAGTATAGAAACAAGAAACTGATGAACAAAAACAAGCAAGAATAATAAAAATTAGTAATGATTTACATTCAGCCTGAAGATATTTTTGTAGCTGCTGTTATTTTGTAGTTGCTGAACATGTAATGGTATCAAACAAATGTTTTTGTAAAACTGCAAAAGCACAGAACAGCTACAGCACAAAAGGTGAACATTTGTCCTGTTCAGAATGTACTAGCTCTCTTGAAAGTGCAAACCATATAGTGCTAATTCTCTCTTCAAACAGTAGTCCTACAAATGTTTTAGCTTTAGATAATTATCCAATGAACACCATTGAATCGGCTTCCAATCCTACTTCCCACCGTGTAAAAAAAGACATCAGGAATCAGGTTTGATTATTTCATCAATCACCTTCCTTTTGAGTCACATCGTCTTTGCCCCATCCACTTAGGGGAAGAGTTTATTTTTGTCTACTCTGTCTATACCCATCAGGATTTTAAAATCTCTGTTCTATCACCCAGTATGCTCCAGATTCTCCAATCAATCCATAACAAAATCCTCTTATCCTCAGAATCATTTTGGTAGATCTACTCTGCACTCTTTCCATGACTACTTGTGTCTACATTTGTAAAACACGAGATTCCGTATGAATTTAAAAACTATTCTCTCAGTTAGCACTGTTACTTTCAAACACTTTCAAAGCATCCATAAGACCATACCCGATAGAAACAGACCATTCACCCCAATTGAGCCACGCCAGTCAAGATGCCCCATCCCGGCTAGCCCCATTTATTGGCATTTGGCCTATAACTTTCTAAACTTTTCCAGTCTATGTACCTGACAACTAGCTAATGAAAGTTACTACTCTATTTGCCTCAAACACTTGTTATGGCAGATCATACATACCATCTTTTGTGGGCTAAAAAAAAATTCCCCTTGAAGTTCCCATTAAATCTTCCTTCTCTCACCAAAGTCCTTTAGTTCTTGATTCCCCAGTCCTGGGAAAAAGACTGAAAGCTTTCTAATATCCTTCATCATTTTATAGACCTCTATAAGATCATCTCTCAGTCTCTAAAGAATAAGGTCTTTATTCTGTCCAACCTCTCCCTATAGCTCAGTGCCTTAGTGTTCCTGTAAATCTTTTCTGCACCTTGTCTGATTTAATACCATCTTTCCTATAACAGGGTGATATAATACTCCAAGTGTCATCTCACTAATGTCCTGCCCAGCTGCAATATGACCTCCCACCACCTCTAGTCAATGCCCTGGCTCATGAAGGTCAGTGTGCTAAAAGCCTTTTTCAACACATAGTCTATTTGTGCCTCTAGCTTCAGGGAACCAGATCCTTGTACACCAATGTCCCTTAGTTCTGCAGCACTCCCTAAGGGCTTGCCATTCTCTATGAGAGTCCCACCTGGATTTGCCTTTCTAAAATGCAATAGCTCACACTTATTCAAGCATGCATATACACCAACATCTCCTTGTTGTACCTTTAGAATTGGGTCCTCTAATTTATATTGCCGTTTCTCATTTTTCCTACCCAAATGCTGAATTTTGCATTTCTCAGCATTAAATTCCACACCTTATCTTATTGTCCAATCCACTAGCCTGCCTACATCTCTTTGAAATATGTTTGTAGCCTAGAATGCATGTCATCAGGACACTTACTCGTGTTTCTAGAATCTCCTCTTAAAAAATTTCTAGCTAATCCAGAATCTCAATAATATCCCCTCGAGACTCCAGCAGCATCTCTTTCTTCGGTGAAGAATGGGGTAAAATGTACATTGCATTATCTGGTCCTATGGATTCCCAGTGGTCAGAGTCCATTACATTGGAAGTCAACTTAAAAAACAATGTACTTGCTTAGACAATCTGGGAATTGGTAAGAAAATTATTTTTTTCCCTAACTCTATCAATCTGCTAACTCTTGCTGATTTCCAAATGTTGCCCAGTGAAAAAGATTAGTTAGAATAGAGGAATCCTTGGGTATCACAAATATCAAAAGTATAGGTGAAAAGAGCATCTTAGAGGAAAAGATAAAGACAGAAAATTGATAAGATTAAGGGAAAAGAAGCATCTAAACCTTGGGTTTGGTCACCAAAAGGCATCAATAATGAAGCACAGATAATTTACGTGTCTTCATAATCCAAACTTTTAAATGGGGAATAACACTAGATCTAATTAGTTAGAGAAATTGGAGTAACAAAGGTTATTCTAATGAATATCACTGATTCTAACTAAACAGGAATTTGGCTTTTGTTGATATCTAAGATTTGGAACGTAAACAGAATTTTGAATTATTCTTGCTCATGTAAATATTTTACATACGAACGTAAGAAATAGGAGCAGGAGTAGACCATCTGGCCAATCGAGCCTGCCCCGCCATTCAATAAGATCATGGCTGACCTGTCCGTAAACTCAGCTCCATCTACCTACCTTTTTCCCATAGCCTTTAATTCCCTTACTATATAAAAACCAATCTAACTGTGTCTTAAATATATTTAGTGACGAAGCCTCAACTGCTTCCCTGGGCTGAGAATTCCACAGATTCACCATTCTCTGGTTAAAACAGTTTCTCCTCATCTCCATCCTAAATCTTCTCCCCCGAATCTTGAGGGAATGTCCCCTGGTTCTAGTCTCACCTACCAATAGAAACAATTTTCCTACTTCTATCTTATCTATCCCTTTCAAAATTTTGTATGTTTCTATAAGGTCCCCTCTCATTCTTCTGAATTCCAAAGAGTATAGTCCCAGGTGACTCAATCCCTCCTCATAGGTTAACCCCTTCATCCTTGGAATCAACCTAGTGAACCTCCTCTGCACTGCTTTCAAAGCCAGTATATCCTTCCTCAAGTATGGAAACCAGAACTGCACACAGTGCTCCAGGTGCGGCCTCACCAGTACCCTGTACAGTTGCAGCATGACCTCCCTGCTCTTGAATTCAATCCCTCTAGCAATGAAGGCCAACATTCCATTTGCCTTCTTAATAACTTGTTGTACCTGTAAGCCAACTTTTTGCAATTCATGAGCAAGCACTCCCAATTCCCTCTGCACAACAGCATGCTGCAATCTTTCACCATTTAAATAATAATCTGCTCTTCTATTATTCCTTCGGAAGTGGATGATCTCGCATTTACCAACGTTGTATTCCATCTACCAGACCTTGGCCCACTCACTTAACCTATTTATGTCCCTCTGCAGACTCTCCACATCCTCTGTACAATTTGCTTTTCCACTCAGTTTAGTGTCATCAGCAAATTTTGCTATGCTACACTCAGTCCCCTCTTCCAAATCATCAATGTAAATGGTAAACAGCTGTGACACCCCAATCACCACCGACCGCCAACCAGTGATATACATATTGTTCTTTACTTATAAGCAAAACTTATTTCCAGAAGTGTGTGGTTTCTATCCACTGCCTCCTTCCAATACCTAGAACCTTCTGATGGCCTACTAGCACCCAATGTAACTTGATTTTCTTAAAAGAGTACGACAACTAGTCACACCTGATAAGACTGGTGCTACACAGATGTTACACATGGAACTGATATTTTTCAATAAGCACCAAAGTGACAGAGAATCACGACTTGTGCTTTTAATAAGGCAAAGTTTATA
Source organism: Mobula hypostoma (assembly GCF_963921235.1). Classification (NCBI taxonomy): domain Eukaryota; kingdom Metazoa; phylum Chordata; class Chondrichthyes; order Myliobatiformes; family Myliobatidae; genus Mobula; species Mobula hypostoma. The sequence continues at coordinate 142,785,114 of NC_086099.1, forward strand.
GTGGGTGAAAGGTAGAATGCTGGCCTGAAAAGTATTGGAAGAATACAGTGTAAAGTTCAAAAGAAAGAATGGAAATATCTCTCTTCTACTTTGTTAAAATCAACAAAAATTCAGCTACAGGAATCTTCTCTTAAATGCCTGGTCTGTTTTGCAAACCACAATCCGATTTCTTACCTGTAATTTTGAGCATGGTGAATTTTGGGGAATGGAAAGTAGTGATTGTGCTCTGGTACTTCAGTGGCCCAGTACATTGATCACTGCCTGCCCTACCATGCTTGAATATCCAAAACTGGTCAGCAACACACTTAGGAAGATAGCTCTCACTCATTTGGTTTTCTGTTACTTTTCTGATGATTATTTTTGTTACTGGACAGAAAACTACTAACTTTAATGAGAGAGATTTCAAATCTTCACACAAGCTACTGTGTGAATTGGACCATCAAGCTTCCAATTAAATTTGTTAACCACAGTCCCAAGGATTGATTCCCAGAGCACCCTTCAGTGGATTCATTTCAATTATCTCTTTAACAGGATACAAGTCAACTCTCACAGGAAGCACTCCCCAGTAAAAAGATTCTTCTCTCACAATGCCCTGAGTACCTTGCCTTTACCCTGCTTTGTATGGCATCGGAATTGATTCAAGTCAAACATTTTAAACTGCCAGAGTTGATGAGCAACCCCATCGAGTTAATGTTGGGTGCCACGCACTAATGAAAACAGTATTGCAGTAAATGGGAAGAACAAAATAGTGAACGAGAAGGTCAGTTTTTCAAGCGTAAAATCCAGTAAATCCAACTAGTATGAAAAATATGCTTCATTGTTCCTGAATCAGAGTCAGAATTAGGTTTATTATCACATACAAATATATTGTGAAATTTGTTGACTTGTGGCAGCAGTATAGTGCACAGATATATATTTACTATAAATTACAATAAAGTGCAAAAGAAAGGAATAACAAAATGGCGTTCATTGGTTCATGAACTGTTCAAATATATGAGGTGGAGAAGAAGAAGCTGTTCCTGAAATGTTGAGTGTGAGTCTTATGGTCCTTTACATTCTCCCCAATGGTGGTAATGAGAGGAATCCATGGATGGTGAGGGACTTTAATGATGGACATCACCCCTTGAAGATGCTGTCGAGGTAGGGAGATTTCTATCCGTGATGGAGTTGGCAGAATTAACAACCTTATGTGGCATACAACAGGAATTCTGCAGATGCTGGAAATTCAAGCAACACACATCAAAGTTGCTGGTGAACGCAGCAGGCCAGGCAGCATCTGTAGGAAGAGGTGCAGTCGACGTTCAGGCCGAGACCCTTCGTCAGGACTAACTGAAGGAAGAGTGAGTAAGAGATTTGAGAGGGGGAGGGGAAGATCCAAAATGATAGGAGAAGACAGGAGGTGGAGGGATAGAGCCAAGAGCTGGACAGGTGATAGGCAAAGGGGATACGAGAGGATCATGGGACAGGAGGTCCGGAAAGAAAGACAAGGGGGGGGGGGACCCAGAGGATGGGCAAGGGGTATATTCAGAGGGACAGAGGGAGAAAAAGGAGAGTGAGAGAAAGAATGTGTGTATAAAAATAAGTAACAGATGGGGTACGAGGGGAAGGTGGTGTCTTAGCGGAAGTTAGAGAAGTCGATGTCCATGCCATCAGGTTGGAGGCTACCCAGACGGAATATAAGGTGTTGTTCCTCCAACCTGAGTGTGGCTTCATCTTTACAGTAGAGGAGGCCGTGGATAGACATGTCAGAATGGGCATGGGATGTGGAATTAAAATGTGTGGCCACTGGGAGATCCTGCTTTCTCTGGCAGACGGAGCGTAGGTGTTCAGCAAAGCGGTCTCCCAGTCTGCGTCGGGTCTCGCCAATATATAAAAGGCCACATCGGGAGCACCGGACGCGGTATTTCACCCCAGCCGACTCACAGGTGAAGTGTTGCCTCACCTGGAAGGACTGTTTGGGGCCCTGAATGGTGGTAAGGGAGGAAGTGTAAGGGCATGTGTAGCACTTGTTCCGCTTACACGGATAAGTGCCAGGAGGGAGATCAGTGGGGAGGGATGGGGGGGACGAATGGACAAGGGAGTGGCGTAGAGAGCGATCCCTGCGGAAAGCAGGGGGGGGTGGGAGGGAAAGATGTCCTTAATGGTGGGATCCCGTTGGAGGTGGCGGAAGTTACGGAGAATAATATGTTGGACCCAGAGGCTGGTGGGGTGGTGGGTGAGGACCAGGGGAACCCTATTCCTAGTGGGGTGGCGGGAGGATGGAGTGAGAGCAGATGTCTGTGAAATGGGGGAGATGCGTTTAAGAGCAGAGTTGATAGTGGAGGAAGGGAAGCCCATTTCTTTAAAAAAGGAGAACACCTTCCTCGTCCTAGAATGAAAAGCCTCATCCTGAGAGCAGATGCGGCGGAGACGGAGGAATTGCGAGAAGGGGATGGCATTTTTGCAAGAGACAGGGTGAGAAGAGGAATAGTCCAGATAGCTGTGAGAGTCAGTAGGCTTATAGTAGACATCAGTGGATAAGCTGTCTCCAGAGACAGAGACAGAAAGATCTAGAAAGGGAAGGGAGGTGTCGGAAATGGACCAGGTAAACTTGAGGGCAGGGTGAAAGTTGGAGGCAAAGTTAATAAAGTCAACGAGCTCTGCATGCATGCAGGAAGCAGCGCCAATGCAGTCGTCGATGTAGCGAAGGAAAAGTGGTGGACAGATACCAGAATAGGCGCGGAACATAGATTGTTCCACAAAGCCAACAAAAAGGCAGGCATAGCTAGGTCCCATACAGGTGCCAATAGCTACACCTTTAGTTTGGAGGAAGTGGGAGGAGCCAAAGGAGAAGTTATTAAGAGTAAGGACTAATTCCGCTAGACGGAGCAGAGTGGTGGTAGAGGGGAACTGATTAGGTCTGGAATCCAAAAAGAAGCAGAGAGCTTTGTGACCTTCCTGATGGGGGATGGAAGTATATAGGGACTGGACAACCATGGTGAAAATAAAGCGGTGAGGGCCAGGAAACTTAAAATCATCGAAAAGTTTAAGAGCGTGAGAAGTGTCACGAACATAGGTAGGAAGGGATTGAACAAGGGGGATAAAACCGTGTCGAGGTATGCAGAAACGAGTTCGGTGGGGCAGGAGCAAGCTGAGACAATAGGTCGGCCAGGACAGGCAGGTTTGTGGATCTTGGGTAGGAGGTAGAAACGGGAAGTGCGAGGTGTGGGAACTATAAGGTTGGTAGCAGTGGATGGGAGATCCCCTGAGCGGATAAAGTTGGTGATGGTGTGAGAGACAATGGCCTGGTGCTCCTTACCCAAGATCCACACAGAAGTAAGATAGATCGGCTGGTTGAGTGATGTCACAACAGCAACCTTGCTCTCAATGTCAGTAAGACCTGTATTGTTCCCCAGCATCCCCGGTCCACGGTGCCAAATCAGGATGCCAACCTGGAGGGAGGATCTGGGAACTGAACTTTGTGCCTTCCCAGGGAACCCTGATGGACCGAGTGTACCCAGGGGACACTGGGTAGTGCATCAATCATCTCCCTTGCGGCCTGCGCCGGGGAACCCAAGGTACCACAGCCATAGGAGGACAGGCCACACAGCAGACACCCCCGACACCGCTGGAGCAAGAGGAGGACCAATGAGCCTCAGTAATTCACACTGGAAGTTCCAACCTGAAGTTCCCCAGATACAATGATGTCAGCTGTCTGGAACTTTACCAGGCGCAAGTCAGACGCCACATGGCACAATGAGTGGAGCCCCTCCAACACAGCAGTGCATCCTGCCCTGACACTGGAGGGGATACCCCGTGGGCCCTCCTTGACCTAAGGCCAGATCAGCAGTGGCACTGGAGGGGTATTTTGGGCAGAGGCCATTGGAGGATGCAGTGAGGGAAGAACTGAGCAGCAGGCGGCACCATGTTGGAAAAAGCCTGAGGGCATTTGCAGCAGATCTCCGCAACTGTGCTCAGCATGAACACTCCCCTCCCCAGTTCCCTTGCACAGCCCAGGAAGAGCTTGCCCTCCACACCCCTGCAAAGAGTGCCTTCAGCAGCACGTTCACATGACATTGCCATCATTACTGGCAGAGGCAGAGAGGGCAGAAGCAATTTTAGCCCCCCCCCCCCCACAAGGTGTTCCAGTGTCGCCCTGTACACGGTGAGCCTGGGCTTGTGTCACCGAGGCAGAGGAGAGAACTGACAAGGGGGAGCCCGTGAGACAGGTCTGACCAGCACCCTGCTGGCCCCATCTTGTGCCGTGGAGTGAGCTCTGCTACCGGTGTGGCGGGGCGGGCCATGTGTGCACCAGTGCCATGCCACAGCCCAGAGCAGACATTGGGAAATTCTCTGCCCAGATGTCTCTGTCCTGAAGCCTTATGCTATCTTCGGGACTCACCAGAGATGGGTTGCTGTTCGTGCAATGGATGTTTTCCAAAGACAGCAGACATCTCTTGCAGCTGGTGGTCTCCTGGGGTTCCTCACCACGGTGATGCGGTCGGAGCACGGACTGGTGTATTGTGCTCTGTTGGGGGCCCCACCCGGAAGAAGGGACCATTCCCCAAGCTTGAAAGCTTCTACCAGTGGCCAGGAGAGGTGCTCGACAACATCTCTGATGTGCTACGCTAGGTGTGGTTGCCCGAGCAGCAGAAGGCAGTCGCGATACACCCAGTGAGGCTGAAGGAAGGAAGTGACACTTTGGGTGCAGTGCCTCTAGCCTCATCAAACAGTGCCTCACATGGGGGAGCTACACACACCCACAGTGACCCAGGCGGCAGCGTTGACCATCACCTGGACCTTTGGACTTTGTTGTGGACTCTAGGGTTGCCAGGGATGGCTGAACCCTCAGGTGGGGGCAGTGTAGTGCCCCAGGAGGTGCATGGTTGACTGCCAGCCCCAACATTCCTAATGGCCAGCACTATTTATTATTCTTGTTTTAAAGTGCTTTTGTGGGATTATGATGGGATGTTCATATTCATTTATTGTTACATTTTAGCTTCAGGTATACAGTTATTTGCATGTATGTTTGTGAGTCACCCTGATCGTTACCGGGGTGTGTAATAATCACCTCCCCCATCTGTATGTGACTGAGTGGGTTTTCTCCCTGGGTTATAGCTTGTTGCAATAAAAACGATGGTTGAGCTAAATGAACTTCTCTCATCTGTCATCATGAACTAAATGCCCACCACAATGTGAATTAATAGTAATTACAGATTTTTTTATCTATTGCGCTGTACTGATGCCACAAATTTGCTTGCAGTTATAGATTGCATGATGCGTTCTTTTTTCCTGCACATTGAGTATTTGATGGTCTTCTTTATTTTTATGGGCGCAATGTGTTTTTTTTTCCTCTCTGCACATTAGGTGTTTGACGGTCTTTTTTATATAGGTTCTTTTGGGTTTCTTTGTTTCGTGGCTGCCTCTTAGGAGATAAATCTCAAGGTTGTACGAGGTTTGCATACTTTGGTAATTAATGTACTCTGAACTTTGAACTTTAGAACATTGGGCTAAGCACACATCCTTGAGGTGTACCTGCGCTGTTAGTGAGGTGGGAGATCTTATTATCAATCTGTACTGACTGTGGTCTCTGATGAGGAAGTTAAGGATCCAGTTGCAGAGGAAAGTACCAAGGCCCAGGATTTGAAGCTTGTTGATTAGTAGTGAGGAGATAATGATGTTGAATGCCAAACTGTAATAAATTCACAGCAGCCTGATGGACTTACTGCCGTTATCCAAGTGCTGCAAAGCCGAGTAGAGAGCAAGTGATATCAAGTCCACTGTAAGCCTGATATGGTGTTAAGCAAACTGCAGCTTGACCAAGTTATTGCTCAATCACTGTTACATCCAGCCATAACCAATCTCTCAAAGCTGTTGGTTGATACTTATTGAAGTAGCTCACCTTGCTTTTCCTTTCCTGTGCACTGTTTCGATTGATGTCCTTTGGTTGGAGTTGTGAGTCTCTGACCGCAACAGTGAAAGAAAAAAGATGTCTATAAACACCCCAGCCAGATGGTTAGGACATGTTTTCAGTACCCAGCTATGCACACCATCAAGGCCTGACATCCTACGAGGGTTCACCCTCTTGAAGGATATTCTGGCATTGACCTCAGAGACAGAGATCACAGGGTTTCCAGACACAATGGGGATTCGCACAGGTGTAGCATTATTCTCCCTTTCAAAGCGTACATAAAAGCTTTAAGCTCTTATATTTCACATTATACAGAGTAATGGCATGCAACCATGTCACAGTTGTGTCCTGCATCGAACTGTGTCTTTAAGTTCACAAAGAATTGCCTTTTCACTCTCATGATGGTCTTCCATGATCATGCCCGATCATCTTGCAAGATTCTGGATCGCTATAGATCTAGCCCTCAGCGGCCTTTGAAACTCCAAGTTTGTCCAGAACTTCTGTCTTTGGAAAATTCAGTATGTTCTCAAAGGCGCACACTGATCCATAGAGGTCTTGAAGTTAGTTACAGCTATGGCATATTCATTCAAATCTGAAAATGAACCTTTGAATATGGTCCAGTCTACTGATTCAAAGCATTTTCTGTATAATGTTTAACATGGGAAATCATTCTGAGTGAACATATTGCAGTGCTTCCTTCACCAAAGGCCACCACAGCAGTACATTGAAGGAAACACCGGAACATGCTGAGCAGATAGCTAATAGATTTCTCGGCCAATGAACCAGAGGCAAGGTTGGTTGAGAAATAGGAATTCAAGCAATTAAATAAATCTGCCATTTAAAAAAAGATTGACTTAAGTAGTGAATAAAATCCTTGATTATTATGAAAAATCTGTTTAATTCACTGCATTTGAAATGAATTTCACTGAAGCTATAGAGCTCCAGGTCTTGGTGAGTTTATTCAACACTTCAGGTAGTGGTAAAACTAGGAGCTCAAATTTACAAGTTAGAAAAGCAAACCAAATTGGAAAATACATCTGACTCAGGATTGTTTCTAGTACTGTGGAGTCTGGGTGTACTGTGCTGATGTGAATACTCATCAGGGACAGATAACTCAGTGTTTATATTATTATATGCTTATCAGTTAGTCTTTTCTGGTTACGGAATGGGGATGGAACCAGATTCAGGCAAACAATGCAGGAGAAGCACTGGAGGAAAAGTTTCTGGATAATATGTCACAGATCAAAGAGGACCAACAATTCACCCCAATTACATCCAATGTGAATGTGATTTGAAAGTTGCTTCAATCTCAATTATCCTTCTCATAGTTTACAGAACAAAATGATGCCCCTTGATTAATTTTTAACCAAAGTTTAAAGAAACACCCTTAGTACGGAATCCATCCTCCATTATATAGAATCCTTCTTTTAACAATGAATGAGCTATTTTGGATGCAGAGCTCCTGTATTATAAGCAAAGCTGGCAAATAAATACGGACAGTAACAAATTTTCTGTTTCATTGGTATTGACTGAAAGTTGAATCCTCAAAATATCTATACCATGGGCTCATTTAAAAAGCAATTTGAACAAGTTGAATTTCCCTGCTGGCAGGAATATGACTTGGACTTATTAAGTAATTACATGTGAACTCCTAAAGAGTTAATTCTGGCAACAGTGCACTCTTTTAAATGGTTGCAACAAAATAATTAACTGTATTTTTTCACAGCACTGAGACACAACCCGATACCAAGAGGATATCTCAGATATATTGGCCTCTTTGATCTGCTGTTTCTGGATGCTCTGACTATAATATTAAATATTAGTAAATTTACCAAGACTCCGGAGCTCCAACAGCTATAACATGACAAGGGCTCACCCAGATCATCTACTGATATTTCTACAAAGTTGTAGCCCTGAGAATAAACAATTACCTGACATTGTTTTTAAAGGCGTAACTACCTGAAAGCAACAAGTGTCCTTTTACAACCAAGTATCACATTTACTCGATAGTTATAACTAAACAACTTAACAGACCATTTTTTTGAAAATGTTGCAAAACAAAAAGAACATAAGCAACTCAAAATACTAATTAAAGCAACACACATCAAAGTTGCTGGTGAACGCAGCAGGCCAGGCAGCATCTGTAGGAAGAGGTGCAGTCGACGTTTCAGGCCGAGACCGTCCTGACGAAGGGTCTCTGCCCGAAACGTCGACTGCACCTCTTCCTACAGATGCTGCCTGGCCTGCTGCGTTCACCAGCAACTTTGATGTATGTTGCTTGAATTTCCAGCATCTGCAGAATTCCTGTTGTTTGCGTCAAAATACTAATTGATATTTTGTAACATCTGAAAATCATCTTTTGACAATTAATGTTCCAGACCCCAGATAGCTCAGAGATTAAACATGAAAAAATATGCCATTTAAATAATAACATATTGAAAACTTTGTTTGGGGCAAAGTCTATTGAAGTAATTATTTGCATTTGCACATTGATTGAGTTGTAGTTGTTTGATTAAAATGTTTTATATTATGTTTCAATTGTTAAATCAATCAACTGAAGCCAAAATTTAATGTGTGTGCTTTGTTGACATCATAAGGAATTCAATATATCAACTAATACAATAAATTTATTCATTTTTGTCACAAACTGATTTACAACTTGGTTCATGTCTCATGCTTGACAGCAATGGCAATATATTGAAAAAGAAATAATCACAAACCTATCAAATAACAGAGAAGAATACTCTATGGACCACGTTGACAAAGAAACTAAGAGTTTTAATTTAAAAAATATTATTCATTTTCTCAGACATTGAACCATTTCAAGAGAGTTTTGGACAAAGAGTAGGCTGGCGAGAGAAGTACTACTCTAGCCTGTGAAATAAACTGAGTCCCTCTGTGCTCACTGAGAGGGACATAAAAGACCTCCTGATGACAACTTGAGAAGTAAAGGAACTTTCCTGATATCTATTCAAATACTTATCCCTTAATCAGCGGCTAAATGGATGATCTGGTAAATCTCAGAGCAGTTTACAAGACTTTCCTAAGCACAGATTGCAGCATTACTTACTTTATAGCAATGATCTCTCTGGCCCTTGAACCTGATTTGCCACTTAATGGCTGATCTGATTGTATCTCAATCCTATTTATTGTCTACCTACAATTATTTTTCACTCAGGAACTTTGCTTATCAGGAACCTACCTACTACTACCATAAGTATATTTTAAAAATTCACTTTCGCCACTCCTTGAGGAACACAATTCCAAAGATTCAATAGCTTCTCAGAGGAAAAAGATCAACCCACCTTTTTTTCTGAGATGGCTGTTTCTTACATTTAAATAGTGGCTCCCAGTGCCAGATTTGGTCACAAGATGAAACATCTCCACCTCTTTCATGTAGGATTTTATATGTTTCTATCAAAGTTCCTGTTACTATTTTAAACTCCTTGGTTGTCCAACCTTTCTTCACAAGACAACCCACTCATTCCAGATATTAATCTTTTCCAAGCACCTTCCAAAGCATTAAAGACTTCCTTAAGTCGGAAGACCTGTAACATATACAACCCTCTACAGATGCTCAGCTTGTATAAAAGAATAGGGCAAACACATCTTAAGTACAACTTCCCTAATCTAGTATTCAGTTACCTCAGCAATGAAAGATAATATTCTGCTGGTTTTTCTAATTATTTGCTGTACCTGCACACAAACCTTTTGTGAATTATGTACTTAGGCAGCTAGGATCTAAAAGTATTCTATCTGTTCTAAAGAATTTGAAAGTATAAAAGGAGTCTCCCCTAAAACCTACTTGCCTACATTTTTAATAGGCTTATTGTTGGATTACCACCAGATGCAAACACCTAACTAAGGATATTTATGAAATGACCAAAACATGGAGGACCGCCCCTGTCTGCAAATGGAGTAGCAGTATTTTTCTGCTGCTCTTAATTTTCTTTCTTTCCCCCTAGTTTAAGTTTTGAATTTAAAATTTTTACTTGTTGATTCTTGAGGGGGATCAATATGTCTATGTCTACAAGAAGTGGGAAGAATTTACCTGAACCTAGTGATAAAGGTAATGGGAAAGGAAAGGTGCAAAAGGAAAGATCTGATGAAATGCCATCATGGGCTGAAGATATCGTTCGGACACTGAATTCAATTAAGGATCAGAATGAGTCAATTTAAGACCAACTGGAATAGAATAGTAATGAAATGAAAACTTAATGAAAGGAAAACTTAAAGACCTGGAAACTCAAGTTACTTCACACGAAGAGGAATTGAAGATAACTAAGCAAAAGTTGTCTGAAGCTACAACTCATTTGGAAAGATATCAAAATAAGATTATAGACCTGGAAACTAGGTCTCAACGAAGGAATATAAGAATTGTTGGGCTGCAGGAAGGAGCTGAAGATGGAGATCTAACGGCTTACTTTGGTAAGTTTTTCCACACTTTATTTCCTACCATTCTATCAAAGCCTCGTGCTATAGAAAGGGCACGCAGGGCCTTTATCTCGAAATCGAAGGACTCTAATAAACCAAGATCTGTTCTGGTTTGCTTTCATCACTTTAAAATTAAAGACCAAATAATGCGACAGGCAAGAAAACAGAGAGTTTTTAGATTTATGGAATCTGAGCTCCGCTTCTACGAAGATTATCCAAGAAAGATAATGGAACAAAGATCAAAATTTGCCCTGGTAATGAAACAAGCATATGATAAAAATCTTTTCCCGTCTTTGAGGTACCCGACAAGAATTAAAATTTTCCCTACTAATTCTCCTACTCGTACTTTTTTTGATCCAAAAGCTGCACTGGATTTTGTTCGGGCTTTACCTGCTGCTGTCACTGATGCCACTGTTGAATGATCCATCTGAAAGGCTGTTTGGCTACTTGTATATTATTCACATTTTGGAAAGAAGATTTATGAAGGTCACTTGTATATTTCATCGAGAGACTAATTAAACAAGACGGATTGTTGTTCTTTATTGGATATTATTGGTTTTCCATTGGAAAGATTTATGGTTTAACTATCTCTGTTCAAATGATCTCTGGACATTCTATGACTGAGGGAATAAGATAAGGCGATTTCTTCCTTTAATTTAATACTTGGTAGCTAATTGGTAGTTTTTCCTACTAATAGGGCTTTTTATATATTTTTTTGTTTTATTATAACATTTTATAATTGAATTTAAAGCTTTTTTAGGGAATTAATATTAAACTTAAACATGGCGCTGGTCTTTCTCTCTAAGAGATAACATTATTTTGGTTCTTTCTTGTTTATTAGTCAATGGAATGTAAATACCTTTTTTTGCTGAGACTTTATTGTCTTTTTCACAAGGTCACTCTACTTTTTTACTAACTGGGGGGAGGGAAAGAAAACACAGACAGAGCAGTCAGCAGCTTTGGATTCTATGGTAGATCGCTTGCCTCTTTCGGGTTTCTGGGTGTGGATGGGTGGGTTTAGAGTTAGGAGTTGTTTCCCATTGGGTGGTTCCAGAGCATGCGTGTTTTTTATTTGGTTGTATTCTTCATCACTGCCATCTTTGATCATTCTGTATTGGTGATCTAACTGTAAATTTTTTTAGTATATTTTCTTTTCTTACTGGCGGTTTGATGTTTATTTTTAGAAGCTTTTTGTATGACGCATGGCTCCGGGGTTGTACACCTAATGGGTTCTCTTTTTTTTTTCTCACTTTTCTGCTCAGTAGGTTTTTTTTTGTTATCACAAAATTTTGTTTTCAATCTTTAAGATAATTTTTTTTGAGGCATTGTAAGTGTTGTTACTTCGATGTACTCATGTTATTTTTCCTATATATGCAATAAAAAGATTTGAAAAGAAAGAAAGAAATGACCAAAACATGAAATTTCTTATTCCAAATTTGGGAGATATTGAACTGGAGTTTATAACTAAACAGGGAGGGGTGTTGAACTAGTGGTTGAGAGATTATAGTAATCTTAACATAACAACTGACTGTGTACATACATCTATTGATGCTTCTGGACACATCTTCAGTGATGTTCCTGGAATCATCGGGTGTTTTGGGTCTTTCAACATCATACAACATCCTCCAGGTGACCTAGCTGGGGCCGATCAGACCCCAGCTTGTGTCCAGATGGCTAGCTACTTATGACTCCATGGCTCCCCTCTTTTGAGCCACAGCCATCTTGCGGCCCTCTCTGCCATATCGGTGGTACTGCGGATGGCTCTCCTCTTCCTCTCTCCCTCGATGCCCAAAATGCTGAAGGCTCTAACTAAAGAACGGGCTATGAATCCCTTACAACCAACCTCCACTGGGAGACACCACGCTCTCCATCCAGCCTGCTGACAATTGCTGACCAGTCCTGTGTACTTGGAGAGCTTCCTTTCAAAGGCCTCCTCCAAGCTATCTTCCCATGGGACTGTCAGCTCCAGCAGCACCACTTGCTTAGTAGACTCAGACACTAGGACAATGTCTGGTCGCAGGGTGGTGGCTGCGATATGGTTGGGGAACTTCAGCTGCCCTTCGAGGTCCACCAACAGCTGCCAGTCCCTTGCAGAGGTCAGAATGCCTGCAGATGTTCTTTTGGCAGGTATTGGCTGCTCCCCAGCTCTGACAAAGGCAATGGTCTGCTTGGAGAGTCGGGACCGCTTCGCCCACTCAACTCCTGCACTGACGGCTTCAGCGATGGTCTTCAGGACCTGATCATGCCTCCACCTGTACCGTCCCTCACCAAGTGCCCTTGCACAGCCGCTGAGGATGTGCTCCAGGGTTCCTCGCTTGGAGCACAGTGGGCACGCAGATGACTTTGCCTTGCCCCATGTGTGCAGGTTTGATGGGCTTGGAAGCACATCATACACTGCCTGGATGAGAAATTGGATGCGGTGTGGTTCGGCTTTCCAAAGATCAGCCCAGGTCACTTTCCTCTCAACCGCATTCTCCCATCTTGTCCAAGCTCCCTGTTGCTTCATTCCCACTGCTTTGCAGGCTCTTGTCTCCTCCGCTACTGCTCTCACCTCCTCCTGAACTAGACGACGCCTTTCCTTCCCTCCGGTGTCCATTTGGGGAGTTGGAAAGGATCCTAGCCCAGCTCGGCCTTTTGTGACCACTCCCACCAGCCTCCTGTGACGTAGCCTCACCTCTGCCTCCTGAACAGCTTCCTCTGCCCTCCACTTCCTGCCAGTACTTACTTGGATCCCTGCTCTAGCCACCTTCGAGTCACTTGAGTCCTTATACTGTAGCACTTCTCTGGCTCTTGTTACCTTGAATTCTTCCTCCAAGGATTTGAAGGGCAGTTGCAGTTTGTTGTGGTGTCCATAGAGTGCGATGCTGCTCAGGCTCTTTGGCAGCCCCAGCCATCTCCTGAGGTGGTTGCTAACCCTCCTCTCTAACAGTAAGCCTCATAATGCTTTTGTTTCTTCTGCTTGACAGTGCAGATGTTAGAACAGCATGTTTATTGACCCGTAATGACCTGCGTTCAAACCTGAACTTGGCTGCGGCCCATGAGGACTTTGTACATTCTTTCCATGTCTGTTTGGGTTTCTGCCAGTTGCGCTGATTTCCTCCCATATCACGGCAAACTATTAATTAAATTTCATGTAGGTGAATGGCAATAGAATTAAAGCAGTATTGATGGACACATGAGATGGAGAAAACGGCAGGGCTGAAGTGAAGAGGGGAATGTGAATGATGGGTTGCTCTGTTCGGAGCTGGCGATGGATCTAATGAGGTGTAAGCTTCTTTTGTGTTGTAATAATTAAGCAATTTTGTCTCTACTTATACAGTATTTACATATGTATACTCATACATAGGTCAACCTGCTGAAAATCTCATGGAACAAAACCCTTGGTGACTGACCTGACCACCTGTTATGTTTTGTAACTCCAAAACATTAAACTAATTAAAAGGAAAATAAGAGAGTCTGCAATGAGGTAAGTCTATGTTTTTGCTTTTAGCGAGGGTTCACGTATCACATGGGGATGTGATGATGTATGCCATTTCGCACTTTTACAAATAATCCGCCATGCAATATGTAAACAACAATGTTTAATCAAACAATATATTTACAATAATACTCAAATATTACTGAAATATTAAATACACAACAATCTTCCCTGCTTAGTTATAAACTCCAACTCAATATAGAATGCATCTCAAATTATATACATAGACTTACATAGACAATTTAAGTATAAGGTAGATGCACCTCTAGCAGCAATCAGGAGGGAGGAGAAGATGGCAGCGCGATGCAGCGCACGCAGCCGTACCGAATGAATATCGATATGTGTAACTAGGGGGCCGTGCATCAAACCGGATTTGATGGGGACAGCCGTGAAAGCGCAGAGGAACTTCTGGAACAACTTCTGAAATGCCTGCTTTGCTGCCGCTGTTACTGTGTGATCGAGAATCACCAGAGACGTAGGCCCCATATCCTCAGCTTTGCGTATCGCCTGTTAGCGAGGCCGGGGTCGAAACGCTCAGCAGAGATGGTGCTCGGTGCATCGGTGTCAGGAGGTGGTCGGAGGCTAAGGGTTTTTCGGACGGACTCGGAGTCGGACTGTTGTTGGATGCTTCCGGGATGCTGCATTGGCAAGTTGGCGGCGCTGGGGGTTTACCGTCTGTGTGAGATGATGGGACTTTGAGAGACTCTGAGACTTTTACTGTGCCATGGTCTGTTCTTATCAAATTACGGTATTGCTTTGCACTGTTGTAACTATATGTTATAATTATGTTTTTGTTAGTTTTTAAGTCGGTTTGTCATGTGTTTTCGTGATATCATTTTGGAAAAACATTTTAATCATTTCTTAATGAATGCATTACTAAATGACAATAAAAGGGGACTGCGTGTCCTCATAATCATCATAATCATAATTATAGCTTTGAGGCTGTGTAGATAGGTCTCTATCAGCTTTGCACATCTGGACACTGCAATTTTTCCCCAGTCTTATTTACAAAACTGCTCAAGCTCTGTCAGATCGCATGGGAATCATAAATTGACAGCCTTTTCAAGTCCAGCCGTAAATTCTCAATTGGATTGAGGTCTGAACTTGACTTGGCCACTCCAGGACATTAAGTTTGTTGTTTTTAAGCTATCACTGTGTAACTTTGGTTTTGTGCTTGGGGTCATTATCTTTCTGGAAAACAAATCTTCTCCCAAGTCACAGTTCACTTGCAGACTGCATCAGGTTTTCCTCCAGGATTTCCCTGTATTTTGCTGCATTCATTTTACCCTCTACCTTCACAAGCCTTCCAGGGCCTGCCACAGTGAAGCATCCCCACAGCATGATGCAGCCACTACCATGTTTCACAGAGTCTCCCACATGCCTTCTGGCAAACTCTAACCAAGATTTCATGTGAGTTTTTATCAACAGTGGCCTTCTCTTTGTCAATCTCCCATAAAGCTGTAACTGGTGAAGCTCCCAGGCAACAGAGGTTGTATGGGTAGTCTCTCCCATTCAGCCACTGAAGTTTGTAACTCCTCCAGAGTTGTCATAGGTCTCTTGGTGGCCTGCTCATCAGTCCCCTTTTTGCACAGTCACTCAGTTTTTTAGGACAGCCTGCTCTATGCAGTTTTACAGCTACATCATTTTCTTTTCATTTCTGGATCATTGACTTAACTGTACTCCAAGGGATATTCAGTGACTTGGAAATTTTCTTGTATCCATCTGCTGACTGTTGCTTCTCAATAACCTTTTATCGGATTTGCTAGGCGTTGTGACGCCAGACCAAGTTATCAGACAATTGATGCTGATGAGAGAGATAAGGGAGACAATGGAGAAACATTCACAATGTTAATGAGAGAGGAGAGAGAAATTAATGGAAAAGGAACACAATTCAGAATATTGACAGACCGGTTGCTTTGAACCTGAACTGTTTGAAGTTTGATGGACAGGCGATACCCCAGCAGGGGGATAAAAAGAACAGGTTCGCTAAGGCACGAAACACCACGAGATCATGAGATAACGAGACCCTGGAAGAGCGGTGTGCCCCCACAAGTTGGTGGAGTTTGGAGGTCCGGTTCGCGGGAACCGACCATAGACTCACAGGGTGTAAAGGTACGATCGGTGGGAACCTGGTGTGTGTGTCCACCCTTGCCTGGGTGCCGGGTTCACCGTGGAAGAACGGTCGTATCTGGAATGGAGGGTCACAGCGGGATAGAAGATATAAAGGGGTCCGCCCGAAAACCAACTGCGAAGACATCAAAGGTCTGCCTGAATCAAATTGCCCCCCCCATCTCTCTCCAACGGCACAACAGCGTTTACTGTGAACTGTACTAAGCTGAACTGAACTCTGTGTCACTTAAGACTGATCATTTTACCCCTAGACTGCGATAGAGCTTGGTTTGATTCCTATTACCCTAGTTCTGTGTACATGTGTGTATTATCATTGCTAACCTGTTGCATTTATATCCTTACGATTGGAGTACTGTGTTACTTATTTCTTTAATAAAACTTTATTAGTTCCTAGTAATCCAGGCTCCAACGAGTGGTCCATTTCTGCTGGTTTGGCAACCCAGTTACGGGGTACATAGCAACGTGTTCTTTTGTCTTCGTGGTGGAGTTTCTGCCAGGACACTGACTCACCAGCAGTTGGGCTTTCCAGACACGGGTGTATTTTTACTACAGTCAATTGAAACACCTTGCCTGCACACGAGTCTCCAATAACAGATCTCCATTCAATTAATTATGTGACTCTAAAATCCAATTGGCTGCACCAGTGATGATTTCGTATGTCATAATAACGAGGGGTAAATGTAATCAATTATTTTGTGCTTTATATTTGTAATTTATTTAGATCACTTTGTAGAGATCTGTTTTCACTTTGATACAAAAGACTTTTTCTGTTGATCCGTATCAAAAAAGGCAAATGAAATCCTGCCAGATTTACAAACTCACTTTCCGCTCTACATCTTAAGCACCTTAGCCATATATAAGTGCTGAAGACTTTTGTACAGTACTGTAGCACCTCCAACATTTTAGCTCTCAGCTTGGATGTTACAGCAACTTTCAATCCCCACATAAGGCAACATCCACTCAGGGCAAGTTCCTCCCGGTGCAGGTAAAACTGGGGGACATTCCAGCCATTCTGGGTGACCATTTCAAGCTGAGACTCTGTGGTCTTTTCTGGTTTCCCTTTGGTCAGCTTTGCTGTAATAGGGAGACTTTTCATTTGCTATAGGGAGAATACGTTTAGAGCAATGTCCTCTTTCATAATTTTTTTTTTGGTATTTGCTTTCCCAAGAGTAAACTTCATTTCCACAATTAGTCATCCTCTGAAATTCCATTTTAGTTGTACCCTCCAAGAAACAGAGCCCATCTCTGCATTTGTGCTGCTGCTGTTAGTGGCTCATTCTTCTACGAATTGAAAATGGACACCAGTGGTTGATGATCAACAATAAGGGTAAACCTCCCATATAAGTACTGGCTGAAAAGTTTTACACCCCAAACCAGTCTCAAGACATCTCTATCAATCTGTGGGTACTTTTTCTCTGTATCATTAAGGGAACTTGATGCAAAAGCTATGAGACATGATCGCATCTACAGGTATACCATAAGGCGAAGTGTCACAGGCAGGACGAAGTGAATCATTGTGTGGGTACAGTGTCAGATGTCATCATTTCCTTTATCTTTTTGAAAGCCAACTCACACTGCTTGGACAATTGCAGTTTCTTCCTGATCAGTAGTAATGAGTTCAAGTGGTGGAGCACAGTAGCCAGATTTAGCAGGAACCTGTTATAGTAGTTGACAAATCCTGAAAAGGACCACAACTGTGACAGGTCTTTTGTCCTTGGGACATCCACCACTGCTTGAATTTTCTCAGCACATTTATGTAACCCTTGTGGGTTGATGGTGTGCCACAGTTTCTGATGATTGATTTAAGGAATTCACATTTGTTATGCCATGCTCTGGGCCCGTGATTTTCTAATCTTTTTATCACCATATTGAGATTGTGGAGAGGTACTTGTCAACCGCACTGGTAACAATGGTGTCCTCCAGGTAACAAGTGCCTGGACAGCCGTGCAGCACCTGGTCCGTGGCTTTCTGACTGAGAACAGGTGCTGATGCCATTCCAAAAATAAGCCTATTATAGCAATAAATCCCCTAGTGGCTGTTTATGGTGATTCACAGTATGGACACTTCTTCCATCTCCATCTATAGGCTGGCCTCAACTAAGGCCACTCTGCTGAAGTTCTTCCCTTCATAAAGGTTTGCAAAGATATCTATCCTGGGCAGAGAGATTTAATGCTATTAGTCTCATTCTTCTTGGCTACTAGAATCACTGGCATTGCCCATGGGTTCCACTCAACCTTTCAAAGAATTCCTTCTGCCTCCATGCAATCTAGCTCACTGGCTATTTTATCACAGAACTGGTATAAGGACTGGATGGGCTTTGCAAAGCGGGTGTGGCAGTTTCATTTCAAACTATCTTACCCTTAATATGTTTGAGTTTTCAAATCCCATCCTTGAACACTGCTGTGGTATCATCCAATGCCATTCTTACTTCACTTCCAGCTGACTCTATTGCAGGAGATTTGGCCTGTAAATGGTGGATGGATCTCCAGTCAAGTTGTAGTTGTCTCAGCCATTCACATCCCCACAATGCTGGCCCTTCTGTTTTCACCACTTCCAAGTCCAGTGTGGCTATGAATGCCATTCCCAAAGGAGTTATCTTTTCTCTAGTAAAGTTCTTAGTTGGATATCTGCAATCTTCAGTTTAGTTTCCTTGAAATATCATTCAAATTCATTTTGTGAACTGACTGAAACAGCCAAGCCAGTGTCCAATTTGGTTTTAATTAATTTGCCATTCACTTCTGGTGTAAGCCATATGGTTTATCTATTGTTCATTTTTATTTTATAAATCTCAGGGTTATGCAGTCCTGTGTCACTCTCATCCTTGTCAAATTTTTGATCCACAGCATGTAGATTAATGCTCCTTGAAACTGCGTCTTGGCTTTTTATTTTTATATTTCCCTGTGCAGTCCATTTATTTTTGTCTGCCCAACATGTTCTTTGGACGTGTCTTACTTTGTTGCATTTTCTGCAAGTTTCACTTTTAAATCTGCCTTTGCCTTGTGTATGTGAGCCCCTGCCACAGTGGTAACACAATGTGTACACCAAACCGGTTTCTGTTTAGATGTTGTAATTTTGTTCAAGCTCACTTCACTTCCTGACTGCAACTCAATTGCATCCCTACTCTGTCCATTGAAACAACTATTACAAGTGCTCTTTTAAGTGTGAGCTATGCTTCAGGTATGAGGCATTTTTGAATGCTTTCTTCTGAGATTCCACAAACTAAACATTCTCTTATTGCATCATGAAGCCCATCACTGAATGTACAATGCTCGGACAACTTCTTCAATTCAGCCACATAAACTGAAGTGGACTCCCCTACTTTTTGATTCCACTATGAAACCTAAAGCATTCTACAATCAACAATGATTTCAATTCTAAGTGATCTTGCAATACTTTCAAGATATCAGCTAAGCTAACTTCAGCCAGTTTGGTTGGAAGAGTCCAACTTCAAAGCAAACTGTATGCCTTTAAATCCAATGCACTCAGGAAAAACTGGTGCCTGTTTCTTATTGGCTATTTCATTTGCTTGAAAATACTGCTTTAATCCATTCATTATACAAAATACAGTTATTGATTGTGCAATCAAATGGGTCAATCTTTCTGATGAAGCCAGCATTTTTCTGCTCATTTTTTAATGATTATTATCACCTGGTACTCACTGTTCATGAACCGGTGAATTTCTCTGTTTTTTCTGCCTTTTTTTTTAACTCAACAGTCTCTGTCTCTTTTTCACTTCACCGTTTCTTGCTGTGCTATTTTTTTAAACTTGAAAGTCTTGCTGCACTTTAACATGTAGGTAGCCATATAAATACCTTGTTGCCACTGTTAGTTTTGTAACACCAAAACACTGAACTAATTAAAAGGAAAATAAGAGGATCCATAATAATGTGAGTCTTTGTTCATTTCTACTTTAAGTGCAGTGCTCACATATCATGTGGTGACATGATGACATATGCCATTTACATACTTTTACAGATAATCCACAATGCATTATGTAAACAACAAAGACTGTTCAATCAAACATTATCATCTTGTTAGCATTTCTAAAGGCTCAGGGATGGAACTACAGATGTTCAAAGGTTCAAAGGTACATGTAATGTCAGAGAAATGTATACAATATACATCCTGAAATAGATGGAGCATCTATTCATGGTACTTTTGCACTCTAAAGGCTCCAGGATGTTACTACAGGCATGGAGTTTCTATTTTGGACATTATTGTACATAGGATTCCTCTCTGGACAACAAAAAACTGAAGGATATCAGAGAAGTAAGAATGCACTTAAGCCTGCAAATTATTCCTTCTTCTCCCCTGTCATTGTGTGATCACAGCATGAACATTCATAAATCCTTTGCTTTCTCAGTGCACACAGTGATTTTCAGTCAGTTGTTAATGGGAACACAAGTAGATGAGTTGGTGAAGAAGGAAGATGGCACATTTGCCTTTGTTGGCCAGGGCACAGGATGTGAGAATTGGGGCATCATATTGCAAATTTACAGAACTCTAGTTTGACCACACTTGGAATATTATGCGCAGTTCTATGACAACAATAATACAGAGGATGTGGCTGTGCTGCAAAAGATGCTGCAGAGATTCACAGGATGCTGCCTGTATTGCAGATCTTTAGTTATGTGAAGAGATTGGATATTCAGGGTTTGTTTTTACTGGAGTAAAGGAGGCTCAGGTGTACCCCGATAGAAGTATATGATTTTGAGAGGCATAGATAAAGTAGATCATCAGAATCTATTTCTCATGGAATGGATATCAAAAACAAAATGGTAGAGGCTTAAACTAAGAGGGTGAAAATTTAAAGGGCATCTAAGAGGAGTTTTTGCTTTCTCACACAGAGAAAGGTTGATATTTGGAATGCCCTGTCAGAAGAGATGACACAGCAACTACAATCACAATGTTTAAGAAGCATTTAGACAGTCAAACTTATAAAGATTTAGACCTAATGTGGCAAATGAGATTAATATTGACCATTACCACAATTGGTATGGATGTGGTGAGTCAAACAGTTTATTTCTGTACAGTACAACTCCATGATTTTAAGCTCAGAATTCGTGGACAACAAACTGCTTCTACTGAACAGTCATCTATCTCTATTGGTGTCTGCAAATTTAACCATTCTTTCTGCAGGAGTTATTGCATGAGGAGTACAGATGTCATAAAGGGCATCATTCCAAGTTCACTTCTTCTAAATAAAAATTAGACTGCAATTTTAAGAGGTACTTAAAGATAATCTTGCAGCATAGAAGGGGGAATAAAAATTTCTGTGGATTGAGTGGCATTGCTTAACACCTATGTAAACAAAGTATAATGCAAATAAGTAGCTGATTTCTGATTTTACAAATTACAAAGGAGAATATTTATTCAAAGCTTCTCTAGAAAAGGGGTCCCCAACCTTTTTTGCATGGCGGACCGGTTTAATATTGACAATATTCTTGCGGACAGGTCGACCGGCAGTGGGGGGGGGGGCAGGTTGGGTGTTAATCACGACCAGAATATAAGTGATAAGTCACTTATAAGTGGCTAATACACTCAATTTCATTTCTAAAGGGGTTTATCTAATGAATTGAATATTAAACACACAGCGCATATTTTCTTCGCATGAATGTAGTGATAAGTCAATTATAACAGTGGTCCCAAACCTCTGGGTCATGGACCGATACATTGCCGTGAAGAATGAAGTGGTACAGTGGTGGCCGGAACACACCCAGCACACCTTTAAGAAAAAAGCCGAAATAAACAAGTTAATTGATTAGGTGCTGCCCGGCGCTTAAATGCTGGCCCAGATCAGAGGTGATGCAATCAGCAATCGCCTCTGATCTGGGCCGATATTTACTTGCCGGGCAACACCTAATCAATTAGTTTGTTTATTTCGGCTTTTTTTCTTAAAGACAAGCTGGGTGCAATGCGGCCACTGCTGTACCACTGCATTCTTCGCAGCCCAGAGGCTGGGGACAACTGGATTATAAGTCACTTATAAGTCAATGGCATCATAACATTTTGAGTAGCGTTTGGATATTAAACAAACAGCATATATTTTCCTCATATGAACATATAAAATCATTGCAAAACACCAATATCGCTGAGTCAGTGGGAGCCCTGGGCTTGTTTTCCTGCAACAAGACGGTGCCATCAAGGGGTGATGGCAGATAGCGATATTCGAAGGGGGTTCCTTACGTCCAGTCCATTCCGTAATTTAGTTTTCATTGAATTCACCACAGAAAACTTCGCTTCGCAGCAATATGATGTTGGAAATGGAAGCAACGTTTTCAGTGTTTTCGTGGCTATCTCAGGATATTCAGCCTTGACTTTGATCCAGAATGCCAGCAGAGATGTTATGTCAAACATACTTTTCAGCCCACCGTCATTTGCAAGCTCGAGAAGTTGATCTTTTTCCCATGCTGATATAGAAGATTCACCAGACACTTTCACAAATAGGTCACGGACCCATTTCTTTGCATGTCTTGGGTCACTGATGAACTCGCGTGCATTAAAGTTCAACAGTGAGCATGACAGGGAATGAAGAAAGGTGCAGCTGACTCAGATCGTTTCATATCGCCAAATCATATCGTTTCCTCGTGACTCGTAGCCCATGGCCCGGTCGCACATGCTTTGCAGCCCAGTTGTTGGGGACTGCTGCTCTAGAATCTCTACCAAGGTAAACTGTACACAAATAGCTTTTTGTTGAATGTATCTCTGCAGTGATGTGTCAGAGTTGAAGTAAATATATTATCAAAGTACATATAGGTCACCATATACAAACCTGAGATTCATTTTCTCATGGGCATACTCAGAGAGTCCAAGAAGCACAGTAGAATCTATGAAAGAATGCACTCACCAGGATGGACAAATACCCAATGTGCAAAAAGCAACAAACTGTAAAAATATAAAAGAAAAGGAATAATTAGAATAAAATATATATAAGCAACAAATATGGAGAACATGAGATGAAGAGCCTTTGAAAATGAGTCCATGAATTGTGGGAACAGTTCAGTGATTGGTGAGTGAAGATGAGTGCAGTTATCTCCTCTGGTTCAAGAGCCTGCTGGTTGAGGGGTAATAACCACTCCAGATCCTGGTGTTCTGGGTCCTGAGGCTGCTGTTCCTTCTTCCTGATGGTAGTGGTAGTAAGAAGACAAGGTGGCCAAGGTGCAGGGGGTCCTTGATGATAGATGCTGCTTTACTGTGACAGTGCCTCATGTAAATGTGCTCAATGGAGGGGAGGGCTTTACCCATGGTGGACTAGACCTCATCCACTCCTTTATGTAGGATTTTCTGTTCAAAGGCATTGGTGTTTTCATACCAGGCCATGATGCAACCAGTCAACCTCCACCATGTATCAATACAAGTTTGCAAAGTTTTCTCAATGGCGAGGATGAGCAGCCAGAAGTTATGGTCTGTGGTCTTAAGGATGGGAAGCGGAGTGATAGTGCAGAGAATGAGGGAATTGGTGGGACTTCTAACAAGGAGAGGCTGATAATAGGACAAAATTGCAGTCAACAGGATGAGTTCTAATGTAAAAGCTGGACAAAATCGAAAAGGATGAATGCAGGACTGAAGGTGTCATATTTGAATGTGCACAGAATATAGAATGAGGTAGATGAACTTTTACTACAGTTACAAATTGGTATGTATGATGTTGTAGGCATCACTGAATCACTGAGTCATGGCTGAAATATTATAGCTGGGAGCTTCATGTCCAAGGATATACGCTGTATCGAAAGGACAGGCAAGAAGGCAGAGGAGGTGGGTGGCTTGGCTGTGATGGTAAAAACGGAAATCAAATCATTAGAAGGAAGTGACGTAGAGTCAGAAGGGGTTGATCATTGTGGATAGAGCTAAGGAACTGCAAGGGTTAAAGACCCTGATGGAAGTTGTACACAGACCCCACCCCCCCCCCCAAACAGTGGTAAGGACGTGGTCTACAAATTACAAGGGGAGATAGAAAATGCATGCCAAAAGGGTAATTTTACAATAGTCACGAGGTACTTCAATATGGAGGTAGATTGAGAAAAGCAGATTGGTGCAGGATTCCAAGAGGAGGAATTTCTAGAATGCCTGTGAGATTGCTTTTCAGAACAGCCCATGTTTGAGCCCACCAGGGGATCAGCTATTCTGGATTGCGTGTACTGCAATGCACCAGCATTGATTAGAGAGCATAAGGTAAAAGAACTCTTAGGGGAAAGTGATCATAATATAATCGAATTCACCCTGAGTTTTGAGAATGAGAAACTAAAGTCAGATGTATCAATTTTACAATGGAGTAAAGGGAATTACAGAGGCATGAGAGAGGAGTTGGTCAGAATTGATTGGAAAAAAATACTGGCAGGGATGATGGCAGAGCAGCAATTCGGAAGGCACCAGGATACATGCACCCCAAAGAGGAAAAAGACTCTAAAGGCAAAATGACACAACTGTGACTAACAAGAGAAGTCAAAGCCAATATAAAAGCCAAAGAGAGGACATATAATAGAGCAAAAAATAGTGGGAAGTTATAGGATTGAGAAACTTTCAAATACCAACAGAAGGCGACTAATAAGTCATTACGAAGGTAAAAATAGAATATGGAAGTAAGCCAGCCAATAATATTAAAGGGGATACCAAAAGTTTCTTCAGATACATAAAGTGAAAAAGAGAGGCAAGAGTGGATATTGGACCACTGGAAAACAATGCTGGAGAGGTAGTAATGGGGGATCAGGAAATGGCAGGTGAATTGAATAAGTATTTTGCATTAGTCTTCACTGTTGAAGGCACGAACAGTATAGTGGAAGTTCCAGGTGAGTTATGAATTGTGTGAAGTAGACAATTCCAGGAAAATTGAAAGGTGTGAAGGTAGGTAAATCACCTGAATGAGAGGGTGTGAACCCCAGGGTTCTAAAAGATGTGTCCGAAGAGATTGTACAGATATCAGCAATGAATTGACATGAATCACTAGATTCTAGAATGGTTCCGGAAGACTGGAAAATTGCAAATGTCACTGCACTCTTCAACAAGGGAGAGAGGCAGAAGAAAGGAAATTATAGTTCAGTTAATCTGACTTCAGTGGTTGGGAAGGTGTTGCAGTCGATTGTTAAGGATGTGGTTACAGGGTACTTGGAAACACATGATAAAATAGGCAATATTCAGCATAGTGTCCTCAAGGGAAAATCCTGCCTATCAAATCTGTTGGAACTCTTTGAAGAATTATCAAGCAGGATAGACAAAGATGACCATAAGACAATAAGACGTAGGAGCAGAATTAGGCCATTTGGCCCAGCAAGCCTCTCCGCCATTCAAATATGGCTGATCCTTTCTTCCCCTCCTCACCGCAACTCCCCGGCCTTCTCTTTGTAATCTTTGATGCCATGTACAATCAAGAACCTATCAAGCTCTGCTTTAAATACACCCAATGATCTGGCCTCCACAGCTGCCTAAGGTACTAAATTCCACAAATTCGCCACCCTCTGGCTAAAGAAATTTCTTTGCATCTCTGTTTTAAATGGATGTCCCTCTATACTGAGTCTGTACCCTCTTAGGAACATAACAACATAAGAAATAGGAGCAGCAGGCTACCTGGCCCGTCAAGCCTGCTCCACCTTTCAATAAGATTATGGGGGATCTGGCCATGGACTCATCTCCACCTACCTGCCTTTTCCCCATAACCCTTAATCAGTTGATGTTGTGTATTTGGATTTTCAGAATACCTTTGACAAGGTGCCAAACATGAGGCCCTTTAACAAGCTACGAGCCCATGGCAATAAAGGAAAGATTCTTGAATGGGTAATGCAGTGGTTGACTAGCAGGAAGCAAAGAGTGGTAGTAAAGGGAGCTTTTTCTGGTTGGCTGCCAGTAACTAGTAGTGTTCCACAGCAATCTGTGTTGGGGCTGATTCTTTTTACATTGTATGTTAGTGATCTAGATATTGGAATTGATGGCTTTGTTGCAAAGTTTGCAGATGATACAAAGGTAGGTGGAGGGCAGGTAGATATGAGGAAGTAGAGAGGATACAGAAGGATAGACAGATTAGGGGAATGGACAAAGAAGTAGCAGATGGAATAAAAGATCAGGAAATGTATGGTCATACACTTTTGCAATCAGAAATGAAAGGGTTGACTACTTTCTAAATGGAGAGAAAATACAAAAAACTGCTGCGCAAAGGGACTTGAGAGTCCTTGTGCAGAATCCCCTCTACCATCTGATTTCTAAATGGGCATTGAACCCATGAACACTACCTCACTACAATTTTTATATCTATTTTTGCACTACTTATTTAATTTCATTATTTAATATACATATATACTTACTGTAATTCAGTATTTTAGTATATTTACCAGGTATTGTATTGTACTGCTGCTGTCAATTTAACAAATTTCATTACATATGCCAGTGAGATTAAACTTGATTCTGATATGGCATTGGACCTTTGCTGAGCTCACAGTCATATGTTTAATAAAGCATTGGTTATGGCACATTTTCTACTCTTGTTTCAAAAGAAACATGCCATGTACTAAAAGTACTTGATTTTCAGCCTTGATGGCTTAACATGATATGCAAAAGAATGCAAGTTCACTTCAGTTGAATATTTAAGAAAATTTGATCAGTGGATCCATTTTCTGCTCCTCTCTCAGCCCATAGGATAGTCCATAAATACAGTATAAATATTACTTCTTTGTGCATACTGAGGGTAATGCAAGCTTTGAAAAGGCATTTCAATGAACTTCTCATCCTGTTTTTCTTTCAGAGATAATACACACAGTGGCCACTTTGTTAGATACCTACCGTATCTAATAAAGTGGCCACGGAGTGTCTGTTTGTGGTCTACAACTGCTGTCACTCATCTACTTCAAGGTTCAACAGGCTGTGCATTCAGAAATGCTCTTCTGCAGACCACTGTTACTGAGTTACTGTCACCTTCCTGCCAGCTTCAACCAGTCTGGCCATTCTCCTCTGACCTCCCTCATTAATGAGGCATTTTTGCCCACAGACCGCCACTCACTAGGATTTTTTTTGTTCTTTTTTGTACCATTCTCTGTAAACAATAGAGATTGTTGTGATTGAAAACCCCAAGAGATCAGCAGTTTCTAAGACACTCAAACCACTCTGTCTGGCACCAACAATCATCTATGGTTAAGCTCACATAGGTCTCATCTCTTCCCCATTCTGATCAACAACTGAACTTATTGACTATGTTTACATGCTTTTATGCATTATGTTGCTGCCACATGATTAGATATTTGCCTTAATGACTATCACCCAATAGCTCTCACATCTACAGTCATGAAATGCTTTGAGAGGTTGGTCATGACTAGATTGAACTCCTGCCCCAGCAAGGACGTGGACCTCACTGCAATTTGCCTATCACCTCAATAGGTCAAAAGCAGACGCAATCACAATGGCTCTTCACGCAGCCTTAGACCACCTGGACAATATACAGAATGGGGAAGAGATGAGACCTAAGTGTTTATATTGTCAGGATGCTGTTCATTGACTATAACTGAGCACTTAACACCAACATTCCCACAGTCTTGATTGATAAGTTACAGAACCTGGGCCTCTGTACCTCCCTCTGCAATTGGATCCTCCACTTCCTAACCGGAAGACCACAATCTGTGCAGATTGATGATAATAGCTCCTCCTCACTAAAGATCGACAATGGTTCACCTCAGGGGTGTTTGCTTAGCCCACTGCTCTACTCTATCTATACCCATGACTGTGTGGCTAGGCATAGTTCAAATACCATCAGCAAATTTGCTGATGATACAACCATTGTTGGTAGAATCTCAAATGGAGACAAGAGGGCATTCAGGAGTGAGATATGCAAACTAGTGGAGTGGTGTCACAGCAACAACCTGGCACTCAACGTCAGTAAGACAAAAGAGCTGATTGTGGACTTCAGGAAGCGTAAGACAAAAAAGCACATGCCAATCCTCATAGAGGGATCAGAAGTGGAGAGAGTGAGTAGTTCCTTGGTGTCAAGATCTCTGAGGACCTAACCTGGTCCCAACATATGGATGCAGCTTTAAAGAGGCAAGACAGCGATTATACTTTATTAGGAGTTTGAAGAGGTTAGCTATGTCAACAAAAACACTCAAAAGCTTCTATAAATGTACCGTGGAGAACATTCTGACAGGCTGCATCACTGTCTGGTATGGTGGGGGGGGGGAGGGGGTGCTACTGCACAGGACTGGAAGAAGCTGCAGAGAGCTGTAGATTTAGTCGGTTACATCTTGGGTACTAGCCTACAAAGTACCCAGGACATCTTCAAGGAGCGGTGTCTCAAAAAGTCAGCGATTATTAAGGACCTTCAGCACCCAGGACATGCACTTTTCTCACTGTTACCATCAGGTAGGAGACAAAGAAGCCTGAAGGCACACACTCAGTGATTCAGGAACAGTTTCTTCCCCTCTGCCATCCGATTCCTAAATGGACATTGAACCTATGAACACTACCTCATTTTTAACCTATTCCATATACATATACTGTAATTGGTTTACTTATTTATTTATTTTTTCTTCTATATTATGTATTGCATTGAACTGCTGCTGATAAGTTAACAAATTTCACAACACATACCGGTGATGATAAACCCGATTCTGATTCTGATTCTGACGAGCAGGCATACAGTGGCCACTGGCATCGATGAGCTACCTTTTTTAGAGAAGACTTCTGGTCAAGGTGATGCCTGTGTACAATGCTCCTTCATTCGACATCTTCAGGATAGATCATGAAACCATATATTTCAATTCCTTCATCTCTTTTATGTTTGCTTTTTGTCTTGAATGTGATCCTGGAACAGTTGGAGCCTGGGATTTGCAGTTTGAAGATGGTTTGGATGTTTCAGCACTCTGCAGTCTCTGAGGGGTTTCTGGAAGGCAGTGGCAGCATGTGGGAACCTGGTGGCAAGAAGGCTGCGACCTGATGCATGACTTCATTTTGCCTATTAAAGTGATGAGGGAGATTAAAACACTGGCTGCCTGCCTTTTTATTTTTGAGGGATCGCTCTGCTATGGGAAGAGGTGACTGCCTTTTTATTGCTGGGGGATCACTCTGCTATAGAGAGAGACACTGCCTTTTTATTGCTGGTGAGATTGCTCTGCTACAGAGAGGGGAGACTGCCTTTTATCGCTGGGGCATCACTCTGCAATAGCGAGAGAAACTGCCTTTTAATCGCTGGTGAGATTGTTCTGCTATAGAGAGGGGAGACTGCCTTTTTATTGCTGGTGAGATTGTTCTGCTACTGAGAGGGAGAATACTGCCCAGGTTTTCTGTGTTTTAGATGTGGACTTGGACTATGGACTTTTTTTCAGTCTTATGGATTTTTTTGTCTTCTATGTTTTTCGCCCAATCTTTCTCGATTATTTATGTGTAGGGGAGGGTGATTTGGGGGCTGATGTGCCTGTTCCATTTTTGTTTGTTTTTGTTCTGGGTGGAGAGATTTGGGGTTGATAATTGTGCTGCTGTTATTTTCTTTCTTGGTTTTGTGGTTATCTGAAGAAGAAAAATTTCAAAGTTGTATACTTTGATAATAAATGAATCTTTGAACTTTTGAATGCACAATGACAGTCAGAAATACAGCCGTTCAATTTAATTTTTCAACTTTAGTACAATCATTTTCAAGTGATTATTTACCTCATCAGCTTTTCTGCTTTTAGTCCTTAACTGAATTTCTTTTGAACCCATCTGTTATAATATTAATGGGATGATTTATTTCATCCTTATTAAGAAACCTTGCCATGTTCATCTTTGCTTGCCGAAACAGAAATGAAATTAATGGTCTATTTCCTTGTATTTTAATTGCCGATGCAGTCTGAAATTTGTGTGTCATATTTATCTGAAAATTTGTTCTTAAAATACTTTTTTTTGTTATAGAATGATAAACGTCTGCCACAAAGCTTATTTCCCCAACACAATCTCACTTTCTGCGCACTCTCATAACTCTGGTTTGTCGTGTTCAACACAAAACTCTGCATGACTGAATGTTAGCTCATTTGAAATGTTGGCATCAGAAAATAGTTTATGATTTAATAGCTTTACAGATGCAGTATTATTTTCAGCATTGACCAAAACTAAATTATTTGAGTATCTTTGGAGGAGCCTGCTACCTACAGGATTTCAAGCAAAAATGCACATTTTACTATGGGATGATTCACACAATTACTATCATGGATATAATTGGTTTCTCAGATCTGCTTGTCTGAATGGCCCAGATGCATTTTAGTACAACTGAATCACTGAATAATGGGTTAATTTCAAACAATGCTGATTAGGATAACTGATCTCCAACCTTATCAGCTGGAGAGGGGTAAATAAGAGGAGATATCAGTGAGTTGTCACTGTGCCTCGGCAAGGTAGAGGTCAGTACGCCAGACTACAACAGCACCCCCCCCCCATCGGTGGTTTTTTTAGTAAGGTTATGATTGGTGTGGAGGGAGTGGAGAGCAGAGCATTCCGAAGGAGTGAGGTTGGAATTGGAACAAGGTGTGGTGAAGTTGAGATGGTTGTTATCCCATCAGCAGTTAGCAATAAAGAGATCCAGAGCAGGCAGAAGACCAGAGCGGGGTGTCCATGAAGAGGAGGAGGGTTGAAGACGGGAGGAAGGGTGGGGGGTGGGAGAGTCCTTGCCGAAGAAGTAGGCTCGAAGGCAGAGCTTGCGGAAGAAGAGTTCAGCATCATGGCGCACGCAGAACTTGCTGAGGTGTAGGCGAAGGGGGACAAAGGTGAGGCCCTGACTGAGGATAGAGCGATGAGCTCAAATATAACTATCTGAACGTGTGCTTCATTTTAACACTGTTTCAGTTTTCGTGCCTGAAGCCACCTTTTAATGTCTCCACCACTAAAGTTACAAGTACTTTCCATTCGAGAGTGTGAATCCATACAGTCTCCTGAAATCTAGCACCATCTCACTTCCAAATTTTATTTCAACAGTGTGAGAAGAACACCTGTATGCAATTTCACATTCAGAGAACAGGATGAAATTAAGGTGTATGGCATTTCCATTGTGTTCACAGGTAGTATTCGAAGTACATACACTCTTGAGCAGGAAGAACATCAAATTCTGACTTAGTAAAGGGATTCCTGGGTATCTAAAAAATGAAAGAAAACAATTACAAGGTTTGGACTGCTATAGAATGAGAGGGAAGAATTAATTAGATTATGCACGCACTTCTTGTAATTTCTAAATCAGAAGAGATTGTGGACTTGTAAGAAAAAGGATTGGGTGAGCAGATAAGCAAATGTCCTCACCACTCTATGACAAACAATAGGCGCAATGCTGCATTAACTTGTGCAGCTAAACCCCAAAGCCCTGAGAGACTTCTAACAAAGTGCATCACTTCTTTCAGACACAATGTACCACCCATTGAAAAAATGCAAGTTGGCCTTGCATTTTTACTGCCCTTATTTTGATGATAAATGTTAAAATCAACTGAGGAGATCATTGGGGTCTCTCTTCCCACCATTACAGACATTTACACCACACGCTGCATCCATAAAGCAAACAGCATTATGAAGGATCCCACGCACCCCTCATACAAACTCTTCTCCCTCCTGCCATCTGGCAAAAGGCACCAAAGTATTTGGGCTCTCACGACCAGACTATGTAACTGTTTCTTCCCCCAAGCCATCAGACTCCTCAATACCCAGAGCCTGGACTGACACCAACCTACTGCTCTCTACTGTACATATTATCTTGTTTATTATCTATTGTAATGCCTGCACTGTTTTGTGCATTTTATGCAGTCCTGGGTAGGTCTGCAGTCTAGAGTAGTTTTGTGGTGTTTTACGTAGTTCAGTGTAATTTTTGTATTGTTCATGTAGCACCATGCTCTTGAAAAATGTTGTCTTGTTTTTACTGTGCACTGTACCAGCAGTTATGGTTGAAATGACAATAAAAAGTGACTTGACTTCACTTGACTTGACTTCAGGCGACCCTGTTCGGAGGGATAAGCAGGTGCTACACCTTACCTGGGGTGACCTGCAGACTAGCAGAGAGAAGGATCACCTTACACCTCCTTTGGTGGAGATGTATCTCCACCCTGCCACCGGCTCTCCATCCCACCATCCTTGATGCACAAGATTTAATTTATTGTTGGTACTTCTTTGTTCTCATGGAACACACTGTACTGTAAACATTGGCTTGACATCATATCAGTACGGAACAGCAGACCTCAAGGCTCTTTATTCTAACTGCACCAAGATGGCAAGGTTTTATTCTGTTCTGAACACCAATTCCTTGGCATGGACTGGACGAAAAGAGTATCCAATGGTACATGTGCTTGTGAGCCCTGAGCATTCTCTCTTATCCCCATTCCCTCAGGCAGAAGATACAAAAGCTTGAAAACATACATCAGTAAGCTCAAAGAGAGCTTTTAGTATGCTGTTCTAAGACACCTGAATGGACTCTTGTACGATTAAGCCAAAGTCTTGATCTCACAATTATGGCTCTTGCACCACTTTGCCTACTGGCACTGCACTCCGAAACTGTAACTTTAACACCATTTTCTTAATTCTGTAATTTTCTTTCCCTTTGTACCACACCCTATCCTCATTATATGCGGGGGATACGTTCCTCGAAGTTGAAGCGTAATGTGAAATCACATAATGTGAATAATTATTTAAAAGCAGAAAATGGGGATGCATTCCAGAGGGCTTCCTAAATATGTTTTATCTGTAATTTATTCAGATTTTCATACCATTACGAAACAAAGGTAGTACTACAAGACAACATTTGTATTATATTTCATCAATTTAAGGTAATATTCAATGTAATAAATCAAAAAAAGTTAACATCCTAGAGTGTACAGTACTCACCAACAGTGGCGGGTGTGTTCGTTCCGGGAGATGACTGGTTGTTGTGGTGTTAGGCAGCTTTACGTAGATAAGCTGGATGGTTTTGGTCGTCAGGATCATATCAAGCACAACAAGGACTGAAGGAAGACTCACAGAACTCTTAGAACTGCCGGCAGTAGAAGCTGTTACCGATTTGAATAAAGTGGAGAGGGTTGTTTGCTTGGCAGCATTTTGTTTTAAATTTGCTAGTAGGGAAGAAGGGTTGATAGCAGGGAAGGACTGAAATGCTGACTCTGTTCTAAACTTGGGTCCATGTCCATGGCTATTTGTGCCAAGTGTTCCGACTTCAACCATTCCCTCACCGTTGGTAAACTCCCGGGATTTTCAAAATTTTCTGTTGCTTGCAGCATCTGAGAGATAGTTCGCCGTAAAATAAATACGTATGCCTTGAATGTGGATTACACCTTGGTCAGGTGGTTGAATCAGCGATGTTGCATTAAGCAGCTGGAAACGCATTGTTATGTTAGGATGAATGCTGTCCAAATGTTTAGGATGGGCTGGTGCATTGTCAAGCAACAAAAGAACTTTAAAGGCAAGATTCTGTTCCTGGCAGTAGTGTCCCAGAGCTGTGTTACCTTCAGCTGATGCCACACTGTTTATAAGTTCCAACTGTTTTTCAAGTGTTAAAGCAGTTCTCTGCCACCCAGCTGACAGCCCAGGACATGACATCGGACACTTTGGAGGCATAGTTAAATATTTCAAATGCAAAATCACTGCACCGTAGGTAAAACCAACAGAAGTTTAAGATCGCGCATCCACACCTTGCCAAAACCAATGTGAGAGTGGCAGGAGAGAGACTGTGAAGCACACGCACCTGACTTGTATTGGCGGGAAAGCGGTGCTTCTCGTCCCTCATGAGACCGTGAGGCATGTGCACATGACTTGTATTGGCGGGAAAGCAGTGCTCCTCGCATAACTGTGAGTTTTGGACGCATATAACGAGACGTTGGTAGAAATAGGTTCCTCGCATAACTGTGAATCTGCATAGCCTGAAGACGAATATAACAAGGATAGGGTATATTTGCTCACGGGCCGTTCAAAATACCTTCATGGGCCGAATAAGCATAGTATCCCAATACACCCTATCCTCGTTATATGCGGGGGATGCGTTCCTCGAAGTTGACACATAATGTGAAATTGCATAATGTGAATAATTATTTAAATGGAGAAAATAGGGATGCCTTCCAGAGGACTTCCTAAATATGTTTTATCTGTAATTTATTCATGTTTTCATACCATTTCGACACAAAAGCAGTACTACAAGACAACATTTGTATTATATTTCATCAATTTAACATAATATTCAATGTAATAAATCATAGAAAGTTAACATCCTCTGGTGTACAGTACTCACCAACAGTGGCAGGTGTGTTCGCTCCGGGAGGTGAGTGGTTGTTGTGGTGTCGGGCAGCTTTACATGGATAAGGTGGATGGTTGTGGTCGTCAGGATCATATCAAGCACAGCAAGGGGTGAAGGAAGACTCACAGAACTCTTAGAACTGCCAGCAGCAGAAGCTGTTACCGATTTGAATAAAGTGGAGAGGGTTGTTTGCTTGGCAGCATTTTGTTTTAAATTTGCTTGTGGGGAAGAAGGGTTGATGGCAGGGAATGACTGAAATGCTGACTCCGTTCTAAACTTGGGTCCTTGTCCATCGCCATTTGTGCCAAGTGTTCCGACTTCAACCATTCCCTCACCGTTGGTAAGCTCCCGGGATTTTCAAAATTGTCTGTTGCTTGCAGCATCTGAGAGATAGTTCGCCGTAAAATAAATACGTACTCCTTGAATGTGGATTACACCTTGGTCAGGTGGTTGAATCAGCGATGTTGCGTTAAGCAGCAGGAAACGCACTGCTATGTTAGGATGAATGCTGTCCAAATGTTTAGGATGGGCTGGCGCATCAAAATGGTCAAGCAACAAAAGAAGTTTAAAGGCAAGATACTGTTCCTGGCAGTAGCGTCCCAAAGCCGTGTTACCTTCAGCTGATGCCGCGCTGTTTATAATTTCCAACTTTTTTCAAGTGTTAAAGCGGTTCTCTGCCGCTCAACTGACGGCCCAGGACATGACATCAGATGCTTTGGAGGCATAGTTAAATATTTCAAACGCAAAATCACTGCACCATAGGTAAAACCAACAGAAGTTTAAGATCACGCATCCACACCTTGCCAAAACCAATGCGAGAGTGGCAGGAGAGAGACTGTGAGGCGCGTGCACCTGACTTGTATTGGCGGGAAAGCGGTGCTTCTCGTCCCAACAGTGAGACTGTGAGGCGTGCGCATGTGACTTGTATTGGCGGGAAGGCAGTGCTCCTCGCATAACTGTGAGTTTTGGACGCATAAAATGTGACGTTGGTAGAAATAGGTTCCTCACATAACTGTGAATCGGCATTGTCTGAAGACGCATATAACGAGGATAGGGTGTGCTTTGATATACTTTTGAAATGATCTATATCAATGGTATGCAAAATGGAGGTTTTTACTGTATCTCAGTACATGTGACAGCAATAAATCAACTACCAGTTACCATCGTTTTAAATATGGCAAATGGGTGATAGAATCCAAATTCCTCCCTGTCCTATTTCCAAGGTCATGAAAAGTACATTTGCTCTACTTAAATTTTTTTTGATGAATTTTCCAAGCCAGACATTAGTGATCTGATAAAAGACAACAGTACTTAAAACCTTTAATGCTGCTTTGTAATTATAATGAAAAACAGAGTGCAATTACATAAACTGACTTGAAGAGTTCTTTTAAGGTGAATTTAAACATTGTGGCCCACTTAGAGCAGCAGGATATTGGTGTCAGCAGCAGACGTGGGGAAGATGGAGGCAGATTTGAAATTTTCCCAAGCCTATTTTTCAGAGCTGCTTTAATGTGATCGGTAATACTTTATTGCTGAATTCCTGTCTAATCAGGGTGAAAAGATGTGATGATGATGTGGTTTCAACTCTGTGAAATGAAAGGACTTTGTCACAGTGACAATTGATGGGTTCTAGAGTTGACTACATCACAGAGAAATGGGAGAAAATGGACTAAAGACTAAATGAAGTTTAAATTTATTATCAAAGTATGCTTATCATATACAATCTTGAGATTTATCTTCTTGCAGGCACTTAAAAAACAAAGAAAACATAACACAATTCACTAAAAAACACACACAAGACTGCCACATATCCAATTTGTAGAAGAGAATAAATCGCGTAAATAGTTTTAAAAAGTATACAAAAACACGTGAAACATGAACTGCAAAATCCACAAAAGTGAGTCCACAGCCACGGAGCCAGTTCAGCACTGACGCGAGTGAACCAGTCCTGGAGCCCAGTGGCTACAGGGCAACAACTGCTTCCAAACCTGGCAGCTTGGGACCCAAGACTCCTGCACCTTCCGCCCGACGGTACCAGTGAGAAGGAAAGGAGACCGGTCAAATGCAGGCACACAGTGCTGAACACCTGTTCATTATCTGCTCCCGTCCTCAATGATTTTAATCTTGCTTGACGCTTTAATCATCACGGAACGTATAATGCCTCTGACTTTCACTATCAGATCCTGATGCTGCGTTCACCCACAGCAATGGCTGCCCCAGCTGCAGCAGTACTTTTGAGAGTCTAGTTTACCGAATCACCCAAGAGGTAGCAAGATCATCAGATCTTTTAGCTGGTTCAAAGGTACATCCTTAAAAGGGAAGTCACTGCAGCGTTCACAGTTCAGAAATGTATCTACTGAAGTGTCTAGTGGTTTTGTGAGCTGTCTGTGAAACGTTGCCGTTGGTCATCTGCACCACCTTGCTAGATATATTTCAAAATGGCTGGTAGCCATAATGGGTGCTAGAGTCCTCACAGGGACAGTATATGGCTGGTAAAGAGAGGCTGCACAGGCATCATTAGCACATCAGTATGCCTAGGGAACTAGTAGGATGAGAGACCCCAGATTCAGTTCTGCAAGAAATGTAGCGGAAGGTGACAGCTGTGGCACATTCACCAATACCATGATGTGCATTTTACTGCAGCTAAAGTACACAAATTTTCCTTTTAAGTCAACTCCAACTCATGACTCTTTACAGCAATTCAAACTGTGGGCATATTCAAACCTTTCTCACCTCATCATCTTGTCACATCGTATCGTCATCTCTCTCATTGCAGAATACCATACGCCCACCATGACCGGCTGCCTGAACCACACAGCTGAGGATAGGACAGATACCTGGTTCAGAACTCACTTTAATCCACCCAGGCTAGACATTGCTGACTTCCAGATAGAAATTCTGCTGTGAGCGAGAAGTGTTTGGATGCACGATGATAGTTTTAATGCAAAGTTTAGACCTGTCATGTTTCCAGAGGAGGCACTCTTGTGAGATTGTAAGTACTCAAATTGTATTTAATCACCTGCTGCTCTCTCTGTATAAAACATGATGTGCTTTGATTTCAGAGGGATTCTACCAAGAAACTCTGCTAGGAGAAAGTCTTCCACATTGTCTTCCTAAATGCTAAGAAAAGCCCTTTTACATCTACAGCTCCAGTTTCTT
Source organism: Mobula hypostoma (assembly GCF_963921235.1). Classification (NCBI taxonomy): domain Eukaryota; kingdom Metazoa; phylum Chordata; class Chondrichthyes; order Myliobatiformes; family Myliobatidae; genus Mobula; species Mobula hypostoma. The sequence continues at coordinate 142,822,401 of NC_086099.1, forward strand.
GTGTGGCTCATTTAGAGTCATAACAGCATTGACACATTATAAGAAAATGTATTGAATTGATAGTACCATGAATGTAAAGAAAGCCATGTACTGAATTGTATTTCTTCTATATATATTATGAATAAAATATACTTCTGAAATTGAAAAAGACTACTTGGAAGCTGTTACTGAGTGAAAGGGGCAGACGTGGAGCTGACAGCAGCAGCTTGACAGAGGTCAGGATTAACTCTCTTCCCCAGTTCCTTTTGTTTCTTACTTAAAATTTGATCATGACTTCTAATATTCTTTGTTCCCTGGGACAGCAGGGACATCAAAACAGCTCCACTTTGTTCGGAACAGACAGGAAGCAGCCTCAGATCAGTGTTCACCATGGCAACACACATTGGCAACAATCATTTCTCAGAAAATGCTCGTCAGTGTTCAAAAGTCAAGCATGGTCCTCATAATGTAGAAGTGCCACCTCAACACTTTGCCACTCCATAATGTGTGGATAAGATGTTTCCAATTAAATTATGTACATTTACATTAAACTGTACTATGTACATCATTACAACAAGGTCCAATCAAACGTGAGGAACATATCTTTAACTTCCATATGGGCACATTGTAGCCTTTCGAACTCAAACTGAATTCTCCAGCTTTAGGCAATTCACTTTCTATGTGTTTTGTCTGTAGACTGGCAATCTCTGCCAGTCCTGATACCGACAGAATTCTGGCTCAGTTCTTCTCTCTGTATGTCCCACAGCCCCGCTGTGAGCAACATACTGCACAAACACACAGACAAAGAAATAATTATCTCCCTCCAACTGCTGAATTAACCCATTTGTTCTTTTCTTATCAGAGTTATTTCCTTTGTCCACTCTGCCTCAGCTTAGACTATAAGACATAGGACCAAAATTAGGCCATTCAGCCCATCAAGTCTGATCTGCCGTTCCATCATGGCTGATCCAGGATCACATTCAAACCCATACAGCTGCCTTCTCATCATATCCTTTGATGCTCTGACCAATCAAGAAACTATCAACTTCCACTTTAATTATACGCAAGGACTTGGCCTCCACCGCCGTCTGTGACAGAGCATTCACAGATTCACTACTCTCTGGCTAAAACTCTCAGCTTCTCTGCAACTGAAAACTAAATTTTTTTCTTTCTTTTCTTGATCTTAGACCTGAAACATAACTCACTTTCTCCTTGTAGCATTTTCTGTTTCTTATTTTGGATCTCACCATTCTCTGTTTTTGATCTATCTTCCTTCACTGCAATTGAACGCCCAAAGTGAAAAGATAGCAAAGAGTGGAAATCAGGATAAATGACATTCTGCCACTATCTTGACTGGATGCCAGGACAAAGCTCCCATGAGGACAGAGGTTGTGAACAAAAATTGCAAATGATACTTGGGCACAGTACTTGAGACAATAACTTTTAAAAAAAGAATTTCAGATGAAATATTATTCCAGCTTTGTTGAATACGCAATTTGATTAATCTCAATTTATTTTGCTTTCTACTTTATTATACATATTAATGTCATTTATGACCTAATTATTCAAAATATAAAATTGTCTATTTTTATACAGTTCTAAACTAAAAGGTCTTGTAAACAAATAAGCATATTTGTTGCATACATAAATTCCAATTCCGAGGCGTTCAATTCATATTCTAGTTCAAAGTCAGGTCATAATATCTCATCTCATTTTCCATCTATATCAGGCAAAGACAAGTTAAAACTACACAACCTTCACCCCCACCTTTTAAATCAACTCCTCAGCTTTTTCTCTCCAGACCTACCGAAGGATTTCAGTCGTAAATGTGAACTGTACATTTTTCCATAGATGCTGCCTAGCCTGCTGAGTTCCTCCAGCATTTGGTGTGCGTTGTTCAGATTTCCTGCATCTGCAGATATTCTCTTGTTTGTGGTTTGATAAGCTTCACTTGGTATTTTCTCCTCTCATCCTCCATCATGTCTTGGTGGAGTGAGCAACGTAACTTCTTCAGCGTAGGATGCTACTCAGTGAAATCATAGATAATTTTTTGAGTTGGAAGAACTACTTTTTAATCAGAGCAGCTTGAAGGAGACAGGTAACTGGATGACTGTCAGGAGAAGGAGGAGAAGTACACAGTCAGTGCAGAGTACATCTCTGTCTGTTCCCATCTATAATAAGTATACAACTTTAGATACTATTGAGAAGGGCGACCTACCAGGGGGATCTACAGTGACCAGATCTCTGGCATTGAGTCTGGTGCATCACTCGGAAGAGCAGAGAGGTGAAGATCACTGCAGTGTTGATAGAAGATTCTTTCATCAGAGGAACAGGGGTGAGGTCCTGCAGCGCGATAGAGACACCTGGATGGCATGTTGCCTTCCTGGTGCCAGGATCTGGGATGTCTCAGATCGTATGCGTGGCATTTTCAAGGGCAAGGGTGAGCAGCCAGAAGTCTTGGCACCAATTAGATATGTAGACAAGGTGAGAAGATCCTGAAGAGAGACTTTAGGGAACTAGATAGAAAGCTGAGAAACCAAAATCAAAATTAAAAAAGGTGAATACAGGACTAAAGGTGTTTATTTGAATGCATGCAGTATACAGAGTAAAGTCAGTCAACTTCTACCACAGTTACAGATTAGCATGTCTGATGTTGCAGGCAACACTTCCTACCTAGCATTACCAGGTAGTAATCTCTGGATTGCTGTTTGAAGCACATGCCAGTGAGGGTAAGAATAAGATGACTTGGCAGGTGAATGCATGGCTGAGGAGCTGGTGCAGGGGGCAGTGGTTTAGATTTATGGATCACTGGGATCTCATTTGGGAAAGGTAGGACCTGTATAAAAGGGATAGGTTACATCTGAACCCAAGGGGTCCAATATCCTTACGGACAAGTTGGCTAGAGTTATTCAGGTGAGTTTAAACCAATTTGTCAAGGGGATGGGAGACGGAGTGATAGTGCAGAAGCTGAGGTAGTTGGTTTACCAACAGAGGCAGTGTGTGGTGAGACTCCAAGCAAGGAGAGGCTAATGATACAGCAAAATAGCAGTCAACAGGATGAGTTTTAATGTCAAAGGTGAAATCGAAAAAGGTGACTACAAGACTAAAGGTGTTACATTTAAATGTGCACAGTATACAGAATAAGGTCGATGAACTTCTGCCACAGTTACAGATTGGCATGTATGATATTATAGACACCACTGAGTCATGGCTGAAAGAAGATTATAGCTGGGAGCTTAATGTCCAAGAATACACACTGTATCAAAAGGACAGGCCAGAAGGCTTTGTTGGTTAAAAATTATATCATTAGAAAGAGGTGACATAGGTTTTGAAGGTGTTGAATCATTGTGGATAGAGTTAAGGAACAGCAAGGGTAAAAAGACCCTGATGGGTGTTATATACAGACACCCAAACAGTAGTAAGGATGTGGTCTAGAAGTTGCAACAGGAAATAAAAAATGCATGCCAAAAGGGTAATGTTACAATAGTCATGGGGGATTTCAATATGTAAATAGATTTGGAAAGTAAGGTTGGTGCAGGATTCCAAGAGGGGACATTTCCAGAATGCCTATGAGACAACTTTTTAGAGCAACTCATATTTGAGCCCACTAGGAGATCAGTTATTCTGAATTGGGTGTTGAGCAATGCACTGGCATTGATTAGAGAGCTTAAGATAGAAGAACCCTTGGGAGGAAGTGATCATAATATGATTAAAATCACTCTGAAATTTGAGAAGGAGAAGCTAAAGTTAGTATTGAAGTCAGATGTTTCAGTATTACAGTGAAGTAAAAGGAACCACAGAGGCATGAGAGAGGAGCTGGTCAGAATTCATTGGAAAAAAACACCAGCAGGGATGATGGCAGAGCAGCAATGGATGGGATTCTTAGAAGCAATTCAGAAAGCACAGGATATATACATCCCAAAGAGGAAGAAGTATTCTAAAGGCAAGATGACATAACCATGGCTAACAAGGAAAGTCAAAGCCAATATAAAAGTCAAAAAGAAGGAAATAGTGGAGCAGAAATTAGTGAAAAGTAAAGGGATTGGGATGCTTTTAAATACCAACAGAAGGCAACTAAATAGTCATTTAGAAAATAAAGGTGGAATACGAAAGTAAGCTAGCCAATACCAAAAAAGGATACCAAAAGTTCCTTCAGATACATAAAGTGTAAAAGAGAGGCAAGAGTGGATAGGATACCACTTGAAAATGATGCCAGAGAGGCAGTACGGGGGACAAGGAAATGGCGGACGAATTGAATAAGTATTTCGCATCCGTCTTCATTGTGGAAGACACTGGCAGTACGAAGTGTGTGAAATTTCCATGACTAGAGAGACAGTCCTTGGGAAACTGAGAAACTGACATTTCTGGAGGTATTTAAGTCACCTGGACCAGATGGGGCATGCCCCAGGGTTCTGAAAGTCGCTGAAAAGATTATGGAGACATTAGTAATGATCTTTCAAGAATCACTAGATTCTTGAATGGTTCCAGAAGACTGGAAAATTGAAAATGCCACTCCACTCTTCAAGAAGGGAGAGAGGCAGAAAGGAAATTATAGGCCAGTTAGTCTGAGCTCAACGGTTGGGAAGATGTTGGAGTCGATTGTTAAGGATGTGCTCTCACGGTACTTGGATGCACATGATTAAATAGGACTTACTCTGCAAAGGTTCATCAAGGGAAAATCTTGCCTGGCAGATCTGCTGGAATTCTTTGAAGAAATAACAAGCAGGATAGACAAAGGAGAATCAGTTGATGTTCTTGTATGTTCAGAAGGTGCCAGGTGTGAGGCTGTTTAACAAACAATGACCCCATGGTATTACAGGAAAGATTCTTGCATGAATAAAGTGGTGGCTGATTGGCAGGAGGCAAAGAGGGTGAATAAAATGAGCCTTTTCTAGTTGGCTGCCAGTGATGAATGGTTTTCCACAGAGGTCTGTGTTGATACTGATTCTTTTTATGTTATATGTCAATGATTTGGATGATGGAATTGATGGCTTTGTTGCAAAGTTTGCAGATGATGTGAAGATAGGTGGAGAGGCAGATAGTTTTGAGGCAATAGGGAGGCTACAGAAGGACTTGAACAGATCAGAAGAATGGGCAAAGAAGTGACAGATGGAATACAGTGTCAGGAAGTACTTTGGTGGAAGAAATGAAGGGGTTTACTATTTCTAAATGGAGAGGAAATACAAAAATCTAAGGTGCAAAAGGATTTGGGAGTCCTTGTGGAGGATTCTCTAAAGGTTAATTTGCAGGTTGAGTCTGTGGTAAAGAAGGGAAATGCGATATTAGCGTTCATTTCAAGAGGACTAGAATATAAAAGCAAGAATGTAATGTTGAGACTTTACAAAGAACTGGTGAGGTCTCACTGGGAGTATTCTGTGCATTTTTGGCCCCTTATCCCTTAAAGGATGTGCTGAAACTGGAGAGAGTTCAAAGGAAGTTCATGAAAATGATTCCATGATTTAACAGCTTGCCATATAAAGAGCATTTGATGGCTCTGTACCCGTATTCACTGGAATTTAGAAGAATAAGGGGTGACCTAAATGAAGCCAATCAGATGGTGAAAGGCCTGATAGAGTGGATGTGGAAAGGATGTTTCCTGTAATGTTTGGTTCTATTTTTTTACAGCAATGACTCCCCTTAGCGCTACTCATGGACGGATAACTTACCAATGCGCATTGATCTGTTGTCTGTGCAGACACATTGATCTGCGTTCTCTCTCTCTCTGCAATGTGAATACACCAGTTAAAGACGACTTCCGCATGTGTGCTTTTAGTTATTTGATATGTAGTTGCACAGACACGACATTTCCTGTGGTAGGAGTGTCTAAGACCAGAGGACATAGTCTCAAAATAGAGGGAGTGTCCTTTAAGAATGGAGATAAGGAGGAATTTCTTCGGCCAGAGAGTGGAGAATCTGTGGAATTCATTGTCACAGGCAGCTGTGGAGGCCAAGACTTTATGGCAGAGGTTGATAGATTCTTGATTGGTCAGGGCATTATGGGATGATGGGGAAAGGCAGGAGATTAGGCCTGAGAGGAAAAATGGAACAGCCATGATGAAATGGTGGAGCAGACTCTACGGGCCAAATGGTTGAATTCTGTTCCTATATCTTATGGTCGAATGATCTATGCTCTATCTCCCGTCTTTACCTGTATCACTTCACAATACTCACTAATAAAAATCTTACAATTCCTAATCGAAAATGAACAACTAACCTAGTACATTTTGCCACTTACAGAAAAGAATTTCAATCTTCTTAGTCAGTGGTCCCCAACCACTGGGCCACGGACTGGTACCGGCCACAAAGTATGTGCTACCGGGCCATGACGAAACGATATGAGTCAGCTGCACCTTTCCTCATTCCCTGTCACGCACTGTTGAACTTGAACATAGGGTTGCCAACTGTCCTGTATTTGCTGGGACATCCCGCATATTGGGCTAAATTGGTTTGTCCCATATTTCCCCCGCTAAGGTAGAGCGTTCCTATGAAACCTTTTGTGCCAAAATGGCGTGAAGCGAAGAAGCAATTACCATTAATTTATATGGGAAAAATTTTTGAGCGTTCCCAGACCCAAAAAATAACCTAACAAATCATACTAAATAACACATAAAACCGAAAATAAATAACACTAACATATAGTAAAAGCAGGAATGATATGATAAATACACAGCCTATATAAAGTAAAAATAATGTATGTACAGTATAGTGTGGAAGATGAAGGCAAAACCGATTTATGGGGGAAAAAATCGGCACGTACGTGCATGCACACGTCATGCATGTGCACACAGATGCCCATGCAAGGCTTCATGGTCATGGTAGTCTTTTCCCGGGGTAAAGTGTCCTGGGATTTGACTGCTACTTTTGTCCCTTATTTGGGAGTGAGAAAGTTGGCAACCCTAACTGTAAAAGACATGTTGAGGTGAGTTCAACCCTACTTGAACACCCACCCCACCCCCGGTCTGCCAGTCCGCAAGAATATTGTCAATATTAAACCGGTCTGTGGTGCAAAAAAGGTTGAGGACCCCATTCTTAGTAATGCAAGTCAAAGTGTTTCTAATCTTTGTTCCTGAAAATTTAGTTGTTAGTGAACTCTCAATCCTGGACTCTTCAACAAACAGAAACAGTTTTTCTCGATCTAAATGTTCCCCTTAATATAAATAAAATATTGACAAAAATCACCTTTTAACTGACTAAATTCCAAGAATGCATCATCGAGTCATTGTGTCATAGAACACTACAGCACACTACAGCATCAGTATTTTATTGTATCTCTTCTCAAAATTGATTCCTTGTGTCCAAGATTAATTTTGTTAAATTCATGCTGATTTCCTTTAATCTTACATAAAATATTGTGCTCAGAACTGCTGACAACACTCATAGCAATTTGGTAGATAGTAAATTGATTTATTGTTGTCACATGTACTGAAGTACAATAAATATAATTGCTTTGCATGCCATCCATACAGATCATTTCATTACAACTGTGCATTTTGCTAGTACAAGGGAAAAGAACAACAGAATGCAGAGTAAGGTGTCACAAAGAGAGAAAGTGCAGTGCAGGGAAACAATAAGGTGCATGGCCATATCGTGATAGGCTTTGAAGTCAAGACTCTAAGTTATTATACTAGGGGACTGTTCAATAGTCTAATACCAGCAAGATAGAAGCTGTCCTTTTGCCTGATGGTATACACATTCAGACTTTAGAATTTTCTGCCTGATTGGAGAATGGAGAAGAGAGACTATCTGGGGTGGGCGTGGACTTTGATTATGTTAACTGCTTTACTGAGACTGCAAGAAGTGTAGACAAAATCCATGATGGGAGATTGGTTTCTTAGATATGCTGAGCTATGTCCACAATTCTGCAGTTTTTGGTGGTCATGGGCGGAGCAGTTGCCATCGCAAGCCATGATTCATCTGAATGCTTCCTATGGCGCATCAATAAAAATTGGCGTGAGTTGAAGGGGAACATGCCAAATCTCTTTAGCTTCCTAGGGAAGTAGAAGCACTAGTGCTCTTTATTGGCCATGGCATTTACTTGGTTGGATAAGGATAGATTATTGCTGAAGTTCACTTCTAGAAACTTAAAGCCTTCATCCATCTCAACCTCAGTACAGTTGATGCTAATGGGAATGTGTGCACTGCCCCGCACCCCCCTCCCCCCACGAAGTCAATGAACAACATTTTTGTTTGATGGCATTGTGATGCAACAGATGGGAGGGGATGACATCATCATCATTAGGAATGATTCTTTTTAACTGTGTTGCTTACCCATAAACAAATATAGGTCTGCAACTACAGGATGAGCGGGACTTCTGCGAGATAGAGGACAGGCAGCTGAGACCTGATGGAGAAATAAGTCTTACATCAGTGATGTAAAAAGCTAGATTCTACCAACTTGCATTTTATTTTACTTCTGAATGTGTCTGCTTTTGCTCAATTTTGGAGTATTTGAAAAGCCTTTCTTAATATTGTGTTTTAAAGTCCGTAAAGGAAGATTCAGACCTAGACTATGCTAGTGATGAAAAAGTGATCTTTGTCACAGCCATCAGCCAATTAAATCATTGACCTTACAGTGATGGTCAGGTAGAAAGTGATGTCCAATCTGTAGCAAGCAGAAGATGTGAACGTTGACAACAGTGATATTGTATAAATCAATAACAGTGGTTCAAAACCAGCATTACATCAAAACTCTGAAATTTGTGCTGCACTGCAAGAACCTCTTGTAAAAAAAAAAGGCTGGAAAAGTTGTCAAAAGAGAAAAGAGCTCCATGAAGGTCACCATTGAAGATGCATAGTGAATAATGCCAGTGCTATAATTTAATTAGGGGCCCATCTGTCACTTTTTGTTTGATGAGCACTAAATGTCCAATTATCATTTAATATCTGCTCTAATCAGTTCTGGCAAATTTCTCATGCAATGGAAAGCTGACATTAATTGATGGAACAAGAATGCAGGTGGCACGATTCAAGGAGCTGCTGCAACTCTGCAGAGCTAAAATGATTGAACACCAAGTTTAGAGGGGAAATGGCACCAAAAGCATAAGTCCTTAAAGTAACATAATCATCTAATCAAGCACAATGACAATTTATCACATGCAAAGCAAACAATATTTTAATTATTATCACCTAAAAATAAATCTTAAAATATGCAAACTGACATATAAGGGTTTAACGCAAACACGAGGAAATCTGCAGATGCTGGAATTTCAAGCAACACACATCAAAGTTGCTGGTGAACGCAGCAGGCCAGGCAGCATCTCTAGGAAGAGGTACAGACGACGTTTTGGGCCGAGATCCTTCGTCACGACTAGGATAAGGGTTTAACAACTATTTTCGATCTTATGTTTTTTCCTATGCTTATGAGGCATATCTATATTTGGTAGTATATGTTATATTCTCTCCATGGAGTGATACATATGGTCGGTGAAAAGAGCCTGACCTAATTTTTCAAGTCTCCATCCACATTCACAGCAGATGTAGGATTGTGAAATTTCCGCATAACCTTAACAGTGAATGCCTTCCATGTAACAAGTTACTGTCTCCTCTTCATGGAACCCTTGGTTAAATAAAGATCTGAAAATGAACTTGATTGTATTTCCTTGTAATTGTAGATTGCATTTTTAATGTGTACTTTCCGCACAGCAGAGATGTTCTTATACTCCATAATTTTATTTATTATCACTTCATTCATTCCTTCCCATCCAATTTCATACCTCATTCTCCTGCCAAGAGGGAAATACCAGATCCAGGAGTGATTCTAAAAGCATGTGAACACTTGAAGAAGGTCTTGCATTTCTAAACAGAGAGGCCTGAAATTGCTTGGTATTGAAAGTAACTTGTAACAATGACAGAAGTATCCTAGCTGATTCAGACTTGAATAATTGGATTGTAATCCATTCCTTGTTCATCCGGAATCCAAATCCATATCCTTCATATTTTAAGTTTAGGATATCTTCTTAGATGTTGACAACAAGAACCACCATGTGGATTCTCAATACGCGTGCCATTGAAAATCCTGCATTGAAAAACAACCTGGAAGTATAATGCTAATATTCTAATTAAATGATCACTGAGCAAACATGGTGCCTGACCACTTTTCATTAAATATATCTCCTAATTAGTATCTCAGCAGAATGGTTTTGAATTATAACTATTTTTTCCTAGTTTCTCTATCCTATCAAAACATCTTTACAGCTTACTTTACTTTAATAAAGAAGTAATTACAGATCCTCTCAATAATTTTCATACCTTTCCCTCAGTCTCGTATCCAAACAATTAAAGTCCATCATAGACAATAGACAATAGGTGCAGGAGTAGGCCATTCGGCCCTTCGAGCCAGCACCACCATTCACTGTAATTATGGCTGATCATCCACAATCAGTACCCCGTTCCTGCCTTCTCCCCATATCCCTTGACTCCGCTATGTTTAAGAGCTCTATCTAACTCTTTCTTGAAAGCATCCAGAGAATTGGCCTCCACTGCCTTCTGAGGCAGACCATTCCACAGATCCACAACTCTCTGGGTGAAAAAGTTTTTCCTCAACTCCGTTCTAAATTGCCTACCCCTTATTCTTAAACTGTGGCCTCTGGTTCTGGACTCCCCTAACATCGGGAACATGTTTCCGGCCTCTAGCATGTCCAATCCCTTAATAATCTTAAATGTTTTCCCTCTCATCCTTCCAAATTCCAGAGTATACAAGCCCAGTCGCTCCAATCTTTCAACATATGACATTCCCGCCATCCCGGGAATTAACCTTGTGAACCTACGCTGCACTCCCTCAATAGCAAGGATGTCCTTCCTCAAATTCGGAGACCAAAGCTGCACACAATTCTCCAGGTGTGGTCTCACCAGGGCCCTGTACAACTGCAGAAGGACCTCTTTATAGATGCGGCAGTCTTAGTGTTTGCAGGCACCTTAGTCTTCTTTCAACAATTTGACAACTGCCCTCAACATCCCATTCATAGATCTCTGGCAGAAACATTTCATCAGTAAAGAATTGTGATTTGCTCCAACTTGACCATATAATGAAGATTAACATGCTACACAGTGCTAGAAGAACACTGCAGTTGCAGAGATGCTGCCTTTCAATAGGTTGCCAAACAAAATCCTTCCTGCCCATGCAGTCAGTCAGAAAAGTGTTGGAAATGTTGTTAGAGAAGAGTATTGTTGGCAGGTGGAACACATGGCTTCAATGGTCAATGACAGGATTCAAAATCTGAATTTCTGGATTAAGTGCTGCAAGAAGTTCGAAAATCTCATGGTTAGTTAAAGTCAGTGTATGTAATGTTCTGCACCACTGGCCATGGATATTGATCAGTTCACCATTCTCTCAACAGTCAATAATCTCCTTTGGTAAAACTCATTCCTATTATTCACTATCTTCACCACACCCTCCGATGCTGAGTACACATGAAAACTTTAGTCAATGCCAGCAATATAGTAGCCAGATTTTGCGACATCAGCCAAACTGATCATGCAAGTGTGTCCTACACTTCGCTCTCACTTGAGGGAAGAAATGATGCGTAAGCAGAGAACTCAGTTATTTTTCTTTCCCCAAAAAGAAAGACTCAGTCAATTTATCTTTTCTGACAGGTACTTCTGGTATAAATTTTGCAAATACTGTTTGTGTTTGCTAGTTTAGCATAACATCCACATCTATCAGTTCCATTGCTCAAGAAATAAGCTCATGCAATGAAAATGCTGCTTTCTCATTATATATAACCTTTTGGAAAATCTATTTTTTTCCTTTCATTCTGAAGATTCCTCTAACTTTCTTCAGTAATCACAGTGAAGACTGAACCACAGGTTGGCTTCATCCTCGAAAATGATGAAGTAGAACTGAACACTTCGAACTAAACACTTCCCTTAAGACACAGAGTAGAACTTAATGATTAAAGTTAGGGTGAAAGTGACTGTGGCAGAATAGCCCTCAAGCTCAACCTCCTTTGCTTATAAGAACAGGGGCTCCTGGTGAAAGGTCTCAGCTCAAAACATTGAGTCCTTATCCCTCTCCATAAATGCTGCCTAACCTACTGAGTATTTCCAGCATTTTGTGTGTTCTACTCCTGGTGTCCATGAATGCCACCAGCTCCAGTTTCCCCTCCAGTTTACACACCATGACTGCATGAGCATAACACCCAATTCCTTCATTGCTTCCAGGTGTAAAATCTGAATGTCTTAGTATTATCTACATTATAGCAGTTTAAGAAATAAAGATAGCAACAAATGATGGGGAGTGTATTGGGAAGCCTTTCCAACAGGTGTACCAGGATGAACTGGAGACAAAATATTTGCTGTCTGACTCACTATCCCCAATTCCCAATTTAGATTCATTTTGACTTGCTTACATGCTTTCCTCTTTCTCCTCCTATCAGGCAGAAGATCCAAAAGTCTGAGAGATGGTGCTACCTGGCTCAAGGATAGCTTCTAGCCCACTGTTATCAGACTCTTGAAAAGACATCGTGTATGATAAGATGGACTCTTGACCTCAAAATCTATTGCATTATGATCTTGCAATTTATTGTTTACCTGCAATAGGTTTTACACTTTATTCTGCAGTGTTATTGTTTTACCTTTTTCAACCTCAATGCACTATGTAATGATTTGGTCTGTGTCCACCGTATGCAAGAGAAGTTTCTCACTGTGTGTAGGTACATGTAGCAATAACTTTTTATTTAATCTCTCTTTTACCAACTTTTCCTTTTGTTTCTTTCTTTCTATTGTTCTCAGTTTCTCTGCAACTGTACTTTCTTATGACCCATTAAACCTGAAGGTTTTTGCATTTTGATTAAATGTTGTCAATCTGAAACGTTAATCCCATTTATCTCTCCAGTAACAGTGCCCTCTTTACATAATTTGACATGTTTAATTGAATTTGAAGATAAATCATTGTTGTTGCTTGCTTGTATTGTATACATGGTTTGTTTTTACTTTCTCTTTCACTCTGTGCGTTGGTGGTTGGTCTTTATTTTTTAATTGGGCTCTTTCAGGTTCTTTGCTTTGCAACTGCCTGTAAGCAAATAAATCGCAAGGTTGTATAATTTATACATTCTTTGATAATAAATGTATCTTGAATCTTTGAAATGCAGCCATTTTGAGCAAGTTATTTGGAAAGGAAAAGTGATTGGTTGGATGTGGAAGGAGGGAGTGAAAAGACCATAGTGATTGGACACATACTGTATATAAAAGAGGGAGGAATAGACATGATTAATGGTAGCTATTGGAGTAAGGAGCGGGAGAAGAGACGATGGTAGTACAGTACAACAGCAAACCAAAGGTGCAGGAATAAAGAGAAATACACCAAGAGATGAAGGCTGTAATTTCCTCAAATCTCCAGTGGAAATTGCAAGGTTTTTCCCTTGCATGCTCCGGGTACTGTCAAACTTCACACTACTTGCCACCCAAAATACAGGTGAAAACAGAGTGGAAAATAAGAACAAAAGTAGCACAAGTTCGGTTAATGAAAAAATAAAGAAGTAGCCCTGAATCAGAAAGTAACTGACAGAAACCACAGCAGAAAACATTCCTCATGATCAAAACCACGGAAGACAAAATTTGTCACTCTCAATCTGGTTGTGCATCATTGTCTTTCTGCAAAACCGATACAAGTCTATCAAATGTTCCAAAAGTTTTCCTATTCTGCAGCAAGTACATGACATGTAGACAGTATCTCTACATGTCACGTACTTGGTGTAGACACAGTAATACATAAAGAATCTATCTTCATTCTCAGTCTAATCCCTTTTACAACTTGCAGTCAGCAAGTTTACCCTCAGAGTGCCATGTGCCACAAGGTACTCCTGCCATTCCACACTAATTAATTGAATTTTTATATTTAAAGCACATGAACTATTGACTTTAAATTTGTAAATGGGTGATAATTGATTATATGTTAATGTTAAATAATAAAATAACATTACTCATTATGAAAAATCAACCTTTTCATAACAAGTAATGCTATTTCATCTTTTAACATTAACACGTTTTAGGAATCTATTTTACTTATAAAATCCATACTGAATCTTTAAAAAATATGAGCACAACAAAACACCACAGAGTTTTATATAGTTCTCTGGCATTTGAACCAGAAACAACAGACTAAAAAAAATCACGTTTCCCATCTCCATGTTAACCCACTACAGCAGGCGATCAAAACGTTTTAATCTAACATATCTGGCTGAGAACTGAAGACCTATGCTACTCAACAGTCTGGAGTGTTTACAGACATCTTCAATCTCTCATTTCGCAGTCTGAAGTTCCCATCTGCTTCAAGAAGGCTTCAATTGTACCAATGCCCAAGAAGATCGTGGTGACCTGCATCAATGACTAACATCCAGTAGTACTTACATCCACTGTAATGAAGTACTTTGAGAATTCTGGTCATGAAGCATGTCAACTCCTCTCCGCAGGAGTGACATAGTTGTGCTCCAATTTTACTACTGGCACAACAGCCCATTTCCTCAGCCCTTCACTCTGCTCTGGAACACCTGAACAATAAGGGTACAAACAAAAGCATGCTCTTCAGTGACTACAGCTCAGCTTTCAACACTATCATCCCCTCAAGGCTCAACACCAACCTCCAAGACTTGGGCCTCTATATCTCCCTGTGCAACTGGATCCTCGATTTCCTCTCTTGCAGAACCCCCATCAATACAAATTGGTAACATCATCTCCTCCACAAGCACCCCCACCACAAGGCTGAGTGCTCTACTCACTTTATTCTTGTGATTTTGTGGCTAAGTCCAGCTCCAATGTCATATTTAAGTTTGCTGAGAACATCACTGTTCTTGACTGAATCAAAGGTGGTGATGAATTGCCATTTAGGAGGGAGAAAATCTAGTTGAACGGTGCCACAACAACAACCTCTCACTGAACATCACCAGAATCAAAGAACTGATGATCGACTACAGGAGGAAGAAGTCTGAGACAGTCCACATCGGGAGATCAGAGGTGGAGAGAGTCAGTAACTTTAAATTCGTTGGCATTATCATATCAGAGGACCAACACGTAACTTACTTAATGTCCACTGCACCACTGGGGTATAGGGCAGTAGTGAAGGTCCTCCAACTCTGGTGGTACTTAGAGCTTCCTTCATCGAGTCAATAGCTTCCTCATGGTTTTCACTACTGTCAGTCATACAAGTCCCAGATAGAGGCCTATAAATACCATCACAGTCACGGTTGTTTTACTAGTCAGGGTTATTAGCCTTGAGCTGAACCCCCAAACCTGGAGAACTAGCAGATCACTCTTAGTCCACCTTCTACCCTTGACCTGTTTGGCATGTGTGACCCTACCAAGAGTGTAAGCATGAAGCCTCTCTCCAGCCAACATGGTTCTCCACATCACTGAGGCATGCAAGCCTCCAAAACACGACAAGGTTGTGGTCCTCTTGAAGGACAAGCATGTAAGTGGCATCACAAAAAAGGTTGACAGCACCTCTACTCTCTTAGAAGTCTGCGTAGAGTCAGCATGTTATCTAAATGTTTGACAAACATCTATAGATGCACAGTGGAGGGTACCCTGTTTGCATCATGGCCTGGCATGGAAACACCAATGTCCTGGAACAGAAAAGTCTACAGAATATGGTGGAAACAATCTAGTCCATCACGAGTGAATCCCTCCCCACTATTGGGTACATCTAATAGGAGCAACATAGCAAAAATGCAGCATCCATCATGAAGGCTCACACCATCTAGTCCATGCTTTCTTCTCGCTATTGCCACTAAACAGGAGGTGCAGGAGCCTTAGGTTCCATAACACCAGGTTAAGAAACAATCATTACCCTACAACCATCAGGGTCCAGAAGCAGCGTGGATAACTTCACTCACCATAACTCTGAACTGCTACCATAATCTACAGACTCACTTTCATGGACTTTGCAACTCATATTCTGATAACTATTTATCCTTTTTGATTTGTACAATTTGTCTTCTATTACATATTGGTCAGTCCTTGTTTATGTAGAGATTTTTATAAATTATATTGTATTTCATTATTTTCCTGTAAATGCCTGCAAGAAATTGAATCTCAAGCTAGTATATGGTAACATATACAGTATGTACTTTTATAAAAAATTGCTTTGACTTTGACTTAATTTTATGTGATTTTAGGTCGCGAATGTCCTTATAACAACTGATCAACATTACTGAAATCACAGAATGTAAAACCAGCAGAAAATTATACAGCAGCAAACTAAAACTCTGAACCAGATTAGCA
Source organism: Mobula hypostoma (assembly GCF_963921235.1). Classification (NCBI taxonomy): domain Eukaryota; kingdom Metazoa; phylum Chordata; class Chondrichthyes; order Myliobatiformes; family Myliobatidae; genus Mobula; species Mobula hypostoma. Next base: position 142,838,595 of record NC_086099.1, read on the forward strand.
GCATGCAATTTTCAAATTTAAAATCTCAACTTTTTAAAATTTAAATGGACTATATTTCAGAAGAGATGAACATATTGAGCTAGATCGTGCTGGGCCCAACCAGCTACCCTGCCTCACCACTCATGTTTCTTGCCTGCCAGCATTTATATTTTCTAGATGTAGAGAAGCGATCAAGCTGATCCACCACACTTGACAGCTCTAGATATCGTATTCAGATGCTCTGCCCTCAGACTCTGAGATCATATCAGGAGGTTCCACCCCAGTGTCAAATATCAACCTGACTGGGCATAAAGTTCAGGGGTCAGATAGAATGCCTAGCAACCCTCCTCTGCCCAGGACTGAATCATGCTTCAATATGGCTCAGTTGAAAGTTTACATCAGCAAGTTTGGATTGAATATGAATCTATCTTACTGATCTTCATTTAAAAAGCCAACAAGCTGTTGAGTAAGTAAATTAACCATTTCTTGCCAAGTCATGAAAGAGAACGTCAGAAAGCACATCACACGCATATTTTATTTGCTGACTACTAATTAAGTTCATTAATTACATCAAATTAAAAACAGAATATATACAAATTTGGCAGAAAGGGTTACTTAAATAATGAATAGCAAGTTGCCAGATTTGTCCATTGAGATATTTTGCAAACCAATAACAGAGCAGTGAAATAAAAAAACAACAATGAGTTAATGAGATTTAAAGAAGTAGAAAGAAACAAATGCTGGAGAAGTAAAGGCAATCAGGTACATGACAAACAAAGGAGGGAAAGGAAAGATTAAGAGAGAAAAATAGTAGAAAAGTTAAAAAAGTGCAAATGTCAAATATTATAAAATACACCAGCAATAATTTGCTATAGGTAGGAATACGATGCTATAATTTCAGTATTGGTTTCCTGCATCAAAGACGTTAATTGGCATTGTAGGTGCCTAAATCTTGTTGTTAATTAAAATGTTTATAGGTGTAAAATGGAAGCCCTACCTTTCTACAGCAAATGCTATTGTCAATTAATAGGTGGAAGGAAATTCAATGAAACTAGTAGGAGGGTGAGGGAACGCTGTCACTGCCCTGGAGCTAACAGAGAATCGGCACTAGTTGTCTAGCAACATGCATCAGTTCCCAATTCCCTCAGTATCTTCTTCATGACAAATTATCGGATGATTTCAACATTCATAACAGAAAACATCAACGAGCTCGTTGTTGTTTTGGCAGTAAAATCTGGGCCAACATTAAAACAAAATGAATAGCTGAGATTGCAAAGGCAGCTCAGTGTAATTAAACATTAAATGGATTGGTGAATTTTAAATTATATTTGGGATCAGAGTGTGTGACTACTGCGGATTGATGAGACTACTTAGGATTAAACTCCTTAGGAAGCTGACAAATTAACAGTGTTGGATAAGCAGTCTATTAGATGGATTAGAATCTGTTTGCTGGTGGTTATCAATGTTTCCAGAACACATACGAATTTGTTCCTCAGAGCACTGAAGTTGAGTCAGCCTTCCCTCCCTGGAATAATGGTGTTAGCTTCTGGGACTGAACCTGCTAAGTCCATCAGATATAACCTATACTCCTTAAATTCATGCTGAAGCCCATAATCATTTGCTGAACTTTTCTGTCTCCTGTGAGGGGATCCAGTAATTTTTCTGCATGATATCAAATTGATGTATCTGTAATTATCTTAATCTTTCCTTCTACACTTTGTAAATAAATTAATTAAATTGGCAGCACTAAATTGGGAAGACCTTATATTTTAACATTTTCAGCTCCCTCAGCTAATAATGTGTTGCTTTCCTGCTTCAAAGTCACTAAGCCATGTCCCCTCCTATTAATTGCAATCAATTCCATGAGACAGGCGAGAAGACATTCAAATTGTCAGGACGGTTCGGAAAAGTTCATCTTGGTATCAGTGCATCCCAGTAGAGAAACGGCAAGTTGAAGTTGGGAAGTCATAAGCCAATAGCTGATTACTGGCAATGTCGGGAGCCAGAACTTGGCTGACGCTGTAAACTTATTCATCAGATAAATGTGCTGACTATTTCCTAAGCAGGTCGAAAATCCAAAAATCTGAGAGGCAAGGGGAGAACACCCTAAAGTTTAAGTTGCAGTTAGAGTCAGTGGTGAGGAAGGCAAATACAGTGTTAGCGTTTATTTCAAGGGGTCTAGAATACAAGAGCAGGGATGTGATGTTGAGGCTTTATAAGGCACTGGTGAAGCCTCACCTTGAGTATTGTAAACAGTTTTTGGCTCTTCATCGAAGAAAAGATGTGCTTGCGTTGTTAAGGGTTCAGAGGAGGTTCACAAGGATGAATCTGGGAATGAACGGGTTATCATAGAAGGAATGCTTGATGTCTCTGGGTCTATACTCGCTGGAATTTAGAAGGATGGAAGGGGGGAGGGTCTCATTGAAACCTTTCAAATGTTGAAAATGCTAGGCAGAGTAGATGTGGAAAGGATGTTTCCCAGGGTGGGGGAGTCTAGGACAAGAAGGCACAGCCTCAGGAGAGAGGGGCATCCATTTAAAACAGAGATAGTGGTGAATTTGTGGAATTTATTACCACGGGCAGCTGTGGAGACCAGGTTGCTGTAGTTAAGGCAGAGATTGATAGGTTCTTGATTGGACTTGGCATCAAAGGTTATGGGTAGAAGGCCGGGGAGTGGAGTTGAGGAGAGGAGAAAAGGATCAGCTATGATTGAATGGCAGAGCAGCCTAATTATGCTCTTATATCTTATGGTCTTATGGTCTTATAATTCCCAAAATTTACAGCCCAACTTTAAGGTGTTCCCTAATTCTATTTCCCCTTCCATGTTCAGAATCACAACAATGAATAAAGATAACATTGAAATTATTTTAAAAATTCAATTGTTTTAAGATCAAATGCAGACTGCATGTGGGCACATAGTGCATATATGTAAGCATACACTCAAATACACATGCTCAGACACACACACACACACACACACACACACACACACACACACACATACACTCAAATACACATGCTCAGACACACACACACACACACACACACTCACACACACACACAGGTGCTATCACCTGCACAGTGCTGGTGTTCCACTATAGAGAAGGTTAGGCTACAGCTTATGCTTGGAAGAATAGCCCAGCAACGGGCTTGTTTGCCAACAAGCCTGGGTGAATCTCAGCTGAAGATTGTCAATTAACACAGGTCCTGGATCAAGCTCCGTCTGCATTTACAAATATCATATCAGGCTCAAACAGAAATGCTAAAAAATCATTTTACAAGCAGCTGAGCAATCCTCGCATTTTTTCCTATTCTATATCAATGAATTGTTGTTTGGGGGAGAAAATCTCAGGAAATAGTTATCTCTGAAGGGAAAATAATAATCTCAAACTAAATATTCCACCGTGCACATTATCACAAGTCTGCATTTTCAGAAAGAAGTAACCCAGCAGAAATAGCAGATTAGCTATGATGATGCCAGAGATCAGGGTCTATAGTCATGAAGATACTGGTGAATGTGGACTCTTTATGTTGAAGCTGCGAAAGGACAGTGATCACCTCATTTAGACATCATTGGCAAGTACAGCATATGTTGCAAATCCCTAAACACCCTTGACAGGGTGACTATGAACTCCCTTCTTGATCTACTACCATTCTTCAGGTGAAAGCATGCCTGTAATGCCTTGATGTGGACCTGTGGTGTTGAAGATAAATGATATATTCTTAAGCCAGGATTTTGTATGTAAATATGTTTTTGCACCTGTCTACTTTGTCTACTTTGTTTATCAGGTTTTGTGTTTAGGGGTGCTGTCAGAATAGCATTGGATGTAAATAATTGCTGTGCACTTACCAAGATAGCATTGTGATAATATAAATAGTAAATGCATATCATTGCTGAAAGGTGAGACAATAATAAGAAAGTAGGTTGAAAAAGACAGCGGTCTAATGAACAGAAGACAAGCCCACGTATAGTTGCCTCCAAACCAGTAACCGTAAATCAGGAAGAGGCTTTTCAGGAAAACATTGCAGGATTGTAGTGATAAGCCAATGGAAGGAGCTGCCATGTGTTTTCTGATGGATCCCTGTGAAGTTTGTCTGTAGAGGTACTCCTGCAGCATAGGAGATGTTCCTGTGGAAGTGCACGTATGTGTGTGAAAGTGGTTCCTGTTTATGTGGAAGTAGATGCTGTGGCTGCAGCAGCACTTGTTGGGAACTGGATTTAGACCCACATCTCCTCCCAGGATTGTCACCTTGTCATGGTGGAGAGGCTTGTGAGCTCCTGAGATCCCGAGAGAGATGCCATCCAGAGGCTGGCTCCTGTTAGGGTCACCCATGCCTGTAAGGTCGAGGGGGAAGTTCTAGACAAAGAGTGATCCAACCAAGACCCCAGCAGTGGAGCTGCTAGAAAATAATGATGTACCAAAAGGCAGTGAAGGCACAGAAAGGGATCCCACCAGCAAGCACATTTTTACCCCCCCCGCCCACTTCCTGCAGTGATCGCTTCCTACGCAACCCTCTTGTCCATTCACCCCTCCCCACTGATCTCCCTGCTGGCACCTATCCTTGCAAGTGGAACAAGTGCTACACCTGCCATACCACCTCCTCTTTCACTACCATTCAGAGCCCCACACGGTCCCTCCAGGTGAGGCGACACTTCACCAGTGAGATTGTTGGGGTCATCTATCCGGTGCTCCCAGTGTGACCTCCTGTATACTAGTGAGACCTGATGTACATTGAGAGTCTGCTTTGCTGAGCACCTACACTCCATCTGTCAGAAAAAACGGGATCTCCCCATGGCCACCCATTTTAATTCTACTTTGCCTTCCTATGTCAACATGTCAGTCTATGGCCTCCTCTACTGCTCAAATGAAGTTGGAGGAGCAACAGTTTATATTCTGTTTGGGTAGCCTCCAACCTGATGGCATGAGCATCGATTTTTTGAACTTCCTTTAATCGGCCTTCCCCTCTCCTTCACCATTCCCCATTCCCATTTCCCTCTTTCACTTTATATCTCCATACCTGTCCACCACCTCCCTCTGGTACTTCTTCCCCTTCCCTTTCTTTTATGGCCTTCTGTCCTTTCCTATCAGATTCCCCCCTTGCCAGCTCTTTATCTCTTTGATCGATCAACCTCCCAGCTCCTTACTTCACCACTCCCCCTTGCCCGGTTTCACCTATCACTTACTACCTTGTGTTTCCTCCTCCCCTCCCCTGACTTCCTCACCCCGACTTCTCATCTTTTCTCTCCAGTCCCGATGAAGGGTCTCGGCCCTAAACATCAACTGCTTACTCTTTTCCAAAGATGCTGCCTGACCTGCTGAGTTCCGCCAGCATTTGAGGCAACCATGCTTGTTCCTCCGTCAAATCCACATAATTCCTTTATAGAAAGCATACTCACCAGCAATTGAATAACAGGTGAACATTCCTTTGATGTCCAACACTCTTCCTTGCCTTCCTCGCCTTCCTCTTGCCCCTCTTCCAAACAACACTTGCACATGCAGGCACATTTTTGAAAGCAGGGAGCACATTACCTATAACAAGCACTGTGGGGGCAAATGAAGGTGAATGTGAATCGATTGTACATCTTTGTTCAAATCTCAGCTCTTAGCAGAGGTGTGATTATGTCGACCTTTTGTCCAATGCAAAATGAAGCAAGCCACAAATTTCTGCCATTTTTTCTGCCAGGTAAATGTGTTCATGATGGAAAATAATCCTCCACGTTTCGCACAACAGGCGCTAGATTTTCAGTGGCCACCAGACATGAAGATGGGATGCAATTCATGTTCACATGAAAACTAATTAATAAATTGTAACTGGACCAATTTCTAGTCAGTCAGATCCAAGTGGCAGTTTCATGACAAGACAGAGACTGAAAGTCAGAACTATGCCTAACAACAGATATTCTACATTTTTAGAAAAGCAAAATGACTTAAACAACAAACAGAGATGCCAATAACAATAAAGATTTCCGTAGAAGCACTGAGAAACGGAGAATTTCATTCAAGTGTGGATGACAAATATGCACTCAGCCAAAGGGAGAACAAGGAAGAGGGCTTGTAGATCCAAGGAATGTAACTGTAGCTAAGGATTAAGATGACCTTTGATCCTGGCAGGTAGAGGATGAATACAAAAGTAAGGGAACTTGTTGGTTAATGTTGTCTTCATTGGCCAAAGGGCCTGTCCCTCTCCTATATCTCAATATCACTCTAATGATGGCACTGAAATGGACTCCTCTAGGATCTGAAACCATTCCACTTCAGTTTCTTTTGCAGAATATTTTAGCGCTCTGAAGGTGTGGGGGGGTGGGTGGTCTACAGCCTGCCCCAGCATTCCTGGTAGCCAGCGCTATTTATTGTTCTTGTTTTAAAATGCTTTCATGCGATTATCGTAGGATGCACAAGTTCATTTATTATTAAAATTTAGCTTGGGCTATACAGTTATTCATATGTGTGTTCTGGGTCACCCTGACTGTATGTGTGTGTGATCATCATGTCCCTCGTCTTTATGTGACTGAGTGGGTTCTCTCCTTGGGTCATAGTGCCCAGTCTATTTTTGTGCCGGTCGCAATAAAAGTGGCTAGTGAGTTAAACGAGCTTTTCTCATTTAACATTGGTGTCAGAAGTGAGATTAGAAATTGATAATGAGCTTGAAGAGCTACGACTTCAGATGGAGCACCTTAAAACACAAGAATTAAGTTGAAGTGTTGAGCAGGATGCCTCGCCTGCAGCCCCAGGACAGGTTCCCGAAGATGGGATGCTGACCTGGAGGGAGAACTTGGGAAGCAAGTATCATATCTCCTCAGGGAAACCCGATGGAGCAAATGTACCCAGGTTCACCAACTGGGAGGACATGGCGGGGCAGATCACCCACAACCCTTGTGGCCTGCACTGGGGAATGCAAGATACCACAGCTGTGGGAGGATAGGCAACATGGCAGACACCATCGATGCCACCAAAGCAAGAGGAAGACCAATTCACACTACCCTGAAGCACCCCAGATACAATGATGCCAGCTGCCTGGAGCCTTCCCTGGTGCAAGTCAAACATGGTGTGGCACAGCAGGTGGAACCCTACCAAGACAGCAGTGCATCTTGGTATGGTGCTGGAGGGGGATGCCCTGCTGTCTCTCCTTGACCTAAAGCCAGCTGAGCAGTAAGACAACAGGGCCCTTGTGGCAGCTCTGGAGCTGCGTTTCGGGCAGAGGCCACTGAGGGAAGCAATGAGGGAAGAACTGAGCAGCAGGCGACACCATGTGGGAGAAAACTTGGAGGCATTTGCAGCAGATCTCCACCACTGCGCTCAGCATCGCTACCCCCAGTTCCCTCCCCTTTGGCAGCAATTTTAGCCCCCCAGTAACACCCTGCATGCCATGAGCCTGGGCTTGTGTCACAGAGGTGGAGGACAAAATTGACAAGGAAGATCCCGTGAGTCAGGTCTGACCAGCACCCCGCTGGACCCTTTTCATGCCATAGAGCGATCTCTGCTACCGGTATGGCGAGGCAGGCCATGTGGCCCGGGACTGTCCCAAATCAGCACCACGCCACAGCCCAGCACAGACATCAGGAAACGCCGAGTAGGCGTCACCGCCCAAGGCGACCAGCAGAATCGCCCCTCCGGGAGAGTCGTTTGGGTGAAGAGCAAGGCTTATATGTGGACTGCGTAGTGGAGGCCGTCAGATGTTGTGTGTTGGTGGACACAGGGTCAGCTGTCACCATCATCCGTCCTGGTGTCCTCTCCAACACAAACCAGCCATCCCTGACGGGGTGGACAACGATGGCAATCCAGCTGGCTATGGTCACCAGAGACTGCGTGGCGATCAGAGGGAAGAGGTGGCCGTGCATCGCAGTGGGGAAAAACACCATTGAGCACGAGGTGTGGCTAGCCAACATCCGAGAGTCCCGCATCATTGGCCTGGACCTGCTCTCCTGTTGGGAGGCCCGTGTGGATGGTCGGGAGCAACATTCTGCCTCGGTACTGAAGCTGTGGCTCTCCGGCAGGGCAGCTCCAGAGGGTGGACCCAGCAGGAGCAGGAACAGCCCTCACTGGTCTCACAGTGGCCCGCAGCAGTGCAGCATATCCTGCAGGGGCCCAACGCAACACCACAGAACCAGGGGCAAGTGGTGGTGGTGGCTGCTGGCGGTGAGGTAGACCTCCCGACCATCGACCAGCAGCTGAGCAGTGAGCAGGTGAGCGACCTCCTGCTGGCCCGGGGAGAGGGGATGGCTGAGCACGGGAAGGCAGCCGGAGTGGGCAGAATTTTCCACCCTGGATCCACAGACCAAAGCCCTGTGCTCTCAGTGGGGCTTGCTGTTCCGGCAGTGGCTTTTTTTCCGATGATGAGAGATATCTCCCACAGCTGGTGGTCCTCCAGGGGCTCTGCGCTAATGCGCTGTGGCTAATGCGCACAGGCTGGTGGGGGCAGGCCATTTCGGGGTCTCAAAGATGTTGGGCAAGCTGTGTGAGTGCGTCTATTTGCCTAGGTACAGGCAGGACATGGAGCCATTCATGCACTTTTGCAATCTGTGTACATCCCAGGAGGAGCCGGGCTGCCATTCTAGGGTGTCAATTCAGCAGTACCTGGAGGGGGCCCCAGTATGACCCACCTGGATGAAAGGGCTATCTCCCAAGTTTGGAAGCCATTGGAAGAGACCAGAAGAGGGGTTCAACCACATCTATGATGTGGCATACAAGGTGCAGTTACCTGAGCAGCGGAAGGAAGTCATGCTGCACCGGGACCAGCGGGCATGTTATCGGCCCTCGGCCACCCACCAACCCAGTGACACTCCAGGTGCCCTGCATCTTGCCTCACCAAACAGGGCGGGGGGTGGGAGCTCCAGATACCCTACAGCATACCAGGCGGCAGCTTTGACCACCACTCAGACTTCTGAACTTTATTGTGGACTCTGAGGTTGCCGGGAACGACCGACCCCTCAGGTGGGGGCATGGTCGACAGCCCACCCAGGCATGGCCAGCACTATTTATTGTTCTTGTTTTCATGTGATTATGGTGGGATGTTCAAGTTCATTCATTGTTACATTTTAGGTTGGATTATACAGTTACTTGCACGAGTGTTTGTGGGTCACCCTGACTGTAACCGGTGTCTGTCATCATCACCTCCCCTGCCTGTATGTGACTGAATGAGTTTTCTCCCCTGGTCATAGTGCCTGACCTGTTTCCGTGCTTGCTGCAGTAAAACCAACTGCTGAGGTAAATGAGGTTTTCTCGTCTGTTATCATGGACCGAATGCTCACCACAATATTAACTCTTTAATAGCTTGAAGTCTTTACACTATTTATAGCTAATGAGTAAACCTGCAGCCTTTGGATAATTCTGCAGAAATAGTTCACCTTTTAACTGCATCATGTAAATAAACTAACTGTAAACTAATTATTTAAATTGTGTCCTAAAATATTATCATTAGCCATGGATGTTATACACCTAATAATGTATTTTGTTACTAAAAATAACCATGTTTCATATTTCCCTTTCCAATTAAATCAATAAATTCCCTACAGCTTTGCTGACATGTGGCTTGAATTAAATGATTTCTAAGTGGCTTATTGAACCTAATACTCCAGTCGCCGATTAAGAAATCCAGATAATTATAGATGGGAAGGTAAGGCAAACTCTCCTTCATCTGAATCATCACCAAACCTACTTTCTTATTTTCAGTAACAGCAAGATACAGTGTTGTCGTTGTTCCTTTGGTCGCTTCCTTACTTCAGGCAACAGCTTCACAAGCTGCAGCTCATCCATGCGGATACATTATATTTCTTCGTAGCTGCAAGAATGTCACATATTTGCCACCTTCTCAGAAAAAATTAGCATTGACTGCCCTTTTCTTTATTGAAACAATATTAATATCCTCATCCATATCTATGTAAGTGGGCATAAAGATGGCTGCTGCTGACTGGTGGAGTTCCGCAGGGGTCAGTGTTGGGACCGCAACCTTTCACTTTATATGTTAATGAACTAGATGAAGGAACTGATAGAATTGTGACCGAGTTTGCAGACGATACTAGGACAGGTGGAGAAATAGAAAATGTCATGGAGGCAGGGTATCTGCATAAGGAGATGGACAGGTTAGGGGAGTGGGCAAGGAAGTACAGCACAGGGGAGTGTGGGATTGTGCAGTCTGATAGGAAGAATAAAGGTGTAGAGTATTTCTAAATGGAGAGAGAATTCAGGAGCAAAGTAGCAAAGGGACTTGGGAATCCTGGTTCAGGATTCCTTGAGTTTACTTTGCAGTTTCAGTCAGTAGTAAAGCTGTCAACTGCAATGTTAGCAACCGTTTTGAAAGGGCTAGGATATGAAAGCAAGAGCCTGAGCCTTTGTTTCTCCTCTTCCAGTACTTGCCACTTGCAATCATGTATTCTGCATCCCTTCACACCATTATCAGTGGTGATACTTGCTAGGACTGTGCCCCTGCCTTATGGAGTTCTACCTGCCAGGACTTAATAAAATGTTTAAGGGCATTCTTAATCTTTAGCTACAGTATACATTCCTTGGACCTACAAACCCTCTTCCTTGCTATCGCTTTGGCTGAGTGCATATTTGTCATCCATACTTGAGTGAAATTCTTCCTGTTTGTCAACACATCTATGAAAATCTTCATTGTTGTTGGCATTTCCGTTTGTTGTTCAAGACTCATTTCCAGTGACTTTATTGCCAACTGTTTGTTCATTTCCATGGATGCTATCTGACCTGCTGAGTTCCTCCAGCATTTTGTCTGTGTTGCTTTGGATTTTCAGCATCTGCAGAATTTCTTAAGCTTTTGATCCTAACTTAATACATTTTTTTCTCCCTACGTCAACTCCCTCCCCCAGATTCTACCTCTCATAAACACACTATGGGTAATTTATATTGACCAATTAATTAACTATGCTGCATACGTTTGAGATGTGGAAGGAAATAGGAACACCCAGAGAAAACAAACACACTCACAGGGAGAAAATTCCATACAGGTTGAGTATCCTTTATCCAAAATGCTTGGGGCCAGAAGTGTTTTGGATCTTAGATTTTTTTTTTAGATTTTGGAAGGTATAAAGACATCGCTTAGGTTCACCATAATTTCTGACTCTGAATTTATGTGGAACTGATAAGCTTTCTTTGCCTTACACTTGTCCACCACACATACAGTATGCATTTAACAGTAAAAGTTATTACAAAAATTATTACAAAATTATTACGAAAATATAATGTATGCAGGGTAACAAAAGTAGCACAGCAGCCTCAGGAGAATATCTGAATCAGCTGTTGAACAGCAACAAACAAGAGCAGGCTTTCAAGTCTACAGCTATAATGCCGTGTTTTGATTAAAAAGTCACAGTTCACTGTATTTGTATTTTAATTTGTTCTAGGTTTTATGTAAGGTATAAAAACAATCAGCATTGTAGACTTGTTCTGGTTTTAGATTTTCATTAGCGAAGCTTTAAAAATTTAATGCAGTTGCATAAGGTGTAAAAACAATCAGCGTCATAGACTTGCTCCTGTGTTCGATTTTATGCCATGCCCTTTTTTAAAATTTCTACAACCAGCCTGCTGAATATTCACAGTTATCTTCAATTTTAGACTCATCATAATAGACCTTTGCTTGTTTCATGATCAGCATACCCCTAAATAGCACATGTCCACTCTGATGCTGACGATGCGTGATCGAGATCTTTTTTCACTTTACGCATTGTTTTTCTATTTTCCTTTAGCTTCTGTTCATTACAGAGGTGAGGTCACTTCTCAGAACCGTCTGTGGTGTGATGAGATCTGCAGATTACCTGGGAAGCTTCCCAACACCTTGAGGAATTTTCTTTTAGTGATGTCATATCAGCGCTAAAAAAAAATTAAGATTTTGGAGGTTTGGGGATTTTTGGAATTTCAAATAAGCAGTACTCAACATGTACAGACAACACCAGAGATCAGGGCTGAATCAATGTCTCTGATTGTGTCTCTGACAATGTCAACTAACTGTGCCACCGTGCTGTATCATTATGTTGCTCTCGCCTAAATAAGTAAATGTGACTGTAATTCCATTTTCTTTCTTAATGCATATACAGTGGATTCTGGTTAATTGGGACACATCGGGACCAATACATTTTGGCCCAATTTAGTAGCTACCCCAATTAACTGAAGTTTCATGGAAATTGTTAAAACAGAATAAAAAGACGAACTACCATTTAACTGAGTAACTATTTATATATTTAAATGGAAGACAGAACGAATTAGACAACTACCAATACTTCTGCAGTACTAGAAAACTGTATATTAGTTCCTAATTGTTATTGACCATGGTATTCATCTGCTGTGCTCTTTTGCTTGACTGTAAATGAACAAAATCAGTGCAGACACCTAGTGCAGATAATAGATTGCCTTCATACAATGTTTTAGACAATTGCATCTTCCAAATCTTCATTTTCATTGCAACACTCAAGATGATTGTCGATACTTCCATATTTGCTAACTTGTTGAAGTTGTTCCTTTCTGTGCCTTGTGATACATCAGACAGCAACCTTGCTGTTTATATGGCATTTTTGTCTGTTTTTCACAAGGCTGAATTGTTAGTTCAATGGTCTACACAGCACGGTTGGAAGTGTGCAAGGAGCTGGCTGGATTTGAACCCAGGAGCACTCGCCTCGAAGTCTGCTATGGATGCCACTACATCATCAACCGGCTAAGTTGTTGAAGTAGTAAAATATTTCACTGTCATTCCCGGTCATTTCTGCCACTCCAAGCCTGGATACATGAAACAGTGGTGAGCAAAACTGTTCTGAATTATCTTACTGCTTATTTCCTGCCGACTATCAGTGACAAAAGTCACTGCTTTCTGAATACAAACACACGTAACTGACACTGTTTCAAAACTGATTGCTGTAATCACAGATTAGTTTCTAATGGCCACACAAGTGCACATGACTGACACAAGTTCGAAATTGATTTTGTTTTTGTTCTTTAAGACTTGTCCCAAATAAATTGCTGCCCAATTAACCAGAATCCAATGTATACAGGTTCTCCTAAAACTGTTTTTTGTGAATTCTTTTCAAAACAATTTAAAAAACACCAAGTATGGTACATTAGACATAGATTAAATTTCTTTACCACGTGGAAGCCAAATTATTGAAATAATACTAATTAACTGTAACCAGTGAAAGTTCATACAGAATCCCTTCCTCTACTTCTCCCAAAAGCAGAATGTAATAATAATCAGATAAGCAGACATTCTCTTTTTCATTTATATTTGTCAGGAAGTAAATATTCGTCAGGACATCAACGATAATGCTTCTGTTCATTTTAGAAATGGAGCTAAATCATTTTTTATATCCACCTGATGAAGTAGTCAGAGTGTTGGTGAACTTCCTACCCAGTGATGCAACTCCCCCTTATTGCTACTTTGATGTGTCAGCATTAATTCTGAACACTTAACGTTTTGAATCTGAGACAAGAGTGCTATTACTGAACACAGAACATAGAACAGTATTGTCATGAGCCCTGTGGACTTCTGCAGCTTGCCCAGGAGCATTAGGCTTCTAGGTTTCTCAAGCATTTGTATTTACTAATTGCTACCTTAATGAGAGTCATTGGGCCCTTGTGCTTTCTGTTTAATTTTGTCAAGATAATTGTGACTGGCTCGGGTTTTTCGTTTTAGACCATAAGACTGTAACCCTCAGGCTCACCTAGCTCACGTTCATCCGGTGGTCTACCAGCTCTCTCCACACGCATCTTCCCTCTTCACCTCTCCTCGACAAAGACCACAAAAAAACATCCTTCCAGATACACAAGACGAAACAACAATCTCCAATTGGCTAACATGCATACCAAGTCCTGTTATCTCCAGCCATAACCCAAATATTGCTGCTACAGAGAAACTGTTAACTCAGCAGTGAACATTACAGAGAAGCCATTGCATTAACCTTAGCAGTGAAACATTATAAAGAAGCGATTACATTGGCAGTGAATCATTACAGTGCGTTACAAGACCATAAGACGTAGGAGCAGAATTAGGCCATTCAGCCTATCAAGTCTGCTCTACCATTCCATCATGGCTGATCCTGGATCCCATCAACCTCATACACCTGCCTTCTCGCCATATTGTTTGATGCCCTGACCGATCAGGAAACTATCAACTTCCACTTTAAATATACCCAAATGCTTGACCTCCACTGCAGTCTGTGGCAGAGCAATCCACACATTTACTACACTCTGGCTAAAAAAAATGCCTCTTTACCTCTGTTTTAAATGGTCATCCCTCAGTTTTGAGGCTGTGCCCTCTAGTTCTGGATACCTCCGCTACAGGGAATATCCTCTCCACCTCCACCCTACAAAATTCAGTAAGTTTCAATGAGATCCCCTTACATTCTTCAAAATTCCAGTGAGCACACACGCCAAGCTGCCCAATGTCCCTCAAATGTTATCCCCTTCATTCCTGGAATCATCCTCGTGAACCTCCTCTGGACTGTAACCAATGACAACACATGGGGTATGGGGCCAAAAATTATTGACAATGCTCCAACTGGGGCCTGACTAGTGTCTTACAAAGCCTCAGCATTATCTCCTTGGTTTTATATTCTATTTCCCTTAAAATAAATGTCAACATTGCATTTGACTTCTTTACCACAGACTCAACCTGTAAATTAACCTTCTGAGTGTCTTGCATGAGGACTCCCAAGTCCCTCTGCACCCCTGATGTTTGAACCTTCTCCCCATTTAGATAATCGTCTCCACTATTGACCCTTTTACCAAAATGCATTATTGTACATTTCCCAACACTGTATTCCCTGTATTGATGAAGATGCTAACCAAATTCTGGAGGCAACGGCGAAGGGAGGGGTTGATAGGAAGCTGCAAGCCATGACAGCAATTATTGTCAGTATCGCAGCTGAACGGTTCGGAGAAGAGGAGAAGGAAGGCTCCAAAACATCTTACTCGAAGAACCAAAGAGCATTGAGGATCCAGAACATCAGGCAGGAGATGAAAGCGCTGAAGTCCCAATACAAGGAGGCAGAAGAAGAGGAGCGCATTGGCTTGGTCCAGCTGATGTGTATACTACGAAAGAAGATCAGGGTCCTCCGCTGGGCAGAGTGGCATCGGAGGTGGCGTCGTGAAAGGGCCCGAAAACGTGCTGCCTTTATCGCCAACCCCTTCAAGTTCACCAAGGAGTTGCTGGGGGAGAAGCGCAGTGGGAAACTGGCCTGTTCGCAGGAAGACATAGACCAACATCTGAAGAAGATATATAATGATCCCGAAAGAGAGCAGGAGTTGGGAGAGTGTGACATCCTAATAGACTCACCTGAACCGGATGTGCAGTTCGACATGTCAGAGCTGCAACTAAAGGAAGTCAGAGAGGTCGTCTGCAAAGCAAGGGCAAACTCGGCTCCAGGACCAAGCAACACCTCATACAAAGTGTACAAGAACTGCCCCAAACTCTTGCTGCGTCTGTGGAAGATCCTGAGAATCTTCTGGAGAAGGGGGAAGATCCCAGAACAGTGGAGAGTGGCTGAAGGGGTGTGGATCCCGAAGGAGGAAAATGCCACCCAGATAGATCAGTTTCATATCAGCTCCCTGCTGTGTGTCAAGGCGAAGATCTTCTTCTGTGTCGTTTCTAACCGGCTGTGCACCTACCTAGCAAAGAACACCCATATTGATACATCAGTCCAGAAGGGTGGCATTTCAGGGATGTCGGGCTGTCTGGAGCACATCGGTGTGGTGACACAGCTCATCAGGGAGGCCAGAGAGAACAAGGGCAACCTGTCAGTGTTGTGGCTCGACCTGGCAAATGCATATGGCTCCATTCCACACAAGCTGGTGCAGCTCACACTGACCAAATATCACGTCTCCAGCAGAATCAGAGACCTTATCGCTGATCATTACAGCAACTTCAGGATGAGGGTCTCTTCAGGAGCAATTACATCATCCTGGCACAAGGTGGAGGTCGGCATCATCACAGGGTGCACTATCTCAGTGACACTGTTCTCCCTAGCCATGAACATGCTCCCTAAGTCTGCTGAACCAGAGTGCAGAGGGCCCAGAATGAATTCTGCTCAATGGCAACCACCTATCAGGGCATTCATGGATGACCTCACAGTCACCACAGAATCAGTCCCAGGCTGCCGGAGGATTCTGCAAGGGCTCAAAAAGCTGGTGGAGTGGGCCCGGATGCATTTCAAACCAGCCAAATCAAGATCGATGGTGCTGAGGAAAGGGAAGGTGGAGAACAAGTTCTGGTTCAGCATCACAGGCACAGCCATCCCATCCATCACAGTAAAGCCAGTCAAGAGCTTAGGCAAAGTTTTTGACAGCTCTTTAAGGGGCACAACATCTATTCAGGCGGCCTGTACCGAGTTGGATGGCTGGCTGAAATCTGTGGACAAATCTGGCCTACCTGGGAAATTTAAAGCCTGGGTGTATCAGCATGGCATTCTTCCCAGAATCCTGTGGCCCCTCCTTGTCTATGCAGTTCCGATCTCGACAGTTGAAACCTTAGAGAGGAGGGTTAGCAACCACCTCAGGAGATGGCTGAGGGTGCTAAAGAGCCTGAGCAGCATCGCACTCTATGGACACCACAACAAACTGCAACTGCCCTTCAAATCCTTGGAGGAAGAATTCAAAGTAACAAGAACCAGTGAAGTGGTGCAGTATAGGGACTCAAGTGACTCGAAGGTGGCTGGAGCAGGGATCCAAGTAAGTACTGGCAGGAAGTGGAGGGCAGAGGAAGCTGTTCAGGAAGCAGAGGCGAGGCTGCGTCACAGGAGGCTGGTGGGAGTGGTCACACGAGGCCGAGCTGGGCTGGGATCCTTTCCAACTCCCCAAATGGACACCAGAGGGAAGGAAAGGCGTCGTCTAGTTCAGGAGGAGGTGAGAGCAGTAGTGGAGGAGACGAGAGCCTGCAAGCCAGTGGGAATGAAGCAACAGGGAGCTTGGACAAGCTGGGAGAATGTGGTTGAGAGGAAAGTGACCTGGGCTGATCTTTGGAAAGCCGAACCACACCGCATCCAATTTCTCATCCAGGCAGTGTATGATGTGCTTCCAAGCCCATCAAACCTGCACACATGGGGCAAGGCAGAGTCATCTGCGTGCCCACTGTACTCCAAGCGAGGAACCCTGGAGCACATCCTCAGCGGCTGTGCAAGGGCACTTGGTGAGGGACGGTACAGGTGGAGGCATGATCAGGTCCTGAAGACCATCGCTGAAGCCGTCAGCGCAGGAGTTGAGTGGGCGAAGCGGTCCCGACCCTCCAAGCAGACCATTGCCTTTGTCAGAGCTGGGGAGCAGCCAATACCTGCCAAAAGAACATCTGCAGGCATTCTGACCTCTGCAAGGGACTGGCAGCTGTTGGTGGACCTCAAAGGGCAGCTGAAGTTCCCCAACCATATCGCAGCCACCACCCTGCGACCAGACATTGTCCTAGTGTCTGAGTCTACTAAGCAAGTGGTGCTGCTGGAGCTGACAGTCCCATGGGAAGATAGCTTGGAAGAGGCCTTTGAAAGGAAGCTCTCCAAGTATGCAGGACTGGTCAGCAACTGTCAGCAGGTTGGATGGAGAGCGAGGTGTCTCCCAGTGGAGGTTGGTTGCAGGGGATTCATAGCCCGTTCTTTAGTTAGAGCCTTCAGCATTTTGGGCGTCGAGGGAGAGAGGAAGAGGTGAGCCATCCGCAGTACCACCGATGCGGCAGAGAGGGCCTCAAGATGGCTGTGGTTCAAAAGAGGGGAGCCATGGAGTCATAAGTAGCTAGCCATCTGGACACAAGCTGGGGTCTGATCAGCCCCGGCTGGGTCACCTGGAGGAGGGTGTATGATGTTGAAAGACCCGAAACACCCGATGATTCCAGGAACGTCACCGAAGATGTGTCCAGAAGCATCAATTGATGTATGTACACAGCCTCTCCCACATTTTTGCCCATTCTTCCAATTTGTCCAAGTCCTGCTGCAATCACATTGCTTTCTCAGCACTACCTATCCCTCCACCTATCTTCATGTCATTTGCAAACTTTGCCACAAAGCCATCAATTCCATTACCCAAATCATTAACAAACAATGTGAAAAGTAGTGGTATTACTGACCCCTGAGGAACACAATTAGTCACTGGCAGCCAACCAGAAAAAGGCCCCCTTTTGTTCCCACTCACTGCCTTCTGCTTGTCAGCCATTGCTCTATCCATGCCAGTATCTTTCCTATGACGCCATAGGATTTTATCTTGTTAAGCAGCCTCATGTGTGGCACCTTATCAAATGGCTTCTGAAAATCCAAGTAAATGACATCCACTACCTCTCCTTTGTCCACCCTGTTTGTTACTTCCTCGAAGAACTCTAACAGATTTGTCAGGCAAGATTTCCCTTTGCAGAAACCATGCTGACTCTGACTTATTTTATTATTAGTCTCCAAGTATCCCGAAACTTCATCCTTAATAATAGACCCAAATCTTTCCCAACCACTGAAATTAGGCAAACTGGCCTATACAGTAATTTTCTTTCTTTTGCCTTCCTCCCTGCATAACAGCTTATAGTCCTCTGGGACCATACCAGAATTAAGTGATTCTTGAAAGATCATGTCCAATGCATCTGTTATCTCTTCAGCAATCTCTTTCAGGACTCTGGGATGTAGTCCATCTGGTCCAGGTGACTTCTCCCTCTTAAGACCTTTGTGTTTGCTTAGCAATTTTTCCTTTGTAATAGCAATGGCACTCTCTCCTGCTCCCTGACACTCACGGACCTCTCGCACACTGCTAGTATCTTCCATAGTGAAGACAAATGCAAAATGCCCATCAAGTTCATCTGCCATTTCTTTGTCCCCCATTACTACCTCACCAGCATCATTTTCCAGAGGTCCAATATCAAATTTCACCTCTTTTTTACTTTTTATATAACTGAAAAAACTTTTGGTATCCTGCTTTATATTTGTGGCTAGTTTGCCCTCATATTTCAGCTTTTCCCTTTTTATAGCTTTTTTAGTTGCCTTTCATTGGATTTTAAAATCTTCTCAATAATCCAATTCCCCACTCACTTTTGTGACTTTATTTGCCCTTTCCTTGGCTTTTATGCAGTCTTTAACAGTTGCCTACCCCTGCAATTTGAGAACAACTTCTGTGGGACATAGCTATCCTGCAATTTATGAACTATTCCCAGAAACATCAGCCATCTCTGCTCTGCTGTCATCCCCATCACTATCCTCCTCCAATCCACCTGGGCAATGCCTCTGTGATTCCCTTTATTCCACTGGCATATAGATGCATGTGAGTTATGCTTCTCCCTCTCAAATTGCAGTATGAATTCAATCATATTATGATCACTGCCTCCTAATGGTTCTTTTACATTAAGCTCCCTAATAAGATTAGATTAGATTATGAGGACATGCAGTCCTCTTTTATTGTCACTTAGTAATACATGCATTAAGAAATGACACAATATTTCTCCAGAGTAATATCACAGAAACACATGACAAACTGACTGAAAAACTGACAAAAACCACATAATTATAACATATAGTTACAACAGTGCAAAACAATACCGTAATTTGATAAAGAACAGACGATGGGCAACGTAAAACGTCTCAAAGTCTCTCGAAAGTCCCATCATCTCACGCAGACGGTGAACCTCCAGCACATCAAATTTGCCGATGCAGCATCCTGGAAGCATCCGACCACAGTCCGACTCCGAGTCTGTCCAAAAACTCCGAGCCTCCGATCAGCCCTCCAACACTGAGCACCGAGCACCATCTCTGCCGAGCTCTTCGACCCCGGCCCTGGCAATAGGCAATAGGCAAAGCCGAGGATTTGGGACCTTCCCCTCCGGAGATTCTTGATCGCACAGTAGCAGCGGCAGCGAAGCGGGCATTTCAGAAGTTACTCCAGGTGTTCCTCTGTGCTTCTCACGGCTGTCTCCATCAAATCAGGATTGTGCACAGCATCCTAGTTAACACATACGCTATCATTCGGAACGGCCGTGCGCGCTGCGTCATGCCGCCATCTTCTCCTCCCTCCTAAGATCTAAATTATTACACAACAATCAATCTAGAATAGACTTTCCCCGGGTAGGCTCAACCACTATCTGCTCTGAAGAGCTATCTTGCAGGCATGCAACAAATTCTTGCAATCCGACACGAACCTGATTTACCCAACCCCTTACATATTGAAGTCCCCCATTACAATTGTGTCATTACCCTTATTACATGCTTTTTCCAGCTCCCTTTGCAATATCAACCCCACATTTTGGCTACTAGTTGGAGGCCTATATGATCCCCATTATGTTTTTTTTTCACCCTCGCAGTTTCTTAACTTGATCCACAAAGATTCAACATTCTCTAACCCTATGTCCCTTCCTTCTATGATTATTTAATGTGGAGTCCTGTTAAATGTTAATCACAGAGTCCTTGTGAGACTGATTTGTCTTGCGGTGTCGCTCGGTCGTGCCACCAAGGCTTTATTGCTGTTCCTATGTATAAACTCTTGTTTCCGGAACAAATCCTTGTGAAACACTGCTAGTCACCCACCTCTAAGCAGGATACGCTCCATCTAGAACTACCCTCTGCCTTCTGTGGACAAGCACATTCTGAATCCATGCAACTAATTCAATTGATCCCATGTCTCATGACTTTCTGGATGAGCCTACCATGGGGATGTTTGTCAACTATCTGACTAAAACCCATCTGCACGATATCCACCTCACTCCCTACATTAGTTTGTTTTGTTGTCTCCTCAGAAAAGTCAAACAGCTCATGAGGCAAGACATGCATCTTACAAAGCCATGCTAATTATTCCTTATAAGATGATGCTTCAACAAATGCTCATAAATCCTTTCTCTAAGAATCCTCATCGTTAGATTTCTCTGTGCTGATGTAAGAATCATTAGTCTATTATTCCCAGGGTTATCTGTAACAGTTTCTTGAACAGCAGAATAAAATTTGCCAACTTTAATGCAGACAAGTGTGAGGTGTTGCATTTTGGAAGGACAAATCAAGGTAGGACATACACAGTAAATGGTAGGGCACTGAGGAGTGCGGAGAAACAAAGGGATCTGGGAGTTCAGATACATAATTCCCTGAAAGTGGCATCGCAGGTAGACAGGATTGTAAAGAAGGCTTTTGGCATTCTGGAATTCATAAATCAAAGTATTGAGTATAGGAGTTGGGATGTTATGGGGAGGTTGTATGAGACATTGGTGAGGCCAAATTTGGAGTAGTGTGTGCAGTTCTGGTCACCTAACTATACGAAGGATATCAGTAAGATTGAAAGAGTGCAGAGAAGATTTACTAGGATGTTGCTGGGTCTTCAGGAGTTGAGTTACAGGGAAAGATTGAACAGGTTAGGACTTTATTGCTTGAAGCATAGAAAAATGAGGGGGGATTTGATAGAAGTTTACAAAATTATGACGGGTATAGACAGAGTAAATGTGATTAGACTCTTTCCACTTAGATTAGGAGAGATAAATACGAGAGGACATGGATTTAGGGTGAGAAGGGAAAGGTTTAGGGGGAACATTAGGGGGAACTTCTTCACTTAAAGAGTAGTAGGAGTGTGGAACGAGCTGCCATCTGACATTGTAAATGTGGGCTCACTCTTAAGTTTTAAGAATAAATTGGATAGATACATGGATGGGAGAGGTCTGGAGGGTTATGGACTGGATGCAGGTCAATGGGACGAGCGGAATAAAGTTTCAGCACAGACTAGGAGGGCCAAATGGCCTGTTTTCTGTGCTGTAGTGTTCTATGGTTCTAACCTCCAATCTTCTGGTACTACCTCTGTAGCCAGTGAAGACACAGCTATCTCTTTCCTTGCTTCCTTCATTAACCTGGGGTACATACCATCCAGCCACTGGGACTTAACTATATTTTCTTTCAATTTGTGTGCTTAGTTATTCAGATTTCTGGATCTGACAGAAACAATTTTACTGCCAAGTTGTGCTGCAGTTTGAAACTTCTATATTTTTGGCAACAGAAAAGTAAAGCATCTCCAGTAAACTAAAGCTCACAATTTTTAAAATTCAGAAGATGAAAGACCAGGAACAAAAAAATAAACTATTTACATTTGGATGCATTGTGTGAAATGGACAACATTAATTCAAAATTCTGCCTGGATTTTGTTCCCATTAATATTGAAAGTTCCAAGCAAGATCATTCAAGAAGGTTTAATACAATATGAAGCTTCAATTCAAAATGTGATTAACTATATTTATTTAATTTAAATAGAATGTTTTCCTGGCCTTTGGAAAGAATGTGTTTCTCTAAAAATTTGCAGCAAGTAGCTTTATCATATTAACAATCAAACAATTTTACATGAGAGATTTATAAATAAGTCTTCCATTAACTTCTGTTTGAAAAATAACCAAATATCAATTTTGTAAATTACAGAAGGTAATATCTGGTGACGTTCAAAATTATCTTGATGAAAAAAATAGATTGTTAGCAAATCCTGAAACTAATTAGGGTAATTGCAGTTTGGTAAAGCCTAACAGAAATTTTGTTTTAAATTACCTCAAGATTTAGCTAATTCTACTGCAAAAATCTCAAGATGAGGATCAATGCATAGGTGTAAACAATATAATTAATAGGTTTATAATCCAGATTAAGTAGGAAAAAAAGTCATTTAATGTTGGGATATGAGCCCAAAACACAAGCTGCAAAGAATTTACGCTTTAAATCATGCAGCCTGATGGAAAGCTGAAAAACTGTTAACTCTGCTACTAAAAAATAAGTTAACAAATAGACATTACTGGAAACATAATGTGCCCCTTGATGAAACTGGCTGATGCATTATGAGGTACTGTTTCAGGATAAAATCTATTTATTTTCAGCTGCTTTGAACCTTTTCCTCGGAGGGTTTTTTTTATTGTATTTCAATCAGAACACAGGAGTCACTTTATTCTTCTTTGTTTTACTATGTGGTTTGATTTCACATATCCCATTATTTAAAAACATATTCCATTAGACCACAACATATAGGAACAGAATTAGGCCATTTCACCCATCGAGTCTGCTTCTGCCATTTCCCTCTCAGTCGCAATCTCCTGCCTTCTCCCCATACCCCTCATGCCCTGACCAATCAAGAATCTATCTAGGTCTGCCTTAAATATACCCAATGACTGGACCTCCATATCTCCAGTCTAAATGGACATCCCTCTATTCTGAGACATTGTCCTCTGGTCCTAGACTTCCTGCACCACAGGAAACATCCTCTCCACATTCACTCTACTAGACCTTTCAACATTCAGTCGGTTTCATTGAAATTCCACCCCCCCCACCACCATTCTTCTGAATTCCAGTGAGTACAGGCCCCAAGACATCAAATGCGAAGCATTTCAATCCCAGAATTATTTTTGTGAACCTCCTCTCCAATGCCAGCAAAGCCTTTCTCAGATAAAAGTCCAAAAACAACTCACAACACTCTGTGAGGCCTCCCTGGTCACTTTAAAAAGACTCAATATTATATCCTTGCTTTTACAGTGTATTCTAGTCCTCTTGAAGTTAATGATAACTTTGCATTTTCCTCAGCACCAACTCAACCTGCAAATTAACCTTTATGGAATCCTGCATGAGGACTCCCAAGTCCCTTTGCACCTCTGATTATTGAATTTTCTCTACATTCAGAAAATAGTCTACACTTTCATTTCTTCTACCTAAGTGCATTACCATACATTTCCTAACACTGTTTTTCCAACTGCCTCATCTTACCTATTCTCCTAATCTGTCGAAGTCCTTCTGCAGCCTCTCTGCTTCCTCAACTCAACCTGCCCCTCCACCTATCTTCATATATCATCCACAAACTTAGCAACAAAGTCACCAATTCCGTCATCCAAATGATTGACATATAACATAAAAAAGAAGCAGTCCCGATACAGACCACTGTGAATATTCCTTCCAATCTGTCTGACATGGTTGCAGAGTCTGCAATAGTTTCTGAGGGAATTTGAGGAGCATAACCACACAGCAAATGGAGTGACATCTAGAGATCTGATACTGAGGGGGAAGCAGTGTCCTGATCTACCTCTATCAGCGTTCAATCATGCAATATTGAGGATGCAAATGTATGTATAACTAGGAACCTCCATTTAAACTTTAATAAAATAATAGATTAAACAACTTATTTAAAAAAAACTAAAACTAAACAGTGAACTAACTACAGGAAACAATAAATGATTAAGTATATAAAACAGTGTAGTAGGAGAAGTCTTGCATCAATGGAATGTGAGAGTTGGAGAGCGTCATGATCTCAAGCAACCACTCTAGCAGTATGTGTTGCAGTGGGAGCTTTTGCACAAGAATCACCATATATCAGTAATGGAGAGGCTTACCTGGTCATTTTGGCCTTGGAGGCACTTGGACTCTAAAGGTTGAGTAGAGGCTTCATGTCAAAGAGGGGTCATGGCAGGGATGCTACCGACACGGCCAAGGTGTCTGCAACTGGAATGGGGAAGGGTCCTCACCCTTTCCCACTCTCCAGCAAGCATGAAGTTCTTGCTAGTGTGAGAGAAAACATTCAAAAAGTGGAATCAAAAGAAATTATGGGAGTTCTAGTGGACAAAAGAAACAGGGAGATAGAAAAGTTCTTTAAATTCACCCCTAGTTAGTAGCATTGAAGATACAATGCCTATAAAAAGTATTCACACCCCTCTAGAATAATTCATGTTTTATTGTATTACAACACTGAATCACGGTGGATTTAATTTGGCTTTTTTGATACCTATCAACAGAAAAAGACTTCTCCCTGAAAAAGTGAAAATAGATCTCTACAAAGTGATCTAAATTAATTACAAATATAAAACGCAAAATAATTGATTGCATAAGTATTCACCCCCTCCCCCCCAATATGACACATCAAATCATCACTGGTGTAGTTAATTGGTTTTAGAGCTCACATCATTACTTAAATGGAGATCTGTTATTGGAGAGCTTGGTGCAGTCAAAGTGTTTCAACTGACTGTAGTAAAAAGTACACCAGTATCTGGAAGGTCCAACTGCTAGTGAGTCAGTATCCGGGCAAAAACTACACCATGGAGACAAAAGAACTCTCTAAAGAAATCTGCAAAAAAGGTTATTGAAAAGCACAGATCTGGAGATGGATACAAGAAAATGTCCAAGTCATTGAATATCCCTTGGAGTACAGTTAAGTCAATCATCAAGAAATGGAAAGAATATGCACAGCCAGAAATCTGCCTAGAGCAGGCTGTCCTTCTGTGGCTGAGGTGGGAGAGAATGTGTATAAAACAACTGTTGCCTGGGTGCTTCACCAGTTGCAGCTTTTTGGGAGAGTGACCAAGAGAAAGCCACTATTGAAAAAACTCACATGAAATCTCAGCTGGAGTTTGGCCAGAAGGCATGTTGGAGACTCTGAAGTCAGCTGGAAGAAGGTTCTATGGTCTAATGCAACCAAATTTGAGCTTTTTAGCCATCAAACTAAATGCTGTATTTGGCATAAGCCGAACACCAGACATCATCAAAAACACACCATCCCTACCTTGAAGCATGATGGTGGCTGCATCATGCTGTGGGGATGCTTCACTGCAGCAGGCCCTGGAAGGCTTGTGAAGGGAGAGGGTAAAATGAGTGCAGCAAAAATACAGGAAAATCCTGGAGGACAACCTGATACAGTCTGCAAGAAACGGCAACTTGGGAGAAGATTTGTTTTCCAGCAAGATAATGACCCCAAGCATAAAACGATGTCAAAGCTATACAGGATTGGCTTAAAAACAACAGAGTGAATGTCCTGGAGTGGCCAAGTCAGAGTCCAGACCTCAATCCAATTGGGAATTTGTGGCTGGACTTGAAAAAGGTTGTTCACTCACAATGCCCATGTAATCTGGCAGAGCTTCAGCAACTTTGTAAAGAAGAATGGGGAAAAATTGCAGTGTCTTAATTTGCAAGGTTGATAGAGACCTATTCACGCAGATTCAAGGCTGTAATTGCTGCCAAAGATGCATCTACTAAATACTGACTTGAAGGGGGTGAATATTTATGCAATCAATTGTGTTGTGTTTTATATTGGTAATTAATTTAGATCACTTTGTAGAGATCTGTTTTCACTTTGACACAAAAGGTTCTTTTTCTGTTGATCAGTGTCAAAAAAGCCAAATTAAATCCACTGTGATTCAATGTTGTAAAACAACAATAAAACATGAAAACTTCCGGGGGGGGGGGGGGTGAATATATTTTATAGGCATTGAATATAATTGTTTCAGCATCTTATGCATCTTATGCCCGTCTAAGAAATCCAGCCATTGAATAAAATACAAGAATAGAAAAAGAGATTGTAACAGTTTTCGTTAACATGCAAAAAGGATTTTATACTTTTCAGTTAGAATGTCTTTTATTCTTCAAAATGCTATAGAATATAGAAAATTCTATTCAGTCACGCTCATCCCAGCAATTAATCATGTATATCATGTGTGTGTGTGTGTATATATATATCTTCCTAATTTCTTGCTGGATACATGGTTAAAATGGTTATACTCTCTTCCTATATCTCCAAGCCCCTTATTCCGTCGCCTCATTCTTCAGTTACCCTTTCCAAAATTTCTCCACATCTGTCCGATTCCCCTCGTTGCCTCTTTTCCCATCCCTCTATCTACCTTGTGTGGGCTCCTCCCTCCCTTACTTTTCCCTACCTCTCAATTGATTCAATTCCTTCTCTCTTATCCCTTTCTTCACATTCTTTCCAAGCACTTTGATTCTCAAGTACTTTCTGGTATGTTTTCTAACTTCAAAAAATAAAATTCAAAAAAAGACACAGAAGTCCAAATTGCGCATTTAGATTCGTGTTTACTTTAAGTGAGGCACACGCGTATCATGTGGTAGTGTGATTACGTATGTAATTCACATATAACTTGTAATTAATTATTTAAACGAACATGAATGCTAAATCAAACTATATATATACGTGTGTGTATATGTGTATGTGTGTGTGTGTGTGTGTGTGTGTGCAAGATCACTCAAATATTATTGAAATATTAAATACTGAACACTCCTCCCTGCTTAGCTATAAACTCCAACTCAATAGAGAATGCATCACAACTATGTACACAGTATATTATTTAATACAACTACCAGAGCATAGTAAATTTTAAATTGTCCCATTCAGACCTAGAAATTTAACTGCTGTGGAGGATTTCTTAACACTTGTGGGATAATGTCTTTCCTGACAAGGGAGGTCACTCTGCTTGTCTGGTGAGACTTGTGGCTGTGGAATAATCTCAGGTTCTGATGGTGGTTATAGGAGTTGACTCTGGGATTACAAGATGTGGTTCTGACAGCAGTAGCCCACTTTCTCCATTTTCTATCTTGCACATCTTGATCTTAAAAGGTGCATTTAGTTCATTGGAGTATTCCTTTATTTATCTTTCTATTGATCCCTTTACGATTTGATCCCTTCCCTTGGTTTCCTCATCCACAACATCATCTGACAAATCTTCTGTTTTCCTATCTGCATTAACTGCTTTCTTTTTGATCTCCCATTCATCCAGCTGGACTTTGGTCTTTGTGTCTACTTTGACAAGTAGTTTTTTGTCTTCCACTTGAAGTTCATGTACACAGAGTAGACTCTGGTTTTGACACTGCAATTTTGTTCACAGTCACTTTCATTCCTGACTGCAACTCAATTGAAGCAGCGATTTCAACTGTTCTTTTAAATGTAAGTTGTGCTTCAACTAAAAGCTGTTTTTGAATGCTTCCAGCAAACTAACCGATCTCTCTTAGTACATCATTAAGCCGATTACCAAACTGGCAATGCTCAGACAATCTCTTTAGTTCAGCCACATTTGCTGAATTGGACTCCCCTTCCTTTTGATTCCACTTAGAAAGCCTAAAACTTTCTGCAATCAACAATGGCTTCAGTTCTAAATGTTTCTGCATTACTGCTCCAACCATTGTTACTTACACCACCACCCCGCCCCCTCCACCCCGGCCTGCAGAATTCCCAGATGCCCTCAGCCCCAGCTGCATCATTTGAAGCCCAAATTCTGAGATCTTGGTAACAATGGAAGAGTAGTGGATCAGGGAATGAAGGAGTGGCAGGCATGAGACTGCAAGTCATTAAGTGGAGTGGGCAAAGGATTTGAGGGAGATTGGGAGGAAGTTAGGAGATGTTTGAGTTAGTGTTGGGAGGGAGGAAGACTGAGGGAAGCAGAAAGGAGGTTAGGATGTGATAAGAATATTAAAGAAGAGGACATTTAGGGATAGGGAAAGTAAGGAGTGAAAACAGAGAGTGCAATGGAATTTGTGCCTAACCACACCGAAGCAAATGAGTGACTGTGCATGTGCACCTCCACTATGTTAACGTCCATGCCTAGCCTGGGCTGCAGTCTACTTAGATATTTTTCATACTGCATCAGACCCTGCTCCATGAAGTCCATGTATTAAATGGTAAGCTACAGTCACCTCACCACAGAAAGGCAGAAGGAAACAATGCAAAGATCAAAGCAAAAGCTAGGAAAAAGAAAAGTAGATTAAATGTTACCAGATTCTTAAAGGTCAGTGAGTGTATGGGCACTTTATCTGAATGCTCATAGTATTCAGAGCTAGATCAGTGAACTTGAGGTACAAAACAGTATGATTTGGTGACCATTACAGAAATGTGATTGTAAGGTGGATATAATTGGGAATTAAATATCCAAGGGTATCAGGTAATGCGGAAGGATAGACAGGAAGCTGTGGGAGTTGAGATAGCGCTTTTAATTAACTATGAGATCATGGAAATATTGGGAGACAATATAAGGTCTAATGAGCAGGACACTGAGTCCACCCAGGTAGAAATTAGGAAGAAGAAAGGCAAAAAGAAAATCACTGATGGGAACTGTCTATAGGCACTGAATAATAACCTTACAGTGGCACAGGAAATAAAGCAAAAACTATGTGATGCATGTGAGAATGGAATGGCAATTGTCATGGGGGGCTTTAAGTTGCATATAGATTGTGTGAATCAACTTCTATGAAGTTCTTGAGAAGGACTTCATAGAATGCTTCCATGATAGCTTTCTTGAACATGTTAGAGAACCTATAAGGGGAAATGTGATCTTAGATCTGGTCCTGTCCAATGACACAGGTAAAATTAACAATCTTGTAGTTAGGGATCCCAGTACTATTGAATTTCTCATACAGAAGGAGAGTGCATAGTTCAATCTTAAAATAGTGTATTATGCCTGAACAAGGGAAACTACGACAATGGGATGAAGGAACAGCTAGCAACCATATACTGGCTGTATGATGGGACAATTGAGGAACAGTGGAAGACTTTCAAAGAGATTTTTCACAGTATTAACAAAAATATATTCCAGTTAAAATCAAGGACAGTAAAGGAGGAAGGGCCAGCCTTGGATAATTCCGAAAGTAGAAGAACGTTACAAACTAAAAACTCATGGATACAAGATCACCAATAGTAGAGGGAAACTGGAAAATTGGGAAAACTTTAAAAAACAACAAAGGACCACTTAAGTAAGCATTAAAGAAAGGTAAGATGGGTTATGAAAATAATAAGCAAAAAATTTCAAAACTGAAAATTTTTATATAATTGTATAAAGAAGAAAAGAGTGGCTAAAGTGAACATGGGGGTCTTGAAAGATGAGAAAGGGGAATTAATATTAGGTAATGTGGAAATAGCCATAGACATGAACAACTGTTTTGTACCAGTCTTTATGGTGGAGGACATATCTAACATGCCAAAGAGGTGCTATGCATGCAGTGGGAGCTGAGGACCTTGATACAATCACTATCGATAAAGGGGTAGTGATAAGCAAATCCTAGGGTCTAAAGGTAGGAAAGTCCCTTGATCCTAATTGGATGCATCACAGGATACTGAAAGAAATGGCTGCAGTTATAGCAGACACAAATAAACTCTCCTCAGACTTGCAGCCAGGTACAGGTATCGATTTTTTCCAAAGTTTTAATGACAAACTCTGCCATTTTTATCAGAGATGATGCCTGGGCATGTCTAGTCCAATGGTAATTATCCCCCCGTCATCCGTCACTCCTGATTGGTTAGTCCTCATCCGGTCAGATTTCCGCTCTCCTACCTTGTTTACAATCGTACTCCACTACTTACTTAGAACGAGACGTTCATCTTAGTTAAAATTCTTTTCCTCTAGTTTTATTTCAATGGCTTCCTTCACCAGGTTGTCCCAAAAGCCATTGGCATGGCACAGTAGATTTGTGCCGTTGAAGTAAATCCTATGGCCATCACGAATGCAATGCTCTGCTTTTGGGACTAGATAACACTAGATCTTTTTTAATAGTAGACCGTTTGTAATAATTTACCACAATTGGCAGCGCGATGCAGCTTGCGTGGCCACTCCGGTGAATGATATCTGTAATCTGTCAAGTAGGGTGCCGTGCACAATCCTGATTTGATGGAGACAGACGTCAGCAAATGAAGGAACATGTGGAGAAACTTCTGAAATGCCTTTTCGCTGCCGCTGTTACTGCGTGATCCAGAATCTCTGGAGGGGAAGGCCCCAAATCCTTGGCTTTGCTTGTTGCTCAGCGGCCAGGACAGGGTCAAAGCACTCGGCAGAGATGGTGCTCGGTGCTCGGTGTCGAAGGGCTGGTCAGAGGCTCGAAGTTTTCGGACGGAGTCAGAGTCAGCTGTGGTCAGGTGCTTCCAATGCATTGACAGTTGTCAGTGCCTGGAGGTTTATGGCATAGAGAGTTTCTCCCTTCTGCCGCCTGCTATCGGGGACTATCGGGAGTCCATTGGAACTTTGAGACTTTTTTTTACCGTTCCCATGGTCTGCTCTTTATCAAATTTTGGTATTGCTTTGCACTGCTGTAACTATATGTTATAATTATGTAGTTTTGTCAGTGCTAGTCTTTGGTTTGTCTTGTTTTTTTTATGATATCACTCAGGAAGAACATTGTGTCATTTCTTAATGCATGTACGCATTTCTAAATGACAATAAACGAGGACTGATTGTCCTCGTAATCTAATCTAATTCTCTGAACTCTACACAGCTCTTGACAGACTGGAAGACGGTTTATGTCATATTGTTGTTTTAAAAAAATGATGTAGGCAAAAGGTGGGCAACTATTGGCCAGTTGGTTTAACACCTGTAGTCAGGAAAATACTTAAAGCAATCATTTAAGGAAGAAATAGCGAGACATCTGGATAGAAGTGGTCCTTCAGGAAGCTGTTACATGGATTTATGAAGGGCAAGTCCTATTTGACAAACTTATTGTAGTTCTTTGAGGGTACATTGAGTGTAGTGGATAGAGGTGAATAAGTGGATGTTGTATGCTTGGATTTCCAGAAGGTATTTGATAAGATACTGCAAAAAAGACGTATCCATCACACAAGGATGCATGGAGGTGGAAGTAACATGTCAAATGGATAGAGGTGTGGTTAACCCACAGAAGGCAGAGAGTTATAAATACACGTTTCTCTGGCTGTCAACCAGTGGAGAATAGAGTGCCACAAGAGTTGGTGCTGGACCCACAGCTTTTCGTGATATACATTAGTGATTTGGAAGAGGGGACTGAGTGTCGCGTACTAAGTTTGCTGATGACAGAAAATTGAGTGGAGAGCAAATTGTGTAGAGGGTGCAGAGAGATATAGCTTGCTTAAGTGAGAGTGCAAGAGTATGGCAGATGAACGACAATGAAGACTGGTAAGTGTAAGGTAATCCACGTAGGAAGGAAAATGGAAGAACAGATTATTATTTAAACAGTGAAAAATAGTGCAGAGGGACTGGGAGTCCGTGTGCATGAGTTGCAAAAGGTTGATTTGCAAGTGCGACAGGTTATCAAGAAGGCCAATGGAATGCTGTCCTTCATTGCTAGAGGGACTGGACTTTAAAGCAGGAAGTTATATTGCAAATGTGCTGGCTACTAATGAAGCCATACCTGGAGTGCTGTGTGTAGTTTTGGTCTCCTTACTTAAGGAAAGACATAGAGTACCAGCTTTGGAGGCAGTGCAGAGAAGGTTTACCATGTTGATTCAAAAGATGATGGGGTTAGCCTATGAGGAGAGAATCAGTCGCCTGGGACTATACTCACTGGAATGAGAGGGAGCTTTATTGAAACAGATAAAATTATGAAAAGGATGGATAACAGGAAACTTGTAAGTGAGACTACAACTAGAGAGTATAGCCACAAGATTCAAGGGAATAGACTTAGGACAGAAACAAAGAGAATCTGTGGTAGCAGGAATTGAGTCCATGGCCGATCAGGCATAATTTTACTGAATGGCAAAGAAGGCTCAATTGACCAGATGGACTGCTCCATCTCCTATTTCTTATGTTCTTTCATTCTCATCTATGCAACGGGCACCTTCCACTTCACCATATTAATTTCAGGATTGGGAACACCAGCACTCTCATGGGGAACCCCATCATCTACAGACCTGAACGCCACCTTGTCATCAGAGCCCAATGACTCAGATGCTTTGACCATGACATTACTGTCTCTCTTCCAACACTTCAGTTGTTAGGTTTGATGTGAATCAGGATTACTATCACTGACATCTGTCATTAAATTTCTTGTTTGGTGGCAGAAGTACAATGCAAGATAAAAAAAAATACTATTAAGTTACAATATGAAATAAAGAAATGAAAAGTGGAAGAGAAATAATGAACACGAGGAAATCCGCAGATGCTGGAATTTCAAACAACACACATAAAAATTGCTGGTGAACACAGCAGGCCAGGCAGCATCTATAGGAAGAGGTACAGTCGACGTTTCGGGCCGAGACCCCGAAGCATCAACTGTACCTCTTCCAATAGATGCTGCCTGGCCTACTGCGTTCAAGGGAAATAGTGAGATGGTGTTTGTGGGTCTCGTGGATCATTCTGAAATCTAATGATGGAGGAGAAAAGCTGTTCCTAAAACATTGAGTGTGCATCTTCAGGCTCTTATACCTTCTTCCGGATAGTAATGTGAGAAGAGGGCAACTTCTGGATTGTGAGCGTCCTTCTTGACGGATGCCACTTTCTGAAGATGCCATCTTCTGAAGATGCTCTTGCTGATGGTGGAGGTAGTGTCTGTAATGGAGCTGGCTGAGATTACAACCCTCTGCAACCTTTTCATGATCCAGTGCAGTGGAGTCCCTATGCCAGTCTGTGGAGCAACCAGTCAGAATGCTCTCCACCTTTCATCACTAGAAGTTTGCTAGAGTCTTTGGTGATGCACCACATCTCCTCAAAATCCTAATTAAGTCTAGCTGCTGGCTTGCCTTCTTCACAATTGCATTAATTAATATATTAGTCCTGGGATAGATTATTTGAGATGTTGACATCCAGGAATTTGAAGCTTGTCCTTTTCCACTGCTGACCTGCAGCCCATCCACACCCCCCCCCACCCCCCAGTGAAGACTGGTGTATGTGTTCCTAACTTCCTCTTCCTGAAGCCCACAATTAATTTCTTGGTCTTGCTTGACATTGAATGCAAGTTTCTTGATGTGAAATTACTCAACCATTCGATCTATTTCACTCCTGTATGCCCCCTCGTTGCCATCTGAGATTCTGCCAATAACAATCGTGCCATTAGTGAATTTATAGATGGCGTTTGAATGGTGCCTAGCCATACTGTTATGAGTATAGACAGAGCAGAGTATTGGGCTGAGCATGCATCTTTGAGGTGCACCTGCATTGATTGTCAGTGAGGAGGAGATTTTTCTTTACTGATCCACACTGATTGTGGTCTCCTAGTCAGGAAGTCAAGGATCCAGTTGCATAGGGAGGTACAGACACATTTTGAAGGTTATGGATAAATCTGTGGGATAATGGTGTTGAATGCTGAGATGGAATGAATAGTCAGCAGCCAGAAGTAGGTATTGCTGTTGTCCAAGTGGTCCAAAAGCAAGCGTAAAGCCAGTAAGGCTCATCTGCTGTAGGCCTGTTGTGATGGTAGCAGACTGGAGCAGACCCAGATCCTTGCTCAGGTAGGAGTTAATTCTGGCATTTCTTCACAGTAGATGTGAGTGCTTCTGGGTGATAGTGATGGGCTAATGAGCTGCTCTTGCATCACTATCTGGGCAAGAGGTCACGGAAACATCCACATTACCCATGCTGCAGCAGGTGATGATGACTGATGGACTGTCCATTATCTAATATGCTCTGTGATCCCACCCTCCATGCAGATAAGTATCAAGCCACCCTACTGCTTAGTCCCAATATTTTTCTCAATCTTTCTCACTGCAATATTGCATCTTACGTCCAACGTGTTTCCTACTGGAGCTGACTAATCTATAGGATAAATGAGAAATGGTTTAATTTAAGTTTCCCCTACTCCAGAAATAAGATCACTACAACTTCATTCACTGAACTGCTGATGATTAAGTATGCATACACCAAAGCCAAGCTTTAAGTAATTGTTGACCTTATTACTCAAGCACAAAAGAGAATGGGCTTTACATTTAATATCCATGAAGCAAAGCACCCCAAAAAGGCCTGCTTCATTAAAGTACCACAGTCCAAAAATGTGGATAGCTTCATGGATTTCTAAAGATCAAATTCAAGTTCAAGTTTTATTGCCATTCAACCATACACATGTATGCAGCTAAAAGAAACAATGTTTCTCCAGGGCCAAGCTGCAAAATACAGTGCATACAGTTGTACACGGTGCACAGCACATATTGTTACGATAACACATACAGTCACAAAATCATAGATGCACTGTAGAAAGCATTCTTCTAGGGTGCATCACAACCTGGTATGGAAGTTGTCCTGTCCAAGACCGAAAGAAGCTGCAGAAGATCGTGAACACAGCATGGCACATCACACAAACCAATCTTCCGTCCTTGGACTCACTTTACACCACACGCTGTCAGAGCAGTGCTGTCAGGATAATCTAGGACACGACCCACCCAGCTAACATACTTTTCGTCCCTCTTCCCTCCGGGAGAAGATTCAGGAGCTTGAAGACTCGTACAACCAGATTTGGGAACAGCTTCTTTGCAACTGTGATAAGACTGCTGAACGGATCCTGACCCGGATCTAGGCCGTACCCCCCAAATATCCGGACCTGCCTCTCAGTTTTTTTTGCACTACCTTACTTTCCATTTTTCTATTTTCTATTTATGATTTATAATTTAAAATTTTAGTATTTACTAATTTTTACTATTTTTAATATTTTTAATATTTAATATTTGTAATCCAGGGAGTGGAAAGCGCAGAATCAAATATCGCTGTGATGATTGTATATTCTAGTATCAATTGTTTGGTGACAATAAAGTATAAAGTATAATACAAATTAGTGAGTGAGTGGCATGGCCTGAATATCGATAATGCATATGATGTTGTCCTGGAGCCACAAGAGTAAACACGCAGCAGTTCCTCATCTCACACTGGGTCAGCCACAGAGGAAGGCAGTGCAAGGAGCGCGCACTGGAGGGCAGCACAAGTGGGAGGGCCAGCCTCTATGGGCCTGCCCCCAAACCGGCACGGATACCAGCATGCTTGCCATGCCTGTGTTCTCTCTGACACTGCCTCAGGCATTTCCTCTCCTGTCCTGGCTGGCTGTAGTAGTCAATGCTGCAGCAAGTAGGCCTGATCCGCACTGCAACCAAGGTCACACAGTTCCCCTCCTTTGATCACACCAGTGAACTAATGAACTAGTGTTTTGTATCACCAATATCCAGGAGGGTTTTGTGATCACAAGAAGAATGTCTAAGACAAACCTAAGAACAATTGCTTGCTGTAGCTATATTTAAAGTTATGAAGTCGTACATCATGGAAATAAGTCCTTCGGGGCACTGAGTCCACACTGACCATTCTGCAACAATTTGTTCTAATCACAATTTTGTTTTCCTCACTGCCCTCCCCTGCCGCCCCCACCCCAGGCAAACTATATCAAAACAATCACAACAGGAGCAATTTACATCGGCTAATTAACATATTAACCTGAATGCATTTGGGATGTGGGAAGAAACCAAAGCACCTGGAGAAAATACACATAGTCACACAGAGAACTTGCAAACTCCACAAAAGCAGAGCCAGCATATATGAAGGATGGTCTTAAAGAGCCAACTCTTGGCGAACAGTTCAGAAACCAATAACATGCATGTGGATTGATGCAGCAATTTTTAAACATGGGATGCATACTACCAGCTATCAGCAAGCTTCAAAAGTACAGGCAGTCCTGAATACTATAGTTCATCCACCCTAAAACTGTGAATATTTGAATAGGTTAATCCATTTTCTCTTCTTGATGCTACCATCAGAGAGAAGGTATAGGAGTCTGAGAATCCACGTTCAAAGTTCAAAGTTCAGTGTAAATTTATTATCAAGGTATATATATGTCACCATAAACAATCCTGAGATTCATTTTCTTGTGGGCATACTCAATAAATCTATAGAATAACAGCCACAACAGAATCAATGAAAGACTGCCTAACTAGCGAGTTCAACCAGAGTGCAGCAGACAACAAGCTGTGCAAATACAAAAAAAAGAAGGGACAATAATAAATAACTAAGCAACACATATTGAGAACATGAGATGAAGCATCTTTGAAAGCAAGTCCATTAGTTGTGGGAACATTTCAATGATGGGCAAGTGAAGTTATCCCCCTTGGTTCGAGAGCCTGATAGTTGAGGGGTAGTAACTGTTCCTGAGCTTAGTGTGAGTCCTGAGGCTCTTGTAACTCTTTCCTGATGGTAGCACCCAGAAGAGAGCATGCCCTGGATGATAGGGGTTCCCGATGATGGATGCTGCTTTCCAGCAACAGCATTTCAGGTAGATGTGCTCACTGTTTGGGAGGGCTTTACCTGTGATAGATTGTGCCTTAGCCACAAACTTTTGTAGGATTTTTCATTCAAGAGCAATGGTGTTTCCATACCAATGTGTGATGCAGCCAGTCAGTATACTCTCCACTACACATCTATAGAAGTTTGTCAAAGTTTTACTTTTCATGCCAAATCTCTGCAAACTCCTAAGGAAAAAGAGGCTGGGCCCAGTACAGGTCCTCCAAAACACCTAGGAATTTAAAGTTGCTAAACCTCTCCACATCTGGTCCTCCAATGAAGACTGGCTCATGGACCTCTGATTTCCTTCTGCTGAAGTCTAATCAGCTCCGTGGTCTTGCTGACATTGAGTAAGAGGTTGTTGCTGTGACACCGCTCAGCCAGGTTTTCAATCTCCCTCCTATATGCTGATTCATCACCACCTTTGATTCAGCCAATGACAGTGGTGTCATCAGCAAACTTGAATATTGCATTTTAGTTTCAAACTCCTATGTTAGCTTCTTTCCCTCGCCATCAGATTTCAGAAAGGTCCATGATCTTATAAACACTACCTCATTATTCCTTCCTTTGCATATTTTCTTTATTGTTGTAATTTGTAGATGTTGTATCGTGCAGTGTACTGTTGTCATAAAACAACAAGTTTCACATGATGTAAGTCAGTGATGATAAACCTGATTCAGATTCTGATCTTCTCTATTGTGTCTCGAAGGTGTGGGCTGCTGAATTATGAGTATGCAAGAGATGTAATGGAAGAGCTGTAAGATTGAATGAAAGCCTAATCCCTCAGGTTCCACGTTGTCTGCCACTTTCCACCAACCATTAATAGCTTTCTGGAAGGCTGACAAATTCTTTCACATTCTTTCTGTTTCTTTTTGTTAAAGGCTACAGAAGTTCTTCCTTGGTAAGAGAAATTCATTATTCTGAACTTTTCAACAAAGTATTCAAGAATAGACCTATCCTTCTACCAATTAAATTATTATCCTAGAAATTACTGAAAACAAATTAACTTGTCAATAATTACTTAGTTTTCCTTTCTCTTTAAATCTGGCAAATTGAGTTTGTAAAGAGACCCTTGAAATGCAGACCAGAGTTATACCGAGTTCATCGGAATTGTGGTTGAAAATTCATGGCTTTGAATGTGGCCTCAAAATTTTTTTAATTTTCTATGTTCTATGTTTCTATGTTTCTATTTTCTATGTTTCTATCTCTTGCGGAATGAGATCTCAAATTACCGGGATCGTTTTTAAGGGGACACCAGGCAGTGGAAATTTTAACAGTGAAGGTTGCACCCTAAACTTCTGCATCACCTGGCAACTAAACACAATAACAGTGCTATAAATTGAAGTGAATTTATGTAGTCTATTTCTGCTTAATCTTTCTGTGGAACAAAATCACGGCGAGTAAGACACCTATATCACCTATGGATAATATTCACCACCTTTTTTCTCTTTAAATCATCAATATTAGAAGTCTGATATGAATAGCAACAAGTACTCTTTTGCAGATGAAATTCTTCCTGCACACAGATGAGAGCAGAAAAGATTTCCATTGTTGTTTATTTCTCCAGCTCACAAGGAGAATCAATCCAGTATCTTCACAATCCTGTACTAAACAGATGATTGTTCAAATTCCAGCAGGCCCAGAGCACATTTGTTGTGAAGACAAGCAGAAAACGAAGAAGACACGGTTCAATTTATGACCAATTAATCAGCATATGATGCCTTCAATGCATTTAAATTGAACATACAGGGAACTGTGAAAGATCCAGAAGGCAGACAGCCACAGCCGAGTTTTGTAGGCATTTGCACGGATGAGCTTTTCCCTCCTCAGAAACGAATGTCTTTATTGCCTGCTTCTGATTCACAGCATTCTGTCAACTCTTGTCAGCTCTGGGTAGCTAATCAATGCAGTAATTATTCCTCTCCTTTGATCTGGTAATGGATTCAGTGTGGTCTAAGGAGGCCCAAGCACTTGATAAGTTGCCTGCGAAGTCCTTAGGAGTTGTTTGAATTAAATACCACCTACTACAGGAAAAAATCAATACAGCAGTTAAAATGGTTTCACAGGGACTTTCAAGTGATTGAATACTACTCCTCTTATGAGACCAATAGCTGCCTTTTTGGCAGACATTTAGTAGCTAAATAATGTTATTAAATTTTCATAGTTTGTATTCCAACTGAAAGGCAGCATTTTCATCTGATACATTGAGCATATCATTGATTTTGACAATGTCTTTGAGACTGGTGTTGCACAGATTCATTAGAATTTATAGTTTTGGATGTATTTTTTACTTTGTAGTTGCAAAGTCATTCATAGCTGATTCCTTGCATATAACTGCAGCAGTATAACTGGATCAGATTGAAAGTTTTAATAAAAGTTGAGAGATAAAATACACATATAAATCTATTTGAATAGAATGTCTCATAACCATCTCTGGAAGGTAACTATTTATCATGAAAGAATTTGCAACAATCATGTAAATAAAGCCATACATATTAAATCAGAAGATTCTAACACAGCAAATGAAAAAAGTAACCTTACCAGCCGACATGAGACCAGAAGTATAGGGTCACGTGTGGTAGAGTTTGGTCTGCAGGTCCAAAGCACATTACGCAGATAAGACTGATCACTTAGATGGAATCATAAATTAGCCATTTAATATGCTTGCAGGCAAATGATTGGAGATTTTTGGAAGCTGGTGAAGAAGGGAATCTCAAGTTATAATTGAAAAAGGAAGAAGAGTTCTGCTTAAATTGGGATTTGTGTGCAGACGAGAACAGCAAACTGGTCAGGTGCACTTTAAAAATGAAGATAAAAGGGGTATACCACAACAATGGAATTCACGGAGTCTGTTTTTGTACACAAAATGACCAAGTTTAAAAAAACAAGTGAGATAATAGAGAATAGCAGTTCTCACCCAATCTCCCACATTCATGCCCCATCCGTCACAAGTACGACACTGACAACTGCAAGTGCCCCATCCCTAGAAGACTGGCTGCATAAATTCCAATCACCCTCCCATACTAGAAAGGCACTGTGCTTGCCTTAGTCACTCACAATACAAAAAGGTAAAAGCGGCTGCCCTCATTTCTCACACACGCCAGAGGGGCGTCTCTGTACAGCCCCATTTCCTGCAGTAGACAGGAGTAAACAGAGCTGCAGTGCTAGATAGGGAACAGCTTATTTCTCAATCTCTTGCACACATAAAATGAGTGGCTATACATAAATCCATAGTACATAAGGTAAAGGAGCACGATCAGGCTATACAACCCATCAAGTCTGCTATCATCCAATGATGCCTGATTATGTT
Organism: Mobula hypostoma; assembly: GCF_963921235.1. Lineage (NCBI taxonomy): Eukaryota > Metazoa > Chordata > Chondrichthyes > Myliobatiformes > Myliobatidae > Mobula > Mobula hypostoma. Next base: position 142,878,517 of record NC_086099.1, read on the forward strand.
TTTAACCCCGTTGTCCTGCCTTTTCCACATAATCCTTCACTGTTTTACCACTAAAAAGCTAATCAATCTCCGCCTTAAATACACACAATGGCTTGGCCTCCACCGTCCTCTGTGGCAAAAAAAATTATAGATTCATCACCTGAAAAAAATTCCTCCTCATCACTGTTTTAAAAGTTCCTTTTTTTCTGAGGTTGAGGTTGTGCTCTCAAATTCTAGACTAATGGAAACCCTTCTATGTATACTCTTTCCAGGTCTTTTGGTATCTAGTAGGTTTCAATGAGATCCGCCTCATCCATCTGAATTCCTTTGAGCTCCAGCCCAGAAATATCAAATGCTCCTCAAACATCAAGCCTTTCATTCCAGGAATTATCCTTGTGAACCTCCTCTAGATTCTTCCTTAGATATGGCACCTAAAATTGCTCACAATATTCCAAATACAGTTTGATGAATGCCTTATAAATCTTCAGGATTACACCTGTGTTTTAATGTTCTAATTATCTTAAAATGAATTCCAACATTTCATTTGCCTTCTTAACTACCAACTCAACCTGCAAATTAATCTGAAGCGAATACTGCACTGGGATTTACAAGTCCCTTTGCAGCTCTGATTTCTGAATTACTCTCCATTTAGAAAATAATATCCACCTTTATCCTTCCTACCAAAGTGCATAGCCCCACACTTCCCAACACTATATTCCATCTGCCACATCTTTGTCCACTCTTGCAGACTCCTTGTCTACGCAGCATCACTTATCCTGCCATCATCTGCAAACTTGGCCACAATGCCTTCAGTTCCTTCATCTTGATCATGAATGTGTAAAGTGAAAAGTTGTGACCACATCACAGGCACCCTGCAGAACTCCAGTAATCATCAACAGCCGTCATGAAAAGGGCACCTTTATCCCCACTCCCTGACCTCTACAATCAGCCCATCCTGACTATCCATGCTAGTGACGCAGACTGGGAGACCGCTTTGCTGAACATCTACGCTCTGTCCGCCAGAGAAAGCAGGATCTCCCAGTGGCCACACATTTTAATTCCACATCCCATTCCCATTCTGACATGTCTATCCACGGCCTCCTCTACTGTAAAGATGAAGCCACACTCAGGTTGGAGGAACAACACCTTATATTCCGTCTGGGTAGCCTCCAACCTGATGGCATGAACATTGACTTCTCTAACTTCCGCTAAGGCCCCACCTCCCCCTCGTACCCCATCTGTTACTCATTTTTATGCACACATTCTTTCTCTCACTCTCCTTTTTCTCCCTCTGTCCCTCTGAATATACCTCTTGCCCATCCTCTGGGTCACCCCCCCCCCTTGTCTTTCTTCCCGGACCTCCTGTCCCATGATCCTCTCGTATCCCCTTTTGCCTATCACCTGTCCAGCTCTCGGCTCTATCCCTCCCCCTCCTGTCTTCTCCTATCATTTTGCATCTCCCCCTCCCCCTCCAGCTTTCAAATCCCTTACTCACTCTTCCTTCAGTTAGTCCTGACGAAGGGTCTCGGCCTGAAACGTCGACTGCACCTCTTCCTATAGATGTTGCTTGGCCTGCTGCGTTCACCAGCAACTTTGATGTATGTTGCTTGAATTTCCAGCATCTGCAGAATTCCTGTTGTTTGCGTTGCTTCTAACACTACTGGCTCTTTTATCTTGTTTAGCAGCCTGGTGTGCAACAGGCTGTCAGAGGCCTTCTGAAAATCCAATAAATAGTATCCATTGACTCTCCTTTGCTTAAGCTGTTTGTTGCCTCCTCAAACAATTTTAACAGGTTTGTCAAGCAAGATCTCCCCTTAATGAAATCACGCTGACTTCACACTATTTTATCCTGTACTTCCAAGTACTCCAACATTTCATCTTTAATAGCATGTCCCAGTCCAACCACATAGGTGCCATGGCTAAGAAAGCTCACCAACATATCTCCTTTCTCAGGAGGATAAAGAGATTTGGAACGTACCTGTTGACCCTTATCGACTTTCATCAATGCAATATAGAAAGCATCCTCTCTGGGCACATCACGTTTTGGTATGGCAACTGCTCTGCTTATGAACATAGAAACTGCAGAGAGTTGTGGACACATCACAGCATATTACAGAAACCAACCTCTCCTCCATGGAATCTGTCTATATCTCTCGCTACATCAGTAAAACAGCCTGTAGAATCAAAGACCATACCCATTCTCCCTTTTCTCCTCTCCCATCGAGTAGAAGATACAAGAGCATGAAAGTACTTACAACTAGGCTGAAGAACAGCTTCTAGCCCACTGTTATAAGACTATTGGATGGTTCACTAGAATGAAAAGGTGGACTCCTGATCTCACAATTTACCTCGTTATTATCTTGCACCTTATTGTCTACCTTGTTCTGGACTTTCTCTGTAGTTGTTACATTTTATTTTGCATTCTGTTATTGCTTTTCCTTGTATTACATCAATGCACTGTGTAATGGAACTTGATCTGTGTGAACAATATGCGATACAAACTTTTCACTGTATCTCGGTAACTGAGACAATAATAAACCAATTTCTACTTTAACAATGGACTCCGAAATCTTCTGAGGTTAAGTAATCCATCTATAATTTCCTATGTTTTGCCTCTCTCCCTTTTAAATGGTGGTGTCCACTTGCAATTTATAGGACCCTCCCTGACTTCAGTGATTTCTGAAAGATCACACCTAAGCCCCCACAATCTCTTCAGATACCGCTTTCAGAACTCAGGAATGTAGTCTAGTTGGTCTTGGTAATTTATTCACTTTCAAACCTTTCACCTGCCCCAGCACCTTCTCCTTGGTAAAGGGCACTATACTCATCTCTTTTCCTGAATCTCTTGATATCCTGGAATTATACTGCTAAATTCCTCTCCAAAGACTGACACAATGTCCTTATTTGGCTCCTTTGCCATTCCTCTGTTCCACATTACTACTTCTTTGTGGATATTTTCCTGAGGTCCAATGTGGCCTCGTGCCTCTCTATTACCCTATTACATACTTGAGAAAACAACTCTTGAAATCTTCTTTTATACTGATATTCCATCTTCTCCTCCCTTATAATATTTTTAATTGACCCTTTGAACAATTCCTAATCCTGTGGCTTTCCGCTAACCTTTGCCATATTGCATGCTTTCCTGTTTTCCCTGACTTCCCAGGTCAGTCATAGTTGCCTCAGTGTCCTCTTAGTGTTCTTCTCCATGAGGATAAAATTCTGGAAATGCTTCCAGAAACTCTTGCAGTTGCTGCTCCACTGTCTTCCCTGCTTGCATCCTTTTCTAATCAACTCTAGCCAGCTCCTCTGTCATACCTTCATAGTTAACTTTACCCAGCTGTAGTACTGCTACATGTTTCATACTATGATTTCAGCCTCTCTTTCTTTCAAACTGCAGGTTGAACTCTATTATGCCATTCTCACTCAAACACGTGTCCTCATTTCGTGTGCACAGAAGAGGACAGACAACACCCACCCCACCTATCTAACATACCAAAAGGCTAACCACATGAGCCCTTATCTCTTGCATACACCAGACAACAACTGTGCCATTGCTCATCTCCCACATACATGAGCTGGCAATGACATGTCCTCTAACCAACCACACAGGGTAGACAGACAACTGCATTTGCTCAAACATACTTTAAGAGTGACTGCATATACCACCATTTCATACACGTTCTGCAACTGCACAACCTCCAATCTACCACACAAACTAACCTGCATGGATCCTCACCTGGGCTAGAAATATGTGAAACAAACTCTCACACACACATGAATGGTGACTGATTGTGCCCCCATCCCCAGAAGAGCAGGAATGCATGCCCTCATCATTAAGCATAGAAGATGGGCAACTGCATGCATTCCATCTCTATCATATAATACACACACAACTGCATGTGTCCCCTTATTTAGCATGCAATGAATATCATTGACATTGCCCTCTCACTGTTGTTAGAAGGCTGACTATGTATGCCTTTGCACATATTATAACTGTCTATGTGTTCCCCTGTCATTCTAATATAGAAGATGTCCAAATTTGCATAATCTCTTTTGTTATGCATACTGCCAAGCACAGCCCAACTAAATTGATCACTTTGCATATGCCCCTCTGACACAACTAGAAGATGTGTGGTTCCACATGTTGCAACCTCTCTAACGTATTGCAATATCCTCTGTGCGGGCTACATTGTTGTAATATACTGTACATTCAGCATTACACCATCCAGACTGGTGATTGAAATATATTCACTAACATGAAGGAAAACGTAAGTTGAAGAGAGTATTTGCTTATCTTAATTAATTTTATCTTAATTAACTTAAATTATTTAAATCTACTTTAAAACAACAGGTCAGGCTACCTTATTTTGCCATAATCTATCTTTATTTGAACAAGAGATTATTGTAAACTTAATGTAACAGCTGAAACAAACCTAACCTTTCTCACCCTCTCTAAATTATGAGATTAACTATGCACACTCACAGCCATCTTGAAGGTCAATTTGCCCATACTGTTAGGCCTGCACCCAGTCTCCAACCAGCTAATGGGAATTACCTGCCACTTGTTTCTTACTTATCACCTGCAGCCTCTTTAAACCCAACTCTCTTCCACAGCTCTTATTCACTCATCGACCCAGCCAGCCTCAATCTTTTGCCCTAGCCTTCAGTTTCCTCATTGCCTGTTGTGTTTAGTATCTGTTCTCTCTTGTTTTGTGGCCCCTCGTAGCTCATAATATTGCAGTTTATTATTAAAGTTATCACTCACCACTGAATCGTCTCCACTGTTCTGCTTTTGGATCAAGCCTCCTCCACATTTCTTGACAAGTTGGGTGAAGCAGCAATTGACCCAGCAGAGTTTGCTCACCTAAAGGAAGTCGTCCATCACCATGAGCACGCAATACAGAAGCAGCAGGAAACCATTATTCAGCACTCTCAACTCTTCGTCTTGACGCAGCAAACACACATCAGTCAACCTCCTCCATTGGAGCCCAGGATTCCCGTACCCAAATGCGTTGGTGCACCCCAACCTAATGCTGTAACTTCCTGTCCCAGTGTATCCTACATTTCAAGTTCCGGCTATCTGTGTATTCTATGGACTAGATTATCTTCATCATCTCTCTATTGAGCAGGCAAGCTCTGAACTGGGCTGCTGCTAACTGGGACAATAACACTACCATTGGCAATAAATATGAGGAATTCACTGCTGAGATGCACTGGGTTTTCAACCATCCAAGAAGTGGAAGAGAGGCAGTGATCAGAAACTTTGCCTGCTTCAAGGCTCACGCTCGGTGTTCAATTACACTGTGAAATTCAGGACACTGGCAGTGGAGTGCGGCTCAAATGTGAAAGCATTGCTGGCCTATTACCTTTATGGCCTGCTAGAGTGCTTTAAAAGACAAGCTCTCTACTAAGGAGATGCCCGCTGATCAAAAGCTCCATCATTCTGGCCCACAGTACTGACAAGTGTCTTAAGGAACAACCTTCCTAATCACAGAACCCCAGTCTATTCCAAGAATCATTTCAGGCCGTAGGACTCTCATCACAACACCTCCAGATCCACACAGTTAGGAAGAGCTCCCTCCAAGAGTGTGACTGTCAGTGGAGCAACAACTTGTGTGCTTACTGCCGAACAGGCGATCACCCACGTAGCAGATACCCTCTACTTCTGGAAAATGCACCAACAGGTGGAGACGAGGGGTTTTCTCTCTGATAATCTCAACCCCCTCCCCACAAAACCACATTCCAGCACCATAGCCCAACTCGCTCTCTCCGTCCTCCTCCACACCCCAATGGCTCTACATGCACAGGAGACGCTGGTGGATTCTGAATCGGTGTGTGCAGCTTGGATCCCGTATTGAGCCTCTGTCTCACCCCTTCTGTATCAAGGCCATTGATGGGCATCCCTTCAAGTCTGGAATGGTCAGAGTGTATATATGGCCTCTGTTTGAGTCCAACCATTTCCTCCTCACCACCTCCCTCAACACTCCTCTCATCTTGGGTCACTTCTGACTCTCCACTCATGACCTTCATTTTCCCTGGTTATCCAGTTCACTGCTGAACTGGGAACCCACCTGATGGACCATCTACCTGCAACGTCAGTTGACTTCACCCTGTAAATCCGTGGAGACGGAAGAAACCCTTGACTCACAAAACTCCCACAGGGATACCATGACTTAGCCACCACCTTCTGTAAAAGGGAAGCCAGAACACTGCTGCCTCACAGACCACAGTACTGTGCGATTGACCTTTTCTTGGACACTACACCTCCCCAAAGTCGTCTGTTCTCCCTCTCCCCTCCTGAGGGACAAGCCATGAAAGACTGCATCACTGAAGTGCTACAGCACTGCTTCCTCTGAATATCCCAGTAGCCAGCTGGTTCTGGAATCTTTTTTGTCTTAAAGAAAGATGGGGGTCTCCGTCCCTGCATCAACCATGGTGGACTCAACAAAATTAATGCAAAGAAATTTTACCCTCTCCCCTTGAATGGTAACGCTTCTGGAACCATTCATCTACCTCAACAACATCCTCATCTTTTCCAAGGATTCCCCAAGATCACATCTGTAACATCCATTCAGTCCTTTCAGCATCTCCTTCAAAACCAGCTCTACCGCAAGCCGGCTGCATCACACCCTGGTATGGAAATGCCGGTGCCTTTGAATGAAAAATACTACAAAAGGTAGTGAGTGGATTTGGGCCAGTGCATCACAGTAAAGCCCTCTCAACTATTGAGCACATCTACATGAACCACTGTCATAGGAAAGCACAGTCCCTCATCAGAGACCCTCCACACCCAGGTCAATCTCTCCTCTAGGAAATGCCATGAGGCAGAAGGTACAAGAGCCTCAGGACTAGGACCAAATTTCAAAGTACATTTAATATCAAAGTATATATACATTATATAATGTTGTGATTCATCCGAGAAAGACATTTTTGAAATTTTCGTTATTTTTTTTTTCTCCAACGGCTTTCTGAGAGGCGGGACTGCGCAGGCGTGTGACGTCGGGCAGTGCAGCGCGGCAGATTTAAAAGGAACAAAGCCTCATAGAGCGGGCAGCGTAGTTTGCGGGCGGCGGAGTGAGCCGGGAGCAGAGTGAAGACCTAAGGGCTTCGGCTCACCGGGCTTAGGCGGAAGCGGGCGAGGCAAGGAAGGTTTGACATTCATTTTCTGTTGTTATTTGAGGAGAGGGGCATTATGAGTGTGAGGGCAGTTTGCTGTTCTCGGTGTCGGATGTGGGAGGCCCTGGAGTCTCCAAGCCTTCCGGACGTCTACATCTGCACCAAGTGCATTGAGATGCAGCTCCTAAGGGACTGCGTTACGGAACTGGAGCTGCAGCTCGATGACCTTCGTCTGGTCAGGGAGAGTGAGGAGGTGATAGAGAGGAGTGGAAGGCAGGTGGTCACACGGGGGCCACGGGAGGCAGACAAGTGGGTCACGGTTAGGAGGGGGAAGGGGAAAAGTCAGGTGATGGGGAGTACCCCGGTGGCTGTGCCCCTTAACAACAGGTACTCCTGTTTGAGTACTGTTGGGGGGGACAGCTTACCCAGGGGAAGCGACAGTGGCCGTGCCTCCGGCACAGAGTCTGGCCCTGTAGCTCAGAAGGGTAGGGCAAGGAAGAGGAGGGCAGTTGTGATAGGGGGCTCGATAGTAAGGGGGTCAGATAGGCGATTCTGTGGACGCAGTCCAGAGACCCGGATGGTAGTTTGCCTCCCTGGTGCCAGGGTCCGGGATATTTCTGATCGTGTCCAAGATATCCTGAAGTGGGAGGGTGAGGAGCCAAAGGTCGTGGTACATATAGGTACCAATGACATAGGTAGGAAAAGGGAAGAGGTCCTGAAAGGAGAATATAGGGAGCTAGGAAGGGAGTTGAGAAAAAGGACCGCAAAGGTAGTAATCTCGGGATTACTGCCTGTGCCACGCGACAGTGAGAGTAGGAATGCGATGAGGTGGAGGATAAATGCGTGGCTGAGGGATTGGAGCAGAGGGCAGGGATTCAAGTTTTTGGATCATTGGGACCTCTTTTGACGCAGGCGTGACCTGTACAAAAAGGATGGGTTACACTTGAATCCTAGGGGGACCAATATCCTGGCAGGGAGATCAGCGGGGGCTACTGAGGTGACTTTAAACTAGAATGGTTGGGGGGTGGGAATCAAATTAAAGAGGCTAGGCGTGAGGAGGTTAGTTCACAACAGAGGGATGGGAACCAGTGCAGAGAGACAGAGGGGTGTAAAGTGAGGGTAGAAGCAAAAAGTACAAAGGAGAAAAGTAAAAGTGGCAGGCCGACAAATCCAGGGCAAGCATTAAAAAGGGCCACTTTTTAACATAATTGTATAAGGGCTAAGAGAGTTGTAAAAAAGCGCCTGAAGGCTTTATGTGTCAATGCAAGGAGCATTCGTAATAAGGTGGATGAATTGAAAGTGCAGATTGTTATTAATGATTATGATATAGTTGGGATCACAGAGACATGGCTCCAGGGTAACCAGGGATGGGAGCTCAACGTTCAGGGATATTCAATATTCAAGAGGGATAGACATGAAGGAAGGGGAGGTGGGGTGGCGTTGCTGGTTAAAGAAGAGATTAACGCAATAGAAAGGAAGGACATAAGCTGGGAAGATGTGGAATCGATATGGGTAGAGCTGCGTAACACCAAGGGGCGGATGACGCTGGTGGGAGTTGTGTACAGGCCACCTAACAGTAGTAGTGAGGTCAGAGATGGTATTAAACAGGAAATTAGAAATGTGTGCAATAAAGGAACAGCAGTTATAATGGGTGACTTCAATCTACATGTAGACTGGGTGAACCATATTGGTAAAGGTGCTGAGGAAGAGGATTTCTTGGAATGTATGCGGGATGGTTTTTTGAACCAACATGTCGAGGAACCAACTAGAGAGCAGGCTATTCTGGACTGGGTTTTGAGCAATGAGGAAGGGTTAATTAGCGATCTTGTCGTGAGAGGCCCCTTGGGTAAGAGTGACCATAACATGGTGGAATTCTTCATTAAGATGGAGAGTGACATAGTTAATTCAGAAACAAAGGTTCTGAACTTAAAGAGGGGTAACTTTGAAGGTATGAGACGTGAATTAGCTAAGATAGACTGGCAAATGACACTTAAAGGATTGACGGTGGATATGCAATGGCAAGCATTTAAAGGTTGCATGGATGAACTACAACAATTGTTCATCCCAGTTTGGCAAAAGAATAAATCAAGGAAGGTAGTGCACCCGTGGCTGACAAGAGAAATTAGGGATAGTATCAATTCCAAAGAAGAAGCATACAAATTAGCCAGAGAAAGTGGCTCATCTGAGGACTGGGAGAAATTCAGAGTTCAGCAGAGGAGGACAAAGGGTTTAATTAGGAAGGGGAAAAAAGATTATGAGAGAAAACTGGCAGGGAATATAAAAACGGACTGTAAAAGCTTTTATAGATATGTAAAAAGGAAAAGACTGGTAAAGACAAATGTAGGTCCCCTGCAGATAGAAACAGGTGAATTGATTATGGGGAGCAAGGACATGGCAGACCAATTGAATAGTTACTTTGGTTCTGTCTTCACTAAGGAGGACATAAATAATCTTCCAGAAATAGTAAGGGACAGAGGGTCCAGTGGGATGGAGGAACTGAGCGAAATACATGTTAGTAGGGAAGTGGTGTTAGGTAAATTGAAGGGATTGAAGGCAGATAAATCCCCAGGGCCAGATGGTCTGCATCCTAGAGTGCTTAAAGAAGTAGCCCAAGAAATAGTGGATGCATTAGTGATAATTTTTCAAAACTCGTTAGATTCTGGACTAGTTCCTGAGGATTGGAGGGTGGCTAATGTAACCCCACTTTTTAAAAAAGGAGGGAGAGAGAAACCGGGGAATTATAGACCGGTTAGCCTGACGTCGGTGGTGGGGAAACTGCTGGAGTCAGTTATCAAGGATGTGATAACAGCACATTTGGAAAGCGGTGAAATGATCGGACAAAGTCAGCATGGATTTGTGAAAGGAAAATCATGTCTGACGAATCTCATAGAATTTTTTGAGGATGTAACTAGTAGAGTGGATAGGGGAGAACCAGTGGATGTGGTATATTTGGATTTTCAAAAGGCTTTTGACAAGGTCCCACACAGGAGATTAGTGTGCAAACTTAAAGCACACGGTATTGGGGGTAAGGTATTGGTGTGGGTGGAGAATTGGTTAGCAGACAGGAAGCAAAGAGTGGGAATAAACGGGACCTTTTCAGAATGGCAGGCGGTGACTAGTGGGGTACCGCAAGGCTCAGTGCTGGGACCCCAGTTGTTTACAATATATATTAATGACTTGGATGAGGGAATTAAATGCAGCATCTCCAAGTTTGCGGATGACACGAAGCTGGGTGGCAGTGTTAGCAGTGAGGAGGATGCTACGAGGATGCAGGGTGACTTGGATAGGTTGGGTGAGTGGGCAAATTCATGGCAGATGCAATTTAATGTGGATAAATGTGAAGTTATCCACTTTGGTGGCAAAAATAGGAAAACAGATTATTATCTGAATGGTGGCCGATTAGGAAAAGGGGAGGTGCAACGAGACCTGGGTGTCATTATACACCAGTCATTGAAAGTGGGCATGCAGGTACAGCAGGCGGTGAAAAAGGCGAATGGTATGCTGGCATTTATAGCGAGAGGATTCGAGTACAGGAGCAGGGACATACTACCGCAGTTGTACAAGGCCTTGGTGAGACCACACCTGGAGTATTGTGTGCAGTTTTGGTCCCCTAATCTGAGGAGAGACATCTTTGCCATAGAGGGAGTACAAAGAAGGTTCACCAGATTGATTCCTGGGATGGCGGGACTTTCATATGAAGAAAGACTGGATGAATTGGGCTTGTACTCGTTGGAATTTAGAAGATTGAGGGGGGATCTGATTGAAACATATAAGATCCTAAAGGGATTGGACAGGCTTGATGCAGGAAGATTGTTCCCGATGTTGGGGAAGTCCAGAACGAGGGGTCACAGTTTGAGGATAGAGGGGAAGCCTTTTAGGACCGAGATTAGGAAAAACTTCTTCACACAGAGAGTGGTGAATCTGTGGAATTCTCTGCCACAGGAAACTGTTGAGACCAGTTCATTGGCTATATTTAAGAGGGAGTTAGATATGGCCCTTGTGGCTACGGGGGTCAGTGGGTATGGAGGGAAGGCTGGGGTGGGGTTCTGAGTTGGATGATCAGCCATGATCATAATAAATGGCGGTGCAGGCTCGAAGGGCCGAATGGCCTACTCCTGCACCTATTTTCTATGTTTCTATGTTTCTATCCACAAAACAAAGAACCCAACACAACTCATTAAAAAAAGAAGACCAACAACCACCCAATGTGCAGAGAGGGAAAAAAATCGTTCAAGCAAAAAAAGTAAGCAAATAGCATTTAGAACGAAGGTGAGTCCTCAGACACGAAGCCCGGAGCAGCCGGATAGGCCCACAGCCTCAGTCTGCATTCAGCACCCAGCAGAGTAAAGGTTGCAGAGCTCACAGGCACAGAGCCCAGAGCAGGCCCGCAGCCTTAGACTCAGTGAAGTGAAGAGCGGCGTAAATGTCACAGAACATCGAGCAGAACCGAACCGACATTCACCTCTCGTCCTGACATACTGCCTTTTCAATCCATCTGGTCTGGTGTTTAAGTCGTCCAAATATCAGGTTATTCCTCACACCAGGATCATCGATACACTCTGGGCCTTTACCCCACTGCCACATTTTGGCCTGTACCCGACTTTTCCAAATCAGCCTGGCACCTAGATTGATCAAACTTCACTCTTGGTTTGGGTGGACAGGCCCACAAGAAAATGAACCTCAGGGTTGTATATGGTGACATGTATGTACTTTGATAATAAAATTTACTTTGAACTTTGAAGTTAGCAGTTCCACATCTCAGTTGCTTCCTTCCTAGGTTACGTGATTTCACTCCAAAGGATAACCATGGACCAAAAGAAAGTGTGAAATGGCCCTGACTGCACTCCCTGAAATGGATACAGTGCTGTTTGAGCTTCTCCAACTTCTACCACCAGATTGCTGTTCCTCTCACCTACCTCACAGATAATGTGGACTGCTGGTACAGATCACACTTTCGAGGAGCTTGAGAGATGCTTCACCACCACTCCCATTTCTCTGCCATTTGAACCCCTTCTGGATTTTTTGTGGTAGAAGTGGGCACATCTGACATAGCCACCAAGGGCACTCCTCTTCCAATGAAGACACACTCTTTTGCCTTCTTCTCACACAAGTTCAACTCTACTCAACATTGTTATGGAGCAAGAGACAAGGAGCTACTAAATGGTTTAAATTTCAGAGATGTCTGTACTCCTTCAATCCCGGACTTTTACGTGTTCCCTATTTAATTCATCTGCCATTTGTGGCCTTGACTTCAGTCACCAAGATCCCAAGATCTGGAAATCTGACTAACTTAGAGGAAGATACTCCTTAAAACCCAACTTTATAACTCAGTTACACACATAAAAATTGCTGGTGAACGCAGCAGGCCAGGCAGCATCTCTAGGAAGAGGTGCAGTCGACGTTTCAGGCCGAGACCCTTCATCAGGACTGAAACGTCGACTGCACCTCTTCCTAGAGATGCTGCCTGGCCTGCTGCGTTCACCAGCAATTTTTATGTGTGTTGCTTGAATTTCCAGCATCTGCAGAATTCCTGTTGTTTGCGTTTATAACTTAGTTTTTAGTATTGGACGTTATTTTAAAATCTCTATATGGTTTAAGGTAGTAGGGCAGTGGAAGCCAATTTGCACCCACGGTTTAAAGGGGTGTTTAATCAGTGATTGAAATATAATCATTGAAGGAGAAAGGAGAGGACATGATTAACTGCAATAACCTTGCAAATACTTGACACATACTTAATAAGCCAAAGGGACACTTTCTATCCTCTAACCATTCTGATTCCATGGGCCAAATTTTACTAACTGAGGTCAGAGGGGGAACTCATTGTTGCATTCCATTTTGCCCTGAATTTACTGGAACTAAGTTCTGCTTCAGATAGAACTCCTCCTCACTGATAGCCATCATAGGCTCACAGCAAGGATGCATCCTTAGCTCCCTGCTCTACTCTCTACAGGCATGACTGTGAGGTGCAGCACAACTCCAATGTCATTATAAATTTGCAGATAACACCATTGTAGTTAGTAGAAATTCAGAGGGTAACAAGGAGGTGTATGAGAACGAGATACTGTAAATCAGCTGGTTGAGTGGTGTTGCAACAACTACCTCAACATCGGGAGTATCAAGGATTTGATTGAGGACTTCAGGAAGAGGAAGTTGGAAGAACACACACCAGTCCTCATTGAGGGTTCAGTGGTAAAAAGCAGCTTCAAGTTCCTGTAAGTAAGCATTTTGGAGGATCTATCCTGGGCGAAGCACATTGATGCAATCAAAGCAGTTCTGCTTTGTTGGAATGTAAAAAGATTTCGTATACCAATAACTACTGCAAATTTCTAGAGATGTAAGGTAGAGAGCATTTTGACTTGTTGCATTACCTCCTGGCATGGTGGTTCCACTCCAATGCACAGGAATTTAAGAGGTTGCAGAGAGCCGTAGACTCAGTAGCTCCATCATGAGCTCAAACCTCCCCAGCAGTTAGGACATCTTCAAGAGGCAGTGACCCAAGAAATTGGCAGTCATCATTAAGGAGCCTCACTATCCAAGATATACCTTCTTCTCATTTCTCCTATCAGGAAGGAGGTTCAGGATCTATAGTCCACAGGAATTTAGCAACAGCTTCTTCCCCTCCACCATCATAGTTTTGAATGGTCCATGAACACTACCTCATTAGTCCTTTTTTTTGCACTGTTATCTATGTTTGTAATTTTATGCCTTTGCACTACACTGCCATCACAAAGCAACAAATTCCACGGCATATAAATCAGAGATTATTAATCTGATTCTGATTCTGAGCTGGGCCTTGAATATCATGATTGTAGACCAAAGTAAGCTACACCCCAAAAGAGAAAGACTTCTGGAGTCATGGCCTCACTTTGACTTCAGTCACAACTGTTATTTTTTTCCAATGAATCTGGCATCCAGAAATATTTAACATCTATTAAGATAAAATAGAAGAGTATATATTTTTAGAAATTATTAAATATGTTCTCTCAGTTTAATTTTAAACATTTAAAATAAATAAAATAGTTTAAAAACCAGTAACATTTCTTTCTTACAGCATGCAGCTGACAGTCACATGAATGGGCTTCTGGATCCTACACCAGGTCTAACTTGGTACAGGATGAGAGAGCTGAATCCCAAGGAAAATTAGCATATAATTCCTGCTGGCATCATGGCGCACTGCTGGAGCACTGTGGTGGAATACAGCTGAGAAATCATTGACAGGTCTACACCAACAAGATCCAGACTTCAGCATTCATGCAAGAACTCCAAAACTTACAGTCATTGCAAAGGTGGCTGCAGCAATTTTATGCTGAACTGCAAAATCCATTTCATTCAATAATGTCTGGTAAAATGTCACGTTAAAAGCTCTATGTAAATGCAAATTTTGGTGTTGTTGCTTTTGTCAACACAGTGCTTGAAAGGGTTAACCCTTTCCTCACCTTCACCCGAAAATGCCATAAACTGGATAATAAATATTTTTATGCGTGTTTTTCAAAAGTGTTGTTGTGAGAGTTGAAAATAAAATAAGTGATTTTGTCCAGATTAAGAGGAGAATCAGAGAGGGTTGTGTTCTCTCACCCAGCCTACTCAGCTGTTACAGCAAGAAGATTCTAAGTGATATTAGCAGTATTCCAGCCATGATAATTGATAGATACAATTTGAACAACTTTCAATACACAGATGACACAGTGTTGATAACTACTTCTAAAGAGAAACTCCAGGAAATGCTAGATAATGTCATCGAAGAAAGTACAAAGAGAGGGCTGGCCATCAATGGCAAGAAGACTGAATGTATGGTTGTGACAAAGAAGAAGGAAATACAGAAATATGAACTGAAATTGGGCAATGAAACAATTAAACAAACATGGAAGTTTAATCTGACGGGAGGGCTGCTGTTGAGGTTAGAAGAAGGATTGGAATTGCTAAAAGCACATTTGAGTGTTTGAGCAAGATACTAAAGAATAACATAATTTCTATGGATATCAAAACTCAGAGTGTTGTGTTGACACATTCATTGCACCCTAATGTATGGAAGTGACAACATCAATGCAAAATGGGGGAAGACTTGAAGCTGCAGAAATGTATTTTTTGAGAAAAATAATGAAATTATTGTGGAAGAACAGAGTAACAAATGAGGGAGTGTTGCAAAAAGCCAGAATAAAATAAAAGCTGATATCATCAATCAAGAAATGGCATCTGGAATTTCTGGGACATGTACTGAGGAAAGAGATGCTCAAACATCTTGCAGTGACAGGAAAAATTGATGGAGGAAAAGGTTGTGGTCAACAGTGCATGACATTCATGACTTTCATCAAGCAATGGACAGGCAGAAGTTTGGAAGAGCTTATTAGAACTTCTCAGATTAAAGACAGATGGAAGACCATGATTACCCACATCATAATGATGATGACAATGATGATGAGTTGTCAGAACTTAGAAGACCATTTAAAATTACTACACACTTTCACACTGTTATCCAGCTGCTGTCATACTATTGAGGTGCCGACCATTGATAGCTGAAACAGACCTTGTAGAAAACATTCAATGGCAGCCCACTATGGTTGGATACAATGCTGCCATTCAGTTTTGTGTAAGATTCAGCACAGAAATAGATCATTCCTCCAATCATTCTGTACTATATTTATGCAACACTCTTTCCTCCTCCTTTTTTATCTTTTTAAATCTATCAGAATGACTTTCTGTTACTTTCCTCTGCATTTGCTTTTCCAGCCTCGCTTAAAAACATCTAAATGACTTTACCACTCCTTGCTAGGGAGGGACAGCTGACATGTAGGGGATATACAAAACTCTTATCCCAACATGTTCTATGTCTGTGCTACATGTAACCTAAAACCGTGTGCAGGATGACCTCATCACGGACCATTCTCACAGAATCCTGCACTGAGGCTCCTGATAGGGTGATTCTCTGATGTCTGATCGTTGTGGCTCACACAGAGACTTGGGCTGTAATAGGACTATATTCTGTACAACAGAGGCCTGGTAGATGAATCTCCTTGGAGAATCTCCTGGCAAAATCTCCATGCAATCAAAGTATATTTAGTTTTAATACTGTGCCAGAACAAAAATAACAGCGAATGACTCAGTACATTTCTTATTTATAATTGCACAGTTTATTTAGATATCTTAGGTGCAGACAAACAATTTCATCCCAATACATACTTTCAATGGAGCATGTCTTAACTGACAAAACTACCCATACAATTATATCCGGCTAAGTAGTTCACATGGATGGTCTTAAAACTTCTGAATACATGATCCCAGATATTCAACATATATTTATTTTATTACTGTACTGAGGAACGGTTCTCCAAGTAAAAAAATATCAAATGTTGATTGACAGAAGAAATATGCCTATAGTTCATCAGCTAAGTGGCAAAATAGCCTGCCTGGATCCTCCTTTGATGCATATTACAATGGTGTAGAACAGCTTACTTGTAGATGTTTGATGTCTGCTTGATCTGGGCCAATTAAAGTAGCTGCCTTGTCTTATAGTTGAGCAATAATTATAAGAATGTCTCATGGTGATGTCACTTTCAAACCAAACTTCTAAAGTGGCCTTCTGCTGTCTGCCGATAGCTGCTCTCTTCACAGAATCTGGTGTTTGTTCAAAGTCAATTTTATTCTCTTGTGCACAAGTACATGTGTGCACAGTTGCATTGAAAATTATATATGAAGCAGCAACGCAGGCACAAAGCAATAGACATGCAATGTGCACAAGAGAAACACAAGTTAACCACGAATTTATATGTATTTTTTACAAGGACGCACATAATAAGAACAAGGAAAAATCCAATGTAGTTCAGTCATACAATTGTTCCGTTATTTCAAAATTGATTTCTGCTCGTACAGGTTGCATCTGAAGTAAGATGCATGCTGTTTCTTGTATTAATGGCTACTATATCTTATATTTTATACTCTCTGATCACAACTGCTTTGCTCTGAACTGTTATCACTGTTTATGATGTTTATCGATTAAATGGCAGCAGATAAAACTGTGTCAGGGAGAGGACATGGGCAGCATCCTGTCGGTAAATGTAGAAGTGCTCTCTGCTCTCTAGAGGATATCATTGGATGCAACCCCAATTGTGAGCAGACATCAGATATGAAGAGTTGATGCCTGGAACTACCAATTTCCCAATGATGACTAACCAACCTGGTAAAATGCTAGCCCAACTGATGAATTCAAAATAGCCTTTATGCACAAATTGGCATAAAAAGCATGCACATGTTGATGCAACTTCTAACTAAGCATGCATTTTTCATAGCAGTGCAAGTGACTAGTTGGACTTCAGATGGATTATTATATCGATCATGTGTAACCTGAATAAGGAATATATTGTGTCCCTGATGAATGATAGTGACATGGACTTTGCTTATGTGAAGAGTCAAGAAAACAAGAATTTTCTCCTTAGAGGGAATTTCATTCACTGAGCCATTTAAAATTATGAAGTTTTTTGAAATGTTTTGTATTGGGCAGATGTATCCACATGTCTGTAATATTACTAATTAGGGGTTCTCCAGAAATGGTATGAAGGTGAGGCAAATAAGGAGAAAAAATAAATTAGAACTTTGCAGATGCTGGAAATCTAAAATTTTTTTAAAAAGCATAAAACGCTGTAAATATTACACAGGTCAGACAGCCTCTGTGGAAGAGAAACTGCGTTTGTTTCAGGCCTATGACCTTTCATCAGAATCGTAAAAAGACTTTCCCATACTACACAGTTTATTAATTTGGTCTAGAGAAAATGCGTGAAAAGATAAATTTTGTAGCAATGATAAAAATTCAAAATGTATTCTTAGAATTGTAACAGCCATCTTTTGCCACTTGTTCTGACAGCTCATTGAATATACTGACTACCCTCTATTCAAAACATTTTTTCCTATTGTCCTTTCTAATTCTTTTCCCTCTCACTTTAACCTATGCCCTTTAGTCTTGGACTCCCCTACTCTGTAGAAAACACTTTGGCTATTCACCTTATCTATGCCCCTCATGATTTCATCCTTCAGCCGCCTAAGCTCCAGGGACAAAAGTCCAAGTCTATCCAACCTTTTAATCTAATCCCTGCAGTCCCAATAACATCCTCACAAATCTTTTTATACCCTCTACAGTTATTCTTGCTATAGCAGGGTGGCCACAAGTGCACACAGTTCTCCAGATGTGGCCTTATCAATGTCTTGAACAGTTGTTACAAGAGTCCCAGAACTTGTATTCAATATTCTAACCCATGAAGGCAAACATGCAAAAAGCCTTCTTCGTCATCCTCTCTGCCTGAGATGCAACTTTCAAGGAACTATGATCTTTCAATTTCATTTTCAAATCCACTCCATGGATTATATGTGGCTGTTGATGCTTTTGGATTTCTCAACCATGTTTGAGTTGGAAAATAAATCATATATTCTTGGTGTTCTAAAATATATGCATTACTATGAGAGTAAATTAAATACTGTATTCTTGCTTGGGAGATGGCACGGGAAAAGTCTCCCAGTGAAATTATGAGAATTGACATGAGAAACCGGATTCAATGTGGCTTTTTATAACTTTAAAGTAAAGTTTAGAAACACCCAAGGCGACAAAAAAAAAATCCCTTATAACAATTGTAAATCTTGAGTTTGAAAAAGATTTGAACTGGATGTCTGTAAAATAAAGATCACAGCAGAAACTTCTGAAAGTACCAACAGGTCCAATGAAATCTGTGCAAAAGAGAAGTGGTTAATATTTCAGATCAATAATCATTCATAACTTGTGTAAAACTAAGATATACATTTAATCATATCACAGCCATTTTGTGAAAACCGTGACCAAATATCTAAATTATTAGCTAATACTGTTAAAATCAAAACTACTAGCTTATCCCTTCTACTTCACCCCTTCAAGCCAAATACTTAAAACTCCCAAGAAGTAAATACCCACTTTA
Organism: Mobula hypostoma; assembly: GCF_963921235.1. Lineage (NCBI taxonomy): Eukaryota > Metazoa > Chordata > Chondrichthyes > Myliobatiformes > Myliobatidae > Mobula > Mobula hypostoma. The sequence continues at coordinate 142,897,545 of NC_086099.1, forward strand.
CAGAGTGTTACAGAAGATTATATACTTCAAAGTGTTCAATGATATAGAGGCTTTTTTTTCTCAATTTGAACTTCCCTTCAGTCTTTAATGATCAAAGGGATTTATTGGACAGGCCACAGCAGATTAGAAAGTATCAAGTTTTATCTGTCTGATTCCCACAAGCAAATCTTCAAGTCCAACTGCGTCTATAAGCAGTACTTACATAAAACATGTTCAGAACCAGATTTTTTATCCTGTACTTCTCAAGTATGTGGAGCTATGGAATGAAAGTTTTACAGTTAATAAGCCTCATGTTTCTAAATGTGTTACTGTAATTTGGTTTCAAAACATTTAAACAGCAGGTAAATGTAGCCTAGGACATTTAGTGAAGTTTGTGGCCTTTTGTTCAAGTGGGTGGTTTTAGTAAAGGATCTATTGGCCAGAACAGATAGAAGGACATTATAAAGATGGTATTATCGCCTTACACTAAGAAACAGATCCACCTGGTGGTATTACAATGTCCCTCATATACGCTGTTTAATTCTAGATCTGAAATATGCTCCTTCAGGAATTTCCTGCATTGAGTCCAGTTTTGAGGCCATATGAGCATTGCACTGGCATCTCCAAGAAATGGCATGAGAAACAATATCTGACTGAAAAATCTCTCAAGAACTCAAGCACAGCTTCTCTGCAGCAAAATATCCTGCAGCACACAGCACAGGGATGGTTAACCACAGTTTTTCTGTAACAAAGAAAGAAAAATTTGGATCTTGCTGCTATGGCAGGCCTCACAAAAGTGTTGCCCATTTTTCACTGCTATATTCAATTCGAGATTGTTTAATATCTTTACATTGTAAAGGAGAATGAAATAATTCTCACTCCGGATCTGATGTAGCACAAAAAAAAGCATAACAAGATAAAGAACACAACAATAAATATAAATACATAAGATAGCTTATATGCATAGATTGATTTATGTCCATAAAATGATGCTAGGCACATGAGTGTCTGTACATAAGGTGACTCTAACAGGAAATGATAAAACAGTGGTAGTGGAGTGTGTGGAAGAATGAGTTAGTGGGTGGAGGTGTTGATCAGCCTTACTGCTTGGGGAAAGTAACTGTTTTTGAGTGTGGAGATCCTGACATGGATGATATGTAGCCTCCTGCTTGATGAGAGTGGGACAAACAGTTGATGAGCAGTGTGGATGGGATACTTCATGATGTTACTGGCCCTTTTCCTGCACCTTTTAGTACATATGTCTTTGATAGTGGGTAGGATTCCTGGCCTTTTGTTAGCTTTCCCATTGTACATCTCAAGGCTGCTCAGTCCTGTGTGACTCTTATCATTATCTTTTTTTCATAAATAGTATGCAGATTAGTGTTTTCTGAAACTGCAAACTGACTTTTTTATTTTTCTCTTCCCTGTTTAGCCCCATTTATTTTTTCTGCCCAAAATGCTTTTTGTATGTATCCCACTTTGTTGCCTTTTCTGCAAGTTTCATCCTTAAACCTGCATTAGTCTGGCATATGTGAGCCCCTGTCACTATGGTAACACAGTTTGTTCAGCCAGGCTTGTTTCTGTTTTACCATTGTAATTTTGTTCACATTCACTTTCATTCATGATTGAAACTCGAAGGTGTCTCTGTCTACTGTTTCCATTGATACAGCAATTTCAACTGTTCTTTTAAACGTAAGTTGTGCTTCAGTTAGGAGCCATTTTTGAATGTTTCTAGTAAGATTTCCCAAATGAAACAATCTCATATTAAGCCCTTCACAGAACTGACAACACTCAAGTAATCTCTTCAGTTCAGCCACGTACACTGCAATGGACTGGCCTTCTTTTTGATTCCGCTTATGAAAACTAAAGTATTTTGCAATCAACACTGGTTTTAATTCTAAATGTTCCTGCATTACTTTCATGATATCAGCAAAAACTCATTTCAGCTGTTTTGGTTGGAGCACTCAAACTCCAGAGAAAACTGTATGCTTTCCACCCAATGTGCTCAGCAAAGCTGGTATTTGTTTCTCATTGACAGTACGCTGGATGAACTCAGCAGGTCGGGCAGCATCAGTGGAAACGATGAGTCGATGTTTTGGGCCGGAACCGTTCGTCAGGACTGAAGAATGAAAGATGGTGAAGGATTTGAAGAGTGCTTGTAGGTTCAGTTGAAAGACCAGTAATTTGAAAGACAAAGGGGTGGGCGAGGGGAAGCATTGATGTCATAGGCAGGAAAACAATGGGTAGTAGAAGAAGGAGGCGGAACCATGAGGGAGCTGGGGGGAGGGGGTAGAGTGAAATAGGGATAGAGGAAGGGAGGGGGAGGGAATTATCGGAAGTTGGAGAAATCTATGTTCATACCAAGGGGCTGGAGACTATCTAGATGGTATATGAGGTGTTGCTCCTCAAACCTGAGTTTAGCCTCATTATGGCAATAGAGGGTGCCATGTATGGACATATCCGAATGGGAATGGGAAGCAGAGTTGAAGTGGGTGGCTACCGGGAGATCCTGTCTGTTGTGGCGGACGGAGTGGAGATGCTCGACGAAGCGGTCCCCCAATCTGCGTCGGGTTTCACTGATGTAAAGGAGGCTGCACCAGGAGCACCGGATGCAATAGGTGACCCAAACAGACTCACAAGTGAAGTGTTGCCTCACCTGGAAGGACTATTTGGGGCCCTGAATGGTGGCAAGAGAGGAGGTGTAGGGACAGGTGTAGCACTTACGCTTACAGGGATAAGTGCTGGGTGGGAGATCACTGGGGATGGACGTGCAGATAAGGGAGTCGCAGAGGGACTGATCCCTGCGGAAAGCGGAGAGGGGTGCAGAGGGAAAGATGTGCTTAGTGGTGGGGTCCTGTTGAAGGTGGCGGAAGTCGCGGAAGATAATGTGCTGGATCCGGAGGCTGGTGGGATGGTAGGTAAGGACAAGGGGAACTCTGTCCCTGTTGTGGTTGCGGGAGGATGGGGTGAGGGCCGAAGTGCGGGAAATGGAGGAGATGCGGGTGAGGGCATCATTGATGACGGTAGAAGGGAAACCACAATCCTTAAAGAAAGAGGACATTTGAGATGTCCTGGAACGAAAAGCCTCATCCTCGGAGCAGATGCGGCGGAGATGGAGGAACTGGGAATAGGGAATGGCATTTTTACATGTGGCGGGGTGGGAAGAGGCATAGTCGAGTTAGTTATGAGAGTCAGTGGGCTTGTAGAAGATGTCAGTGGACAGTCTGTCTCCAGAGATGGAGACCGAGACATCGAGAAAGGGGAGAGAAGTGTCTGAGATAGACCAAGTGAATTTGAGGGCTGGGTGAAAGTCTGAAGTAAAGTCGATGAAATTGACGAGCTCAGCATGGGTGCAGGAAGCAGCACCAATGTAGTCGTCAATGTACCGAAGGAAAAGTTGGGAAGCAGTACCAGAATAGGTTTGGAGCACAGACTGTTCCATATAACCAACAAAGAGGCAGGTGTAGCTGGGTCCCATGCGAGTTCCCATAGCTACACCCTTAGTCTGAAGAAAGTGGGAAGAGCCAAAAGAGAAGTTATTAAGTGTGAGAACCAGTTCCGCCAACCGGAGGAGTGTAGTGGTGGTAAGGAACTGGTGAAGTCTATTATCCAGGAAGTAGTGGAGGGTCTTGAGGCCTTCTTGCTGGGGAACGGAGGTGTATAAGGATTGGACATCCCTCATTTGCTATTCCACTTGATTAAAAATATTACTCAATTAACTCAGTATACATATTCCAATTACATGTTGTGTAATCAAATGCGTCAATCTTTTTGATATAGTCAGCTATTTCCGCTATTTTTTATAGCTATTATCACCCAGTGCTCACTGTTTATGAACCCAGGAATTCAGCTTTGTTTAACTTAACAGTTTTGGTCTCCTTTTCTGAAGAAGCACATGCTGCACTGCTTTCTTATCACGAACAACACGCTGCACTTCAACAGGTAGGTAGTTGTCTCGAGCTTGCTTAAAACTGTTAAGTTTTGTTACTACAAAACATAAAAATTAATTGAAAGTAAAACAAGAGAACCGAGAGCTATCAGTCTTAGTTCATTGTTTTTACTTTAAGCGAGCTGTATTACATATCACGTGGTAGCATGATGACATGTGCAATTTATGTACCTTTACATATAACCTATAATGTAAACAACAACAAATGCTTAATCAAACAATATGTTTACAATATTACTCAAATATTACTTAAATATTAAATGCACAACAGAATGTGAGTGGTGTGAGATCTCCTGAAGTCAATAACCATCTCCTTTGACTTATTGACATTGAGGAAGAGATTATTTGCCTGGCACCATGCCCTGAGCTCTTCCACCTCCTCTCTATAGGTTGTCTCATCACTGTTGGTGATGAGCCGCACCAGTGTCATGTCATCGGCAAATTTGACAATGTGATTACTTGGATGATAGCAACTGGTTACAGAAGGAAGTCTATCCACTTCTACTGAGAGTTAGATGCTGACTCTTCTTGTCTTTATCCTTATTGGTGCATTGATGGTCTTTGGGACAAGTAGCTTTGTTAAAACTAACTATTATGGATCAATTACCAATTAAAGTTCATTTAAAAACTTATAGATGAGTCAATGCACAACTCTCATATAAAGCTGGAAAATATTCTGCATAAAACATTGACAATTGCTTTGTAAATGTTCATCACTTTTTCTTGATATTGCTTGATTTCTAACAAGAGAAAATCTGCAGAAGTTGGAAATCCAAGCAACACACACAAAATGCTGGAGAAACTCAGTAGGCCAGGCAGCAACTATAGAAGTCAACGTTTCAAGGTCCTGCCGAAGGGTCTTGGCACAAAACTTTGACTGTACTCTTTTCCGTAGATGCTGCCTGGTCTGCTGAGTTCCTCCAGTGTTTTGTGTGTGTTGCTTGATTTCTGTTAGTTGCCTGTTCATAGTTTAGTATATTGTTTTCAAATTCAGCAAAGTTCAACAAAATCAATTTTCTCTTTCAATTTGCCTAACATTATTAAACCCCATTAGGTCTGAAATTGTGTCTCAGTTTAGCTGCTCTCAAAAAAATGATAATTCTGAATTAACTTTAGTCTTCACAGCCATAGGAAATAGGAAGGGACAGTATCATGAGTCCTGATGAAGGGTCTTGGTCCAAAACTTCAACTACTTATTCCTTTCCATAGATGTTGCCTGGCCTGCTGAGTTCCTGTATTGTAAATGGTTAACCTTTAATCTTGTTGAATGTCTCAACACTTTGGGCTTGAATGTATCAGAATACGCTGCAGGAGCTTTGATTACACTCTGGGAATACAGCCTTGAGAACATTAGAGTTAGGTGAATACAGGGATGATGACAAGTGATAATTGATTCTGGTTTGGTGGTTTCAGCTGTTCCACATACTACAGCAGTTCTTATCCATGGAAGGGGTATAAAAACACAAAGGTCAGGGGTCTTGAGGATAGTTCTTTGAAGCCTCACCAATGGGCTGGCTGTGAACAGTGCCGTAGGTCAGTCAGAGTGGGAGGTGTGCTGCAGTGAGTGTAGAGAGAGTAGAACAGTGGGCAAAGTATGTATCTTTGAGATGTGCCAGTGTTGATTGTCAGTGAGGAGGAGGTGTTATTTCCAATCTGCACGGACTGTGGTCTCCTGGTGAGGAAATCAAGGATCCATTTGCAGAAGGAAGTACAGAGGCCCAAGTTTTGGAGCTTTTTGAGGGTAAAATTTTGTTGAACGCTGGGCTGTAATCAATGACCATCAGCCTGACAAAGGTATTGCTATTGTCCATGTGATCCAAGTGGACAGACATAGAAACATAGAAAATAGGTGCAGGAGTAGGCCATTCAGCCCTTCGAGCCTGCACCGCCATTCAGTATGATCATTGCTGATCGTCCAACTCAAAACCCTGTACCTGCCTTCTCTCCATACCCCCTGATCCCTTTAGCCACAAGGGCCATATCTAACTCCCTCTTAAATATAGCCAATGAACTGGCCTCAACTGTTTCCTGTGGCAGAGAATTCCACAGATTCACCACTCTCTGTGTGAAGAAGTTTTTTCTCATCTCAGGCCTAAGAGGCTTCCCCTTTATCCTTAAACTGTGACCCCTCATTCTGGATTGACATTGAGATTGTACCCGCTGTAGACTTATTGTGGTAAAAGGCAAATTGTAGTGAGTCCAGGACCTTGCTTTGGCAGGAGTGGATTCTAGCCATGACCAACCTATCAAAGCATTTCATCACAGTAGATGTGTGTGGCACTGGGTGATAACTGTTGAGACAGCTCACCCAGCTCTTCTTGGGCACTGGTATGATGTTTGCCCTTTTGAAGCAGGTAGGAAACTCCGACTGCAGCATTGAGAGTTTAAAGATGTCCTTGAGCACTCCCACCGGTTGGGTGGCACAGGTTTTTAGAGCTCTACCAAGTACACCATCGGGACCTGACGCCTTGCGAGGGTTCACCCTCTTGAAAGATGTTCTGATGTTGGCCTCCAAGACAGAGATCAGAAGGTCACAAGATGCTGCAGGGATTTGCACAGGTATAAAAGGCATTGAGCTCATCTGTAAGTGAAGCATCACAGTTATTTATGATGTTAGGTTTTGCTTTGTAAGAAGTAATAGCCAGAGCTGATGTGCATCCGATTCCGTCTCTAACCTCAATCGGAATTGCTTTTTAACTTCTAAAATAGCTTTCTGTAAATTGTACTCAGCCTTCTTGTGTAGTTCTGGATCACCAGTCTTGAATGCAACAGACCTAGCTCTCAGCAGACTATGAATCTCCTGGTTCATCCGTGACTTTTAGTTTGGGTATGTCCAGTATGTTCCTGAATACACACACTCATCCACGGAGGTCATAGAATCATAGAACACTCACACACCTAGCTTCAGGCCACCTAGTCACTGTCAAACTAATCATCTGTCTAGTCTCATTGACCTGCACCTGGACCATAAACCTCCTGTCTGTGTAATTATCTGAAATGTTGAAATCAAACCCACCTCCACCACTTGCACTGCACTGGCAGCCTGTTCCACACTCGCACCACCGTCTGAGTGAAGAAGATTCCCCTCATTTTCCCCTTAAACATTGCACCTTTCACCCTTAACCCATGCAGGTTAAAATGTGTTCCCTTTTATGTTGTAGTCTTGCAGGTTTTCACAAATAAAAGGATGATTCTTTAATTAGGAAAAAAAATAGTTTTTACCAAAACAAGTACTGTTGTTTTAAAAGTTAGAGAATAGTAACTTGGCAGTGTGGAGGAGCAGAGGGATCTGGGGTATATGTCCACAGATCCCTGAAAGTTGCCTCACAGGTAGGTAGGGTAGATAAGAAAGCTTATGGGGTGTTAGCTTTCATAAGTCGAGGGATAGAGTTTAAGAGTCGCGATGTAATGATGCAGCTCTATAAAACTCTGGTTAGGCCACACTTGGAGTACTGTGTCCAGTTCTGGTCGCCTCACTGTAGGAAGGATGTGGAAGCATTGGAAAGAGTACAGAGGAGATTTACCAGGATGCTCCCTGGTTTAGAGAGTATGGATTATGATCAGAGATTAAGGGAGCTAGGGCTTTACTCTCTGGAGAGGAGGATGAGAGGAGACACGGTAGAGGTATACAAGATATTAAGAGGAATAGATACAGTGGACAGCCAGCGCCTCTTCCCCAGGGCACCACTGCTCAATACAAAAGGACATGGCTTTAAGGTAAGGGGTGGGAAGTTCAAGGGGGATATTAGAGGAAGGTTTCTTACTCAGAGAGTGGTTGGTGCGTGGAATGCACTGCCTGAGTCAGTGGTGGAGGCAGATACACTAGTGAAGTTTAAGAGACTACTAGACAAGTATATGGAGGAATTTAAGGTGGGGGTTTATATGGGAGGCAGTGTTTAAGTGTCGGCATAACATTGTGGGCCGAAGGGCCTGTACTGTGCTGTACTATTCTATGTTCAATGTTCTAATTCCAATTTTTATTCTGAATGCCTCATAAATAATATTTTCTTAATTTTTAAGTGAGTTAAAAACTTGGATGCGCCAGAACTTCACTATTTTGGACTTGTCCCCTACCAAGACTCTGTAGCTTAGTCTTCAAAACAAAGTAATGATAAATATTCAACTCATGAAACTTTCAGTTTGCATTTTCTCACAAGAACTTTTAAGACACGTGTCAAATTAATGTGGGTTATTTTTATACAATTTGTACATATTTTATGACAAAGAAATATGGTCCCAAACACTTCTATCATTACCAACATGCAACACATTTTAGAGACTTTTTTCAAACAACTGTTTATGCGGTTGCCATGGAAAGGAGAAGTGACAGGGGAGCATGTGGCTGTCATGGCTGATGACTAACATTTTGATGTCCAGAAATATCAGCGTTTTAAAGATTTATACCTCCTGATCTGAGAGTATGTTTATTACATGTCCATTAACAAAGGAGTCACTATTTGAGTGTTTAACTGAGAAATGAATAACTTCACTTTATTTCTGTATATTTAAATTACATTTACAAGCTAGCTATCCAGTCGAGTTAGCAAGCGCGAAATTTCGTTAACTTTTTCTTTAAAAAGTGAGAATGTCATTACCATCACATGTCTTTACCATCACACAATGGCACTGAAGTTGTCAAGATGGTCCCAAAATCATCATCAGACTGATCAAAAAAATACACAAAGTAGCTCCAGTCAAATATCAATACTTTGAAAGAGAAAGAAAGCAACAAAAAAAAGGAGACAGGAACACTTAAGATCATTTCACAATTACCAAAGCACCAACAGAGACTGAAGGGATGACAATGGAGACAATGGAGACAATCAAAGAAACAAAAGGGCTGCTGAAAAGAAAAGACAGGCAGTACAAAGTTTTATAGCAGAGAATACCCTGCCAGAATCTCCAGTAGGCCAGCAACAAGAGCAGAATGATCTCCATCTTCCTAAGGCTTCACCTATACACTAATGGAGACTACAAGAAGGTGCTTTAAATTTGAGGTGTTGCTTTTTTCAGAGTTGCTAAGATTTCTGTAAATTTTTCATACAATAAGTTTTACTGATTAAAAAAAGTGTGTAGAGGGTTGAGTAAATGCTTTGTCAGTGTTAAAAAGGGTTCTATCTTATGGACAGTTGAAAAATAATAATCCCTATAATACGTTAGAATTTTTAATTGCTGCTTATTCCAGAGTTGGGGAGGGTTAGGCAGATGTTTTGTAAGCATTATTATTTTTTTAACAAGACTAGACAATACCTAGTTTAGCTAGGCTACCAATGTTCATAGCTCATATAGATGTTTTAACAAAGTTCTCTGGCCACCTGCCTTAAATTCTGTGATCTCTTATGGAATCTTGATAAATAGTGCAGACTGTAAGAATGTGTTTTTAATTGTAAGCATTGCTTCTTCTATTTGGACAGATGCTTTTTCAGAGTTAATGATAAAGTAAAACCATTATTTGTCAATGTCAGAAGTATTTTATCATTACCATCATAGTGCATATTTTGATGGGAAATGAAGTTTTGTTTAGTAATACTGGTCTGAACTCATTTGCTGGAGTCAAGTGCTTTGATGTTAAAACCAGCATTCAGTCAACAAGGGTTAGTAACCAAATGTTTTGTTGTTTAGCCAAGGAAAATATTGACATGCTTAAGAAAATGTGTCTCAAAAATATATTCTGAACATACTTAAAATGAGTTAAAACAAATTTATTAAAATGCACACTTTTTATTTGCAGAATTGAATTTGGACTCTTTGGGAAAGGATCTAGTGCCTTCCCGGCGTATATGATGAATAAACTCTTCTTGGGCTTCCAGCCGGGTATGGGTATCAATGATAACCGGCGTTCTGATGACAGACTCTGTCATCTTCTTCAGGGATGATACTTGTTGTCATTTCATTTTAACTTAAATTCAGTATTTTGATGCTGTGATGATAATGACACTGATCCGTGAAAACTCTGCAAAAATGCCTTAAAATATTAAAGTTCTCTTAAAGGTTGATCAATGCAAAGATCTGGTCTTCATTTCAGAGCCTAAAAAAAGGTTATAGAATAAACAAAACAAAGTGTCAAGAAAATTCATTTTTCAGAATTTCATGTAGTCAAAAGTAGCTCTAATTGAAGAATCACCCAAAAGCAGCAGAGGCATTTTATGGTTAAGAAAAGCCATAACAACTCATTTATTCTACTCCAAACAGTGAACACGAAGTGAAGGGAAAACAATTATGTAATTATGTCATCTCATCAGACCAACCACTTAATGTGAAACCCCAACTCAATGTCCATGTTTGTGAATTATGCACATTTCCAATCACGTTACCCTACACAGCACCACCACCACTCACTCCCCACCCCCTGACCCCAGAATTTACCAAAACCAGCATTGTGAGCCTGTCCAGAGATCAGACAAGCTACCCGGCTCAGGTCCTTTGTTCCATGGGTGGAGTAACAACAGGTGCCTTTGGCTCATCCCGAGGTGTGTTGACACGCTTATGGTCATGTCATGATTTAGAATCCTCCAAATCTTGGTGGGCCAGTTTAAGGCAAGCTACCAAAATTGTTCAAGTTCACCCCTCTTGTCTGTGATGAAAGTCTTCTCTCCCCATTCCAAAATGTTGAGCGGAGCATTGTAAGGAAACCTAAGGTTATGTTGGTGTGCAGTATGGAAAAATGAAAACAAACGAGGTGGAATGTCGTTCAACAGGAATCCAAGAGTGCTGTACGCCATGATAGGAGGAAGAAATAGGTGCAAAGGAATTGAATTTACTGAGGAGGGTGGAACGCTGTTGAAAGGCCAACAAGGTGGTTGTGACGTCAGGAATGAAACCATCTGGCACTCAAAACAGCTGCCCGTATACCAACTCAGTCATTGACAACTGCAGGTCCTTTTTTGGAGCTACTCTGAGCCCAGCAGGACCCAAGGGAGACAATCATACCAACACTTATTGATCAGGGAAGCCCTCGGAGCAGGCTTTAAGGAGCAGTGAAATAGGACTTTGAGTGATTGGCCATGGTGTGATGTGGCCTAACACCGAATTTCCGAGCCTTCGTAGCCCAGAGGTCTGATATGAATTGGGGACGGCAGGCAGAGGAAATATCAGATGGGGGTACCAAACTGAGCAATCCAGGTGCTGATGAATGCCTGAGCCAAGCCTGTGGCCATCGCCGATGCTAGAGGGTTGACCTCTGGCCACATGGTAAGGAGCTGTGTGAAACCGCAGGAGAAGGGAAGAGGGCCAACAAGGTTCACATTGACCTCAAAAGGTGCCAATGGTGCCTGAACATGACAGTTAATTTTAGCCTGCTGGCACTCCACACAAGCTGTAGTCCAATCATGTACATCCTTTCTAAGGCCATGCCACATAAACTTTAGTGCAAACAGCTTCTGTGAGCCCTTCCAGCCTGGATACAGCAGGCCACATATGGTGTCAAAAATAGGCCTTTGACTGCTGTTCGGTAAGCCTGGACCTCTAGGTCAGTAGCTTGGTCAACTGCCATGTCAGCACAGATAAGCCTTATGTGTATGGCCTTAACAGATGGTCGTGAGAGGAAATCAGCCAGGGCATTATTTTTTCCCTTGATATGTTGTACAATGTATCATTTGGAAACTCGGATATTTAGGCCTGTTGGCATTACTGCTGTGCAGACCAAGGGTCTGATATTTTAGCTATCAGAGGGCTTTGAGATCAACAAATGCTGTGAAATGGCAACCCGCTGGAAGAAAACAAAAATGGCAGAGAGCCAGATAGAGACCGAGAAGCTCACGGTCAAACTCGCTGCACTTCCTTTGAGGGGACAGAGCTGCTGGCTGAAGAAGGCAAGCGGCTGCCACACACCACTGACCATCTGTTCCTGCACAGCACCCACAGTGTTGTCTGAGACATCAGTAGTAGTGGCTATGGGTATGTTGGGGAGCAGGCGCACCAGTAGGGTCGAGTTGTGAAGAACTTGTCCAGTATCATGAAATGCCCTGGTGATGTCTGCTGACCGTGATTAAGGGTATTGCCATTAAGCACACTGTACAGGGGGAGCATAAGTTCAGTAGCTCACAGAGTGAAGTGGTGATAGAAATTCACTATACCTGAAAACTCCTGTAGTTTTTTTAGTAGTACAGGGTGGTGGGAAATCTATAATAGCGGATACTTTTGATGAGAGGGGTTTTGCACCTTCTGCAGAGGTCAAGACAGTCAAGGGTTGACAACCCACAGGCATTTAGCAGGGTTAGTAATCAACCTGTGTTGGCTTAAGCATTGGAAAGATGTGCAGAGGTGAGATACTGGTTCGGATTAGGATGCACTAGGGACATGTATGTCATCCAGGTAAACAAAAAGAAAATCTGAGTCTTTTAATACAGAGTCCATCAGCCATTGAAAAGTCTGTGCTGCATTTTTCAGCCAAAACGGCATACGCAGAAACTCAAAAAGGCCAAACGGGGTTATCACAGCTGTTTAGGGAATGATCTCCCAGCACACAGGCACCTGATGGTAGCCCCTAACTAGATCGATTTTGGTAAAAATTAACTTTCTAACTAAACATGATGTGTGGAACCAGGTAGCGATCGAGGGTGGTGGCCTCATTAAGGCATCGGTAATCATCACGTGGGCAGCAACCACCATCAGACTTGGGGACCATATGGACGGGCAAAGCCCAGGTGCTACTTGACTGTCGTACAATATCAGTCTTCCCATATTGGTAAGCTCAGCCTTCATCGTTGCCAGCTCTCCTGGGTCCAGTCTATGAGCACGGGCATAGATTGGTGGGTCAGATGTAGAAGTGTGGTGCTTGACCCCATGTTGAATAACTATAGTGGAGAATGTGGGTTGGTGAGTTTTGGGAATTTGCTCAGCAGTTGAGTAAGCTCACATGCAGTGGTGCATGCTCTTTACAAAATTGTTGTGGGGAACTTACTGGGGGAGCAGGATAACTACCCAAAGGCCTTGACCTCCACAAGCTGTCAGTTCTTAGGATTGAGGAATACTCCTTGGGCACACTGGAATTCTGCACCGGGCAGAGGTTTAGCCACTTCAGCCAGGATGAATTCCCATGTGTATCGTCACCCACTGAAGCAAAGTGTCACCTGTCGCGTCCCACAAGGATGGATCCTGCTACAATTGGTGGCCCGCAGCAAGGTTTCATCACTCTTTGCTTTCTCATCAATAGGTGATGCTGGCAGCACACTCACTTGAGCACCTATGTCACACAGGAAGCATCGCCCTGAAAGGGTGTCCATAAAGTACAGTAGATGACCCTGTCAGCTGGAACCCACCTGTTCACAGGCCCCTGATGTCCACTGGCACTGTTGAAGCTGCAAGGTGGTCAGCACTCCTAGCATTTGTACCAAAGCGACTGTGGGGAAATACAGGCCCGGCACCGTCTCTTTCACAGCCACAGGTGGGTTCTTTTGTTGGGGACCTTGTTGGCTGGGTTTATTGAGGTAGATAAAGGAGGAGGAATGATGCACTGCTGCCTAGCTGAGTGTAGACTATCAGCCATTTTAGCAAGATCCCTATAGTCCTTCACAGCAAGGATGGCAGAAGCACGAAAGATTCTCCTTCACCTTGTCTGCTAGAGCAACCTCATGCCCTCTTTTAGCCCTCCTGATTTCCTTCTGAAGTGTTCTTTTGTATATCTTATACTCAAGTACTACATTTGTTCCTACCTGTCGATACCCACTATACACCTTGTTTTTTAACCAGGGCCTCAGTACCTCTCAAGCACTTATGGTCCCTAAGCCTATTATGTTGTTATTCAGTCATTTAGTCAAGTTTGACTCTTCGTGACCTCACGGACCATAGGGTCCATAGGGTTTTCATGGCAAGATACAGAAGCAAATTGCCAGGCCTTTCTTCCGTGCTGACATTGGTGCTGCCCAGGTTGGGACCCGCCTGGGTTTGAACTCAGGACCATCTGCCTTGAAGTCCAGTGCTGATGCCACTACACCACCAGCCAGCCCCAGACCTGCTCATTCCACCAAGATGCAACACTGAGCGTCATAGGAAATCATTCCTGCCTGTGGCCATCAAACTTTACAATTTCTCCCTTGGAGGGTCAGACACCCTGAGCCAATAGCTAGTCCTGGACTTATTTCCTGGCATAATTTACATACTATTATTTAATTATTTATGGTTTTATATTGCTATATCTATACTCTATTCTTGGTTGGTGCAACCGTAATGAAACCCAATTTCCCTCGGGATCAATAAAGTATGACTATTTGTTTTTTATTCTGACAGGAATGTACAAACTCTGTACTCTCAAAATTTCACTTTTGAAGGCCTCCCACTTAACAAGAACACCTTTGCCAAGAAGTATCCTGTCCCAATCCACATTTGCCAGATCCTTTCTGATACCATCAAAATTGGCCTTTCTCCAATTTAGAATCTCAACCTGAGGACTAGACCTATCCTTTTCCATAAGTACCTGAAAGCTAATGGCATTATGATCACTGGATGCAAAGTGTTCCATACAAATTTCTGTTAACTGCCCTGTCTCGTTCACTAATAGGAGATCTAGTATCGCACGCTCACTATTTAGGATCTCTATGTACTGATTAAGGAAACTTTCCTGAACGGATTTGAGAAACTCTTTACCATCCAACCTTTTTACAATATGGGAGTCCCAGTCAATATGTGGAAATTTAAAATCATCTACTATCATAACCTTCTGTTTCTTGCAACAGTCTACAATCTCTCTACAAGTTTGTGCCTCTCAATCCCGTCGACTGATAAGTAGTGTATAATATACTCCCATTAATTACCTTTCCTATTCCTTAGTTCTATCCATAAAGCTTCACTAGACGAGCTCCCCAATCAACACACACAAAATGCTGGGGAAACTCAGCAGGTCAGGCAGCATTTTGCGTGTGTTGCTTGGATTTCCAGCATTTGCAGTTTCTCTCTTGTTTGAACTCTCCAGTCTGTCTTGTCTAAGGTGACATTTTTCCTGACTAGTAATGCCATCCTCCCTCATTAATCCCTCCAGCTCCATCACGCCTTAAACAATAGAACCATGGAACATTGAGCTGCCAGTCCTGTATCTCCTGCAACTAAATCTCACTAAGGGCTACAACATCATTATTCTGCATGCTGATCCATTCCCTAAATTCATCCACGTTTTCTACAATACTTTTTTCTTTGCGGTCTGAGGGCTGGCACCGACACCAAAGCAGCAGCTGTGAATTGCTCAACATGCCAGCAAGTGAAGCCAAGGGGTGGGCCAGTGGGACCCTGGGGACGAATCTGGAGAGGGTATGGGGGCAGGCCAAATTTGTCAAACGCACTATTTCAACTTCAGACCTGCAGGTCAGGGAGGGTCACAATGTCCACCACGAATGTGACAGAAGAGGCTGCAGGAGGTTTGATTACACTGTGGGAATGCAGCTGTGGGAATTTGAAATTACTAACAAAATTAGAGTGAGGATATAAAACAACCTAGTCAGGGCATGAAGGAATGCAGGGAGGAGGCAGGAGATTGGGGCTGAGAAAGAAAATGGATCAGCCATGATGAAATGGTGGAGCAGACTCAATGGACTAGATAGCCTAATTCTGCTCCTATATCTTATGGTCTAAATGTACTCAATGGTGGAAGGGGCTGTGCCTGTGGTGGACTGGGTTGCTACCACATAATTCTGTAGTCTTTTCCATTCCTGGGCATTGGTGTTTCCATTCTTCATTTAAAGCTGCATTCTTTTAAGCTTTCAGAGTGTCCCTGTATGCTGTCACCCCACAGTCCCACTTTTTCTCTTGGTATTATATGGCAGAGAACAAGGTACATCAATGGTGAATGAAATCTTTCCCATTTACATGTGTACAACTGTGCACAACAACTCAGAGTCAAATGTTATATATCTATGATGTATGTAGATAGAACATGAGGAAGTAGTGAAAGAGGTCTTAGAAAGGACCTTTTATGATATTTGTTTCTTTCCTTTTTTGCTCTGATTTGTTGTTTTATAAATGTGGCATTGATCCAAACTGCTACAAGCGACTTTTGCATGTATGATGAACTGATTCTTTCAAGTGTGCCTGAGAGGTGACTTGGATCCACTCCCATCTGCCTACCAGAGCAATAGGTTAGGTTCACAGCAGATGCCATCTCACTGGCTCTTCACTCAATCTTGGACAGCAACAATGCACACATCAGGATGCTCTTTATCGACTACAGCTCAGCATTCAATACTATCATCCCCTCAAAACTAATCAATAAGCTCCAAGACCCTGGCCTCAATACCTCCTTGTGCAATTGGATTCTGGATTTACTTACTTGTAGACCCCAATCAGTTTGGATTGGCAACAACATCTCCTGCACAATCTCCATCAGCATAGGTGCACCACATGGCTGTGTGCACAGCCCCCTGCTCTGCTTACTTTGTAGCTATGACTCTGGCTAAGCACAGCTCCAATGCCATATTCAAGTTTGCTGAAAACATTACTGTTATGGGTTGAATCACAGAAGTGGTGTCATAACAGCAACCCTTGACTCAATGTCAGCAAGAACAACAAACTGATTATGGACTTCAGGAGAGGGAAACCAGAGGGCATAAGCCAGTCCTCACTGGAGGATCAGAGGTGGAGAGAGTTAGCAACTTTAAATTCCTGTGTGTTAGTATATCAAAGGACCCGTCCTGGACCCAATACATAAGTGCAATTGCAAAGAAAGCCTAACAGTGCCTTTACTTCCTTAGGAGTCTGCAGAGATTCCACATGACATCTAAAACTTTGACAAACTTTTATAGATGTGTAGTGGACAGTATATTGGCTGGATGGATCACACACTGTCATAGAAACACCAATGCCTTTGAACAGAAAATCCTCCAAAAGATAGTGGATTCAGCCCAGTACATCACTGTAAAGTCCTCCCAACCATTGAGCACATCCATATGGAACACTGTTGCAGGAAAGCAGCATCCGTCACCTTCTCACTGCTGCCATCAGGTTGAAGGTACAAGAGCCTCCAGGACTCAGGCCACCAGGTTCAATAACAGTTACTACCTCTCAACCATCATGCTCTTGAATAAAAGGGTATAACTAGACTCACTTGCCCCATCGTTGAAATGCTCCCACAACTAATGTTCTCACTCTAAGACTCTTTATCTCATTATCTCATGGTCTCATTGTTTATTGCTATTTATTTATATTTGCATTTGCACAGTTTGTTGTCTTCTGCACCGTGGTTGATCTTTCATTGATCCTGTTATAGTTACTATTCTATAGATTTACTGAGTATGCCCCCAGGAAAATGAATCTCAGGATTGTATATGGTGACATATACATTGATAATAAATATGTACATTGATAATAAAATTTACTTTGAACTTTGAACTTTAATGTGCAGGATATATGTTACAAGGAAACAATTTATGTAGAACTATAATATATAAATATTGAAGTAGATTTTTTTTTGAAAATGAATGGTGCATAGAAATAATAAGGATGATTAGGAAATGACAGATGTGTCAAATTAATTTTTCACATCAGTCCTTACTAATAAAGAGAGTGTGACAAGTACCAAATCCAGTCGAATTAGTTCAGAAATGTGCAACAGAAATTTATGTGGTGTTGAACAATTCAAATATTTCTCTATGATTTATAAAATAAACTCTTCAATATTCAAATAAACAAGTAACAAAATAAATACCAAATATCTGCTGTTAGAAAACTTTAAGGGATGTATCTGGACATTGATGAATTCTTTCTCTGGTGCTGCTAAAAGAAATATGACACAAAACAGCCAGTTACACATCATTTGGTCAGCAGACCAGTAACAGGAAAATTGTTTCACAAACATTTGTCAGGAATCTGTTAATATTCATTTAAAAAATACGGACACCATAAGACAATGTCAGCATCAATTTAGAAGCAATAGGTCATGCTTCAAAATCAAATTAAAAAATAATTGTGGCAGTAACTAAGTTGCAGGACGGCTTGTTTCAATTGATAGTAATTTCCTTTCATTTTCAGAGGATATTTGATAAATCAAAGCTATAGACTTATGGAACGAATTCAAATCTGATCATTGTTCCTGGCAGTATTCTATTCATTAACAAGCCAAGTTCTTAGATGAATAACAACAATATTTTTATTGGATAAAGAAGTTTTTAAGCTCAGTTTGTAGAATAAGTGAAAAAATCAAACTAGACAATTATTAAGAAAGATTTAGAATGATTTTTCCAGGAAACACATAAGCTTTGAAAAGGGGTATGAATCATCTTTAAAAAGGTCAATGGTTATTGATTAAGTACAAAGAAGGTATTTAATTTGGGCTATTTGAATAACTCTAGAGGGCATACCTGCAAATTGATAATTTTTAAGTAAGAATCAAGAAGATTTTTTTCCCATTAAGTAATGGTTTTCTGGCAAGCAAGATATTTAATGCCAAGTCAATTAAGTCAAGTAAAATGGAGCTTAATAAATGCCTAGTTAAGGATAGGATTAAATGGTGCAGAGATAAGCAGGAAGACAGATGGTCAAATAGCCTGAACACAATGGCACCTGCACTGCTGGGATGATAAAGGCACCATCTGTGGAATGCAAGGTTGGATTGTAGGTCAGGGTTTTTATGATTGCCCCCAATCATGGCTCAAAGGGATATGTCATCGTTTAACACCTCCCTCAGCTCTAAAGAATCACAGAGCTTCATGGCATACGAATAATTAATTTGACCCTGCTTATATCAGTTTTCAGTGAGAGTCCTATCAATTTTTATCTTCATATATTTATCCACTTATATTTTAAAAACTATTATGATAAGTTTTTTACATTAGTTCTACAGTTATATATCACCTCAATCTGTAACCTCGTGATCTAGCATAACACTTAGGCTATCATTAACATCAAACCAAGGAACTACACCTGTTTCAAGAAGAAGGCATCCAGGACCAGTGCCAAGAGAAACTAAGCGGGTGAAACTGCAGCAGGAGGTCTAATACATATTGAACCCTTCAATGCAGCATGCAATTGACTGAGCTAAGTAATCCCGTGGTCAAAAGAGTAGGCCAACGAATGGCAGTCCTGCCATATCTATTTGTGGAAGGTGGTGGTACAGTTAAGCAGTGAGAGGGAAAATATTCCATGAAAAGCTTCTCCCCGAACAATGGTGATGTTTATCATGTGAATGCCAAAGTTGAAGCATTTTCAGTTATCATTATTCAAAGTGCTGGGTGGATGATCCATTTTGGCTTCTTCCTAATAATCAGTCCAACCAAAGGAAAAAGAGCCTTCAACAATTCAATTCACTCAATGAGATTAAAAAGTTGCCTCAGTGTACTGGTCACAGCCACAAGAATTGCTGCAGATGCTAGAAATTTTGAATAGCACACACAAAATGCTGGAAAACTCCAGCAGTCGGGCAGCATCTATGGAGGGGAATAAATAGTCAACACTTCAGGCCGAGATCCTTAATCACAATCACAACATAGGCTATGGACTGCCAATATATCCAGGCTGCAATGATGGTGACATGCCCCAAATCTAACCAACAGTTGAATAGAATAAAAGTTGTTACCAAAGAAATGAAAGGGCAGGCGAAGGCCATAGAACAATACTGCTTGTAGCCTTGGGCTACTTCCATTGCGAACATGGTCAGCCAGATGACCATGAGCCGATGGGTTTGAAATGCGACATTTGAATTGATAAGAAGTATTTAAAAGTAAGGAGCCTCGAATGCAAGGCAGCGACAACTCTACAGAGACCAACCATTACGGATGTGGAAGACTCCATGTCAGACACATGGAGATTAGGTCAGGATCACAAGGAAAACCAGGCCAGTGGAGACTCCTTTCCCAGGTATTACCTTTTCTATTCTTTGACTGCTCTAGGTGACTTGTATTCAATTGCATCTTTAATTTAACACAAAATTGCATTTCTACTCTTAAGATAGCCTTCTGACGGCTTCTGCCTTTACTTAACACTGCTGTTCAATCCCAGTGATGGAAGGTGAAGCCCTCAGGCTGAAGCGCTGTATCTAGAATACTGGAAGTGAGCCATATCTCAGTGAAGCCAAGTACACAGCAGCCCCCGATGTCACTCTGGTACAGCAATCTTGCTCTGAGGTCTTCAATTTTAATTTCTAAAGACTGTACTTTAACTTGGAGGATGGTAGGGAGTGGGAGCCTCAGAGCACTGTGTTTCAGTTTTACCTACAGTCCAATCCAATGACTGTGTTTTCTTAAAGGGAAACTGCGAACACTTGCTGAGTGATCTGTGGTTCTGACTCTACCAATTTTGAAGGTTAATAGATTTTTTAAAATATCTGAAAACAATGTTGCTTACTAAATTACCTCTATGACTGTAGATTCCAGCTGCAGTCGTCCTAAATAGGAATATTTGATGATTCCCTTCAGAGATGGACAATTTCCAATGCAAAGAGAGAGTCTAAACATTTGCACTTTACATTCTCTGTCATTGTCAACACCAAGTCAACTAGCATCAACTTTTGGAAATTACCACTGAACAGACACATAAATCCTGTACAGAGAGAAGTCTGATGCTCTGTGTCCTTCAGCAAATATTCATGTCAGGACTTTCCTGTTCTGATCCACCATCTAAAGTCACAAGTTAAAAATGTAGAGAAATAACTTCCACCTCTCTGTATGCGTGTAATAACACACAATCTTGACATCACCCAAGATAAGCAATTCAATCGTTTGGCAGCCATCCACAACTGAAAACGTTCATTCCCTCCACCACAGGAGCAGCACAGTTGCAATGTGTCCCATCTACAAACTACCAACCAGGCTTCCAAAATCTGTAATCCTTTTACATAAAAGCAAATTCCATCCTTCCAAAGTCACTCAGCTCCTGGTTCTTCGGTAGACTTTGTCCTAATGAGGGTGAAAGAGCTGAACTCCAGAGGCTGGACTAACTGCCCGTGACATTAAAGCAGCATTTGATTGAGTCTGGCATCAAGGAGCCTTGGCTAAGATGGAATCAATGGACTCAGAAAGGAGTACCCTTTGCTGGTTGAAATCATACATTGCACGAAGGAAGATGGTTGCGGTGGTTGGAGTTCAATCATCTCAGTCTCAGTTCCTCGGGATGATGTCTTTGGCCCAACCATTTTCAGCTACTTCATCAATAACTTACCTTCAATGAAAATGTAAGAATGAGGGATGTTCAGCACCATTCACATTTCCTCAGAGGAAAAAGCAGTCCACCTCCAAATGCAGCAAGACATAGACAATATCCGGGTTTGGGATGATAGGAGGCAAGTAACATTTGTAACACACAAATGCCAGCTGATGACAATATCTGGTAAGAGACAATCCAAATATTCAATGCCATTACAATTACTGAATCACCCACTATCAATATTCTTGAGTAATTATTTACACAGTGTGGTTATAAAAATGGGTCTGACGCTAGGACTCCTGGAGAAAGTAGCTCACCTCCTAACTCTCCAAAGCCTGTAACCATCTACAGGGCTCCAGTCAGGAGTGTGTTGGAATACTCTTCACAAGCCTGGATGAAAACAGCTTTAACAACATACAAGAGCCCACAGCAGTCTATTTCATGGGCATCCCATCCACAATCATTCACTCACTCCACACCTGAAAGACTGCAGTGGTTCATAAAAGCAGATCGTCTCCGCCTTCTCAAGGGCAATTGAGGTTGAGCAATTAAATGCTGGCTCAGCAGACAAAGTCCACATCCTTCGAACACATATAAAAAAACAAGGTTCACACCAAATCCAAGTTCCCTTCTAAATCACACATTATTGTAACTTGAGATTGAACCCTACATTACTTTAATTGTTGGAGAACCTTTGCAATATCTAAAGCAAAAAATGCAAGAAGTCACCTTATCTTCTGAGAATTGTGCTCATCAAGCTAGAAGCCTTCAGTCATAACATGCAGAATTTTGCTATCATTAACTTCAATGCGACGTTTAATGAACTTGTAAAGCACAGGTTCATTAAAATATTTCCGTAGCATTTATTTAGATCTTCATATCTGTCACAGATTTAGAAACTTGTCCCATATCTAAATTAAGACAAACTGTTTTGCTATATTCAGTGTATATATGTTACTTTCCTCAAGTTAGTTTGGAAACGAATACCCTTGCCAAGAAGCTAATCAGCTGCAGTTCCGTAAATGGAAAATATGTTATTAAATTGGGAAATTACATTTTTATACAAGGAACTTGGGCACTGTAATAAAAAGGCTGAATATGGAAATGGTAAAAGAGTGAGAAATTTCAGATCTGGGACTAATCAGGGCACTAAATGGATTCCTAAAGACAAATGAGTGCCAAATAGATAATAATCGGTTACTTCTTTACTGATTACCAGCTAATCATAATGCTCCAGCCTCGATGTAATTATGAATATATTTTCAATCCCTTCTTTAATCCTTTGACTTTTTCCACACAGAAGGCATAATCAGGTGACCACGAAGTATATCTGAAACCTATTTTTTTAATGCCTCTCCTGTGTAAATATTTAGTTACTGATTTCTGGTTCAAGCTTTGTTGAAAGACAGAATGTTCTTCAAACTATTGACAGTCATGTAAAGAAAGAATTCTTCCAGACCATACAATATATAATCTTGACTATTATTTAAACAGAAGAGAATTTTTTTTTTCATTTCATAATGAAAAATTACATTCGGTGAAACAAAATAGTGCAAGTATCAGAACTTCAAAAACAGACGATTTGCAGCATTACTCGGCATATCATGAGTAAAAAAGAATCTTTAATGACCTTCATGTTGAACTAAAGCTTAACTGATAGAGTATACTTGTGTTATAGAAATAAGCAAAGCTATGGAAAGGTGCAGGAAGTAAGATGCTGGAGAACTCAACTGGACAGGAAGCATCTGTGGAGGGAGATATTTCAAGTCAAGACCCTTCATCTGGACTGAGACCTGAAACTATTTATTTCTCTCCACAGATCCTGCCCAAGCTGCTAACATCCTCCAGCGCATTGTTTGTTGCTCCAGATTCCAGCATCTGCATTCCATAAGGCCATAAGATATAGGAACAGAATTAGGCCATTTGGCCAATCAAGTCTACTCAACCATTTCATCATACCTCAGTCCATTTCTCAACCCAATCTCCTGCCTTCTCCCTGTATCCATTCATGCCCTGACCAATCAAGAGTCTATCTGCCTTAAGTATACATAAATACTTGGTCTCCACACCTGTCTGTGCCAAAGAATTCCACAGGTTCACTGTTCTCTGGCTAACGGAATTCATCCTCATCTCATTCTAAAAGTACGCCACTCTATTCTGAGGTTGTGTTCTCTGGTCTTAGTTTCTCCCACTCTAGGAAACATCCTCACCGCATCCACTCTATCAAGGCCTTTCACCATTCGATAGGTTTCAATGAGGTCACCCTTCATTCTTCTAAATTCTAATGAATACAGGCCCAGAGCTATCAGACGCTCTTCATATGTCAAGCCATTCAATCCTGGAATCATTTCCGTAAGCTTCCTTTGAACCTTCTCCAGTTTCATCACATCCTTTCTAAGATAAGAGGCCCAATCCCACTTACAATTCTCCAAGTGAGTCCTCACCAGTGCTTTATAAAGTTTCAATGTTGCACTCTTGCTTTTATATACTAGTCCTCTTGAAATGAATGTTAACATCACATTTTCCTTCTTCACCACAGGCCCAACCTGCAAATTAATCTTTAGGGAATCCTGCACAAGGACTTCCAAGTCTTTTTGTGTCTCAGTGTTTTGTATTTCCTCTCCTTTTAGAAAATAGTCAACCCTTTCATTTCTTTTTCCAAAATGCTTCACCATACATGTCCCAACACTGTAATCCATCATCCATTTCTTTGCCCATTCTCCTAATCTGTCTAAGAGCTTCTGTAGCCACTCTACTTCCTCAAAACTACATGTCCCTCCACTTATTTTCAAACCGTCTGCCAAATTTGCCACAAAGCCATCAATTCCATCATCCAAATCATTGACATTCAATGTAAAGAGAATTGGTCCCAACACAGACTCTTGTGGAACACCACCAGTTAATGGCAGCCAGGCAGAAAAGACTTTTTTATTCCCATTCTTTGCCTCCTGCCAATAACCCACTGCTTTATCCATGCTAGAATCTTTCCTGTAATATAATGGGCTCATAGTTGTTAGGCAGCCTCATATGTGGCACCTTGTCAAAGGCCTTCAGAAAGTACACTACAACAATGAATGCTCCCTTCTCTATCTTGCTTGTTAATTCTTTGAAAAATTCCAACAGATCTGTCAGGCAAGAACTTCCCTTGAGGAAACCATGCTGACTATAGCCTCTTTTATCATGTGCCTCCAAGTACCTTGAGAACTAATCCTTAAAAATTAACTCCAACATCTTCCCAACCACTGAGGGCAGACTAACTGGCCTATAGTTTCCTTTCTTTTGCCTCTCTCACTTCTTGTGGAGTGAAGTAACATTAGCAATTTTCCAGCCTTCTGGAACTATTTCAGAATCTAGTGATTCTTGAAAGATTATTACTAATGCCTCCACAATCTCTTCAGCCACCTCTTTCAGAACACTGGGTGACTTATCTATCTTCAGACCTTTCAGTTTCCAAAGAACCTTCTCTCTAGTGATGGTAATTTCAAACACTTCATGTCTCCTGACACCTGGAACTTCCACCATATTGCTAGTGTCTTCCACAGTGAAAAGTTATGCAAAATACTTATTCAGTTCATCCGCCATTTCCTTATCCCCCATTACTACCTCTCTAACGTTATTTTCCAGTGGGCTGATATCTATTCTTGTCTGTCTTTTACATTTTATGTATCTGAAGAAACTTTTGGTATCCTCTTTAACATTATTGGCTAGCTTACTTTTGTACCCCCTCTTTATCTTCTGAATGACTTTTTAGTTGCCCTCTGTTGGTATTTAAAAGCTTCCCAATTCTCTAATTTTCTACTACTTTTTTTCTATTTTATGTTCTTTCTTTGGCTTTTATGTTGGCTTTGACTTCTCTTGTTAGCCACAGTTGCATCATCTTTCCTTTTGGGTTGTATATATCCTGTGCCTTCCAAATTGCTTCCTGAAATTCCAGCCATTGGTACTCTGTCATCATCCTTGCCAGTGTTCTTTTCCAATCAATTCTGGCCAACTCCTCTCTCATGCCTCTGTAATTCCCTTTACTCGACTGTAATACTAATACATCTGACTTTAGCTTCTCCTTCTCACAACTCAGGGTGAATTTAATCATATTATGATCACTTTCCCCTAAGGGTTCTTCTACATTAAGCTCTCTAATCAACTCTGGTTCATTCCATAACCCCCATCCAGAACAACTGATCCTCCAGTGGGCTGAACCACAAGCTGCTCTAAAAAACCATTTTGTAGGCACTCTAGAAATTCCCCCTTCTGTAATCCAGCACCAAACTGATTTTCCCAATCTACCTGAATGCTGAAGTCTCCCATGACTATTGTACATTGCCCTTTTGGCATGCATTTTTTAATCTCCCGTTGTAATCTGGTGGGATGAAAGTTGTGTTCTGTCTGGAGAAAAGTGGGTTGAGGGCAGAAGCATGGGAAGTGGAGAAAATGTGTGTAAAGGCTTCATCAACTACAGCAGAGGGGCAGGCATATTTCCTGAAGAAGGAGGACATTTCAGGAGTTCTGAAGTAGAAAGGCTCATCTTGAGAATCAAGCGAACAAGATGGCATCCCCAGACTCATTGAATTATGCAGCACAGAAACAGGCCCTCAGCCCAAGTCAACCATGCTAGTGAAGGTACATAACTGAGGGAGACATAAGTCCCTCTAAACCTTTCCAATCATGTACTGTACTTGTCTAAATATACATTGTCATTACATTTAAACATTTTTTTTTATTTCATACCCACCTCTATCACTTCCTCTGGCAGCTTGTTCAATATATCCACCACCCTCATGTGAAAAAGCTTGCTAGTCAGGTTCCCGTTTAAATTGTTCCCCTCTCACCTCAAACTGATATCCTCCAGTTTTAGACTCACCCACCCTGGGATAGAAACAGTGAGAATTCACCTTACCTGTTTGCCCTCATGATTTTGTACACTTCTACACCATGAGCCTCCTAAACTCCAGGGAAAACAACAGCAGTCTATCTAGTCTCTTCTTATAAGTCAAGCTGTCCAGCCCCAGCGACATCTATGTGAATCTGTTCTGCAGTCCTTCTTATAACTAGGCAACTAGAACTGTTCACAATATACCAAATACCACCTTATCAATGACTTATACAGCTCTAATGTGCTCGACTTACCACCCTGACTACCTATGTTTCTGCTTTCAGGGAATGATGTACTCATACCCCTATAGGTCTCTGTGCCCTACATCATTCCCTAGGGCTCTGCCTACTGTGTAATTCTTGCCCTTGTTTAGATTTCAGTCCAGCCCTGCTTTAACTTCCGGGAAATGAGGTGGGAGGACATATAGTTCAGGTAGCTCTGACAGACTATAGGTTGAGAATAAATTTCAATGGATAGTTTGCCTCTAAAAATGGAGACAGAGAAATCTAGGAAAGAAGGAGATGACACAGGAAAATTTGAGATCAGATTTGAGGTTGGAGGTAAGGGTGATAAAATTGACAAGTTCCACACAAGTGCACAAACGGGCACCAATTCAGCCATCGATATGGTGGAGAAGGAATTGACAAGGGGTGTCAGAGTTGGTCTGGAACAAGGATAGTCCATGTAGCCAACTAAAAGACAGGTGTAGCTGGAGCCCTTATGATGTCAAAGACTACACCTTGATTTGTAGATAGTGGGAGGAATGGAAAGAGAAGCTCTTGATGGTGAGAACAAGTTCTGCCAAACTGATATAATGGTGGAGGAGAAACTGGTTGAGCCTTTGTTTGAGAAAGGAGTGGAGGACCCTAAGACCTTCCTGCTAGGAAATGGAAGTGTATAAAGACTGGAAATCGCTGTACACGGTTCTAACTCCATAATCAAGTTCACAGATGACACCACAGTGGTTGGCCTGATCAGAGGGGATGATGAGACGGCCTACAGGGACAAGGTCCAGCACCTGGCCGTGTGGTGTGCCAATAACAAACTGACCCTTAACACGCAGAAGACCAAGGAGATTATTGTGGACTTCAGGCATGCTAGGAGCCATACTCATGTCCCCACCTACATCAACAGAGCTGTAGTGGAGCATATATCAAGCTTCAAGTTCCTTGGTGTACACATTTCCAATGATCTCACCTGGTCCCTGAACTCCTTCATCCTGATCAAAAAGGCGCGACAGCGTCTTTATTTCCTGCGGAGCATGAAGAAAGCTCACCTCTGTCCTAGGATATTGACGGACTTTTGCCGCTGTACCATTGAGAGCATACTCACCAACTGCATTTCAATGTGGTATGGCAATTGTCCAGTATCAGACTGCAAAGCACTCCAGCGTGTGGTGAAAACTGCCCAGCGGATTATCGGCACCCAGTTGCCCACCACTGAGAACATCTACCATAAACGCTGTCTGGGCAGGGTGAAAAGCATTATCAAGGATGCATCTCACCCTAACCATGGACTTTTTACTCTCCTCTCATCCAGTAGGCGCTACAGGAGCCTCCGCTCCCGCACCAGCAGGCTCAGGCAGAGTTTCTTCGCTGAGGCTGTGACTCTGCTGTACCTCACATCACAATGCTAAGCAGTGTTGCACCCATATTGGACAGTCTCAGTACTTTTATATTTGTGTGCTGTAGCACTTACTTTTTATTCGCAGTTATTTTGTAATAATACTATTCTTTTGCACTTCTGGTCAGATGCTAATTGCATTTCATTGGCTTTATATCTGTACTCAGCACAATGACAATAAAGTTGAATCTAATCTAATCTAATCTAATCTAAAGATGAGGCAGTTAGGACCATTTCTCTCCAGGCCTGACCTGATCTGTTTTTATTTCATCAGCTAAACAGTTAATTTTTCATCTTCCAAACAGAATAATCTTAGGCTTCATGCTATTCATGCTGAACTCAAATGCAGCACTGAAGAGTGTTGCTTTTTAAGAGGTGTCTCTATTTGGATAGAATGTCAAACATAGAGCCTGTTTCATCTCTCACCTTTATGCAATGATCTTATGAATACTGTTCCAGAGAAGAAATATTCCAGTGCCTGACTATTTTTCATCCTTCAGTCAAGTTTGCTGAAAAGCATATTATCTGATTACTGCTATGTTACTGGTTGGGGAGTGTGACATGTGTAATTGACATTTGCAAGAGTAGAGACAAGACTTCAAAAGCGTCACCAGATATTAATTGCTTTGCAAATGTGCAGAGGTTAAAAAAGCATCACATAAATATATGTTTCTTCTTGTAATATGGTCACTGAGCTAATGCAGGAGACCACTTATACAAGAAGACCTGATGAGAAATTTGGATATACTTGGCATAGGATTCTCACCCTGGGTCGAGCTGTGCATACACAGGCTTCTAATAAATAAGTCTTCCTGCAGACGATGCAGAGAGAAAATCAGCATTTCTATGTCAAGGTAATGCCTGGATCGAGATCAAGAAGTATATTCTCTGGAAATCTAAAGATGTAGCTTTAAGTTTTCTTTAATTTATCTTTATTTCTGAAAAATATACTCCAGTTCCTGTAAAGCCGGTGAAATTCTCCAGAACTTACAACCACTTTTTATAACAAGGATTGCATTGGGAACTAAGAATGAATGAACAGATGGCTGGCTTGTTGTGTGGGTGGGAACAAAACTTTAGGTGACAGATGGCTGTTATTGGATGGGAGTTTGGGTAAACATATAGTTCCTCTAACAGTTTGCATTTTTTAGTTTCGAATGTAAAATCAGTGAAATTTCTGTTTGTGTGAAAGAAGTTAGGGCTTAAATTCGTATGTGTTAAAGATGAAACATCTGGCAAAGAACCATTAATAGTCAATCCAGTTTAACTTTTACACTAGCCCAGGATTTTTTGAAACCAAAGCTAACTTAAATGTTCATTATGTTAGATCTAATTTTTCACAAGTATCCCATTTAGAATCATTGAATAGTCTTCAAATGCAGTCCTGTTCTGTATGTGAACATTAAACAGTGACACATCGGGGAAGTGGGTCCTGCCTCCTAATCTGCCCAAGTTGATGGCAACTCTGTGTATATTATGGAGACTCACATAAATTAGGCTGGCTTGTTCTATCTCCAGTACTGACATGCCTGTAACAAGAGAAAATGGCATACCATGAAAATCCAAAAAAAATCCTACATATTCTGGAAGTCTAAAATCAAAACACAAAATAAGACTATAAGACATAGGAGCAGAATTAAGCCATCTGGCCCATCGAGTCTGCTCCGCCATTCAATCATGGCTGATCTTTTACTTTCTGTCCTCCTCTACCCTAGTTCCCAGACTTCTACCCATAACCATGTCCAATCAAGAACCTATCAATCTTTGCCTTAAATACACCCAACAACCAGGCCTCCACAGCTGCACATGGCAACAAATTCCACAAATTCACCACTCTTTGGATAAAGAAATTTCTCTGCACCTCTATGAAAGGGCACCCCTCTATCTTGAGGCTGCACTCTCTTATCCTAGACTCTCCTACCATTGGAAACGTCCTTTCCACATCTATTCTGTCTAGGCCTTTCAACATTCAAAAGGTTTCAATGAGATCCCCGTGCACCCACCGCCCCCATCCTTCTGAATTCCAGTGAGTACATACCTAGAAACATAAAACGTTCCTCACATGATAACCCTTCAATTCCTGGAATCATCCTTGTGCACCTCTTCTGGACCCTCTCCAATGTGTAGCCCCCTGGTAAGCCTCAGGCTCACTCAGCTTGCTTTCATCTAGGAGGAGCAGCCTTCAGACCCGCCAAACTGGGTAATCAAGTTTGTGTGGATGCTGTGTGATGTACCCCACCCCGCCAAATAACAGACAATACACCATATGCGATTAAATGATTACACTTTATAAATCTTATTGGAACTATGTAATTAATAAAGATAAAATATAAAGGAAGGTAAAAGGCACCAAACTTATCAGAGTTCAACCACTTCGTGCACAACAGTTGGAGCTCAATTAACGGAGTCTTCTTTCCACCATTCGATCCCCTCCGACCTCCTCGATTCGCCGCCTGGGACCAACCACGGTGGTCGACCAGACGGTCCACACAATTCTGTCTTCGTCTCCTCTCCTCGCCGAAGACCCTGCGCCTTGGACTCCCACTCGGGGTCCATCCCGCCACCCAGCTTACTTCATCGCATCTCCTCTCTCTGTCCCCATCGTGCCTTCTGCCTTAAAGCCCGCGCAAACAGTAGCTTACAGACACACAAAAAAGAATATCATCTATCCCAATTAGTTAGCAAATGAATACAATTTTCTTATCAGTAATTATAACACAAACAAGCTGCGAGAGAGAAGCACTTTCTCAGCAGTTAACATAACAAAGAAGCCATTTTATTCTAACATAACAAAGAAGCCATTTTTATTAGCCTTAGCAGTAACATAAAAGAAGAAACCTCTTACAAATGCCAGCACACCTTTTCTAAGATGAGGAGCCCAAAACTGTTCACAATACTCAAGGTGAGGCCTCACCACTGCCTTATAAAGCCTCAGTATCACATCTTTACTCTTGTATTCTAGACCTCTTGATGCTACAGAGAACAGAAGAGTATCTATCAACTTTTCATAGGGACCATTCCCTTCATGACTCCCCGGTCCATTCTTATGTTCCCATACAATGAGGTCCAGTACAAGCCCAAGGAACATCATCTGTTCTGGACTCATTTCTGCCTTCTGGACTCAATACTGAATTCAACAACTTCATATTATTTGATTTCCCCTGTCTTCCTGCTCTGCATTCACAACTCTGCCATTCTTTTGTCTGTGTTCTCAGTCTCTAACTGCTCCCATTCACTCATTGACCAGATAGCCTCATTTACATTTTATCACCATAGTTACCTAGTTTTATTCCACTGGAGAAACCACTCCCACTACTCTCTGCAGTTGAAGAAGTTTCTTTTATCTACCTCCCAGTGATGATGAAGGGTTTTCAACCTGAAACGCTAATTCTGTTTCTCCTCTCACAGATGCAGACTGACTTGCTGAGTATTTCCAGATTTTCTGTTTTTATAAAGAGGCATACCATAGGTACATACTGTCATAGAGATACTCCTCATGGTTGAAGAGCAGAGCAAAAAGTGGTGACATCTACCTCTGTTGATAACTAATCGAAAATGACACATTGTCAGTCATTCAGTCTAGCACTGTGTTCCTCCTCTCCTTGTATTCTCCACTCTAGGCATTGTCTCCTAAAGAAAGGCTTTGTTGGACCTTAAAAGTGGATAAGAGAATTGTGCCTTCTGTTAAGTTAATTGATTTTTTTTTCTGTAGAGAATGTCAAATGCACACTAAGTAAGTGGACATTTGGTGTTGTGCCTGGTTTGTGTAGTGTGGTTTTATGGCTCTAAACACAAATGATTGTAGTTTCCTGGGAGCCACCTCTCAGTGAAGGCTTTATCAATGATGAAATCCATCACATCCTTCAGAACAGACTTCAGTTGATTGAGGAAAGGAGTACTCAGAGACTAAATCCAAACTTGGCACCAGGCTGAAAACCTGATAAACTATAGTAACCCTTCCTCTCTGGTAGCTTCTGTGATATGCATTATCAATAGCAAAACTTCACCTGCAGAATGCATTGGTAGAGTTCTTCCTCAGCCAAGTTCTGATCACAGTCAACCAGCTTCAGCAGGTGAGAAACATTCTCTAGGTGCCTAACAACAGTACTTAAAATAACTACGCTATTCCAAGCTCGATCACAGCAAGAGATTTCCAGATGACATCCATAAAGTCTTCATGAAAAAAAAAGTTTAACATCCTTAGAACTCACAAGAATCCCAGTCCTATATGCTCAAATTGAAGATGCAGCATTCAGGAAGGCAGTGGGTGCTTCAAGCCGCTATGAGAGGTTGTAAAGGTCACAAGCAAGCAATGGGAGGAACACACCACATCTCAAAACTACCCATCCATCCTGGAAGCTATTACCTAGCCCACTTGTGTCAGCTTCTGGCCCCACACTGTCATCATTATCCACCTCAAAGCACATAGAAGCTGGGTTGATTTCTAAAAAGGAAATTAAGAATTGTTTCCGGCCACGGATGAGGTACCCAAAGGCTTAACATTAGAAGGGATGTTTTTAGAAAAAATATTCTGAGGAACAGGATTGATCTCTATTTGAGAGAGCAGGAATTAATCAAAGATAGTTAACATGGCTGTATGACTAACTTGATTTAATTTAAAAGAGTTTACAAAGTGTGGTTGGTGCACTCTACATGAATTTCATTAAGTCCTTTGACAAGATTCCACATGGAGCACTGGGCCAAAAGGCTAGAACCCATGGGACCGCAGGCAGGCTGACAAATAGAATCCAAAATTAGCTAGGTTACAGAAGGCTGAGAATGGTGATGAAAAGCAGGTTTTGTGGATTAACGCCTGTGATCATTGCTGCCGCACAGGCACCAGTGCTGGGACCCTTATTGTTTGTTATATACATTGATGAGTTGGATGTGAGTGTAGGAGATATGATTAGTAAATTTGCCGATATGCTGAAACTTAGTGATGCTGTTGAGTGTAGAGGGGAGAGTCTTCAGTTACTGATGAATTTGTTCAATGTGTAGAGCAATGGAAAATGGAAGAAAACAGCCCACCCTAATCATGGACCCCTCCCGAATTGGTCATTCTCCTTTCCCTCTTCCACTGTGCAGTAGATGCAAAAGCTTGAACACACATACAACCGGATAGCTTCTGTCCTGCAGTTACCAGGCTATTGAACAGACCATGCATATGGAAATTGATGAACTCCTGCTCTCCCAATCTACCCCATACTGAACCCTTGCACTTCATTTGTCTACCAGAACTGCACTTTTGTTTTAATCACAACACAATATTCTGCATTCTGTGTTTTTTTTTTAACCACCTCAATTTTACTTACACATGGCATGATCTGTCTGGAGGAAAAACAAAAAAGAGTATTTCAACAATAATACAATAAACATCTCCAACAATAATTTTTAAAAATCCTGAAAGTGCCAGGTGATGCATTTTGGTTATTCCAAAAATGGTGTTCAGTGTGCATTCAACACACACAAAATGCTGGGGGAACTCAGCAGGCCAGGCAGCATCAATGGAAAAAAAGTACAGTCGACATTTCAGGCCAAAACCCTTCAGCAGTACTGGAGAAAAAAAAATCTGAGGAGTAGGTTTAAAAGGGGAAAGGAGAGAGAACCTTGGGGTGATGTTTCTGGTCAGTGTGCATTTTGTCATGTTATCGGAAGGGCTTGATTGCACAGGAAGTTGTGCAGGGGAGATTATACAGGACCCTGTTTTGAAGATAGTCAGCAAAAGCTGGGTTTGTTTTCCCACAAATAGATGAGGCTGATTAATAGAAGCGTCTAAAACCAAAGGGTATTGGTTTGTGAGAAATTGGAGAATTAGAAGAGATTTGAAAATGTTTTTCTTAGCTTGACGATGGCTGGAATATGGAGCCTAATGCTGAGGAGTTGGGGAAAACTGGTATTTTCACACATTTAAGAAATATTTAAAGAAGCATTGGAATCAACAAGACATAGAAGGCTACTGACAAAGAGCTGCAAAATCTGATTGGTATATCAGAATCTGAATAAGCATCAGGCTTAATATCTCCAGCATATGTCATGAAATTCATTAACTTTGCAGCAGCAGAGCAATGCAATACATAATAATAGAGAAATTACAGTATGACTATATAAATATATAATAGTTGAATTAAATAAGTAGTGCAAAAAATAAACAAAAAAGGGTCGAGGTAGAGTTCAAGGGTTAAATGTCCACTCAGAAATCAGATGGCAGAGGGGAAGAAGCTGTTCCTGAATCACTCAGTATGTGTCTTCAGGGTTCTGTACCTCCTCCTTGATGGTAGCAATGAGAGGAAGGCTTGTCCTGGGTGATGGAAGTCCTCAACGATGGAGACCACTTTTTTGACGCACCACTCCTTGAGGATATCCTGGATACTATGGAGGCTCGTGCCCATGATGGAGTTGACTAATTATACAAATCTCTGCAGCTTACTTTAATCCTATGCAATAGACCCCCCCACCCCTACCCCATACCAGACAGTGATGCAGCCAGCTAGAATGCTCTCCCCGGTACATCTGTAGAAATTTGCTGGTGTTTTTTGGTGACATGCTAAATCTCTACAGACTCCTAATGAAATATGGCTACTGTCTTGCCTCCTTTATAGCTGCATTGATATGTTGGGTTCATGATTGGTTGGACAAGGAGAGCTGAAGAGCATTTTCCTGTGCTGTAGGACATATGGTTCTGATGTTGAAGGATCTTTGGTGAAATACCGATATGGTATGTAAATGGGGCAACTGTGGCAATTCTAGTCAAGGGTCCATTGTCCAAGATTTCTGTTGTGCCCAGAACCCAAAGTTTAGCACATTTCCAAAGCAAAACAGTTCCACTAGGTTGCTCTTTCCTCTGGCTGGGCTTGGAAGTTCATTGATTCATTAATCTTCTTCAATCAACCAAAGGAGAAATCAAAGACTACCATTTTGTTTTTTTTGGGTGGGTAGGGGAGTAAGGAGTTGTCAGGACTAACTGAGCTGGGGATTGGCAAAGGGTAGCTGGCAATGTGTGTTTAGCATGTTTCAAAGAAGCGTAGTGTATTAGAGGGAATGGGTGGATAATAATTTCATTACAACACAGAAGGCACATGTTTAGCCCATCTCGTCAAAATAATCCCATTCTCCACTAATTTTCTCTGTACCTGTTCCCTCCATTTCCCATCAATTCCCACAGGTTGTACTATTTACTTAAACACTGAAAGCAAACTAAAGTGGCCACCTAAACTGCCAAACAGCTCACTTCTGGCATGAGTGAAGAAACATGTAGTAACCTGGGGAATG
Source organism: Mobula hypostoma (assembly GCF_963921235.1). Lineage (NCBI taxonomy): Eukaryota > Metazoa > Chordata > Chondrichthyes > Myliobatiformes > Myliobatidae > Mobula > Mobula hypostoma. The sequence continues at coordinate 142,932,296 of NC_086099.1, forward strand.
GGTGTGTGTTTTGGGCAATGGTTGGATGACAAGCTGCAATATTGGGGAAGGGGGAGGGACAAACAATATTTTGGACAAGTAAGGGTGAGACAGGAAGTGACAGTCAGCTCAGTGGTGCCACATCTGTCTCAGAGCTCCATGACTCGTATTCCATTCTGATCTCTGTTCCTGCTCCTGTGGAGTTTGTACATCTTCCCAGTGACCATGTTGGTTTCCTTCCATGCTCCACTTCACTCCCACATCCCAAAGAAAGCTGCTTGCTACTGGATTTGTAGCTGTAAATCACTGCTGGCACAGGTAGCTCTTGGGATGTGAACTATTAGAGAGAGAATAGATTAGGGAGAGCCAGTAGGAGAATGGGATTGATAAGATCTTTCTGAGAGTTGGGTTGAATTTGGTGAGAGGAAAAGCCTTTCTTTGAAATCAGAAAGCAGCAGTCTTTTACCAGAGGGCTTTCACTTAAGGTGCGAAGGGATAAATTCAAAGGAGATGTGCAGGACGTGTTTTACACTGAGTATGCTAGGTGCCTGGAATGCACTGCCTGGGGTGGTGGTGGAGGTAAATTACATAGAGGTATTCCAGAAGCTGTTGGGCACCTGAACGTGTAGGTCAGGGAAGGATATGGATGTTGCGTAAGCAGAAAGGATCCGTTCATTTGGGCATTTGATTGCTAATGTAATTAATTCGGCACAGTACCGTGGGTCAAAGAGCCTGTTACAGTACTGTGCTGTGCTGTTCAGCCTATCAGAGGGGGAGATAGTGTTGAGAGAACTTTAGAACACAAGTTTGCGGAATGTTAACAAATAACGCATCCGATTTGGAAAATGCAAAGGTGCTACACATATAACTCACAATTGGAAGCACATAATCAACTTAAATCCAAGTGATGCAAAATGGCCCAGAAAATATTGTTATTCTGTTGCACTGCAAAAATAAATCAGTTTCCAATTGCATACTACCTAATAAAACAAAACTGTGCGATTGAATTTCTAGACACCTGTCTATAGCATTATCTAAAGAATGATTGATGGTGATAGATATGTTACAGTCTGCCTTATGAGTGAATAATTATAATTAGACTTTAACCTTTCTCAATTGCAGCTTACTCGATTACCCTTTCCTGACCTCTTGCACCAGTTCTGAACCACCTGAATTGCTTCCCTTTGTGTTTCAATTTCAGCAGATTACCAAATCAATCATGCCCACTGTTAAAAGGCACTCAAGCCAGCTCATCCAGTAACTACAATTTTCTTTGATTGGCATCACTTCTCAGAGAGATGAACAAATGCTTCTGAGGACTGGACGGCCAGTTTTCAGCTTTCCACTTGTTTTTAAGCATTCTTGCTGAACAGTGGGACTGGCTCCCCAAGTATTGGTCACATGGTTAAACTTATGAGGTACATCCGAAATAGTAAATGCTGGAAAAGCCTCAGCAGGTCAAGCAGCATCTGTGGAAAGAGAAGAAATTAACAGCTCAACTTGAAGATCTTCATCTAACAACCTGGACTGTTTCTCTCTCCACAGATACTGCATAACTTGCTTGGAGCATTTTCTGGATTTATTTCATATTTCTAGCAAATGGAGTTTTTGATTTTAATACCTAAGGTCGTCTTAAACACAGAATTGACAACTTAACTTCAGTTCATGTCACCTTTCATAAAGGTTGACATTTAGGCTACGACTTATTTAAGGATTTTCTTGACCTAATCCATGGCCAACCCAAAATAGTTCCTGAACTATACTTTAAACACATCCTTATTCAACCAAATTACTTTGCAATAGACCAAAGAACTGCTGGAAGAATTCAACTGGTTAAGCAGCATCTGCTGAGGGAAAGCAATGGTTGATGTTTCAGTTCACAACACTGCACAAGGAAGAAGATCACAGTTGGAAGCTAAACTTTCAAGGATATGCATCACTTCTAAAGGACAGGCTGGAGGACAAAGAGTGGCATTGCTGGTTTAAAAAAAATCAACTCCTTGGAAAGGATTGACATTGGATATGAAGATGTAGAATCCTTGTGGATTGACTTCAGAAGCTGCAAGGGTTAAAAGACCCTGATGGGTGTTAACTACAGGCCTTCAGACAGTAGCCAAGAGGTGGGGTACAAATTACAATGGCAGATAGAAAGGGTATTTAAAAAAATGCTGTGATGGTAATGGGAATTTCAATATGCAGGTAGAATGGTGAAATCAAGATGGTGCTGGGTCCCAAGAAAAATAATTTGTAGAATGTCTACAAGATGGATTTTTAGAATAGCTTGTAGTTGAGCCCACTGGGAAAAATGCAATCCTGGATTAGGTGTTGTGTGACGAACCAGATTTGATTAGAAAGCTTAAGGCAAAGGAACCCTCAGAAGACAGTGATCATACTATGATAGAACTCAACTTGCAGTTTGAAAGGGAGAAGCTAAAATTGGATGTATCAGTATATATAGTTGAGTAAAGGGAAGTGCAGAGGTCTGAAAGAGGAGTTTTCCTAATTTGATTGGAAAGAGACACAAGCAGGGATGATGACAGAACAGCAACGGTTGGAATTTCTGGGAGTAATTCAGAAGATACAGGTTCAGTTCTTCCCAAAGAAAACAAAAAGTCATTCTAAAGGGAGGATGGGGTAACCATGACTGAATAGGGACATCAAAGGAGGCATAAAAGCAAAAGAGAGGGCATACAATATAGCAAAAATTAGTAGGAAGCTAGAGGATTGGGAAGGTCTTAAAACCAAAAAAAAGGTTCAAGTTTAAGTTAAAATTTATGGTCATTCAACTGTACACATGTATACAGATAAACAAAATAACATTCCCTGGAACCAAGTTTCAAAATACAGAACATATATCACATACAACACATAAAGTAATTATTCTGCAGATGTACAAGTTGACATAAAGTGCATATACAATGCATAGTTAAGTATACAACTGTATAATCTTTTCAGGTTGTTAGATGAAGTATAATGCTACTGCCACTGTCATAAATAATGTGTACTGTGTGGGAGCAAGGCATTCAGAAGACTCAGCCTGGAAGAAGAAGCTGTTGCCCAGCCTAATAGCCCTTGTTTTCATACTGCGGTACCATCTGTCTGATGGTAGGAGTTCAAAGATATTGTGGGATGAATGGGGGGTGGTCCTTGACAATGCTGTGGGCTCTGCAAATGCAGCACTTCAGGTATATGTCCTAGATGGGGTGGGTGAGGATGGAGTAGAGACACTGATGGATGATTCACTCAGCAGTCCTCACAATCAATGTTCCCTCTAATTTTTAGTAGTCAGTGTGTGCAAAAATCTTACGTTGTGCAAATTTTTTTCCTGTGACAAAAGTATGCGCACTCTGAATGCACACATGGGACAGTTTATGTAGGTTTACAAAATATTTGACATAAAACTGCACAGAATAACAACAAAATAACATACTTATTTCAGTCACACACACAAAAAATGCTGGTGAACGCAGCAGGCCAGGCAGCAACCATAGGAGGAGGTACAGTCGACATTTTGGGCTGAGACCCTTCGTCAGGACTAACTGAAAGAAGAGATAGTAAGAGATTTGAAAGTGGGAGGGGGAGGGGGAGATCCGAAATGATAGGAGAAGACAAGAGGGAGAGGGATAAAGCTAAGAACTGGAAAGTTGATTGGCAAAAGGGATATGGGAGGGTCATAGGATGGGAGGCCTAGGGAGAAAGAAAAGGGGGGGGGAGAAGCCCAGAGGATGTGCAAGGAGTTATAGTGAGAGGAACAGAGGGAGAAAAAAGACAGAAAAAAAGTGGAAAGAAAAAAAATCATAATAATAAATAGATAGATAGATAAATAAATAAATAAGGTACAAAGGGGAGGAGGGGCATTAATGGAAGTTAGTGAAGTCAATGTTCATTCCATCAGGTTGAAGATATTTAATTTTTATAATATTTAAGTCAGTTATTTTTTCTCTCTCCTGTCTTTGGCATTTACCCATTCTTTGTAAACTCTATCTCGACTAATAGAACTTCTATCCCATTGTTAGCTTTTGATTCTCATTAACATATCCAAATGACATTCACCTAAACGGTTTCTCAGCTTGTTTTTGAGTTGATTCATCCGCAGTAGATGCGAGAAAGGTTCCCCCAATGTCCATCAACTGTGCAAGGTCGCAAAACGGTTCATTTTGAAGTACAAATGCCACCATTTGAGCAAAGCTTGAAATCGGTTTGGATTTAATTTTTTTCTTGCACAGAACATTTGAAATTATTAAATTGTCTAACTATTACAATATTTTCAGCTAGAAAATCATGATATTTTAGACATAAGGCATCAACTTGTTCATCGCCAAATGTGAAGTCACAATCTGCAATTGCGGAGAAATCAAAAGTTGACCATTCTTGTACCTCAACTTTAATCTCCTCTGGGTTTGATTGTTTTCGCTCTCACTCATCTACACTCAACCGTAACATGCGTAGCACTCCTGTAACGGGTAATGACAGGTTCTCTTGCCTGAGCTTTTGCACACCGTCCAAATGTGACTTACTTGCCAAATGACGCTTCAAAAAGTCCATTTTCCAAATATCATCCCACTTCTTTTCACTCGCAAATTCTCCAGCAACTTTCGCATCACGACAATACAAGCAGGTAGCTCCTGTTTCCGAATCATACATAAATATTTCTCGTAGCAGAACGTTCATGACCTCGTGAGCTTTCGGTGTAACAGTTTCTACTATTTTGTTAAGCTATTCAACTTTAAACAAATTTGCAGTTCTTTTGCGCTTCACGCCCTTCACTTCTTTTAAATTCAACATAGTGAATCAATATTTTTTCCAATAAAAACCTAGTAAGCTACATACAGGATTTGAAACAGATCTTTGTAAACTTTACGATATGAACACTGTCTGCCAAACATTACAGCCGTCGTGATGCAGTTGTACAAACCGGAACAGGATAGTCGAGGTGACGTAAGTTAGTGACATGCATTGTGGTATTTGAAAAACCGACTAACTAGTTAACAGAAACAGTTAGCTATAAGATTATTTTCAATAAGTATAATTATTAACTACTACGGTATTTTAGGTAACTAACCTTTTGTGCGCATATTAATTTCCTTTATGCGCTGGTTGAAAAACGTGTGTGTGCGCGCACAGCTTAGAAGGATCTATGCTACAATGCATTGCATGGTCTTGCAGTCGGATGCCTTACAAATCCCATACCAAACAGTGAATCAGCTGGTCAGCACACTTTCAATGGTACTACAGTGGAATATAGTTGGAATGGGTGTGGGGAACCTCATTCACCTCAACTCCTCAGGAAGTGGAGGCGCTCTTGTGCTTTCTTGACTAAAGAAGTGGTGCTAAGAAACTATTTGAGATCCACCGTGATGTGCAGTCCAGGAAACATGGTGCTTATAACCCTCTCCATAGAGGAGCTGTCAATGTGCAGTAGGGAGTGGTAAACCTGCAACTTCCAGAAGTCCATAGTCATCTCTTTAGCCTTGTCCACATTGAGTTTCAAATTGTTGTGATTGTACCAGTCCACAGGCCACTCTACCTCGTTTCTGTATGCTGACTCATCATTGTTGCTGATGAGGCCAACCACTGTTGTGTTATCAGCAAACTTAATTATATAGTTAGACAAGGATCCAACAATACAATCATGTGTCAGCAATACAAACAGCAGAGTGCTGAGCATGCAGCCCTGTGAGTGGAAGGGGGGGGCGGTGGGGGTCAGCATGATGTAGCTAGAGATATTGCTGCCAAAACAAACTGTCTGGGGTCTTTGTTCATGCTAGAATCTTTCCTGTAATACCATGGGCTAGTAGCTTGTTAAACAGCCTCATGTGTGTGTGCCACCTTGTCAAAGGCATTGTGAAAATCCAAATGCACAACATCAACCAATTTTCCTTTGTCTATCGTACTTCTGCTTCCTTCAAAGAATTCCAACAAATTTATTAGACATTTTACCTTGATTAAACCATGCTGACTACGGCCTATTTTATCATGTGCGTCAAAGTACCCAAAACCACATCCTGAATCATCAACTCCAACATCTTCCTTACCACTGAGATCAGATCAACTGGCCTATAGTTTCCTTCCTTCTGCCTCTCTCCCTTCTTGAACAGAGCAATTTTCCAATCTTCTGGAATCTAGTGATTCTTGAAAGATCATTACCAATGCCTCCATAATCCCTTCAGTCACTGCTTTCAGAATCCTGAGGTGTACATCATCTGGTCCAGGTGACTTATCTACATTCAGACCTTACAGTTTCCCAAGAACCTTCTCCTTAGTAATGGTAACCACATATTTCATGACCCCTGACACCCGGAATTTCCAACATACTGCTAGTGTCTTCCATAGTGAAGACTGATGCAAAATACTTATTCAGTTCATCCGTTTTTTCCTTGTCCCCCATTACTACCTCTCCAGCATTGTTTTCCAGTGGTCCGATATCTACTCTTGTTTGTGTTTCACATTTTATGTATCTGAAGAAACTTTTGGTATCCTCTTTAATATTATTAGCTAGCTTACTTCTGTATTCCATCTTTATATTCTTAATGACTTCTTTAGTTGTCTTCTGTTGGTTATTAAAGTCCTCTAACTATCCCAATCCTTTAACTTCCCACTAATCTTTGCTCTATTTTTGCCCTCTCTTTGGCTTTTATATTAGCTTTGACTTCCCTTGTTAGCCATGGTTGTGTCAACTTGTCTTTAGAATACTTCTTCCTCTTTGGGATGTAAATATCTTGTGCCTTCCAAATTGCTCCCAGAAATTCCAGCCCTTGATGTTCTGCCATCATCCCTGCCAGTGTTCTTTTCCAATCAATTCTGGCCAAATCCTCTCTCCTGCTTCTGTAAATTCCTTTACTCCACTGTCATACTGATACATATGACTTAGCTTCTCCTTCTCAAATTTCAGGGCGAATTTGATTGTATTATGGTCACTTTTTCTTAAGGGTTCTTTTACCTTAAAATCCTTAATCAATTCTGATTCATTGTGCAACACCCAATCCAGAATAGTTGATCCCTTCGTGGGCTCAGCCATGAGCTTTTCGAAAAAGCCAGCTCGTAGACATTCTAGAAATCCACCCCTTTGGAATCCCACACTAACAATCTACCGCACATTGAAGTCCCTCATGAACATTGTAACATTGCCCTTTTGGGATACATTTTCTATCTTCCATTGTAACTTGTAGACCACATCCCTACTACTGTTTGGAGGTCTGTATACAACTCCCATCAGGGTTTTTTTTTTAACCTTGCAGTTCCTGAGCTCTATCCACACCGATTCATCACCTTTTGACCCTATGTCACATCTTTCAAGTGATATAATTTCATTTTTTCCAACAGAGACACACCAGCACCTCTGCCTTCCTGCTTATCCTTTTGATACAATATGTATCCTTGGACATTAAGCTCCCAGCTATAACCTTCCATTATTATAGCCATGATTTCGGCCATGATTCAGTGTTGTCTGCAACATCATACTTGCCAATCTGTAACTGTGCTACAAGGTTATCAACCTTATTCCACATAGTGTGCTCATTCAAATATAACACGTTTAGTCCTGTATTCACTTTTTTCAATTTTGTCTACCTGTTACATTGCAACTCATCCCGTTGAATGCAATTTTGCCCTATTATCAGCATCTCCTTGCTAGGAGTCTCACTATACAGTGCCTCTGTTTGTAAACCAACTTCCTCATCTTCTGCACTATCACTGTGGTTCCTATCCCCTGTCAAATTATTTTGAATCCACCTGAACAACTCTAGCCAACCTGCCTGCAAGGATATTGGTCCCCCTCGGGTTCGGGTGTAATCTGTCCCTTTTCTACACGTCATACCTTCCCCAGAAGAGATTCCAATGAAATCCTGCCCCTGCACCAGTGCCTTAGCCATGCATTCACCTACAAAATCATCTTATTAACCATGAGGTTTCGGAGTACTTGGAGGCACATGATAAAACAGTCTGAAGTCAGAAAATTTTCCTTGGGGGAAATCTTACCTGACAAACTTTTGGAATTCTTTGAGCAAATAATGGGCAGGATAGACGAACGAGAGTCAATGGATAGTGCTTACTTGACAAGGTGCTGCACATAAGACTGCTAAACAGGATAACAGCCCATGGCATTGCAGGAAAGATGCTAGAAATGGATAGAACAGTCTGACTGGAAGAAGGTAAAGAGTGGGAATAAAGGAATTCTTGTTGGCTGCCGGTAAATAGTGATGTTTCGTGGGGATCGTTGTTGGGTCCACTACTTTTCACCATATGGCTTAATAATCAGGATAATCCAGTTATTGCTTTGTGGCCTCGTTTGCGGTGATACTTGGATAAGTGAAGGGGCAGGTAGTGTTGAGGAAGCAGGGAGGCTGTAGAAGAACTTGGAAAATTAGGAGAATGTGAAAAGACATGGAAGATGGAATGCTATATAGGGAATTGTATTATCATGCACTTTGGTAGAGGGAATTAAGGTGTAGAATAATTCCTAACTGGGAAACAAATTCAGAATTCAGAGGTGCAAAGGAACTTGGGAATCCTTGTGCAGGATTCCCTATAGGTTAACTTGCAAGTTGCACCAGTAGTAAGAAATGCAAATGCAATGTTAGTCTTCATTTTATAAGGTCTAGAATATAAAAGCAAGGATGCAATGCTGAGGTTTCATAGAACGTTGGTCTGACTGTATTAACAATATTGTGAGCAGTTTTGTGCCCATATCCAAGAAAGGATGTGCTGGAAATGGAGAGGGTCCAGAAGAGATTTATGAAATGAACCCTGGAATGAAAGTTTAAAGTGTGAGGGGTCTTTGGAGACTTTGAGCATGTACTTGCTGGAGTTTATAAGAATGAGGGGAGATCTCGCTGCATATTGAATATTGAAAGGCCTTGATAGAGTGTACATGGAGAAAATGCTTCCATTAGTGGGAGACATCATTTACTCAGCTCTGCACTAAACTGAGGCTGAGGATGTGGCCTGCTGCATTTTTCCAGTTTTCAGGTCAGTGGACTCACTTTTGTTCTGAATGCTGTTTGCTTGCTTTTATTGTTTGCACAAATTGTCTTTTTTTTCTCTGCACATTGGTGTTTGACAGTGTTTTTTATGAGTTTGTGTGGGTTTCTTTGTTTTGTGGCTGCCTGTAAGGAGATGAATCTCAAAGTTGAATAATCTTTGAGCTTTGGAAGTCTAGGACCAGAGGGCGCAGCCTCAGTGTAGAAAGATGTCCTTTTAGAACAGAGAGCAAGAGGAAACTTCTTTAGACAGGGGGCGGTGAATCTGTGGAATTCATTGCCACAGACATCTGTGGAGGCCAAGCCATTGGGTATACTTAAAGCAGAGGTTGATAGGTTCTTGATTATAAGGGTGTCAAAGATTATGGGGAAGAAGGCAGGAACATTGGGTTGAGAGGGAAATTAAATCAGCAATGACTTGATGATGCAATGACTTGATGGGCTGAATGGCCCAATTCTTCACCTATGTCTTATGGTCTTATCAGGACTGAGAGTACAGAGTGAAGATAGCCAGTTTAAAGAGCTCTGAGTGAAGGGTGAGATAGGGACTGGCAAGTGAGAGGCAAAACACCCTAGGTGTGGGGAGGAATAATGGGAAAATGGAGCCAGATGGAACAGAGAGAGGTGGGAGGGAGAATTTTAGAGACAAAGACTGGTAGATGATAGGTGGAAAGAGATAAGGAAAAAGAAACTGAGCAGATTGAACCAGGTTGAGGAGGGGGTGTGAATGTAGAAACAAAGCTAGGTTACTGATAAGTGAAAGCATGAAAAGTAAAATAAAATTTCATGAATATCGAGCCAGGGAAGAAAGATCTAAGGGTGTAGACAAAGGATGTCATTGTAGAGCCTGTTAAAGGAAGGATAATGGGCAGGTGAAACCAGATAGGATACAATGAATAGGCCAAGGTAGAAGATACAAAGGTGGGTAGCTATGTAGATAATAGACATGTGGATTTAGGTGTGATAGGTAAATGAATCTAGGTAATGGGAGGAAAGGGAATGAACAAGCTGAAAACAGAGTGGGAGAACCTTGGTGGACTGGTCGGTATGGTAAAGGTACTCAGAGAATGAGGATTACATGAAAAAAGAAAATTCAGTGTTGACACTAGTGTTAGCTACCCACGTGAAATGTGAGGTGCTGTTCATCTAGTTTGTCTTTGGCCTCCCTGCTGCAGTGGAGAAGGTCAAGGACAGAGTAGTGAACGTGGAGGTTTGAATGGGACCTAAAGTGACATGCCACTAGAAGCTCACAATGGTCCGGACACAGTGCTCTGAAAAATGATCACCTGGTCTACATGTAGTCTCACCAATGAGGGAAGGCCACATTGAGATCATCAGATAAAATAGACAAGTTTGGGGAAGGTGCATTTGACCTGCTGAATATCTCCAGCCATTTCTTTTTACTCTAGGTTCTAGGATCTTCATTCTCTTTGTGTCTCTGCTTTGTAATATAATTGACCCCACCTTACCCCAGCTCTCACAGAACTTTCCCCTATTCCACAGGTTCCGGGGCACCACTGGTAGGCAGAAAGCTTTGGACTGACACCTTCACTTGGCTGAGCTACTCCTGTGATTGAATATGTGAGAAGATCTAAGAGTCCATTTCTGCAGGACCTTTGCTCTTCTTGATCCAGACATGAGCTGGTCACAAATATCTATTCAGCTACTTTCTGTTTCTGGTGCATTCACAACAAACGTCACTTTCGGTAGGTCACTTCCAGGTCTAGAAATTATCACGTGTAGTACATCATTTTTAGACCCTATAAGCATCCTAATTTGTCATAATTTTCCTGGGTTTTTTGGGTGCATGGCTTCCTTCATTAGATGCCTGATCAGCTTTGTCAAATAGCAAGCAATGTGTTTGAATGCCTTTTCCATGAAATTCAATTGCGCATCTATACTCCAAGAAGCACCAGTCACTCAGGCCGAACTAAACCTTCACAATACACATGAAATCTAATTACCCACCTTTTAAAGGGCCAATATCAGCAACAAAAAATAGCAAACAGCCATCAATTTCAAAGACAGTAATTGAAATATTTTTTTAATACTGTGTTAGTATTAAAAGCAGGTTTAAAGTATCCCATGAAATACTCTCCATACTGGACAAACCATGCTCCATTCTTTCCATTCGTTCACTAAAGGATTTTTCTTTAGCATATGGATTTAAATCGTTCTTCATCTTTAAATAGATTGCATGTAAGATACTGACCATCAGTATGTATACAGATTGAGAATACACTGGCTGAAGGTAAACGGTGAGAGTAAGATAATCTAACAATCTAATTGATGTTTTAATATTCGATCACATCTGACATCAGATGCTATTAATGTATCCTTTTTTTGTATTCCTACTGCAAATGATCCTGTTACATGTACCTTTACTGTTTCTGCATTAGGCATAAAATGAATGTAATATATTAAGATGGATATTGCTGCAGGAAAAATAACAATGCTGATCACTAAACAATCTTTGCAGAGTTCTACTAAATTGTAACTGTATTGTATTACTGAAGAGCATTCCATTAAGATTTCTCTTTATCGCAAGTAACATCAAAAGTTATCAGAAGATGTATCTTCACTTGCCAAATCACTTACCATCACAATTAAATTGTTTATTTTGACCTTCTTCCAATCATCCAAGTGACTTTATTAACCAGTTCCCGTCCACCACCACCCTCCTTCATCTGGCAGAACCCGCAACAATTTTTCCTTCGGCTCCTCCCACTTTCTCCAGATTTGAGGGGTAGCCATGGGCACCCACAAGATCCCCAGCTATTCCTGCAATTTTGTTGGCTATGTAGAACAGTCCATGTTCCATCCCTTCTCTGGTAATGCTCTATAATTGTTCCTCTACTACATTGACAACTACATTGGTGCTGCTTCATGCACCCATGCTAAGCTCAACAATTTGATCAATTCTGCCTCCGACTTCCACGTTGCCCTTAAATTCACACAGTCCATTTCTGTCACCTCCCTTTCTTTTCTTGATCTCTCTGTCTCCATCTCTGGAGACAAACCATCAAGCAACATCTTTTATAAATCTACTAATTCTTGTGGCTATCTTGACTATTCCTCTTCCCACCCTATTTCCTGTGCTATTCATTTTTCCCAGTTCCTTCATCTCCATCGCATCTGTTCCCAAGTTGAAGCTTTCCCTTGCAGAACATCAGAGATGTCCTCCTTCTTCATGGAATGGACTTTCCCTTCCTCCACCAATGATGCTGCCCTCACCCACATCTCATCTATTTCCTGAACATCCACACTTACCCCATCTTCCTTCTGCCTTAACAGTGATAGAGTTCCTCTTGCCCTTATCTACCACTCCATGAGAGCCGTATCCAACACAGCCTTCGTATCTACCACCATCTCCAAAGGGATTCAACCACCAGATACATCTTTACCTCCCCCTTTCTATCCAATTTCAACAGGGATCACTCCCTCGGCTATTCTCTTGTTCATCTGAACCTCCCCAGTAATCTCCCATCTGGTACTTATCCCTACAATCAGCCTAAGTACAACCCCTGTCCATTCATCTCCTCCCTCTCCTCCATTCAGGGCCTCAAACCAGGTGAGGCAACACTTCACCTGTGAATCTGGTGGGGTCTTCTATTGTGTCTGGTGCTCCTGATGCGGCCTCCTCTACACTGGTGAGACCCATCGTAAATTGAGGAACCACTTCGTTGAGCACCTCCACTCCATCCACCATAAATGGAACTTCCCGGTGGCCAAATATTTTAATTACAATTCCCATCTCCATTCCAACATGTTGGTCCATGGCCTCCTCTCGTGCCAAGATGAGCCCACCCTCAGGGTGGAAGAGCAACACCTTATATTCCATCTGGGTAGCCTCCAACCTTATGGCATGAATATTGATTTCTCCTTCTGATTTAAAAAAATGTTTCACTCCCCCTCCCCTCTTCTTCTATTCCCCACTTTGGCCTCTTACCTCTTCTCAGCTGCCTCTCACCTCCCCCTGGTTCCCTTCTCCTTCTTTTTCTCCAATACTCCACTCTCCTCTCCCATCAGATTCCTTCCTCTCCAGCCCTTTCTCTTTCCTTTCCATCTGGCTTCATCTGTCACCTTCTAGCTATCCCCCTACCCTTCCCCCACCTTTTTATTCTGGGATCTTCACCCTTCCTTTCCAGTCACGACGAAGGGTCTCGGCCCGAAATTCATTTCCGTGGATGCTGCCTGACCTGCTGAGTTCCTTTGGCATTGTGTGTGTATGTGTGTTGCTTTGGATTTTCCAGCATCTGCAGAATTTCTCATGTTTATGATTTTATCATCTACTTGTCTTTAGGAAAATTATTATCATATCATTGGCTTAAAGAAATGTGTATTGGAATAGTCTGATCATAAAGCAGTTATAAAGAGAATATTTTATTTAAAAATTAATTAAAGACAGTAAGTAATGATACAGATACTAAGAAACTAACAACTTAAATAAAGTGAACAGAATCAGCAATTTTTGACATGATGGGTGGAAATTTATCTCCGAATGCAGGTGCTAACTAGTGGCGTTAGCACTTTGTCCTAGACTTTGCTTCAAGTCAATGGATTGGACCATGTTCAAGGACTCATCATAGCATCTGAATTAATACACCATGATGTATTAATGGCTGTCAAGGACTTTATAAACACACTCGTGGATGACTTTATAAAATCAGAGTCTTCCCCAAGCAGAAGCCCTTGAGATTTGAAATCTGCTGAGGGCGAGATCAGTGGACCTCTACTTAGAATTTAAAATAGTACAGCACAGTACAGGCCCTTCAGCCCACAATGTTGTGCCGACCCTCAAACCCTGCATCCCATATAAGCCCCCACCTTAGATTCCTCCATATACCTGTCTAGTAGTCTCTTAAACTTCACCAGTGTATCTGCCTCCACCACTGACTCAGGCAGTGCATTCCACGCACCAACCACTCTCTGAGTAAAAAACCTTCCTCTAATATCCCCCTTGAACTTCCCACCCCTGACCTTAAAGCCATGTCCTCTTGTATTGAGCAGTGGTGCCCTGGGGAAGAGGCACTGGCTATCCACTCTATCTATTCCTCTTATTGTCTTGTACACCTCTATCATGTCTCCTCTCATCCTCCTTCTCTCCAAAGAGTAAAGCCCTAGCTCCCTTAATCTCTGATCATTATGCATACTTTCTAAACCAGGCAGCATCCTGGTAAATCTCCTCTCTACCCTTTCCAATGCTTCCACAGTCTTCCTATAGTGAGGTGACCAGAACTGGACACAATACTCCAACTGTGGCCTAACCAGAGTTTTATAGAGCTGCATCATTACATCGCGACTCTTAAACTCTGTCCCTCGACTTATGAAAGCTAACACCCCATAAGCTTTCTTAACTACCCTATCCACCTGTGAGGCAACTTTCAGGGATCTGTGGACATGTACCCCAAGATCCCTCTGCTCCTCCACACTACCAAGTATCCTACCACTTCATACTACAAATAGAAAATAGTTTCAAAATAACACTTCGCAGGTTCATGTACTTAAGGACTGTTTGCATCCACAACATTTTGAACAGACGGAACCAGATTCTCCTTTACTTTCTACCCTATTGCTGTCACCAGCCTGCAGACTCACTGTGCACATGAGCAAAGTGGTACAGTTCCATTAAGGCTGTGTACTCAGCCCCCTGCTGTACTCACTGTACACCCGTGATTGTGTAGCCAAGTTTCCATCGAACTCAATATATACATTTGCTGATGACACAACAATTGTAGGCCGTATCTCGGGTAATGATGAGTTTGAGTAGGGAGAGGAAATTAAAAACCTGGTGGCTTGATGCAAAGACAATAACCTATCCCTCAACGTCAGCAAGACAAAGGAATTGGTTGTTGACTTCAGAAGGAGTAGCGGACCACATGACCCCATTTACATTGGTGGTGCGCAAGTGGAACAGGTCAAAAGCTTTAAGTTCCTCGGGGTCAATATCACAAATGACCTGACTTGGTCCAACCAAGCAGAGTCAACTGCCAAGAAGGCCCACCAGCACCTTTACTTCCTGAGAAAGCTAAAGAAATTTGGCCTGTCCCCTAAGACCCTCAGTAATTTTTATAGATGCATCGTAGAAAGCATTCTTCTAGGGTGCATCACAACCTGGTATGGAAGTTGTCCTGTCCAAGATCGGAAGAAGCTGCAGAAGATTGTGAACACAGCGCAGCACATCACACAAACCAATCTTCTGTCCTTGGACTCACTTTACACCGCACACTGTCGGAGCAGTGCTGCCAGGATAATCAAGGACACAACCCACCAAGCCAACACACTTTTCATCCCTCTTCCCTCTGGGAGAAGGCTCAGGAGCTTGAAGACTCATAAGGCCAGATTTAGAAACAGCTTCTTTCCAACTGCGATAAGACTGCTGAACGGATCCTAATCCGGATCTGGCCGTACTCTCCAAATATCTGGACCTGCCTCTTGTTTTTTTTTGCACTACCTTACTTTCAATTTTCTATTTTCTATTTATGATTTATAATTTAACTTTTTAATATTTACTATCGATTTGTACTCCAGGGAGCGGGAAACGCAGAATCAAATATCACTGTGATAATTGTACATTCTAGTATCAATTGTTTGGCGACAATAAAGTATAAAGTAAATTTATCTAGATACCCTACAAGCTGAAATGTGGAGGTGGGTTCCAGACCCAGAGCGTATTAATGCAACAGGCAAAGATGATTTAAACACCGGGCGAGATGGATTGAAAAAGCAGGGTGTCAGGAACAAAGGCGAGGGTTGATCCAGTTCTGCTCACTGCTCTGCTCATTTTCTTGGCTCTGCACTGAACTGACGCTGAGGCTGCGGGCTTCTCTGGGCCTTGTGTCTATGGACTCACTTTTTTTCTGAATTCTGTTTGCTTTCTTTATTGTTTGCATGCTTTGTTTATTCATCCCTTTTTGCAAATTGTGTATTTGACAATCCTCTTTTTTTAAAAGGGTTCTGTTGGGTTTCTTTGTTTTGTGGTTGCCTGTCAGGCACAATGCTAAACGTAATTTGAACTTAGAAGAGAATAAAAAACTGAAGGATTGGGAGCAGGAGTAAGCCACCTGACACTTTGATACTTCCTTAAGGAGTGGACGTACATCCCGCCGCCGTCCAGTGGGTTCGATTTGCCCACGTCCAATGATTAACATTCATTACTATGAGACTCATACTGAAAAGACTATCCCCCTTAGTCGAAGATCTTCTAACACCAGACCAAGCCGGGTTCAGGTCAAGTCCTGAACTTAACCCAGTATATTGAGGATGCCTTTGAAATGCGATAAATTACAGGGGCAGTATTCATTGACTTAACAGCAGCATACAACACTGTGAATCACAGAGGCCTTCCACTGAAATTATCTAAAATGTTAAAGAATGAAATCACAGTCAAAGTCATAAGAAGCCTCCTGGAAAATCACAGATTTTATGTAGAAATGAATGGAATCAAGAGTAGGTGGTGTCCACAAAAGAATGGACTATCACAAGGATCAGACCTGGCACCTCTACTATTTAACGTTTACACAAACAACCAACCAACCTTTCCTAATACACGCAGGTTTATTTATGCAGACGACCTATGCATAGCAACACAAGCTAACTCCTTCCAGGAGGTTGAAGTACAACTTACAGTAGTCCTCGAAGCAATGAAGCAGTATTATGAAAAATGGTCTCTGAACTGAAATCCATCAAAAACTCAAGTGTGTGCATTCCACCTGAGGAATCGAGAAGCAGCTCGAAAACTCTAGATCTTCTGGTGTGGAAAAGAGCTCGAACTCCATCCGACTCCAATATACCTGGGCATGAATCTGGATAGGACGCTCTCATTTGCCACCCACTTCCAAAAACTCAGAGGGAAAGTTGGCTCTCGCAATTCTCTCTTGAAAAAATTAGCAGGCACGAAATGGGGAGCTATTGCTCACACACTTGGATCAACTGTCCTAGCACTCTGCTATGCACCTGCAGAATACTCTGTGCACCTGTGTGGAGCAGATCACCCCATGCAAAGAAAATAGACCCGTTTCTTAATGAAGCCTGCCTAAGGAGGGGGCAAGGAAGCAAAAAGGAAATTATAGACCTGTGAGCTTGACATCGGTGGTTGGGAAGTTGTTGGAGTCGATTGTAAAGGATGAGGTTACAGAGTACCTGAAGGCATATGACAAGATAGGCAGAACTCAGCATGGATTCCTTAAAGGAAAATCCTGCCTGACAAACCTATTACAATTTTTTGAGGAAATTACAGGGAGGCTAGACAAGGGAGATGCAGTGGATATTGTATATTTGGATTTTCAGATTTTTATTTGGAATTATGGGAAAGTTACATACGTGGATAGAGCGTTGGCTGATTGGCAGGAAACAGAGAGTGGGAATAAAGGGATCCTACTCTGGTTGGCTGCCGGTTACCAGTGGTGTTCCACAGGGGTCCGTGTTGGGGCCGTTTCTTTTTACATTGTACATCAACGATTTGGATTATGGAATAGATGGCTTTGTGGCTAAGTTTGCTGATGATATGAAGATAGGTGGAGGGGCAGGTAGTGCTGAGGAAACAGAGAGTCTGCAGAGAGACTTGGATAGATTGGAAGAACGGGCAGAGAAGTGGCAAATGAAATACAATGTTGGAAAGTGTATGGTTATGCACTTTGGCAGAAGAAATAAACGGGCAGACTATAATTTAAATGGGGAGAAAATTCAAAGTTCTGAGATGCAACGGGACTTGGGAGTCCTCGTACAGGATACCCTTAAGGTTAACCTCCAGGTTGAGTCGGTGGTGAAGAAGGCGAATGTAATGTTGGCATTCGTTTCTAGAGGAATAGAGTATAGGAGCAGGGATGTGATGTTGAGGCTCTATAAGGTGCTGGTGAGACCTCACTTGGAGTACTGTGGGCAGTTTTGGTCTCCTTATTTAAGAAAGGATGTGCTGACATTGGAAAGGGTACAGAGAAGATTCACTAGAATAATTCCGGGAATGAGACGGTTAACGTATGAGGAACGTTTGTCCGCTCTTGGACTTTATTCCTTGGAGTTTAGAAGAATGAGGAGAGACCTCATAGAAACATTTTGAATATTAAAAGGCATGGACAGAGTGGATGTGGCAAAGTTGTTTCCCTTGATGGGGAAGTCTAGTACGAGAGGGCATGACTTAAGGATTGAAGGGCGCCCTTTCAGAACAGAAATGCCAAGAAATTTTTTTAGCCAGAGGGTGGCGAATCTATGGAATTTGTTGCCACGGGCGGCAGTGGAGGCAAGTCATTGGGTATATTTAAGGCAGAGATTGATAGGTATCTGAATAGCCAGGGCATCAAAGGTTATGGTGAGAAGGCGGGGGAGTGGGACTAAATGGGAGAATGGATCAGCTCATTATAAAATGGCGGAGCAGACTCGATGGGCCGAATAGCCAACTTCTGCTCCTTTGTCTTATGGTCTTATGGAATAATCACGGGCACACTGCGCCCTACACACACTAACATCATTTACAGACTTGCAGGCATTGCTCCCCCAGAGATCCGAACACACACTACAACAAAAATTGAAAAAGGCAAACAGAACTCGGATCTATGGCACCCACTACATCAATATGTGCCCGTTTCCAACCACCTAAAAATCAAGGAAAAGCTTTGCTACAATGGAGGAGCTACTGCACGGAACATCCCCCCAAACATACAGGATTGACCTCTGGCAACAAACAGAAGCCAGAACCCCACTAAACAATACGGTGCAAGACCCCACAGAAATGTTGCCAGACGGGGCACTGCTTGACAGACGGAAGTGGTGCATTCTCAACAGAGCGAGAGCGGGAGTTTGTAGGATGGGAGACAATATGGTGAAGTGGGGCTTAAAGACCAGCGAATCCTGTGAGTGTAGCGAAAGGGTGCAGAACATTGAACACGTTCTGCGCAACTGCCCACTCTCACCTGATTTAGCTAACACAGACCTGCTCAACGTCAACCAAATGACACTAGAGTGGCTGGCTGTCTGGTGTGACAAGCTATGATGATGATGATATGCATGGATTTTCATAAATTCTACTGTATTTCTTTATTTTCTTGTAAATGTCTGCAAAAATGAATCTCAAGGTAGTATATGGTAACATATCCAATACTTCAATAATAAATTTACTTTGACCTTGTCTTTGTCCACTGCTCTGTAAGACAAAGGAGATGGTGATGGACCTTGGGAGGACTAAGCCTGCACTGCTCCCTGTTACTATCAATGGTGAGGATATGGATGTGGTGAGGACCTACAAGTACCTGGGGTGCAATGGATGACAGACTTGAGTGGAGCACCAACACAGAGGCTGTATACAAGAGAGGCCAGAGCCACCTCTACTTCCCGACGCCTCCCCTTCACTTGTTCTACTCGTCTGTCATCGACTGTACAATCCTCTATGCAGTGATGTGCTGGGGCAATGACATAGACATGGGTGATGCAAAAGGCTCAATAAACTGATTTAAAGGGCTGGCTCTGTTGTTGGAGTCAAACTGGACATACTGGAGGCTGTGGAAGAAGAAGGGACCCTTCAGAAAATCAAGGCAATTCTAGACAATGTTTCTCACAATCTGCACGCCACCTTGGCTGGAGAGAGGAGCGCTTTTAGTAATGGACTAAGACAACTGTGCTGCTCCAAAGAGCGCTGTCTGAGGTCATTCCTACTATTGGCCATTAGGTTCTATAATGATTCAACCTGTAGCCGAGGAAATGCTAACCCCCTTCTGTTGGACTGTTTGAGGTAATTTATTTTTAATTTTTTCTTACTTCTCTGCTAATATTTGTATATCTGTGCACTTGTAATGCTACTGTGACACTAATTTCCTTTGAGATTAATGAAGTATCTATATATCTATCTAACTATGTAATTTAACAGAATTCTGAAAAGGAAGCGTAGGGTAGAAATGAATGATTATTAACTGCAGGAGGAAGAAGCCGTAAGTTCACACATTTCTACCCTACTCTTATGTTGTGCTTCTTACTGTAGAGAACGTTAAAGAGGTCCAATAGGGAAGTTGAATTTGTGAATTATGTTGATAGTGTAAATAATGAGAAATTATTTTCTATGAGTCAGGTTTTTTTGTCCATGAAATGCAGATTTCAGATGATCTGTACTGACAAGTGATAATTAAAAAAAACGTGTTTTTCACATAATAATTTGAAATGTACAGCTTACAGGAGAAGAGGATACATTTTTTTTCAAATGGTAATTGGATTTGTCTGGCTATTGGATAGTGCAGGAGGTTGAGACCAACTGGACAAATCTCAACAGTAGCCAATATGGGCACCATGGAAGAAATGGCCTCCTTTAAGCTGTGTGACTTACGGATTCCGCAACCTAGAATCTGCGGTCAGTGGATAATCACTCACATTGCTACTGAAGTCTGAAGAACAAACAGAATTACTTTGCAGAGGAAAGCAGGCTCTGAACTAAAATAAACCTAAAGACTAGTGAAAATATTCAAAAAAAACTTGAACGGTTAAAAAGATAAATCTACATTAGCTAATATTTACTTATGTTTCTCACAGTCACTCCCTTCTGGTGCAGGATGTTAGAACAAAGTCCCCAAAGTAAGGAGTATAGACAAGCTGCAATTTCAACTCCCACACATGAAAGCACAGACAGGAAAACTACTTCAAAAACACAACTGCAATTGTATTTTGTTACATTAAAAAGTGGATTTTTGCCTTGCTGTCCAATCAGAGTCAATAATTATCTGACTGTTTATTGAAATTTTTTTTTAAACTGCAAATGCTGAGAATCTAAAGTAATGCAACAATGTTGGAAATACGAAGTATGTGGGAAGAGAAACAAAGCTAACATTTCAGGCCACTGACTTTTCATCACATTTAGTGAAAGATCATTGACCTGCAGTGTTAATCTTGCTTTCACTCTCAGCTGAAGCTGTTGAACCTGTTAAGGTTCACTCTTTATTGATGCTCCATGCTAATAATATGTGACATTCCTCAATGGAATAAATCTCTTTGAAAATCTTCTCAGTTCAACGTGTCTGCTTGACTCGGCAGGGTAAGTATAAATCCAAATATTCCTCTACAAGCAGCTCAGAAAAATGGCAGGCAATCAAAGTGCTGTAATATCCGGAGTTGAACTCATAACATCTTGCTGACAACAAGACTCCTTAAGAAATGTATCAACCTTCTCCTCAACGTCAAAAGCTTGACACCACGTCTTAAATCTCATAATTGAGGCTGACAGTTCAACATATTACAAAGGAGACGTTAAGTTTATTTGGTTAAATTGCCAATCAACCTAGGATTATTCATTGATATAGATAGTTCAGATGAATATTCCAGATCTGATTCCACTATTTAATGAGTATTTCAGGTTCTGGACCCTGACCAACAATTCTTCCTCAAATAATATGGTTAGATTATTTTTTTCTCACATACAGAATCACTCACTATTTGAGAAATTATGCTGTATTAGGTATGGTATATTGTGTGATTACAACCACCACTCAATTGTAAGCAATTCACTCTCAGAGATGCACAAGATTTTATCTATATAAAGAATAAAATCAAACTTATTCCAGATATGAGAAAGGATTAAAGTATGGACATTTTTTGGTATTTTAATAAATAATGTACCTCTGCAATATAAAGAACTCTCTGGAATCTAAAGACGATTTCTACTTTGAGGAAGTCTGGTGTGAGTGTTGCTCAGTGGCAATACTGGAATGATTCTTCAATTCTATTGACTTCTCTCCCAATTTAAATAAAGTTCAACCACAAAAAGACTGGATCTCATTTTCATCAGCCACTTTCATGGTCGGATCTGTGATTCATGAGGTTGGGTAGGTGAGTGCTGGTGTGTAATTCCATGGTGCCACATTGCAAGTCAGGGAATGTGGGAGGGGGTTTAGGAAAAATAAAGCTGCAGGACTGCGGGATAGGTGGTGGGGGAGGGAATATATCTTGCTTGACATTTTCTTATCTATTTTCTGCAACCACCTGCCTGTTTTCAAGAACTAAGAATTTTGTCACTAATTAAAAATTTACTCAATTTTTATATAAATCAACTATATAATTTACTTATGAAGAGGTTTTAAATAGGACAAATTAGGTTGCCCTATCACCCACGAACATGGTCCGGTATGAAGGCTGAGACCTCATTAAAAAGTTTGCATATACGAAATATTTCTCTGCATGTATCAGAAAGGAAATCCATTCAAATCCATTTCACATTTTCTCTTCAAAAATTCATTAGCTTTTCCATAAGAAGAATTTTCATTTATTTATTTTTTAAACATTGCATCTTGTGACAGATGTTCACATTGGGAACAAACCAGAGAGGAGAAGAAAATGTACAAATGCTAATTATTTGAAGCATTATTGTCATCAATAAACATGCCACACATCTGTGCAAACCTTAAAAAAGTATGCTGGATGTTGTCAGGGATAGATAGTTTATTAAATTTCATATTAAATAGGCTTTATTTTTCTTTCTGCTGTATTCATTTTGCAGGCAACCAGAGAGAAATTGGATGCACAGTAAACAGTGAGAAGGATATTAATAGACCAAGAGGATGCAGGCAGGCTGGTGAAATGGGCAGTCATGTGGCAGATGAAACTTAATGTAGAAAAATGTGATGTGTTACATTTTGGTAGAAGGTACAAGGAGACACAATGTGGAATAATGGACAAATTAAAACATAACAACTCTTAAAGATTTATTGAAACAAAAAGATCTTGAGGTATACGTGTGTATTTCATACAGCATGACAGATATATTTGAAAAAGTGGTTGAACAAGCAAACTGGATCTTTATAAAGATCACAATGGATCGTTATAAAACATCAATTTGATAATACTGGATTATCATGTCAAGTTTTTAATTCTGTTATGTTCATTTTTCAGGTAACCAAAGAGTAACTGAAAGCAGAGTAAACAACGAGAAGGACAGTTATGGGGCCTTAAACAGGATAAGAAGGAAATTTACTGGAATAACACCAGCCATGAGATCATTCATTATGTGGCTGGACTAGTAAAACTGGGCTTGTTAGAAAGGGGAAATTGTGAAGGGATACAAACAATTCAAACCATGAAAGATCAAGTGAGATTGGAGCAAGTGAACGCACTTCCATTGATATACTGCCTTTTCAAGAATATCTGCGCTGTCCTCCTTTTTCAAAAAATGGGGTTTCCCTTCTGCCACCATCAAAACTGCTTCACCCAAATCTCCTCCATTTTCCATACATATGCACTCACCCCTCCTCCCACTTCCTCGGCATCCACATCACCGAGGAGCTCATGTGCTTCATACATACCGGCTCTGTGGTGAAAAAGGCACAGCAGTGCCTCTTTCACCTCATTGAAGAAGTTTGGTGTGGGCCCACAAATCCTAAGAACTTTCTACAGGGGCACAATTGAGAGCACCCTAACTGGCTGCATTACTGCCTAGTAATGGGAACTGTACTTCCCTCAATTGCAGGACTCTGCAGAGAGTGGTGAGGACAGCCCAGCGCATCTGGTGATGTGAACTCTCCACTATTCAGGACATTTACAAAGACAGGTGTGTAAAAAGGGCCCAAAGGGTCATTGGGGACCCGACTCACCCCAACCACAAACTGTTCCAGCTGCTTCCATCTGGGAAACTGTACTGCAGCATAAAAGCCAGGACCAACAGGCTCCGGGACAGCTTCTTCCACCTGGCCATCAGACTGATTAATTCATGCTGACACAACTGTATTTCTATTTTATATTGACTGTCCTGTTGTACATACTATTCATTATAAATTGCACATTGCACATTTAGATGGAGACGTAACATAAAAATTTTTACTCCTCATGTGTATGAAGGATGTAAGTAATGAAGTCAATTCATTTCAATTCAATTCACTTTGGTAACAATGATAGGATTTCCTATATTCTTACCCACCGCCCCTTGACCCTCCAAATCTAGCATATCTTTCTCCGTAGTGCTGCCATCTTCAATGGGATTCTACCCTTTCCCTTCTCCCACTCTTTGCTTTCCACAGGGTTTACTCTCCATGTGACTCCCTTGTCCACTCGTCCCTCCCCACTGTCCTCCTTCCTGGCACTCATCTGTGCAAGCATGACAAGTGCTACACCTGCCCCTACACCTCCTCCCTTACCACTATTCAAGGCCCCAAACAGTCCATCCAGGTGAGACAACACTTCACCTGCAAGTCTGTGGGGTCATCCACTGTATTCAATGCTCCCAGTGCAGCCTTCTCTACATCAGAGAGATCTGAAATAGATTGAGGACCACTTTGTTGAGCATCTTCACTCCATCTGCTGCAAAAGATGGGATTTCCCAATGGCCACCCATTTCAATTTGACATCTCATTCCTCTTCTGATATGTCAATCCCTGACTCCTCTACTGCCACAATAAGGTCACACTCAGGTTGGAGAAGCAACTCTTCGCATTCCATTTGGGGTGGCCTCTAACCTGATAGCATGAACATTGATTTATCTAACTTCCAACAGTTTTTCTGTCCTCCCCCTTCTTTCTTTTTCCATTCCCCATTTCTGTCCCCTTGTCTCCCCTTCTCATCTCCTGACCTACCCATCACCTCCCTCTGGTGCCCCTCATCGTTCACTTTCCTCCATGGCCCATTGTCCTCTCATATCATATTTCTTCATCTTCAGCCGCTTACCTCTTCCACCTAACACCTTCCAGCTACTTACTTCATTCCTCCCACCCCCATCTATGCAGCTTCTGCCTCACCTGGTTTCACCTGTCACCTGCCACGTTGCACTCCTTCCCCTCCACCCACCTTCTCATTCTGGCTTCTGCCCCCTTCTTTTCCAGTCCTGATGAAAGGTCTCAGCACAAATCATTGACAGTTTATCCCCTTCCACAGATGCTGCTTTGGCTACTGAATTCATCCAGCATTTTGTGCATGTTGCTCAAGAATCAGGGGATTTGGAAAGAAGGTACTGAAAAAAGATCAAGAAGGGACATAAGATAAAAACACTTTTAGCGCTGCAGTTGCTTAGAATTCTACCATGATTTCCTAGATCACACTTCCATTTCAAACACTGCCATTGTCCTTTTCACGACATCTTCCAGTGCAAGTATAGGAACAGAAGCATGGGTCAGATAAATATGTAGCTGTGGAGAAAATGCATGTGGGTTCCTAGGTCACTGGGCAAATTCTGAGAAAGGTGGGACTTTTACAAGTGGAACAACTGCCACCTTAACCAGAATGGGAACAACATCTTATATTAGGGAGAGGTGAATTTTATTAAAATAAGACAGGGCCTGGCTGAGGTCGACTGGGAGCATTGACTTACCTGCAAGTTTAAACCTGCACTATGGGAGGCATCCAGAGAAGAAATAACAAGATTTCAGGGCCAACATGTGCAGATTAACATCTATCCCAATTGGTTAGCAAATGAATACAATTCTCGTTATCAGTAATTATAACCCAAACAAGCTGCTACCGTTAACTCAGCAGTTAACATTACAGAGAAGCCATTTTATTATAACATAACAAAGAAGCCATTTTATTAGCCTTAGCAGTAACATAAAAGAAGAAACCCCTTACAAAGGGATAAATTCAGTGATGGTCTGATTAATATAGTCTTGCTTCAGCGATGGACTAGAAAGGTCCCCACACGGAACTAAAGGATTCTAACCTAACAATTGAATTAAGCTTAAACCATACTCAAACAAATAGCATTTTGTCTTTTTAAGTACCTACAAGAAATATGTTAACCTTTCAGATATCAGTTGCATGGCTGAATTCAAAGTTTTGAAGGAATGGAGAAAAATACAGTAATTGCATTGCCTGGTGGCAGTTTGATATATTGTCTAGTAAGTATGTTTTGTTAATAAATAGAATTCTGCAGCCTTGCTGTGCAAAATTTAATGCAAAATTCCTTTTATTCTGTGGACTGAACTCTGAAGTTAGCTGATTCAGGAAATATGTTCAATATCATTGTATCCTTAAAATTCTAATTTTCTCTGTATCGTTGATACACCTTGGTACTTGACGAAGTTAGCATTTGTTTACATCAGCACCTTTAGCTTTATAGCTAGCTCGAATATGCGCCTACAAAGAAATAACTTGCTAAAATTCTGCTATTATAGATTTCTTATTTCATCTGAAATCTATGAACAACACAAAATAATTACACACTTATGAAGATTTTCTGGGTTTGACGAGAATTCTGCTAAATCTTTAATAATCAGTCACGCAGCATCTGTGGAATAATTAATGTCTAGCACCCATGATTTTTCCATGGAAAAGGTAAAGGAAGAAAGAGGAGAGACGAGAAGGGATGGAGAGAACAAATGGAATCGCGGATAAGGTGGCGTCAACTAAGAGATGATAAGACTGCTTGTTAATCATGCTGAACTGTTTGGTGGAGAGAACATCAAGCAAGATAAAAGAGAGAAATAAAACATGTGGAGATGAAGTTACCCAATATGAATTGGGCTTCCCAAATCTACAGATCACTTCATGTATACCAATGCAATACACCCTACTGAAAGAAGTTCAAGTAAATTATTGCCTCACATTGAAAGACCAAAACCAAATACAGGGTAATGTTGAGCTCCAATTACCTTTCACCTTAACTCTCAGTTTGATTTCCAAACCATCCCCTTTGCCTTTGGATGAATGTCCAATGAAATTTAACAGAGGTTTGAGGAACAGCTCATCATCTTCCAACAAGGAACACTGCTGTCCTCAATTGTATTCTCCAATTCAGATAACAGGCTTTTCCTGTCTCGTTCATAATTGGACAATTTTTCAAGTAAGGTTACCCACCTAATATATTAATTCCATTTTATCTGTCTTTGCAAACACTATTTGAATTACTGAATATTTCCTGCATTCTCTTTCACTTCAGGTTTCCAGCAAATGCTGTATTTTGAATCACATAGTTCATTTTTCTCTCTTCTGTCCTTAATCACCTTCCTCAATTTACACTCCTCTTGATTAGCTGTAATTAACAAGCATTCTTAACCCTCCCTTATAAGGCAAAAAAATCTATTATACCACCTGGCCATCTTTTTGTGCACCATATCAGAGACATTCTCTTCCTCCTTTCTATCATTTTTCTCTGCCATTTACAACACACAGGGTCATAGAACAAAAACATTAACTGTCTCTCTCTACAGATGCTGCATGGCCTGCTGAGTATTCCTAGCACTTTCTATTTCTAGTTCAAATCCCCAACATCTACAGTATTTTTGGTTACATTTCAGTCAATAATCTTGTGTATCAGCCCCCTGAGAAGTGTAGCCAGAATATCACGTAACTTAATGTTAATTTGGAAAAATAGTACATTTCAAAGTACATTTATTCTGAAAGTGTGTATGCAGTATTCAACCCTGAGATTCATCCTCCCATAGACAGCCACAAAACAAAGAAACACAATGTAACCACTTCAAAGAGAACATCAAACACCCAACACACAAAGAAAAAGAACAAATCATGCAAGCGGTAAAAAATGAGTGAAAAACACAGAATATAAAACATTAAACCGCAGATTCATCATAACAGGCAGGAATAAGTTCAGTTTAACTCAGTTCATTGCAATTTAGTGCTGTGTCGTCTGTTGACTACAGGCCACAGAGCAGGTTCCCCAGATCAAAATCACACAAAATAGCAATTAAAAAAAAACAGAACCATATCATAACGTGAATTACAGAGTTCGATCCGCAAACCACATTGATTTAGCCTTGTCCGACCCAAGACTCCAGCACCATTGAGCGAGAAGGAGACAGAGACTGGTCAGATGCAGGCACCTTTCCCTGGGAGCAGCAAGTGAGAGGGAGGGAGAGAGAGTGGTCAAATGCAGGCAGAGGGCACTGAACACCTGCTCGCCTTCCACTCTCACTCTCGTTGTTTTTAGATTAGATAAGATTATGAGAACACTCAGTCCTCTTGTATTGTCATTTAGAAATGCATATATGCATTAAGAAATGATACAATGTTTCTCCGGAGTAATATCACAGAAAACAGGACAAACCAAAGACTAACACTGACAGAACCACATAATTATAACATATAGTTACAGCAGTGCAAAGCAATACAATAATTTGATGAAAAACAAACCATGGGCACGGTAAAAAAAAGTCTCAAAGTCCCCGAGTCGATCGACTCCCAAGTCCCTGATAGCAGGCGGCAAAAGGAAGAAACTCCCTGCTGTAAACCTCCAAGCACCGTCAACTTGCTGATGCCTTGGAAGCAGCCGACCACAGCCGACACTGAGCCCATCCGTCTGAAAACTTCGAGCCTCTGACCAGCCCCTCCGATACAGCCTCCCAAGCGCCATCCTCTGCCAAGCGCCTTCGACCTAGCCCTGGCCGCTGAAACAAGCAAAGCCGAGGATTCAGGGCCTTCTGCTCCGGAGATTCCGGTTACCACACAGTAGCAGCGGCAGCAAAGCGGGCATTTCAGAAGCTTTTCAGATGTTCCTCCATACTCTCACGTCCTTCTCCATCAAATCCGAATTGCGCACAGTCCCCTACTTGACAGATTACAGGTATCATTCACCGGAGAGGCCGCGCGCTCTGCCGTCGCACCACCATCTTCACCTCTTGTTTTCAATCTTGTTTGACATTTTAATCAGCAAGGTCAGCAAGAAATGGAGTCACTCATGGGCTCGCACCCTGTCTTCAGGCTGCACACTCCAGTCCAAACCTCACCGAACTCCCTTGGAGACTGCAAAGCACCAGATCGCTGAATCGACCTGAAAACGTGCCATCAAAATGTAAACCACAAGTTTCAATAGCAGCAGGATCACATTTCAAAGAAGAAGAAGAAAGAAAAGAAGTAGTTTCGTGAAGTGTCTGAAGGACGTCGCCATTGGTTGTGTAGTTCACTGGTGCCATTTTCTTCGGTTTCATTCAATTTTTTTCAGTCTAAGCATCCATTTTAAATTATCATCCCTCTCATCTTCCAATTTTCCCTTTGTTTAATATTCCTCCACTACCCCTGTCATGTCTGTTTCAAAAAGAACATCTCTCATTCTTCTAAATTCCCAGGAATACAAGTCCAGATTTTCAACCACTTTGTGACAATCTTCCCATCCCAGGAATGAGCTGGTGGGTTTCTTTTAGAATGCTCCCAAAGCCAAATGAGGGGACAAAAACAGTACTCTAGGAGCAGACCCACAAATACCTCCTAGAATTGTAATACTACTTCTTGATTTTTAAACTCCAACACCCTAGTAATGTAAGTCTAATGTATTTTAGACCATAAGAACATAAGACATAGGAGCAGAATTAGGCCATTTAGCCCATCGAGTCCCTTCCACCATTTCGTCATGGCTGATCCTGGATCCCATTCAGCTGTAGCCCCCTGGTAAGCCTCAGGCTCACTCAGCTCACTTCCATCTGGGGAGAGCAGCCTTCGGCCCCGCCAAACTGCGTAATCAAGTTTGGGAGGATGCTGTGTGTTGTGTCCCCTGTGTAACATCAGTACCCTGAAATAACATTCTGTCCACAATGTGCATTTAAACGAGTAAGATTTTATATTTAAGTATAGGGTTAGCAGAGAACAAAAGAAAAGGAAAACAAATAAAAGGAGCGAATAATCTCATAAACATGACCAGTGCAAAACGTTGGAGCTTACGGGTTCCCTGTCACTGATCCTCCTTCGCTCGTCGTCAACCCCTGGGATCCCCCCCCTCCCGAGCCCAGGCCCAGCGGGTCCAGCAACCATCTCCTCAAGCCACGTCTTCTATCTTCATCCACCTGGCGCCTTCTCTCCAAAGCCCGCGCAACTAACAGCTTTCACACAGACAGAAAGAATAACATCTATTCCAATTGGTTAACAAATAAATACAAGTCCCGTTATCTCTAATTATAATCCAGACATACTGCTATAAAGAACCACTGTCTCAGCAGTTAACAGTACAGAGAAGCCATTTTATTCACCTTAGCAGTAATATAAAAGAAGAAACCCTTACACAACCCTTTACACCTGCCCTCTCACCATATCCCTTGATGCCCCAACCAATCAGGAATCAATCAACTTTCACCTTAACTATACCCACAGCCTTGGCCTCCACCGCAGTCTGTGGCAGATTATTCCACAGTTAAACATTCCACATTTGTCTTCCTAATTATCTGCAGCACTATCATGCGAACTTTTTGCGTTTCACCTAGATCTATCTGTATTCTACTCTTTCGCAGTTTTTCTCCATTCAGATTATGGTTGGCCTTTTCATTCCTCCTGCCAAGTTTACCTTTTCCTATATTAAACTCTATTCATTAAGTTTTTGCCAAAGTTGTCAACCTATCTGCATCCTGCTACAGATTCCAAATATCCCAATTGCAACATGTTCTTCCCTATGAGACTTCATGGGTTTCAAAGTTAATGCATTACTGAAATTTTGTGAGGTTTCAAGCAAAATGTGCAGCCTGGAGGCCAAGAAGCCCAGAGATGGGGCGTGAGCCCACAATTGACTTCATTTCTCTCTGATTAAAGCATCAAGGAAAATTGAAGTCAGCAAGGACGAGAGCAGAAGGTGAGTGGGTTCAGTGCCACCTGCCTGTGTTTGACCAGTCTCTCTCTTGCTCTTATTTGTGGAAGATGCCAGTGTATAACTGGTCTCTCTCTCTCCCTTTCACGCGTTTCTGCCAGAAGATGGTGCCAGAGGTCTTGGGTCTTGGGCAAGGTTTAATTGACGCAGTTTTGGATCGGACTCTGTAGCTCATATTATGATGTGTTTCTGGGTTCTGGTTGCTCCTTTTTTGTTGCTATTTTGGGCGGTTTGGATCAGGGCAGCCTGGCTCTGTGGCCTGCAATCAACAAATGACACAGTGCTAGATTGAACTGAACTGAGCCGAAACTGAACATTCCTGGACTGTTTCAATGACATTGTGGTTTGATGTAGTATTTTGAATCTTGAATCGTGAAAATATAGTGGTGTTCATTTTTGCATTGTTTGTTCATGAGGGTTATCACATAACACTATATAGTTTTGCAAAGAAAAATCAAAGGTAGCAAATGTAACAACTTTCAGTGATAGAACTAAAATAATATATATCTCTTAAATTTATTTTTGGCTTATGAAATGTTACTTAAAAGTTAGTCAGATTAGATTTGTACATTTGGGGAAATATTAAAAATTCACTCACCAGAATAGAACTGATTGTACTTCAACAAAATTAATGAAGCTTAAAGAGTCAGCAGATAATGGCACACCTCCCACCAACACAGCAATTTATTTTTTTCACCAGCTACAATAGAGAACAGAATATTTCATTGCCAGAAGGATCTAACGATATGATTTATTTTACTTTAAAACATGCTATTTGCTTTCTTAAGCACAGTGGACACAGAGTATTCAATATTAATCAAATAAAGTGAATTAACTTATAACCAGACAAAAATTCAACACCTCAATTCTTCACTTAAAATCTCTCAGTAGTATTTATGCATGATTTCCATATTTTTAAAGTTTTTCTTCAGAACATGCGCAGCTCTAGGCATTATTCTGACCCGTCTTCCCTTCAAACACACCTATAAATTCATCTTTTTATTATCAATGAGTATTATTTATGAAACTAAAAGTTTAAGTATTGACTATGCTTAATAAATGGTCCTCTTGCCTCAGAGAAGAAGACCTTTGTTAGACTTTAAGGCTACAGAGCATGCTTAACTTTGCTCTTAAATGATCCATCATTTCTACCAGTATCCAAAGAATAGTGGTACCACCATGGTTCATTTGCCAGCCTTGGAAACCAGAGCCCTGGACTAACAATGCACTTACATTATTAATATTCAGGAATTCAAAATAATGAAGACTTTAAAACCATTGGATGACTGTGTAAAATCCAAGAACTTCATTAATACTCTGTAAAGGCAGGATGAAATCTGTCAACTGTACGTGGTCCAGTTTATACATTACTTCATACACAGAGGAATCGGAAATAACCAAATAATTACATCACAACTCCTTAACTGAAACAGAAAAAAACTTAATTGCACAAAATTGGGTGGTCCACACAGCACTAACCAGACACTGAATTTGATTGCTACTGAATCTCAATACAAGCTCCCATCCCAATCAAACCATCCCATATGAGGAGTGGGATCTAAACACATGAGGGCACTCTCCCACAAAATGGTCAAGCAACAGTCTGAGATTATCATGCTCAGAGCAACACAATGGGAGACTCGCCATCATAATCATTGAGTACGTCCTGTTCTGTCAACACGTTGCAGCCTCCAGAAGGACTGTAGCAATTCTAGAAGATGCCCTTCATCACATTCTCAATGATAATTAAAGAAAGCTGGTCTTGCCGAGAATTCCAAGCCTCAAAAAATTATAAGATACAGAAAATCTGGAGGGTTGGACATTATTCACCCCCATTTAAGAAGTTAAGGAAATACGCAATCTAAGATATTTACTCAGCTTCAGCCCTCTGATGTGGAACAAATTTTATCTTCTGAAGGACCTTAGTGTGCAGGGCAGGATCCAACATGTCAGAGACCAAAACCCAACTGTGGATTTCTAACTACAGATCCTCACTCAAATTAGACAGCGTCATCACCATCCACCTACTTTTACAAGTCATCATAAAAGATCAAACAGCAGTAATTGCACCTTTGGTTTATCCTGAGCTGAAATTATTTAGTGTACCCAGCAGATATTCCACAAAAAATTAATTTGCTTCTGTGTGTATATTTGTTAGCAACTGAATTCCAAATATAATCCATTTGAAGTGAAGTAGTTGAAATGTGGTATGTTCTGTAGAGTAAAAATCACACAGCATCAAAACGGACCTTCCTGTCCAATGGCTCCATTACGACCAAGATTTGCATCTGAACTCATCCGATTTGCCTACATTTAGCCCATATCTCTCTTACCTTTTCCTATCCATGAACCCATCTAAGTACTTTTTAAATGTAGACGAGGTAATTAATCTTTTGAGGTGATTAATGAGCGAAGAGATTGCATTGCCATGAAAAATAATGTTGCAGGAAAGCTGCTTTTTAAAAAAAAAATAACTTTTTTGATGATCCTGTGCAATGGAAATCCTTGGCATGTTATATTTTTTGTCTTTCAAGCTATTCAAAAGTATGAGCCAGCACCAGCCACAATGGCAAGCTATCGGCATTCATAGCTAGCATTCTGTGAGCAGGGACACATATTCTGCAAGGCAGCCAATAGTGGTTTATACGTAAGTAGGAAAGAGCTCCACACTTATTGCCCAAAGCCCAGGTCCTTTTTTTCTTCTGCTGACTTTTTTGTAAGGTGCAATCACATAGTGCTTACTTTTTGAATATGAAAACATAATTTGGAGAAATTTGAAAATAATTTGCTAAAATCTTGATATTGATGCTGCTGAAGATTGCATTTTGACCATCTCTTCACTTACGAAACTTCATAATTCTGAGGTAAAGATCATTCCCGCAAGAGTCTGAACCAAGAACTATAAAGAAGTAGTACAAGCTAGATATTAAAAAATCATGTGCAGAAAGCAAAATTAAGATTTGGAATCACGAAAGGACTAGTGGGCAGTGGCTGTATTTAGAAATGTAAAGGGTAAAAAAGTTGTTATCTGTTTTCTATCGTTTCCAATAAATTTTGAAAGAAGTTCTGAAGAAACAGATGGGCTAACTTCAAATAACATGGAAGAACTTGTAATAAGCTCTCTCAGGAGGGATAAAGAACTGCAGAAACTAATGAGACTAAAGGCATTCAAGTCACCAGGATTCAATGGCCTGTGCACCTGAAGCGTTTAAAGGAAGTAGCTGTAGATTTAGCAAAGCCTTTGGTTGAAAGAAATTTCTGGACTATTAGCTTGACATCTGCTGATAGTGAAATGCTATAGATGGGGTGGTGAACCTTTCTGAGAGTTTGTGCCCAAATTGGCAATATTCTTCTGTAAAATTTTAATTTTCTAAAGAGATTATCATTGACTAATGAATTAGTAGCAAATATTTATAGACTTTTTTAAGGGAAAAAAAGAGTCCTGTTGCTTATTGATGTGTATCCAGTGTTTTACAATTAAAGTATAACAGAGGCAGATTGAAATAAATGAAGCATTTTAGAAAACCTGTTCAAAATTACTAATATTAATCTTTGAAAAAGACAGCTGAAAAATAAGATTATTTCTAAATACTATTGTTCTTGCTCCTTGTATATAGCAAAAAAATGTGAATGTGAATGGGAGAAGTTGGGGATTTGGGGTCTGATGTTTGACGTTCTTGTTGATGTGTGATTTTTTTCTGTGTGGGCAAGTGGGTTGCAGGTTTTGATGTTATCATCACTGTTTTTTTGCAAGGGAGGAGGTGGGGTGTTTTGGGGTTTGCTAGTTTTGTTTCTTTTCCTCTTCATGTCAGGTGGGGGAGTGATGGCTTTTCTTTTCAACAGCTTCTATGGTCTTTCTGTAATTCATGACTGTCTGGAGAAGACAAATAACAGAGATGTATTGTACAGGCATACTTTGACAATAAAATGAACCTTTGAAATAATAAGCTTCAGTAAAAATTCATAAAAGATCAAGGAAAACTTTACTCACAATGATACTTTTAATCCTGATACTTTTAATGAAGGCAAGTATCTTATACCTGGTTGTTTTTTGGACGTTTGCATGTAGCACTAGCTTCATCAGTAAGCAATGACTTACATGAATATTCATGGAGGCGCTAAACTACATACAGTATTTGCTGCTATTATCACTAAATGTCCAGTGTTTACTCACAAATGACAGAAGAAAAAATAAAAACAGAGTGAAGCCAATGTCAACAGGCCCAACTATTTACTCTCCACATACTGATTTGTACTCCGGGTCTGCAAAGATTTCATAAGGTATCAGTGAATGTCACATGTTCTTGAAACCGTCTAGTTGGCATCAAACCAGTATGAGATGTTTCCTGTGAAAACATCCCACAGCACTTTGGTTGTAAATAATGATTTGCTGCTTCATTTGGCAGTAAAGATAATCATTATGTATATTTCTATTATGGGTGGCGTTTGAAGATTCGAAGAACAGTACTGCATGCTGCGTGGCAACAAATCGTTTGCATATGCCAGCTAGGGCATGTGTGCCATAGGTTTACCATCATTGTTCAGGGAAGAAATACCTAGTCATTCCAAGAAGTATAATGCAATCAAACCAAGTTATAATGGCTTTATGAAAGGATAAGGTGTCATATAAAGGCAGCTGAACAAGATAAATACTTATGCCATCCAGGGAAGTGTATTAGCTTAGATTAAGGAGTAATTATCACAGAAGACAGAGTCAGAGAAGACACAAGAGAGACTGCAGAAGCTGGAAGTCTGCAGCAACAACCAGAATGCTTGAGGAAATCACTGGGGCAGACAGCATCTATGGAGGGAAATGAACAGTCAACATTTTAGCTCAAGATCCTTCTTCAGGGGATCAAAATAAATAGATTCTTTCTCAGATTAGAAGAATGTAAGTAATGGAATACTCTAAGGATCAGTTCTCGGCCCTGATTTTTTTTGATATTAATGATGGAGGGGAGAGAAGTGTACAGAGTATCAGAGCTTGTCAGTGTCATTAACTTAGGTGCGAGGGCATGTTGCAATGATATTTGGACTCTACAACAGAATATAGATAGACTGAGTGATTGAGTGGGCAAAAGCTTGGCACGTACATTTTATACTGTGTGTAGGAAATGTAAGGTGACATAACTAGATGAAAATAATCAAAAGGCAAGGGAAGTGCCTATACAGAGAGGAATTGTAATAAGTGTAGTGAAAATATCTCACTGTCCTTGTGCATGAGTCACAGAAAAATTTAGCTGACATGTTGCAACGAGTAGCTTGGAAGGCAAATAGCACCTTGGCCATTACTGCAAGAAGATTGGAGTTTCTATTAGTAATATTAATGTAATATTGTAAATGGTTTCATTGAGGCAAATATAATCCAAATAACATTCTCTGCTAGTTCCTTGGAAGAGAGGGTTGCTCTATCAGGAATGGCCGAAAAAGTAAGATCTGTTTTATTTGGGTATAAGATTGTAAGAGATCATCACAGGGTAGATGTTGTGATGTTTACAGTGGTAGGAGTCTCAAACAAGGAATTACAGTTACAAGAGAAAATGATGGTAATTTAAAATTGAAGTGCAAAGTAATTTTTTCTCACAGAAATTCTCTGCCCTGGAAAATTATGGAGGCTGGATCATTAGAGTATTTAAAGAGGAGGAAGATAAATTTTTGCAAGTTCAGGGAATTGAGAGCTATGGAAAACTGACATGGAGAAACTGAGGCCTAGGCACGATGATATAGCATGAATAGGAAAATTTGAATACTCAGGGATACTTGTATATCTGATGCACAGCATGTAATATTTAACTTTCAGACAGATCATTTTGAAATAACTTTATCACTGTTAGGAATTAAGTTTCTCTTAAATGCCCCTTGATTTTTCGAAGACATTATCTGGTAAGTACCACAACTTCACCCCGTTCACTGATTCATCACTGTGGTATAGGACAACCGTCAAGAAACTAGGTAACTCAATATGCATTTTTTCAAATTTTTACATTTAACTTTGTCAACACCAGAGATTGATAGCTGATATTGCCATGATAATACTGCATATATGAAGACTTGCTATCACTATTAACACAAAATCCATGTCAAAGTACCATGTGTTTGTGTCATTTGACACAAAGGATTTACATTGCCAGACTTCTCCCATCCTTCTTTATTCTTCCATATCTTTTATCATCGCATCTTTATCTACGCTTTTCAACGTTTCATTAAAGTTCCCAACTGCCCAGACACACTCCATTATTTTCCCTTGTACTCTCAATCCTCTATTGTAATGAAATGGTCTGTGTGAAAGGCAAAGATTTTTACTGTACCTTGGTACATGTGACTGTAATTAATCAATTTCCCAATTTAAATTTATCTTTCCTTCATGGTGCTAGAGGCTAACAACTAGTACAGAACTTGTGGCCCTAAGTAAATCAGGAAAGTACAACATGCACCAATGGTCAATAAACCAATAGCTTCACTAAGTCCATTACTGTCCCAACTTTGTGCAGAATTTTATTGTGTAAAAACATTTTAATGGAAATAAAGAGTCTTTTCTTTCTTTGTTAGTCCTTCAAATTTTTTGTGGCATCCCTAATAATGGACACTTGACATGGGGCCTCGAGATAAGTTTCCTTACTTGGCATTGAAATCTCCTTACTTTAACTTACTATGCTTTTATGCACGTAAGTAGAAATTATATATAATCATACAGAGAGAATGAATTACGTTAATAGTCGGAGACCATTGGCTGTAAGTATAGTTTAATACATTGAAAGAATTGGGGTCAGAAATACAAGCTTGAATGTGAATGAAATGTATAACTAGATTCATAGAGCCATTGAGCTATACAGCATTGAAATAGCTTCCTTAGACCCAGCATGCAATATTTCAGCAGTTCTGCATTATAGAGAATGAGTTTCCTTCCTTCAGATTTTGAAATTTAAAAATAAAGCATTGTATCATTGATGAAAGTTGATCAACTGAGGCAAGAGTCACCAGCACACACCTAAAAGTTGACCACACACACCCAATTAATATTAAAGTGTGCTTATCTATAGACAGTAAAGAGGAAAGGTTTACAGATAGAACTCTGGAGATGACCAAAGTAATCATGTGAAGCTTAAATAGAGTTACAAAGTACTGTATAATTATTATAAAAAACAGTAGTAAAAACATTAAGTTATTTTATAAATAATTTTGAGTAAGTGTGGTATGGAGCATACCACAGTCATCAGTATCAGAATCAGAATCAGGTTTATTATCATTGGCATGTGACGTGAAATTTGTTAACTTAGCAGCAGCAGTTTATTGTAATACATATTACAGAAGAGAAAAAAAAATAAATAAAATTAAAAAATAATAAATGAATCAATTACAGTATACATATATTGTATAGATTTTAAAATGTGCAAAAAAACAGAAATACTGTATATTAAAAAAAGTGAGGTAGTACCCAAGGGTTCAATGTCCATTTAGGAATCGGATGGCAGAGGGGAAGAAGCTGTTCCTGAATCATTGAATGTGTGCCTTCAGGCTCCAGTACCTCCTACCAGATGGGAACAGTGAGAAAAGGGCATGCCCTGGGTGCTGGAGGTCCTTAATAATGGGTGCTGCCTTTCTGAGACAACACTCCTTGAAGATGTCCTGGGTACTTTGTAGGCTAGTACCCAAGATGGAGCCGACTAAATTTACAACCCTTTACAGCTTCTTTCAGTCCTGCGCAGTAGCCCCCCCCCCCCATACCAAACAGTGATGCAGCCTGTCAGAATGCTCTCCACGGTACATCTATAGAAGTTTTTGAGTGTATTTGTTGACATACCAAATCTCTTAAAATTCCTAATAAAGTATAGCTGCTGTCTTGTCTTCTTTATAACTACATTGATATGTTGGGATCAGGTTAGATCCTCAGAGATCTTGACACCCAGGAACTTGAAACTGTCACTCTCTCCACTTCTGATTCCTCTATGAGGATTGGTATGTGTTCCTTCGTCTTACCCTTCCTGAAGTCCACAATTAGCTCTTTCGTCTTACTGACATTGAGTGCCAGTTTGTTGCTGCAGCTCCACTCCATTAGTTGGCATATCTCACTCCTGCATGCCCTCTCGTGACCACCAGAGATTCTACCAATAATGGTTGTATCGTGAGCAAATTTATAGATGGTATTTGAGCTATGCCTAGCCACACAGTCATGTGTATAGAGAGAGTAGAGCAGTGGGCTAAGCACACACCCCTGAGGTGTGCCAGTGTTAATCGTCAGTGAGGAGGATATGTTATCACCAATCCACAAAGACTGTGTTCTTCCAGTTAGGAAGTCGAGGATCCAATTGCAGAGGGAGGTACAGACACTCAGGTTCTGTAACTTTTCAATCAGGATTGTGGGAATGATGGCATTAAATGTTGAGGCTGAGCTATATTTGATGAACAGCATCCTGAAATAGGTGTTTGTGATGCCCAGGTGGTCTAAAGCCGTGTGGGGAGCCATTGAGATTGCATCTGCCATTGACCTATTGTGGCCATAGTTAAATTGCAATGGGTCCAGGTCACTGCTGAAGCAGGAGTTCAGTCTAGCCATGACCAACCTCTCAAAGCATTTCATCATTGTCGATGTGAGTGTTACTGGGAGACAGTCATTAAGGCAGTTCATATTATTCTTCTTAGGCACTGGTATAATTGTTGCCTTTTTGAAGCAAGTGGGAATTTCCGCCCCTAGCAGTGAGAGGTTGAAAATGTCCTTTAATACTCCCACTAGATGTTTGGCATTGTTTTTCAGAGCGTTACCAGGTACTCCATCGAGACCTTCTGCCTTGCAAGGATTCACTCTCTTTAAAGACAGCCTAACATTGGCCTCTGAGACAGAGATCACAGGGTCATCAGGTGCAGTAGGGATCTGCACAGCTGTTGTTGTGTTCTCCCTTTCAAAACGTTGAGTTCATCTGGTAGTGAAGCATCGCTGCCATTCATGCTACTGGGTTTCACTTTGTAGGAAGTAATGTCTTGCAAATCCTACCAGAGTTGCTGTGCATCTGATGTTGCCTCCAACCTCATTTGAAATTGTCTCTTTACCCTTGAAATAACCCTCCACAAATCATACTTGGTTTACTGGTACAGGCCTGGGTTGCCAGACTTGAATGCCACAGATCTAGCCTTCAGCAGATGACGTACCTCCTGGATCATCCATGGCTTTTGGTTTGGGAATGTACAGTAGGTCTTTGTAGGCACACACTCATCCACACAGGTTTTAATGAAGTCGGTAATGACTGCAGCATACTCATCCAGGTTCAAAGGTGAATCCCTGAATACAGTCCAGTCCACTGATTCAATGCAGTTCTGTAAGCTCTCCTGTGCTTTCCTTATCCATATATTCTTGTCCCTCACTACTGGTGCTGCAATCTTCAGCCTCTGCCTATACTCCGGGAGTAGAAGTACAGCTTGGTGATCAGACTTCCCAAAGTGAGAGCATGGAGTAGCAATTTATGGTGGTGTAGCAATGGTCCAGTGTGTTGTTTCTTCTGGTATTGTAAGCGATCTGTTGATGGTAATTGCTTAGTGATTTTTTTTTTTCAGACTGGCCTGGTTAAAGTCTTCCAAAACTATGGTGAAGCCGTTAGGATGCGCTGTTTCGTGCATGTTGATCCCATTGCTCAGATCATCTAAAGCCTGCTTGACATTGGCCTGAGGTGGAATGAAAACTGCTACCAAAGTGACCCCGGAGAACTCCCTTGGTAGGTAAAAAGTACAGCAATTAACTGCTAGATATTCTAGGTCTGGTGAGCAGAATTGGGACAGCACTGATATATTTGTGCACCAAGAAGAGTTGATCATGAGGCATACTTCTCCACCTCTGCTTTTGAGAGACTCTATAGATCTATCCTGACGCCGTATAGTAAACCCATCGCTCTGAATCGCTGCATCTGCTACGGAAGGGGTAAACCAGGATTCCGTGAAACAAAGGACACATGCAGTCCTAAGATTTATTCTTGCACTTTTAGGTTCTCAAATTATAATTGTGTTGTAAATTGGTTGAAATGGAAGCTGACAATGTCAGCACAAGGGAATGAGAGTATCTTGTGATGAAGTGAGCAAGGAAAACCCTTGTGCTCCTACAACTCACTCTGAAACATTGAGGAGTTCATAGTGCTAGGACATCGAACAGCACCTCACAGGAACAGGCCCATTGGCCACAATATTTGCATTAATAATGCCATCAACCAGACTAATTCTGCACATGGTGTGTACCCTCTATTTGCTGCCTGTTTGTACGAGTCTAAATGACTCATAAAATGTTTCTGCTTCTACCACCACCCCAGCAGAATACTCCACACACCTACCACTCACTGTGCAATAAACCTGATTTGCAAATGTCCTTTAAACTCCCCCATCTCACCTTAAACCAGTACAGATTTCTACCCTGTGAGAATAACTCCTGTTATCCACCTTATCTATGATATTCATAATTTTATATACTTCTACCAGGTCACCTATCAGCCTCTGATGCTCCAGAAAAAACAATCCAAGTCTGTCAAACCTCTCCTCATGGCTAATACATTCCAATTCAGTCAAAGTCCTGGCAAGCCTCTTCTGCACCCTCTCCAAAGCTTCCACATCCTTTCTGTAGTGTTGTGACCAGACTGCAAATGGGGCCTAGCCTAACTTTTGTACAGCCACAACATGACTTGTCATCTGTTAAAATCAATGCCCCTACTGATGAGGACATGGATATTCAATGGCTTCACCACATTCAGGGAGCTCGAGGCATGTTCCACACGATTTTCCTGTATATCAATGTTCCAAAAAGATACATTTACTGCACAGTTACTTTTTGCTTTTGACTTCCCTAAATGCTGTACTTCCCACTTGAGAAGAAAGAGTAAATTACTTTGAGTGAAATCAATGTCTAATCAGATAAGGAAAGAGCACAGAGTGTAGAGCAATTGGATGAGAATAGATTGGTTTGATAAAAAAAGACAGAAATGGACATTCTTATTTTACCATGTTTAATTAACAAATTAGTCTAACAAAATTAAAATTTGTTAGAATTGTACTCCATATTAGCAACAGGTTAAAAGAGATCAACGAACAATATTCACATTAAATGTAAAGATTCTGCTTCAGATTGATATTTATCATCACTGACACATGACGAGAAATTTGTTTTGCAGCAGCATAAAATAATAAATAAAAAATTAGATTGCAAACAATTGAGTTGGATTTCAAATTATTTGAATCAGTTTTCCATTGTATATTTAGTCTGCACCGATCACGCACTAAACACCATACAATATTCCTGATACATTAAACAGCTGATGTGATGCTGTTTCCATGACTTTTAGATGCCAAGATTTCACTTCATAATTGAACTTGCCTGAATTAACTAAGGCAGTCCCATATAATTAATGAAAGCATTTGGCCACAAGGTTTCTTTTGATATCAAATTATGAGCCATTCTTTTAGCCGTCATATTTTGGACCTAGCTTTGAATGGATCAAATACACATTTAAAACCTGATGCTGTAGACTGCAACATTTAGTGCAGAAATAACAGCATAAATGATATGTGTGCCCATCAAATCAGATGTATGCTGTGATTTCTCCTTTGATTAACTTAATCATACAGATGCAAAAACCTCATTTGGTGCTTTGAAGAAATGCAAAAGCAAAAAAAAAACAGAACCACAACATACAAAGAATTATTACTGAGCTATGTATGAACAAAAGGAATTATCCAGAATTCAATTGCATTGAATGTCCACAAAATCTAGTCTTTCTGTCAAGAAAATAAGCATCCACATCAAATAATTTCAAGTGATCTATTGCAAGCAGATATTTAATAGTATAATTTGAGCAAATTCCATCTATGTGAAATCATTTGAATTAGATGACCTTATTGATAATAACTTAGGCTGCAGTGTGCAGCAGAACAAAGATTAATTATGGTTGTACAATATAGGTAGTTATGGAATTACAGCGACATCATGTTCAGCCACTGCTTGTTCTTATTTCACTAAATATCCTGGACCCTGGATAAGACTCTGCAGAAAGAACTATTTTTAAAAGAAGTTGTTCCCCTTATTTCAGCCTTACAATGACACATACCTTTAGATAAATTATTTTGATCCATTACAAAAATAAATCTGTATTTTATTGTAATTAGTAGCTTCACAATTTGGCATTCACACTTTGAATAAAGTGCTATTCCAAACTGGTATTTGAGAGATTGAATGACAATATAATTAATAGGTGCTAGTATTTATATCCTTTTAATCGAGTGTAAGGTATTGCTTATAAGGAGAATATTAAGGCTACACTTATCCCTATATTTCTATACAATAAATAAGACTGAGAATTCTTCAAACCATCAGAACAGCTGTTCCATGTCTCTGTTTGGTGTCTAGCTGACATGAACCTGCTTTGCATTCTGATCTCCAGAACATTGATTAATGTGGTCTGGAGAGAGACTGTCAGAAGTGGCAGACTGAATCAAGGGATTTTTGTTCAACATCCAAATGACACAGAGCAGCAAGAGAATTAAATAGATTACTTACCAATGGCCTTTTGCCTGCAGATGAAGATGAGATTGCAAAGTTGTAAACCTCAATGTGATATTTCAGTGGATTAAGTATCCCTATGATTCTACTGTAGATTTTAATCATCATGCTTTTTTGATCTTAAGTGCTTTCGTTTGAGATCTGTGTGTTTATTGAAGCCCTCGCTGGAGCATCTCACAAGCATTTACCCACAGAGAAGTCACAAGCCATTGCTGAATGAGGAGAATAATGGGCTTCTTGCTATTTAATTAAAAAATTAAGCAGAAAAGCTTCAGTGTCAACATTCACAAGCAGTTAGTGTAGTTGAGTGCCACTATAATTGAGTTTACTTGCAAATGTTTACATGTGAGCTGCAGTAGATTCAGGTTCATTTTGCCTCACGCTGTTAATTTGGGATCTGAATCCATGCCCCTTGCTGATCTTTTCAATTTGGCAGAGTCATCTGGTAAGTTTATTTGGAAATAAAGTAGAACCAGAGCAGATTTGGCAATGTTCACAGAGAATTTACCATATTAGCATTCGTCTTGGATTTCGAAAACATTCCCTTCCTTCCTCTGAACCAGTGCCTGCAGAAATAAAAGAAAAATACAGAGCTCGGACTTGCCTGCCAAAGGACAATGAAGCCAATTCTTTTGTGT
This sequence comes from Mobula hypostoma, assembly GCF_963921235.1. Taxonomy (NCBI): domain Eukaryota; kingdom Metazoa; phylum Chordata; class Chondrichthyes; order Myliobatiformes; family Myliobatidae; genus Mobula; species Mobula hypostoma. Next base: position 142,975,889 of record NC_086099.1, read on the forward strand.
TATTTAAGCAGAAAGGGAATCACGTCTGGCTGGGGTTTGGCATTTGACTAACCACCAAAATCCAAATGTTGTTTTGTGAATTTTGACACTCTACAGTTGGTTTCACAAAAACTGGATCTTGCAATCTGCCGCATAAGTGAAATGCATGAAGTTACTTTATTTATGCAGTAAATACAAAATTAAAATAACCACATTAATTTATTGTAAGTTAAAATAACCTTAAATGCTAACAAAATAATGAACTGGTTTGCCCAGAAATTTAGTGGCATTTTTCTGCATAAGTTGCAGCATAAAATTAATCACAAGGCACTGTTGTAAAAATACTGTACTCCTGTATTTCTATAATATTATTATCAATTTTTTTTATTATTGTGAATATTAACAAAACACACTGAGAGTCCAGGGATGATAAGAAAGTTTTACTCATGAAATACTCAAATGGCATTTCCCCAGTGTGCTTGATTCAAGAATATGCAGTTATCACTCATTACAGCTACTCTATTTTAAAATAATCAATTGGTCAAACAGGAATGAGCTAGTAGCAAAAGGGTTCCAATTATCAGTTCCTAGACATTCAAGTTCTTGCACAAGGCATATGGATTTACATTCATGCACTTGGTGTTCACATGAACCAGCACAAAATCCCCCATTTTAGCATTTTAGACTTCAATTTTTGATGAAAATATTAAAGGCATTGTAGTGTATTGAATATTTCAAGAATATTGTAAATATATTGTTTGATTAAGCATTCTTTGTTGTTTACATAATTCATTTTGGATTTACGTAAAAGTACGTGAATGGCATACGTCATTATGGCACCACATCATGTGTGCGCCTCGCTAAAGTGAGAATGAAGTAGACACATTATTCTCAGTTTCTCTGAATTATTTTTATGTTTTGGAGTTACATAACATAACATAACAACATAACAACATTTGTATTCTGTACTCTGTCAAAAAGTAAACAAAATCATGCCCAAACAAAGAAGTAAGCTCTTGTTGTACCTCAAAATTACACATAGAGGTTGATTCCTTACAAAATGTTATCCACAAACAAGAGAAAATCTTCAGATGCTGGAAATCCAAGCAACACAAGAAAAATGGTGGAGGAACTCAGCAGACCAGATAGCATCCATGGAAAAGAGTGAAGAATTGACATTTCTGGTCAAGACCTGCCATCAGAACAGTCCTCGTGTAACATTTCATGAGTCCTGCTGAAGGGTCACAGCCCAAAATGTTGACTGTTGACTCTTTTTCATAGATGCTATCTGGCCTGTAGAGTTCATCAAGCAATGTTATGAAAATGTTATCCATGGTGACTTGCACCATTTCAGCAAACAACTTAATCAGGCAGGGAACTTGTAAGATAATACTCCGATCGTCAAGCATTATTAGCATCATAGCAAATGTTAAGTAATGCACACAAATGAGAAAGGTTCCCCTCTGTAAACTCTTTAGCAAGCTGGACTTGTAAAATTTGCGGTGCTTGTTGTGTAAGTAAGCAGCCTGACTTGTCACTGAGTAACCTATAGTAGTGCCAGTGCTCAGGTTCTAAGTTCAAAGTAAATTGCTTCACAATGCACATATATGTCAACATATACTACCTTGAGATTTATTTTCTTGCAAAAATTCACAGTAAATACAAAGAAACACAATAGAATCAATGAAAATGCACACATAACAGAGACAAACAACCAAAGAGCAACAAACTGCAAATACAAAAATAAGAAAAACAAAATAATAACAATGACCTGATAGAGGTGTATAAGATGATGAGAGACATTGATCGTGTGGATAGTCAGAGGCTTTTTCCCAGGGTTGAAATGGTTGCCACAAGAGAACACAGATTTAAGGTGCTGGGGAGTAGGTACAGAGAAGATGTCAGGGGTAAGTCTTTTACTCAGAGAGTGGTGAGTCTGTGGAATGGGCTGCTGGCAATGGTGGTGGAGGCAGATACAACAGGGTATCTTAAGGGACTTTTGGATAGGCACATGGAGCTTAGAAAAATAGAGGGCTATGGGTAAGCCTAGTAATTTCTAAGGTAGGGACATGTTCTGCACAACTTTGTGGGCACAGCTATACTGGTCCTGGGTCACCCCTTGCACTACACTTGGATCTCCTCAGACTCATTCTGAGAAGGAGGATGCAGGACCAACAGTTGAGATAAATTGAAGGCTTCTCAAACAAGGAGGTTCAAAGTTTCACTCTTGGACAAGCCATCCTGGCGAGGGACTAAGTGGTGATTAAAGATGAGTATTTGAAAAGATTAAGGACAGAATTGGACCACTCTTCTACACAGTAAAGATTGTATCTGATGCCATCTGGAGACGACACATCAATCAGTTGAGGAGAACAAAGTCAATTGTTGAAGACGAAAGGAGTCCAGAGCTGTCAGAACCACTTCCTGCAGTCCCAGTGTCAATACCTACAACCACCGTGGAGGAGGATCCGGAGCCCGGGATTTTTCACAGCTGCAAAACTCACCTTCCAAGCAGAGCGACCTCCTCCACTTGTCAGGAAAGACAATATCCCACAAGAGTAAGATATCCTCTACAGTGATTAAATCTTTAGGCCTGAATAGCATGACTTAAAATTTATTATGCTATGGATGTCTACATAGTAGTTGTAATACAATAGTATACTGTGTGTATATTATATATATGATGGTTAGAGAGCAATATGTTACATATCTGAGTTGGGATACATTCCATATTGAGTTAGAGTTTACAGCTAACCAGTGAGGAGTGTAGTGTATTTATTATTTCAGTAACATTTGAGTAATATTTTGAATATATTGTTTGATTAAGCTTTCTTTGCTGTTTGCATAATTCATTATGGGTTACATGTACGTGAATGGCATACATCATTATGCCACCGCGTCTTATGTGTGCACCTCACTAATAAAAAGGGGAATAAAAACTAACTAGACCTGTTTTTCCTGGCTCCTGTGTTTTTCTTTTAATTAGTTTCTGCAGTTACAAAATGTAACAGGCTTCATATTTAGACAAAAATAATTAAAATTTTATTCATTTTTTTCCTCCTCAGTTTAATCTTTCTTTTTAATCGCTCGGTGAATAATGTTCAGAAAACAAACAAGCATTTGCCCTGTTCATTCAGGAGTCCAGATGCCCATTTCATTCTGTGTTCTTATCATATCAGAATCTCAACAGATCACAAAGCGTTTTTTTCCCATATATATTTGGCATTGTATTCAGAACAAACATCGTGGGCTGTCCAGCCTGTTCCTGTGCCGCACTGTGTTTACATAACAAGACTTTTTAACACCATCAGTTCTGTCAGGTGCCCTGCTATGGCAAAATCTAGCCCTACCCCCAATAAGGAATACATAATAAATGCTATTTAAGCCTCTGTTAAATGTTCTATATAAATGATAATCCCTCACTAACAAGAAAGGCTTTACCCTCACTAACAAAAGAGGCTTTACCCTCACTAACAAGAGAGGCTTTAACCCCCTAACAAGAGAAAATCTGCGGATGCTGGAAGTCTGAGCAACGCACACAAAATGCTGGAGAAACTCAGCAGGCCAGGCAACATCTATGGAAAAGAGTAAACAGCCAACACTTCATGCCAAAACCCTTCAGCCATAGATGCTGCCTGGCCTGCTGAGTTCCTCCTGCATCTTGTGTGTGTTGCTTTAACCCACTAGTTAGATATGAGAAAACATAGTATCTTTAACACTAAAGGACTGGAGACCAAGAGCTTGACTTCCAAAGATGTACATACACCAGCATTATTTGTGTACTGCTGCTGCTCAGTGACTGAGGTTGGTGTGACCTTGATTCTGGAGTTAAAGTGATACAAACTAAACCCTTTCCTGTTGGTCCTTGGCCGGCTGGTGGCATCAGCAAAGGCTCCAGAGTTTGAATCCAGCCGGCTCCCTTGCACGCTTTCCATCCGTGCTGGGTTGAGCATCAAGCTAGCAATTCGGCCTCGTAAAATTAAGAAAGCCTGCTAAAAAAATGCCGTCATGACAGCATCCCGATGCCTCCACTCGGAGTTAAGGGCTTTCTTCTTCTGTTTGTCCTATAGATGATTTGCTTCCAGCATAAGCCTGTTGTAGGTGAGGACCCACCAACAGATTAACCCCAATATGGGACAATCTTCGGTATGGGATAATCTTTATGTTGTTTCCCCAAGGTTTTGCTGGGCTTCCACATACATTGTGGGAGACTTTGACAACAACCACATTTGGAAATCAAAGATATAACTCTCATGTTCAGATAAATAATAGTCACTAGGTCAAAGTACCAAGAAAGATACTTCCTGAAGGACTTATACCCCAAGCAAAACCAATCCTTACAAGAGTAAAGGTAATCAGAGGGATAGAAGAGGACATTCCTATTGACAATATTTGAAAATATTTTGATATTTTTAAATATATTGTGATTAGTTTGAAAGAATGGATTACAATTTTTAATTGTTAGGTTATAAGGGAAAACCAAAACCTTATCATATACAGGCAACAAGAAACATAATTTGAAGAAGGGTCTCAGCCCAAAACATCAACCATTTACTCTTTTCCATAGATGCTGTCTGACTTGTTCAGTTCCTCCAGAATTTTGTGTGTGTTTTGCTTAGGATTTCCAGCATCTACGTACTTTATCTTGTTTGTATATAATTTTTTGTTCATTGTTACTCCAGATGATTAGTTACTTCATACGTGACTTGTTTTTCTTTTGAACATCTATGGAATTTTAGTGACAGTTACCAGGATTGAAAGACCTGTCATTGAAAGGAGTGAAACGAGTGTTTAGTGACAGTTACTGGGACTGGTGGGTATGCGTTATAAGCAAAGATTGGATAGGCCGGGGCTTTGCTTCCCTTGGAGGGTAGAAGGCTGAAGAATACCCTAAATGAGGTACAGTATATAAAGTCATGAGGAGCATTGATGAGGTGAATGGTCACAGTTAGTAGGAGTGTCTATGCCCCCTTGTTTTAAGGGGGGCATATATGTAAGATGACAGGGGAATGATTTAAAGGAGTTTTAAGAGGTAACTGTATTCTGCACAAAGGGTGGTAGGAATATGGAATGAGCTGCCAAAGGAAATGGTAGAAGACAGTACAATTATTATACTTAAGACATTTGGACAGTAAGACCATTAAATAAAGGAGCAGAATTAAGTCATTTGGCCCATTGAGTCAGCTCCACCATTTCATCAATGCTTATCCATTTTTCCCCCTCAGCGCCAATCTCTTGCCTTCTCCGTATATACCTTCATGTCCAAACTAATCGAGAATCTATCAACATCTGCCTTAAATATACCAAATGGTTTGGCCTCCACAGCTGACTGTGGCAACAAATTCCACAGATTCACCATTCCCTGGCTAAAAAAATTTCTCCTCATCTTCATTCTAAAAGGATGTCCCTCTATTCAGAGGCTGTATCCTCTAGTCTTAGACACTCCCATCACAGGAAACATCCTCTGCACATCTATTCTATCAAGGCCTTTCAACATTCAATAGGTTTCAATTAGGTCACCCCTTATTCTTTTGAATTCCAGTGAGTAGACGCCCAGAGCCATCAAACACTCCTCATATGACAAATCTTTTAATCCCTGAATTACTTTTGTGAACCTTTGAACCCCCTCCAATGTCATCATATCCTTTCTTAGATAAGGGGACCAAAACAGCTCACAATACTCCAAGTGAGGCCTCACCAGTGCTTTATAAAGCCTCAACATTACATTCTTGCGTTAATATTCTAGTCCTCTCGAAATGAATGCTAACGTCACATTTGCCTTCCTCACCACAAACTCAACCTGCAAATTAACCTTTATGGGACCCTGCAAGAGGACTCCCAGGTACATGGATGGTGAGAAACATGGAGCAAATACAAGCAAATGAGACTAACTCAGGAATGTAACTTGTTCAGCATAGACACGTTGGGCACAAGGGCCCATTACTCTATAACATGAGAATCCTCTCCTGATATTTCCTTTGGATTCTAGAATAATGTTATTTTAATTGCATTAATTACTAGTAAAATGTCTTAAGTTTTTGTGCATATGAAAGCTCCTAATGTGAAATCCAAACTACACAACAATTAAAATCTAGAAAGTAGATGAACCCTTCTAATTACAATCTCTACAGTACTGCTGCTCCCTGGGGAATGATGAGGTGATAAACACATTCATTTGGCTTTTCTTAGGCAAGAGCTGATAATAAGGTGACAAGCGAAGGCCAAATATTTTCCTTATTCTGGATATTCTCCCAGAGTGAAATATGAGACAGCTCAATTCTGTTTTCATAATCTGCAAAAGTGATCAGATAACATTAGTATGCAATGAAAAATTGAGCAGTTTTTTAATTGACACACAGGAATTCCACATTGTTTTGCAACTCATATTTAAATATCAGAATTTATTTAATCAGCCTAACATGTGCGTGATGAAAGAATTTACTCTCATCCTCACACAACATACGCCCTTGCAGATGCTAATACTAATTATCCGGAGGGGTAAATATCAATTACTCATTATATTACCAGTAATATAATTTTTGAAAATAGATAAATAACATTTAGTTACTCTCAATACAGAGGCTAATAAATGTATTTATTAGAATTTTTAACAGTAAATTTATTCTCAACTAATGCATTACTGTTAGCTGCAGAACATGTAAGATTTCTGGCACTTTACAACAGGAATTCAGAATCAGCACTGAGATAAGTCATTTCAAACTGTAAACACAGCTGGCATATTTTTGCTTGAACAAGGTTTGTTCATAATGATTCTATAATTCATTTTGCCTCTTGGGTGTTCCATTCTACTGGAGGTTTTCCTTTTCTTTTCTCCCTTTCTCCTTTCCTATATCTGCAAATGTTTGAAACCTGTTGTATCTGAAATATTTTCCAATTTTGACAAGAAGAGCTCTGGTCTAAAATATAGGACTGATTTCTAGCCTGGAGGCAAGCTCCATGTGGAGTCATGGAATGTCCAGCAAAATATATTGGCTGGTATCCTTCCCAAGCTACAGACAGTTTGATTGACAAGAGATGACACAGGGGGAGTTGCTTCATGCAGTGATAACCTCGGTTAATGAGATTGAAGGATGTGAGTATAAGAGAGGAAGCTATCCAGCATTTAGGTAGAAGGAACTGGGACTTGAATCTAAATTGCATAGTATTATTTGGCATTGGTCAAGTGTGAGGACGAAGAATTCATAGAATCATGACATATGGAAAGAGGTCTTTCAGCCTGCTAAATCCATACTGACCATTGACACTAATCTTACACTAAGGGTGGGGTTCTGAGTTGGATGATCAGCCATGATCATAGTAAATGGCGGTGCAGGCTCAAAGGGCCGAATGGCCTACTCCTGCACCTATTTTCTATGTTTCTATGTTTCTATATTAATTTTATTCTTCCTTCACTCCCACCATCTTCCCCAAGATTCTGCCACTCACCTGCATACCAGTGGGAGATTACAGTGGCCAATTAACCTACAAAGCAGATGAACTTAGAGCATGGATCAATACGTGGAACTATGATATTGTGGCCATTACAGATACTGAGATGTCTCAGGGGTGGGAAATGTTGCTGAGTGTTCTGGGCTTTAGATGTTGCAAAAAGGACAGGGAGGGAGGCAAAAAGAGGTGGGAGAGTGGCATTGCTAATCAGGGATAGTATCATGGCTGCAGAAAAGGAGGAAGTCATGGAGAGATCATTTACTTAGTCTTGTGGGTGGAAGTCAGAAACAGGAAGAGGGCAATAACTCTACTTGGTGTTTTTTTATAGACACCCCCAATAGTAACAGAGACATTGAGGAGCAGATAGGGAGGCAGACTCTGTCAAGGTACAATAATAATAGGGTTGTTGTGATGGGTGATTTTAACTTTCCTAATATTTTCTGGCATCTACTTAGAGCAATGGGTTCAGATGGGGTGGAGTTTGTTAGGTGTGTTCAGGAAGGTTTCCTGACACAATATGTAGATATTGAGGAGAGGCTGCACTTGATGTGGTATTGGGAAATGAACCCGGAAAGGTGTCAGTTCTCTCGGTGGGGGAGCATTTTGGAGGTAGTGATCACAAATCTATCTCCTTTACCATAGAGCTGGAGAGGGATAGGCGCAGACAATTTGGGAAAACATTTAATTAGGGTAGGGGAAAATATGACATTATTAGGCAGGAACTTAGGAGTGTAAATTCGGAGCAGATGTTCTCACGAAAATGAATGACAGAAATGTAACAAATGTTCAGGGAACATTTGCATGGCGATCTACATAGGTACGTTCCATTGAGGCAGAGAAAGGATTGCAGGATAAAGATCATGGTGTGCAAATGAAGAAAATCTAGTTAAGAAGAAAAGAATAGCTTACGAAAGGTTCAAGAAACTAGGTACTGATAGAGTTCTAGAAAATTGCAAGATTGGCAGGAAGGAGATTAAGAATGAAATTAGGAGAGATAGAAGGGACCATGAGAAGGCCTTGGCAAGCCAGATTAAGGAAAACCCCAAGGCATTCTATAAGTATGTGAAGAGCAAGAGGATGAGCCATGTGAGAATAGGATCAATCATGTGCATGGAGCCAGAGGAGGTAGCAGAGGTACTTGATGAATACTTTGGTTCAGTATTCACCAGTGAAAAGGACCTTGGCAACTGTGGGGAAGACTTACAATGGATTGAAATGCTTGAGTGTACAGACATTAAGAAAGAGGATGTGCTGGAGCTTTTGAAAGGTATTAATTTAGATAAGTCACAATGACCAGACAAAATATACACCAGGCCATTATGGGAAGCGAAGGAGAAGATTGCTGAGCCTCTGGCGATGATCTTTGCACCATCAATAGGGGCAGGAAGAGTATCAGGGGATTGGAAGTTTGCAAATCTTGTTATCTGTTCTAGAAAGGGAGTAGAGATAACCCAGGAATTTATAGACCAGTGAGTCTTACTTCAATGGTGAGCAAGTTGTTGAAGATCCTGAGAGGTAGGATTTATGAGCATTTGGAGAGACATAACCTGATTAGGGATAGTTCAGCATGGTTTTGTCAAGGACAGGTCATGCCTTACGATGTCACAATGGGATGCTGGAAACAGACCCAAATGCAAGACACAGACACTGAAGTACAAGGAACAGGACTTGACTAGAGTAGGGACGTGATAGGATTCAGGCAAGGAGCAGGGACAAGAACGCAGAGTTGGGCTAGGGAAAGTGGGACCAGGACTAGGAACCATGGACTAGGAGACAAGGCTTAGACTCTGAGCCTGAGACTGGACAAGGACACAGAACCTGGGTCTTGCCTCGGGCTCGGACCCAAGGACCAGGCAAGGACATGACATGGCTTGCGGCTGGGGTCTTGGGTCTTGAGCTTGGCTTGGGATCCTCAAGGCTTGGGGGTCTTGGGTCTTGAGCTTGGCTGCAGGCTGGGGTCTTAGGTCTTGAGCTTGGTTTGGGATCCTCGAGGCTTGGGTTCTTGGAGCTTGAGCTTGGCTTGGGATCCTCGACGCTTGGGGTCTTGGGTCTTGAAATGCAGAGGCTGATAACTCGGAGGCTGGAGCTGAGAGACAGACTGGGAACTGAACATCAACACAGAGCAAGTACTTATCCTTCGACAATCCAGGACTCATCTTTAACACAACACAAACATGAGACAGGACAGAACACAGACATAGAGTCAGGACTTATCCTACGACAAGCCAGGACTCAACTTCATCTCCACACCAAGGTGGGACAGGTCTCTCCATCAGGTAATAGCAGAACAGCTAGACTTACCCAACAGAGGTAAGGACAAGACAAGACAGGTCCCCCTGCAGGGCAATGGCAAAACGGCCTGGCTTACCCCACGGAGGCAAGGACAAGAAGAGACAAACACCAAAGAACAACAAACAGTTCCATCTCTGTTCCGGGGAAGCTCCGGTCTCAGTTCAGCCAGCAACTTCAGCTGGCTACAGAAACAGCCAGATCCCTACCTAGCTTAGAGTAGCTGGCAGCCACTCAACTGGCCCAGAAAACAGCCAAATCCATACCACAAAGACTACACCAATGAGTGGCAACAAGGCTCCATGAAGCAGTAGTCCTCCAGCCAGGCCTAGAGATCACAAATAGTTTCACTAGCTTTCTATCAGCAGGTTGCTCTAAGGGGGCCTGACCAGACAAACCAGCAAGCCACACTCAATTCCAAGGTTACTTACATTGCAAGTCCCAAAGATGGGAATCAGGTGCCTTTGATTTAGTCAAACAAGGGACAGCTGGAAGACCCGGAGTCCTGAGTCCATGGACCGGACCGTGAACCGGAATGCGGACTTCACAGACCGGACTATGACATACGAGCCCGATTGAATTCTTTGAGGATGTAATAAAACACTTTAATGAAGGTTGAGCAGTGGATATAGAGTATATGGATTTTAGTAAAGCATTAAATAAGGTTCCCCATGCTAGGCTCATTCAGAAAGTAATGAAGCATGGATCCAAGGGGACCTTGCTTTGTGGATCCAGAACTGGCTTGCCCACAGAAGGCAAAGGGTGTTGTAGGTGGTTCATATTCTACATGGAGGATGGTGACCAGTGGTTTTCCACAGGGATCTGTTCTGGGACCCCTCTTCTCTGTGATTTTTATAAATGATCTGAATGAAGAAGTGGAAGGATAGGTCAGTATGTGTGCTGATGAGACAAAAGTTGGCTGTGTTCTGGATAATCAGGAGGGTTGTCAGGGGTTACATTGGGACATCAATAGGATGCAGAATTGGGTAAAGAAGTGGCAGATGGAGTACAACCCAGATAAATGTGAAGTAGTTCATTTTGGTAAGTCAAATTTGAAGACAGAATACAATATTAATGGTAAGACTCTTGGCATTGTGGAAGATCAACGAGATCTTGGGGTCCGTGTCCATAGGATACTCAAAGCCACTACGCAGGTTGACAGTGTTGCTGAGAAGGCATATGGTGTGTTGGCCTTCATTAACCATGAGATTGAGTTCAAGGGCCGTGAGGTAATATTAAAGCTATATAAGACCCTAGTTAGACCCCACTTGGAGTACTGTGTTCAGTTCTGGTCACCTCACTACGGGAAGGATGTGGATACTATAGAGAGAGTGCAGTGGAGATTTACAAGGATTTTGCCTGGATTAAAGAGCATGCCTTATGAGAATAGGTTGGGTGAACTTGGCCTTTTCTCCTTGGAGCATCGAAGGATGAGTGGTGACCTGATAGAGGTGTATAAGATGATGAGGGGCATTGCTCATGTGGATAGTCAGAGGCTTTTTCCCAGAGCTGAAATGGCTAACATGAGGCGGCATAGTTTTAAGGTGCTTAGAAGTAGGTACTGAGGGGATGTCAGGGGTAAGTTTTTCCACACAGAAAGTAGTGTGTGTGTGTACTGCCAGTGACGGTGGTAAGGACGGATAGAATAGGATCTTTTAAGTGACAATTAGATAGGTACATGGAGCTTAGAAAAATAGAGGCTATGCAGTAGGGAAATTTCTAGGCAGTTTCTAAAGTAGGTTACATGGTCGACACAACATTGTGGGCGGAAGGGGCTGTAATGTGCTGTAGATTCCTATGTTCTAATTCCACACATCAAAGTCAGTCCAGTATATTGCAGTATGCACAAGAATATGTATGCATAGACACAATAAAGATCTTAATTGCAGCACCATCACAGGCACATAGCATCATAGGAGCAGTATTCACAAGAAAAACATAAACTGAGCATACATTGTGGACATTTTCTCAGGACCTGAATCAGTTTTATTGTTACTGTTATATTTGACATGAAATTTGTTGTCTTATAGCAGCAATACTGTCCAAAGATGCAAAATTTATATAAATTACAAAATAAGTAAATAGTGCAAAAAAGAGGAAGAGTGAGGCAGTGTTGTGCTTATGAACCATTCAGAAATCTGATAGCACAGGGGAAGAAACAGTACCTAAAATATTGAATGTAGGTGCTGTAAATCTTCAGGCTCCTGGACTTCTTTCATGATGGTATTAGTGAGATGAGGGCATGCTCTGGATAGTGAGGCTCCTTCATGATGCATGTCACCCTCTTGAGGCACCGCTGTTTGAAGATGTCATTGATGGTGAGGAGGATTGTGCCCTTCATGGAGCTGGCTGAGTTTACAACCCTCTGCAGCCTCTTACCAACCTGTGCATCGGTGCCTCCATACCAAGCTATGATGCAACCAGCACTGGTATAAGATGGTACTGGTGAAGCTCTGTAACTACTGGCTGGTGGCTAACAAAACGAAGATAGCAACTAAATACTTTGTTAACCACACTTTTTCTGGCAAATGATCATTGCAAATAATAGTCTGTAACCTCCCTTTGGAGTTGTAGATGATTCAAAGTGGCAGAACCAAGGCAAGGCAAGGCGGCAGGCCTGTCAGTGAGAGCGTGGAAGAGTGTAAAAGGTCGGACACAGGCCAAATTGAAGCAGTGGACTTAACATGATGCTTGGACTGCAATTTACAGGCCAGATCAAGGCAGAGAAGTCCGGTGTATCCAAACGACAGAACCCACTGTTCAGACAAATATTTGAGCACCGGACCAGACTTAAAAGGTCAGGATGGTGAGGAGCGAGCTGGTTCAGATCACTGCTCAAATCAGCAGAACTTGATGTTTGGATGGAGAGATATGAGTCAGGCTAGATTGAAAAGGTCAAGGTATCGGGGCCCAAGGCAAGGTACAGGCCAATTAGATCGCTGCCTCACAATGTTGACTTGGCTCCACACTGAACTATCGGTCTTGGACTCTCTCTGCTGACTTCAGTTCAGAAATACTATTTGCTTGTGGTTACTGTTTGCACATTAGGTGTTCGACAGTCATTTTTATGGGCTGTATTATTCTTTCATTTTCTTATGGTATAATGTGTTTTTTTATTCTCTACACGTTGGGTATGAGACAGATATATATATATATTTATAGGGTTTGTTTTTGTGTTTTCTTGTTTCATGGCTCCCTGTTGGGAGACAAATCTGAAGATTGTATGATAGCAGCATCACCTATGGAATAGAGTACAGCTGACGTTTTGGCCAGAACCTGAACTGTCGACCGTACTTTTCCATAGATGCTGCCTGGCCTGCTGAGTTCCTCCCTCATTTTGTGCGTGTTGCTCCGATTTCCAGCATCTGCAGATTTTCTCTTGGTGGTATAATGTATACATACTTTGATAATAAATGTACTCTGAACTTTGAGAATGCTCTCCACCATGCAGCTGCAGAAAGTTGCAAAAGTACTTATTGACTTACCAAATCTCCTCAGACTCCTTACGAAGTCTCTTCTCATGATTGCATCAAAATGTTGGGCCCAGCACAGAAACTCAGAGATGTTGATGCCCAAGAACTTGAAGCTGCTCACCGTTTCAACTGTTGGCACCTCAATGGGTCTGATTTGATTCTCACGATTTCACAGTCAATTCTTTAATCTTGCTAACAGTGAGTGCAACTTTGTTGTTGTGATGTCACTCAATGAAACAACCAATCTCACTCCTGTACGCCTCCTCATCACCATCTGAGATATTAACCAGCAACGATTGTGTCATCTGCAAACGGTGACAAAGAATACAATTAGAACAAAAAATGTCCATATTAATCTAAAGTGATCAAAGAGATCATAGTGGTGCTAAACTATACTGATTAGGGTTGTGCAAGAACTGGATGGCTGAAGGGAACTACTCTAGCTGCTCGTGAACTTGATGGTGTGGGACTTCAGGCTTCAGTACCTCCTGCCCTATGTTAGCTACACAAAGACGGCATGTCTTGGATGGTGGGAACCTTTGGATGATATAGGTTGGCTCCTTGAGCCAGCCCATTTTGAGACCTTGGGATAGAACATAGAAACTTGCAGCAAATTATGGGTCCTTCGGCCCTTTGGTTGTGCCAACCATATAACCTACTCTAGAAACTGCCTAGAATTTCCCTAGTGCATAGCCCTCTACTTTTTGAAGCTCCATGTACCTACCTAAGAGGCTCTTAAAAGACCCTATTGTGTCTGCTTCCACCACCGCCGCCGGCAGTGCATTCCACACACTCACCACTCCCTGTGTGAAAATCTTACCACTGACATCCCCTTGGTACCTATTTCCAAGCACCTTAAAACTAGGCCTGCTCGTGTTAGTCACTTTAGCCCTGGGAAAAAGCCTCTATCTATCCACACAATCAATGTCCCTCATCACCTTATACATCTCTATCAGGTCACCTCTCATCCTTCGTCACTCCAAGGAGAAAAGGCCAAGTTCACTCAACCTATTCTCATAAGCCATGCTCCCCAATCCAGGCAACATCCTTGTAAATCTCCTCTGCACTCTTTCTATAGCATCTACATCCTTCCTGTAGTGAGGTGACCAGAAATGAACACTGTACTCCAAGTGGGGTCTGACCACGGTCTTATATAGCTATAACGTTACCTCATGGCTCTTGAACTCAGTCCCACAGTTGAAGGCCAACATACCATACGCCTTCTTAACAACACTGTCAACCTGCACAGCAGCTTTGACTGTCTTGTTGACATGGACCCCAAGATCTCTCAGATCCTCTACACTGCCAAGAGTCTTACCATTTATATAATATTCTGTCTTCAAATTGGACCTACCAAAATGAACCACTTCACACTTATCTGCCACTTCTCAGCCCCATTCTGCATCTCATCAAAGTCCTGCTGTAACTTCTGACAACCCTCTAGACTATCCACAACACCCGCAACCTTTGTGTCATCAGCAAACTTACTAATCCACCCTTCTACTTCTTCAACCAGGTCAGTTATAAATATCACAAAGAGGAGGGGTCACAGAACAGATCCCTGTGGAATACCACTGGTCACCAACCTCCATACAGAACATGAACCATCTACAATACCCTTTGCTTTTCATGGGCAAGCCAGTTCTGGATCCACAAAGCAAGGTCTCTCGGATTCCATGCCTCCTTACTTTCTGAAGGAGCCTTGCATGGGGAACCATATTGAATGCCTTACTGAAATCTATGTATACTACATCTACTGCTCTATATTTATCAATGTGTTTTGTTGCATCGTCAAAGAATTCAATCAGGCTCATCAGTCATGACCTGCCCTTGACAAAGCCATGTTGACTATCCCTAATCAGATTATGTCTCCATAAATCCTGCCTCTCAGGATCTTCTCCAACAACTTACCCACAACTGAAGTCAGACTGACTGGTCTATAATTTCCTGGGTTACCTCTACTCCTTTTCTTGAACAAGGGAACAACATCTGCAACCCTCTAATCCTTTGGTACTGCTCCTGTCCCTTCTGATGATGCAAAGATCATCGCAAGAGGCTCAGCAATCTCCTCCCTTGCTTTCCACTGTAGCCTGGGGTACATCTCATCCAGCCCCGGTGATTCATCTAACAGTGCTTTTCAAAAGTTCCAGCATATCCTCTTTCTTAATTTCTATATGCTCAAGCATTTCAGTCCTCTGTAGGTCATCCCCACAATTGCCAAGGTCTTTTTCCCTGGTGAATATTGAAGCAAAGAATTCATTAAGTACCTCCACTACTTCCTCCGACCCCATGCACACGTTTCCACTATCGCACCTGATTGGTCCTATTCTCATGCAGCTAATCCTCTTGCTCTTCATATACTTGTAGAATGCCTTGTGGTTTTCTTTAATCCTGCTCACCTAGGCCTTCTCATGGCTCCTTCTGGCTCTCCTAATTCCATTCTTAGGCTCCTTCCTAGCAAACTTGTAATTTTCTGGAGCCCTAACAGTCCTTACTTTCTTGAACCTTTCGTAAGCTTTTCTTCTCTTCTTGATTAGATTTTCTACATAATTTGTACACCATGGTTCTTTAACTCTACCATCCTTTCCCTGCGTCAATGGAACATACTTATGCAGAACTCCAACATTTGCCACATTTCTGCCGTGCATTACCCTGAGAACATTTGCTCCCAATTTATGCTCCCAAGTTCCTGCCTAATAACTCCCTACCCAAATTAAATATTTTCCTAAATTATCACATTATGTCACTTTAGTGTTTCTTTTTGCACTCATTCATTGCATTCATTCAAATGACAATAAACTAATCCAAACCTGAATCTGTATCTGATTTTGTAGAGGAGAACTCCGTATAAGCAGAGGAGGGACCATGCAAAATTGGAAGCATCGGTAAGACTCTGTTTCACCTGAAAATAATGTCGGGACACTGGGTAGTTTAATCTCATACAGTTGTTATATGTATGAATACAATTGGAGGAGGAGAGGTCTTCGTTGATTGACTGAAAATGATGCCTAAATGCAAGAGTTGTACGGTTTCTGGAGTTAGAGCTGCACTGGAAGTGCAGGAAATGACAGGGGATGATTATGTGAATGTATGTGATAAAGAAGCTGAAAGATAAGGGAAGGAGAGAATGACTGAAAACACAAGTATGGATGCAGTCAAGGGCACTGTCAGCTATTGTGAAGAAGAATGCTTTGTCGAGGCAAAAGGACAATACAATGGAAACACGAAGATGACAGGTTACATTCCCAGAGGAGATGACACAAAGACAAGCAAACTGAGAGTACAAAATGGAGACCTTTATGAGAACTAGTGTGGGAGGAATGGTTGTTAGCTGGATATGACAATCAGTAAATGTCAAATAAGTACTGGTCGGCCTTTGGTCAAATACAGAAGATAAGTCAAGTAAGGGAAGGGCAGAATCAAGGATGACCACATGGAAGTGAAGAAAAAGCAGAAATCAGTTATGTTGTTGACATTTTCTAGCTCGGGGCATGAGAAGCATGTAGCACTGATACAGTCATTAAAATACCAGCATACAAGTTGAGGTAGGAGAGCAGAACAGGAATGCAGCAAATTGTGCTCCACATATCACTACAAAGACAGAAGCATAGCTTAGACTCAGAGGACTTCACATCAGTGCATTTTTATGAAGTCATGAGATTTTTAATGTGAGAACAAGTTGAGCCAGGTAGAGGAGAATGATAGTGAGTAGAAATAGGGTTGGTCTCATCCCTTTCCTGGAAGAAATGTTTTAATAAAATCCCATCAACCTGCAAAGTTAACTCCAATTATTGTTTCATCAGTGTTGCCTGTGCTTCTGAGTATATCTACTTTTTGATGTTTTATTTGTTTCTGTTCCTGTATTTTTTTTCCTTTTAGCAACCTTACTAATTACATAACTAAAAAGTTTTGTAGTTCACACCTATGGCTTTGAAGATGACTCTCACTGTGAATCTGGACATTATTTTAACACACCTTTTGAAAGGAGAAATTTACATGACAAAGAACAATTACTGTCATAAAGTAAAGGTATATGGGTGCAACAGAGATGCTGAAACATGTGATGACCTACAGGTGGCATTGATTGTTACTCAAGCCCTGTAGTGGGCAATAAAATGCCTTAACCGCACAAATACCTTCTACTGGTATACAGTATAGTAATAGTCACAAGTAACAGAGACCTGTATTGCTACAGTATAAAGTGATGTATAGAATCCCTTATTGTGGCATATATAGCAAAAAAATGACGTGCAAAGAATGAATAAGTAATAAAGAAATTCAAAAACCTTTATTCACATAAGGTCTATGCACTTGTAAAACACTGTCAAATTATCACAGTTGCTGAATTGACATAAACTACATTAACAAATCGTGACTGCACTCATGATGTCAGAAAGAAAGATTTCACTGACAGATTTTCTTTCAATTCTTGACAGATCACTTACTGTGAACAACTGCAGGTATGTCATTTATCAACCAGCATACTGAAGAGTTTTAGTTTAGCCTATGAATATAAAACAACCAGGTTAGGTTATTTGATTTCCTAAATCTTCCATTCAATATTCTCCACTGTATTCAGCCTCAAGCCTTTCTGCTCTTGTAGTTGTGCTTCAATTCACTGTTTCTTTTAAAGTAATTTTTGCAAGCATTTAGTTGAATTGCTGCAACGTAGACATGTAAACTTCCCTGGATCCCCCTCTAAATCAGGGGTTCCCAACCTTTTTTATGCTAGAAAGCTTTACCATTAACCGAGGGGTCCGTGCACCTCATTTAGGGGACCGATGATCTAAAGACATTCAATGTAATCCAAGTCAAGCGCCTTCACTCCATCTGTAACTATCTGTAACTCCCCGGAGGCCAATCATTTTAATTCCAACCCCCATTCCCATTCCGACATGTCAGTCTATGGCCTCCTCTACTGCCAAGATGAGGTCACTCTCAGGTTGGATAAGCAACCACCTCATATTCACTGTAAAGCAGAGGATCTTAGAGTGTGGATCAGTACTTGGAGCTATGGTGTGGTGGCCATTACAGAGACTTGGATGGATCAGGAGCAGGAATGGTTACTTAGAGTGCCAGGATTTAGATGTTTCAGAAAGGACAGGGAGGGAGGCAAAAAAGGTGGAGGCGTGGCACTGTTGATCAGAGATAGTGTGAAGGCTGCAGAAAAGGAGGAAGACATGGAGGGATTGTCTACGGAGTCTCTGTGGATGGAAGTTAGGAACAGGAAGGGGTCAATAACTCTACTGGGTGTTTTTTATAGACCACCCAATAGTAACAGGGACATCGAGGAGCAGATAAAGAGACAGATTCTGGAAAGGTGTAATAATAACAGGGTTGTTGTGGGAGATTTTAATTTTCCAAATATCAATTGGCATGTCCCTAGAGTGAGGGGTTTAGATGGGGTGATCTTTGTTAGGTGTGTTCAAGAAGGTTTCTTAACACAATGTGTAGATAAGCCTACAAGAGGAGAGACTGTACTTGATCAGATATGGGAAAGTAAACCTGGTCAGGTGTCAGATCTCTCAGTGGGAGAGCATTTTGGAGATAGTGATCACAATTCTATCTCCTTTACCTTAGCATTGAAGAAGGATAGGAACAGACACATTAGGAAAGCATTTAATTGGAGTAAGGGGAAATATGAAACTATCAGGCGAGAACTTGGAAGCATAAATTGGGAACAGATATTCTCTGGGAAATGTATCGAAGAAATGTGGCAAATGTTCAGGGGATATTTGCATGTTGTTCTGCATAGGTACATTCCAATGAGACAGGGTAAGGGAAAGGATGGTAGGGTACAGGAACCATGGTGTACAAAGGTGTTTGTCAATCTAGCCAAGAAGAAAAGAAGAGCTTATGAAAGGTTCAAAAAACTAGGTAATGATAGAGATCTAGAAGATTATAATGCTAGTAGGAAGGAGCTTAAGAAAGAAATTAGGAGAGCCAGAAGGGGCCATGAGAAGGCCTTGGCAGACAGGATTAAGGAAAACCCCAAGACATTCTACAAGTAGGTAAAGAGCAAGAGGATAAGGCATAAAAGAATAGGGCCTATCAAGTGTGACAGTGAAAAAATGTGTATAGAACCGGAGGAGATAGCATAGGTACTTAATGGGTACTTTGCTTCAGTATTCACTACGGAAAAGGATCTTGGCGATTGTAGGGATGACTTACAGCAGGCTGCAAAACTTGAGCATGTAGATATTAAGAAAGAGGATGTGCTGGAACTTCTGGAAAGCATCAAGACGGATAAGCCACCGGGACCAGACGAGATTTACCCCAGGCTACTGTGGGAGGCAAGGAAGGAGATTGCTGAGCCTCTGGCAATGATCTTTGCATCATCAATGGGGACAGGAAAGTTTCCAAAGGATTGGAGGGTTGTGGATTTTGTTCCCTTATTCAAGATAGAGAGTAGAGATAGCCCAGGAAATTATAGACCAGTAAGTCTTACTTCACTGGTTGGTAAGTTGATGGAAAAGATCCTGAGAGGCAGGATTTATGAACATTTGGAGAGGCATAATATGATTAGGAATAGTCAGCATGGCTTTGCCAAAGGTAGGTTGTGCATTACGAGCCTGATTGAATTTTTTGAGGATGTGACTAAACACATTGATGAAGGTAGAACAATAAATGTAGTGTATATGGATTTCAGCAAGGCATTTGATAAGGTACCTCATGCAAGGCTTATTGAGAAAGTAAGGAGGTATAGGATCCAAGGGGACATTACTTTGTGGATCCAGAAATGGCTTGCCCACAGGAGGCAAAGAGTGGTTGTAGATGGATCATATGCTGCATGGAGTTCGGTGACCAGTGGTGTGCCCCAGGGATCTGTTCTGGGACCCCTACTCTTTGTGATTTTTATGAATGACCTGGATGAGAAAGTGGAGGGATGGGTTAGTAAATTTGCTGATGATACAAAGGTTGGAGGTGTTGTGCATAGTATGGAGGGCTGTCAGAGGTCACAGTGGGATATTGATAGGATGCAAAACTGGGCTGCAAAGTGGCAGATGGGATTCAACCCAGATAAGTGTGAGGTGGTTCCATTTGGTAGGTCAAATATGAAGACAGAATATGGTATTAATGGTAAGACTCTTGGCAGTGTGGAGAATCAGAAGGAAATTGGGGTCTGAGTCCATAGAACACTCAAAGCTGCTGCGCAGGTTGACTCTGTGGTTAAGAAAGTGTATGGTGTATTGGCTTTCATCAATCATGGGATTGAGTTTAGGAGCTGAGAGGTAATGTTGGAGCTGTATAGGACCCTGGTCAGACCCCACTTGGAGTACTGTGCTCAGTTCTGGTCGCCTCACTACAGGAAAGATGTGGAAACCATAGAAAGAGTGCAGAGGAGATTTACAAGGATGTTGCCTGGATTGGGGAGCATGCCTTATAGGATGAGTGAATGCGGCCTTTTTTCCTTGGAGCGACAGAGGCTGAGAGGTGACCTGATAGTGGTGTATAAGATGATGAGAGGCATTGATCATGTGGATAGTCAGAGTCTTTTTCCCAGGGCAGAAATGGCCTGCATGAGAGGGCACAGTTTTAAGGTGCTTGGAAGTAAGTACAGAGGAGATGACAGGGGTAAGTTTTTTTTACGCAGAGGGTGGTGAGTGTGTGGAATGGGCTGCCGGCGACGATGGTGGAGGTGGATATGATAGGGTCGACTCCTGGACATGTACATGGAGTTTAGAAGAATAGAGGGCTATGCATAACCATAGGTATTTTCTAATGTAAGGACATGTTCAGCACAGCTTTGTGGGTTGAATGGCCTGTATTGTGCTGTAAGTTTTCTATGCTTCTATGTATTCCGTCTGAGTAGCCTCTGGCCTGACATCATGAACATTGATAAAGAACATAGAACAGTACAGCACAGGAAAAAGGTCCTTCGGCCCGCAATTTTGTGCTGGACCAATTCAATTAATAATCAAATGGCTAACTACACGAATCTGCCTAAAAATGCCTATTTCCCTCACATTCATGTGCGCATGTCTTGAAAGTTTCTGATGTTTCTGCCTCTACCACCAACCCAAGCAATGCAATCCAGGCACCTACCATTCTCTGTGTAAAAAAACCTGCCCCTCACATCTCCTTTGAAACTACCTCCTCTCACCTTAAATGCTGTATTAGATATTTCAATCCTTGTAAAAGATATTGTCTGCCTACTCTATCTATATCTCTCATAATCCTATATCCTGCATCAGATCTCCACTCAACCTTCATTGTTTCAGAGAAAACAACCCAAGTTTGTTCAACCTCTTGTTGTAGCACATGCCCTCTAACTCAGGCAACATCCTGGTAAACCTCTTCTGCACCCTCTTCAAAGCCTTAACATCCTTCCTATAATGGTGTGACCAGAACTGTGAGCAATACTCTAAATGTGACCTAACAAGAGTTTTATAAAGCTGCAACATAACTTCCTGATGTTTGAACCCAGTGCCTCAACTAAAAAAGACAAGCCTGCCATAAGCCTTCTTAAACACTCAATCAACCTAAGTAGCCACTTTAAGGGAGCAATGAACTTGGACCCAAGACCCCTTACACCCTGCTCATCAACATTGTTAAGGATCTTGCTCTTAACAGTGTACTGCCTCTTTCTATTTGACCTACCAAAATGCAACGTTTCATATTTAGCCAAGTTGAACTCCATCTGCCATTCCTCCTCCCATATCTACAACTGATCTATATCCTGTTGTATTCTTTGCCAATCTTCTATACTAACCACAACATCACCATTCTTCATATCTGCAAACTTACTAACCCACCCATCTACTTTTTCATCCAGGTCGTTTATATACATCACAAGCAGCAGAGGTCCCAATACAGACCGTTGAGGAACACAACTACTCACAGGCCTCTAGCTAGAATAAGTTGCTTTGACCAACACCCTCTGACTTCTGTGAAAAAGCCAGTGCTGAATCCAAGTGGCCCATTCACCAAGGATCCCGTGCATCCTATTCCTCTGGATGAGTTTCCCATGAGTGATCTTGTCAAACGCCTTACTAAAATCCACGTAGACGACATCCATACCTCTAACTTCATCGATCAGCCTTATCACCTGTTTAAAAATCTCAATCAAGTTAGTAAGACATGACTTGCCCCACACAAAGCCATGTTGGCTCTCCCTAATTATATAACCATATAACAATTACAGCACAGAAACAGGCCATCTCGGCCCTTCTAATCCGTGCCGAACTCTTACTCTCACCTAGTCCCACCAACCTGCACTCGGCCCATAACCCTCCATTCCTTTCCTGTCCATATACATATCCAATTTAACTTTAAATGACAACATCGAACCTGCCTCAACCACTTCTGCTTAGTCTTTAACCACATCATGCTGTTTAAACAGAGAGGCAAGAAAGATTGCAGATGCTGGACATGTGGAGCAATACACAAGAATCTGGAAGAAATCCACCGGTCAGGCAGCATTCAGGGAGGGAAATGGACAGTCAGTATCCCAGGTCAAGACCACCCATCAGGCTCTGTCTCTATCTCTCTGATGAAGTGTCTTGATCCAAAACCTCGGCCATCCCTTTACCCTCATAGATGCTGCTTGACATATTGAGATCCTCTAGCATTTTACACCCAGTGGCCATTTTGCATCTGTACACCAGCTCGTAAATGCAAATTAGGCCATGATTTTCCAAATACTCATAAATACTATCCCTAAGATTCGCTCCGTAACTTCCCTACCAATAACATGAGACTCGCTAGTCTACAGTTTCCTGGTTCCCTTCTTGAATAATGGAACAAAATTAGCCACTCGCCAGTACTCCTGGACCTCTCCTATGGCTGAAGATATTGGTCCAGGTCCCAGCAATCTTTTCTCTTCCCTCTCTCAGTAACCTAGGGTACTGTATACCCCATCAGCCCCTGGGGACATCCATCATGTGTGCAATAAAGGAACAGCAGTTATAATGGGTGACTTCAATCTACATGTAGACTGGGTGAACCAAATTGGTAAAGGTGCTGAGGAAGAGGATTTCTTGGAATGTATGCGGGATGGTTTTTTGAACCAACATGTCGAGGAACGAACTAGAGAGCAGGCTATTCTGGACTGGGTTTTGAGCAATGAGGAAGGGTTAATTAGCAATCTTGTCGTGAGAGGCCCCTTGGGTATGAGTGACCATAATATGGTGGAATTCTTCATTAATATGGAGAGTGACATAGTTAATTCAGAAACAAAGGTTCTGAACTTAAAGAGGGGTAACTTTGAAGGTATGAGACGTGAATTAGCTAAGATAGACTGGCAAATGACACTTAAAGGATTGACGGTGGATATGCAATGGCAAGCATTTAAAGGTTGCATGGATGAACTACAACAATTGTTCATCCCAGTTTGGCAAAAGAATAAATCAAGGAAGGTAGTGCACCCGTGGCTGACAAGAGAAATTAGGGATAGTATCAATTCAAAAGAAGTAGCATACAAATTAGCCAGAGAAAGTGGCTCACCTGAGGACTGGGAGAAATTCAGAGTTCAGCAGAGGAGGACAAAGGGCTTAATTAGGAAGGGGAAAAAAGATTATGAGAGAAAACTGGCAGAGAACATAAAAACGGACTGCAAAAGCTTTTATAGATATGTAAAAAGGAAAAGACTGGTAAAGACAAATGTAGGTCCCCTGCAGACAGAAGCAGGTGAATTGATTATGGGGAGCAAGGACATGGCAGACCAATTGAATAATTACTTTGGTTCTGTCTTCACTAAGGAGGACATAAATAATCTTCCAGAAATAGTAAGGGACAAAGGGTCCAGTAAGATGGAGGAACTGAGTGAAATACATGTTAGTAGGGAAGTGGTGTTAGGTAAATTGAAGGGATTGAAGGCAGATAAATCCCCAGGGCCAGATGGTCTGCATCCTAGAGTGCTTAAGGAAGTAGCCCAAGAAATAGTGGATGCATTAGTGATAATTTTTCAAAACTCGTTAGATTCTGGACTAGTTCCTGAGGATTGGAGGGTGGCTAATGTAACCCCACTTTTTAAAAAAGGAGGGAGAGAGAAACCGGGGAATTATAGGCCGGTTAGCCTAACGTCGGTGGTGGGGAAACTGCTGGAGTCAGTTATCAAGGATGTGATAACAGCACATTTGGAAAGCGGTGAAATGATCGGACAAAGTCAGCATGGATTTGTGAAAGGAAAATCATGTCTGACGAATCTCATAGAATTTTTTGAGGATGTAACTAGTAGAGTGGATAGGGGAGAACCAGTGGATGTGGTATATTTGGATTTTCAAAAGGCTTTTGACAAGGTCCCACACAGGAGATTAGTGTGCAAACTTAAAGCACATGGTATTGGGGGTAAGGTATTGGTGTGGGTGGAGAATTGGTTAGCAGACAGGAAGCAAAGAGTGGGAATAAACGGGACCTTTTCAGAATGGCAGGCGGTAACTAGTGGGGTACCGCAAGGCTCAGTGCTGGGACCCCAGTTGTTTACAATATATATTAATGACTTGGATGAGGGAATTAAATGCAGCATCTCCAAGTTTGCGGATGACACGAAGCTGGGTGGCAGTGTTAGCAGTGAGGAGGATGCTAAGAGGATGCAGGGTGACTTGGATAGGTTGGGTGAGTGGGCAAACTCATGGCAGATGCAATTTAATGTAGATAAATGTGAAGTTATCCACTTTGGTGGCAAAAATAGGAAAACAGATTATTATCTGAATGGTGGCCGATTAGGAAAAGGGGAGGTGCAACGAGACCTGGGTGTCATTATACACCAGTCATTGAAAGTGGGCATGCAGGTACAGCAGGCGGTGAAAAAGGCGAATGGTATGCTGGCATTTATAGCGAGAGGATTCGAGTACAGGAGCAGGGAGGTACTACTGCAGTTGTACAAGGCCTTGGTGAGACCACACCTGGAGTATTGTGTGCAGTTTTGGTCCCCTAATCTGAGGAAAGACATCTTTGCCATAGAGGGAGTACAAAGAAGGTTCACCAGATTGATTCCTGGGATGGCAGGTCTTTCATATGAAGAAAGACTGGATGAACTGGGCTTGTACTCGTTGGAATTTAGAAGATTGAGGGGGGATCTGATTGAAACGTATAAGATCCTAAAGGGATTGGACAGGCTTGATGTGGGAAGATTGTTCCCGATGTTGGGGAGGTCCTGAACGAGGGGTCACAGTTTGAGGATAGAGGGGAAGCCTTTTAGGACCGAGATTAGGAAAAACTTCTTCACACGGAGAGTGGTGAATCTGTGGAATTCTCTGCCACAGCAAACTGTTGAGGCCAGTTCATTGACTATGTTTAAGAGGAATTTAGATATGGCCCTTTTGGCTACAGGGGTCAGGGGGTATGGAGGGAAGGCTGGGGCGGGGTTCTGAGTTGGATGATCAGCCATGATCATAATAAATGGCGGTGCAGGCTCGAAGGGCCGAATGGCCTACTCCTGCACCTATTTTCTATGTTTCTATGTTTCTATCTTACTGCTCTTTAAGAGCCCCAATACTACCTCCTCCTTTACCTCATAATGTCCTAGCTTATCAGTATGCTCAGCACTAATCTCCTTACCCTCCACTTCCTTCTCCTCGGTAAATACTGATTTAAAGAACTCATTAATTACCTCACCCACTTCCTCCCCAGCCAAGCAAGTGTTCCCATCACCACCTTTGTTCTGGAGTAGCCCTATCCTCTCCCTAGATATCCTCTTCCTCTTGATGTACGTATGGAATACCTTGGGATTCTCATTAATCCAACTTGCCAAGGACCCTTCATGGCTCCTTCTGTCTTTACTAGTTCCCTTCCCGAGTTCTTTTCAGGCTTCTTTAGAATCCTCAAGAGCTGACTTTGGTTCTAGGTTCCTAAGCTTTGCAAATTTCTCCTTTTTCTTCTTGACTAAATTCATCAGTATAAATAGTTGTTTACATTACAGCAGCTTATATACCTCCGCGGGCCAACACCAAGTTAGTATTAGCTCAGCTGCATGATGCTATTGTTAAACAACTAGCTGCTTTCCCTGATGGTGCATTCATCGCACTGGCAATTTTAATCAGGCTAACCTTAAAATAGTATTCCCTAAATTCTATGAGTTGCCCTACAAGGGGTAATAACACACCGGACATCACAGGCACATACACAGTCTTCCCATGCCGTCACCTGGATTTGTCCAATCACCTGCCTTCACATCTGATCGCAGAGCTAAGGAAGGAGAAACCAACCTCCAGGACAGTGACAGTGTGGCCTGAGGGAGCCATCTCCAGTCTTCAAGATTGCTTTGAGATTACTGACTGGAGTCTGTCTGCATGCCAGGCTAGGTACAACTCGGGCATTGATTTAGAAAAATACACAACCACAGTTATGCGCTACATCAAACTCTGCATAGACAACATCATCACCACCGAAGATATTTGGCTATTCCCGAACCAGAAGCCTTGGAAGAACAATGAGTTATGGAACCAGTTCAAAGCTCTTCACACTGCTTAAAGACCCAGGGATGCCAAAGTATGCAGTGAGGCCAGATTGAATCTTAAGAGAGGCATCAAGACCACCAAGAATGGACATAAAGAACAGATTGACACATATTTTAATAATGCTACCTATCCCTGAGGTGTTTGGGAAGGTGTCAGATCCATCTCAGATCACAAAGGAAAGTTCTTCCGCTCTGATCATGGTGATGCCCACCAAGATGAAGAGATGAACAACTTCTCTGCGCACTTTGATAAGGACGATAATGAACCAGTGATGAGGGTCTTATCACCAGACAGAAGAACTGTGCCGACACCGAACATAAATGAGGTGAGGGGTGTACTCCATAACGTCAATGCACACAAAACAGCAGAACCAGACGGCGTGCCCAGACAGGTTCTCAGAAGTTCTGACATATTTACAACCCCTCACAGTCCCAGGCTATGGTTCCGGGCAAGCTTCAAAACAGCAACAATCATTCCAATCCCCGAGACATCAGCAGCAACGTGACTACAGATTGGAGGCACTCGTTCCCATCATT
Organism: Mobula hypostoma; assembly: GCF_963921235.1. NCBI lineage: Eukaryota > Metazoa > Chordata > Chondrichthyes > Myliobatiformes > Myliobatidae > Mobula > Mobula hypostoma. The sequence goes on from NC_086099.1 coordinate 143,003,015, forward strand.
GCCAAATGCTTGGAATGACTGGTCATGTCCCACATCAAGGACGTAATGCCCACTACCTTGGACCAGCACCAATCCAGTCTGCTTGCAAAGCGAATAGATCAACGGAAGATGCTATTTCTATCACCCTTCATGCTATCTTGGAACACCTGGAGCTCAAAGACACCTTTATCAGGATGAGCTTCATTGATTACTGCTCAGCCTTTAACACTATACTACCAAACAAGCTGACAGTCAAGCTCCTCAACCTAGGCCTCGGCACATCAACCTCTAACTGGATCTTGAACTTCCACACTAATCATACCCAGATGGTGAAACAAAGCAAGTGCACATCAACCACACCCACCCTGAACACCAGTGCCCCACAGGGGTATGTACTGACTGCACTCTTGCTCATGCTACAAATTCGATCATTAAATTTGCTGATGACACAACTGTGATTGGCCTAATCACAAACAAAAATGAATCTGCATATGGAGAGGAGGTGTTGAAACTGTCCGATCAGTGCAGGAACCACAACCTATCACTCAAGAAGACAAAAAAAATGATAATTGACTACAGGAAGGCAAAACCTGAACAAGCCCCACTATTCATAAATGGTGAGGGAGTGAAAAGGGTCTCCAGCTTCAAGTTTTGAAGTACGAACATCACCAAGGAGCTCTCTAGGTCCATCAACACAACCTCGATAGTAGGGAAGCCACAACAGTGACTATACAACCTGACGTGCTTAAGGAGAGCTAATCTGCGCCAAAAATTGCTGGCCAATTTTTAATCAATGTGCGACAGCGAGCATACTGACATACAAAATGACAGCGTGGTCTCTAACTACAGCAAGACAGATCACAAAGCACTCCAACTGGTGATTAGGACGTCTCAGCACATCATCGACACTTAACTAGCGAAGCTGGAGACAATCTACAATGCCTATGGCAGGCTCGTACAGCGTTAAAAACCCATCCCATCCTGGACACTGTCTGTTCAATTACCTGCCATCTGGTAGGAGATGCAGAAACATCTTCACCGAGACAGTAAGACTGAAGAACAGCTTCTTCCTGAGGGCTGTTGTGTAGCTGAAGAATGCCACAGCCCAGCTTGCCAATGGCCTTTGAGTGTTATGGATTGTTATGAAGTGTTATTACTGTTTTAACTAATCTATACCGCGTGCTTTGTAGTTATCTGTTTAACATGGGTTGGAGTAGCACCGCAATCTCATTGTCTTGAGCAACAATAATAAAGTTCTATTCTATTCTATTTCTCTTGACATCCAAGATTCTTTTACCTGCCATCCTTGTCTTACTTTCTTACTGAAACATACCTGTCCTGGACTCTGTTCAGTTGATCTTTAAACATCCTCCATCTGTCAGATGTGAGCTTGCCCACAAACAGCTGTTCTCAGTTATTTCTCCCCAGTTCCTTTCTAGTGCTTCTGTAGTTTGCCCTGGTCCAATTTAACATTCTCCAGCAAGGTTTATACTCATCCTATAACTACCTTATAACTGAAGGTGTTGTGCTCACTGTTTCCCAACTGCTCACCCACTAGTAAGTCAGTCACCTGGCCATTACCCAACACAAAGTCCAGTACACTCCCTCCTCTTGTTGGACTATCTACAGTGCATATTGATTTTAGAAACTCTCCTGGATGCACCTAACAAATTCTGCCTCATCTAAACCTCTTCCACTCATAAGGACCCAGTTTATATTAGGGAAGGTGAAGTCCCCCATGACAAAAAACCCGGTTGTTTTTACACCTTTCCTTAATCTGCCTTCAAATCTGTTCCTTGATGGCCAGAGGGTCTGTAGTACAATCCCATCATAGTTATTGCATCTTTCCTATTTTTGAGTTCTACACATACAGACTCAGTGGACAAGCTCTCCGTTATATTCCTTCTGAGTGCTGTTGTGATATTGTCCCGGATTAGAAGTGCAACTTCCCCACCTCTTTTACCTCTCTCTCTATCTTTTCTAAAACATCAAAACCCTGGAAAATAAAGCACCCATTCCTGTCCCTCTCTCAACCAAGACTTAGTAATGGCTACAACATGTACTGACCCTTGCTCTGAGTTCATCTGCACTACCCAAAATACTCCTTGCATTACTATATCTACACTTCAAGCTATCCATCCCCTTGTACCTACTACTTTGTTCCTGCCTGTTTTTACTGGCCCTGATATCTACCTTTCTCTCCATCCCTCCACTTTCTGACCTGGTGCTCTGCTTCCCATTCCCCCGGCAAACAAGGAGGATGGAACCAGACTTTCAGTCTAACTTCCTCTAACTTCTGATAATTTCTCCCTACTCCCCCTTCTCTCTTTTTCCATTGTCCATTCTGGCTCCCCTCTTACCCCACCTGCCTATCAGCCCCTCTCTGGTGCCTCTCCTCCTTCCTTTTTTCTCATGGTCCACTTTCCTCTCCTATTAAATTCCTTCTTCTTCATCCCTTTAACTTTTCCACCTCTCTGCTTCTCACTTCATCGCCCCTCCCCCAGCCACCTACCTTCCCCCCCGCACTGACTTCACCTTATCATCTTCTAGCTCGTACGCCTTCCATCCCCCCGCCACACTACATCTTCTTCTTCTTGGCCTTCTCCCTTTACAATACAATTGTATCTGTATGTTATATTAACTGTCCTGTTGTACATACTATTTATTATAAATTACTATAAATTGCACATTCTAGACTTAGATGGAGATGTAACGTAAAGATTTTTACTCCTCATGTATATGAAGGATGTAAGTAATAAAGTCAATTCAATTCACGGCCTTTTCTCATCCTCATGAAGGTCTTGGCCCAAAACATCGACTCTATATTCATTTCCATCGATGCGCCGTGAACGGCTGTGTTCCTCCAGCATTTTATGTGTGTTAACCCAAGATACTAATACTTCTGTTCTGAGCACAGTACAGAATAGGATTAATGTAAATGTATTTTGTAACATCAAAGCTCAATTTAAGTCATCACTTTGGTTTCAAGGCACACGCATCTCTGGGTAAAATTCCTCGTTTAGTAAAAAGCCTTTCAAAGTGAGTTCAAAGTAAGGCAAGAGAAATTCACCTGAGTTTACAAAAATAAACACATTATATGGCAGAAATCTTTTAGGGATTTGCTTTTCTCTTCCTTAGTAAAACTATTATTATTTGAGCTCTGTACACTCCCAGTTAGCCAAGTATGCAAAGATTGACTTCATGGCAAAGGGTGAATTAAAAACAAGCTTATGTTATTCTAATAGCAATCATCAATGAGAGTTTACTTAATAGGATGTCTAAAATTATCATTTCATTCATAACTACTTCCAGGGACTGATGACAGAAAAAGTTAATAGCTCCATTATCCATGTGTCCTTTGAGCAATGTGGTATTTTTCATTTCCAAAGTTAAGCACACAAATATCTGCCACTGAATCCTTGACTTCCTTATTGGGATACCACACTCAGTGCAGATCAGTGACAACATCTCCACATTGCTGACAATCAACAAAGGCGAACGTCAAGAAGCATGCTTAGCCTACTGCTCCACTCTCTCTACACTCATGACTGTGTTGCTAGGCACAGGACAAACGCCATCTATGAATTTGGTGTTGTTGGCAGAATCTCAGATAGCATCAAGAAGCAGATGAGAGTGAGATAAACTGTTTGCCTGTGTGGTATCACAACAACAACAAACTTGGGCTCAATGTTAACAAGATCAAGCAACTGATTGTACGGATGTACAGTGGAGAGAAGTTGCATCATAGCCTGGTATGGAACTTCCAAAGCACAAGATCACAAGAGGTTGCATAGTGTTGTTGCAGATTCAGTCAGTTCCAAGGTGAACACAACACTCCTCACTACTGAGGACATCTTCAAGAGGCAGTGTCTCAAAAAGCCAGCATCTGCCATTAAAGATCCTCACCATCTGGGACATGCCCTCTTTGCATTACTACATTGGGAAAGAATTACTGGAGCCTGAAGATCCAAAGTCAATGTTTTAAGTATAACTTCTTCCCCATGAATCATCAGATTCTGTACAGTCCATGAACGCAACCTCATTATTCATCTTTTGCACTCTTGCATTCTTTATTTTTGTAACTTACAGTAAATTTTATGTACTGCACTGTACTGCTGCTGCAAAAGCAATGAATTTCATGACATATATAAACTCGATTCTGAAAAATTGATAACAATAAACCATCTGTGAGAGCCCCTGTCTGATCACCTTTATTTATACAACTCTGGAGAAAACATACTTGTGAATTCAAATTAACAAAGAGTTTACAAAGATATACATTCTAAGTTTGAAGATTTTCATTCTCACTGGATAACTGTAATCAGCTTTGTCAAACCATTCATCATTTGAAATGAGATGATAACAGCCTGTAATATGGAAACTTGAAACTCCAAATGATGAAAATATTTATATTGTGATGGCCATTTTAAAAGAATAAAGGCAAGTGACTATAGGAATTTACAAAAAAATAAAGGAAGTTTGAAACTGAAGTATCCTACATGTATTCAAAATCTATTTTTCCAAAGGTTGAAATCTCAGTGATCCTCTGGATTAAGAAAATCGTGCAAAGCATGAACAGCAGTGCTGCTCATTCCATCAAGGTTTATCTTGAACTTTCATAGAGCTATTGAGGCTGAAGCAGGGAGCAACAAACAATCTGAAAGGGGAATTCAGTGGGTCAAGCAGCATCTGTTGAAGGAGTAGAACTGTCAATGTTGAGACCATGCATCAGTATGATCTTTTTCTGTTTGAAGGGAGGCTTGGTGAAAGCAGAAGGAGCAAAAGGAATAAGGAGGAGGGCTATATCACCTCAGAAGAAGGAGACCATGTTTCCTTAAGAACTTTCTTAATCTGAACATTAAGAGTAACCTTGAGAGCATTTGCAGTGGTGACAGAGAAACTGGAAGAAAGGGATGGCATCCTTACAAGAGTCAGGGAGAAAAGAGGTGTAGTCTATGCAGCTATGGGGGTCATTTGGTTTATACTAAATTTCAGCAGAGAGCTTGTCTCCAGAGAAATGTCAGAATTGGTCAAAGTAAATTCGAGAGTTGGTGGAATCTAGTAGTAAAGATGATAAAATTGACATGAGGACAGGAAACAGAACCAACACTGTTATTGATGTAATGGAGAAAGAGCTGGGGAATAGTACTAGTGATGTTTCGCACCTAGCTAGGCCCAGAAAAGTGTACATCTTTGATTATTAGGAAGTGAGAGGAAGCAAAAGAAGTTACTCCACATAAGAACAAATTCAACCAGGTAGGCGATGGTGTTGGAGCAGGGGATCTGATTGGATCTATGCTGCAAAAAATTTAGAATCTTGATGCTGCTTTTCAACCTTAATTGTCAGCAATTCCTTTCCACAGATAGGTGCTACTTGATCCACTGAACTCCTCCAGCAGATTATTTGTTGCAGTCTGTCACTGTGTCTGACATTCAGAGCCAACTGTCCAGAAGCTGATCTGTTGTAAATGAAAGCTCTTGGCTAGATCTATTCATAAAGGTTAACCTAGACACAACTTCCAGGAAGGTGCGGCAAATATGACTTGTGCTCAAAAGGTCTCTAATAAGGCCTTCAATGAGGCAACACTGTCTAAAGCAATGAATCTGCAGATTCATTCATGCAGACGCGGTCTAATTGACCAAAAGCATATCTAAAATATGTAGAAGATTGAGGAGCCTGCTGCACGTGGCTTTGTGTGCAGGCTGAAGATTATACTTCCCATGAAAGTGTGACCAATGCCAATTCAACCCTTGTGGATTCCATCGTGATTGACCATCCCAGGCCTCCTTTTTTTGTTTTCATTACAGCTGAAGCAGAGACCTCCCAGAATCCAAAGGTCCTGCAATGGAAGCTCAGAGATCTGCTCTGCAATCTGTCCCTGCAACAGCCCAACATTGGTTCCAGATAGAATCATCCAAATGGGTATAGTTGGCACCACAGCACTTCAAAGTCATTGTTATGGAGATTGCTGAGGCACAGGCCAAAGGTGAACAAATCTATGGTTTGCTCTTAAAAGAATACATTTTGGATTTTAATCTTCTGCTCTGACATTCCAGAACCAGAACTGACCAAAGGTGTCCTTAAGTACATTCCATTTGCCCAACGGCTGCCTCTGGGAAAGTAGTGTAGTGGAGCAGTAAGTGTAAGGCAAGACACAGAGCAAAATGAGTGAGGATGAGGTGGACCCTGTGAATGTTAGATACAAGTGTTCATTGATACAGATTGTTAGCTGGAGAGCAAAGTGATGTGGGGCTTTGAGCAGCAGTTCAGACAGCGGTATACAATAATTGATGATCTCCTCACAAGCCTTCTCCACTTGTATGAAGACTGAACATTCTCTGGCATTACAACTAGACCTTGAATGAATACACAATACTGTACTTATTGCTTCATTGCTTACTGTATTCAAACAACACTACAATTCTTGAATGCACCTTGGAGTTTTTTATTCAATACTCCAAATGAGATCACACCAAATCCCTGCCTAAAGCAACAAAATATCCTATTTTTGTGCCTTAAACTTTTGACATATAAGATGATATACATTCACTGGCCACTTAAGTACCTCCTGTACCTGATAAAATGGCCATCGAGTGTATGTTCAAGCTCTTCTGCTGTTACCGCCCATCATCTTCAAGGTTTGACATGTTGTGCATCCTGAGATGCTCTTCAGCACACCACTGCTGTAATGCATGGTTATTTAAGTTACTGTCAACTTCCTGGCAGATTGAACCAGTCTGGTCATTCTCCTCTGACCCCTCCCATTAATAAGGCAATTTCACCCACAGAAATGTCATTCACTGGATTTTTTTTTCCACACAATGTTCTGTAAAGTCTAGAGACTGTTGTGCATGAAAATCTCAGGAGATCAACAGTTTCTGAGACACTCAAACCACCTGGTGTGACACCAACAATCATTCCATGGTCAAAGTCACTTAGATCACATTCCTTCCCCATTCTGATGTTTTGTTTAGACAACAACTAAACCTCTTGACCATGTCTGCATGCTTTAATGCGTTGAGTTCCTACCACATGATTGGCTGATTAGTTATTTGCATTAATGAGCAGGTGTACAGGTGTACCTAATAAAGTGGCCACTGGGGGTATAATTTGCTTTTTGAATTGTGTTACTTACGTAATTCATGAGCTGCCAATCATCAAAATATGGAATCATACTGTAAGGAAGAAAGCACCACTAGCTAGCTAAGCATCATGGTCAACACGGACAGGATAGGTCAAAAGACCTGTTCCCATGCTGTGCTTCTCTTTAATTCTTGTGCCTTCTATATTATGCATAACATCCACCCTTATATTCCTGGTCTGAGTGCACATGAGTCATCCTAATCCATTGAACAAGTATTAATGGTTGCTGTCCAGAAAAAGTTACATCTTCCTTCCCTTTCTCCCCTCCTCCACTCACCTCTCCTATCATATTCCTTCTTCTCCAGCCCTTGACCTTTCCCCCCACTTGGCATCACCTATCACATTCTAGCTAGCCTCTTTCCCCTCTCCCCACATTTTTATTCTGGCATCTTCCCCATCCTTCTCAGTCCTGAAGAAAGGTCTCAGCCCAAAACAACAATTGTTTACTCCTCTCCAAAGATTTTGCCTGACCTGCTGATTTCCTCCAGCATTTTGTATGTGTTGCTTTGGATTTCCAGCATCTGTAAAATTTCTTGTGTTTATTTTATCCATTAAATCTGTTACAAAAAACGGAATACATGACAGCAGTGATTATACATCCCACTTACTATTTGACTAAGAGACAACTGTATTCACCTGAAATGGAAATGATAGGTGTCATATGAATGCAAGGCTTTTGTTCATATGCTGAATGTATTTGATAATCATGGTAATAGAAATCAGGTGAAAATATTCTCCGAGTATCTCTGCTCATGAATTAGGTTTCATGACAGCAGTCAAATGTTTTCTAGGCAGTCCTATACAATAGCTGTAAGATGTCAATGTTTTTATTAATATTTTAATATTTTAGTACAAGATCTAGAAAATTCTTTAGTGCACTATTTTCAACATGTTATATCAAAATCCTGTATGTTCAATCTAAATAAAGAGGCTAGTCTGCTTATTATAGAGGAAATATACAAAAGCATTTCAAACATACAATATTTGAAAATTTTTGCAAAATAAATCTGAAAAGTGAATTTGAGGTGACTTACCACAAAGTCAATTTACGTTGTTCCAAAAAAATTTCTCTATAACCCTTAATAATATATAACATCTTTCATGATAGGAAAGTAATAAAGATAAATAAACCGTTACTTCGTTCAGAATAGTACCAGTTTCTAATTGACCGCAGTCTATTGTACAATGAAGTTATTTCTTACCAATAAGCAAATGCCTCCAAACTTAATGATATTGGATGGAATAATGAATGCTTGACATTAGAAGAACAATAGGGACTATTTAAAATGTAATTTTGTTTCATAATCTAATTCCTTTCCTCAGATAATTATCTGGAATCAATCACTGTCTGATTTAGAAATAGTAATCAGATTTAAGTTCAGATCCTGGAGAGATACATATATCTCAAATTCTGTTAGTCTACAAGGACTGAAAACATTAGCTAGCTGTGGCTGCGTAAAATTAGTATGGAAAAGTTTTCATCAAAGGAGCTTTCTTTATTACAATGATTTTTTTTCTGCACCATGAACTAAATTGTCAATAACATCATAATAAAAGTTCTATTAAACATCAAGAACAACAGATGTTGTGAGCATAATTCTCCCTCACCAGTTGCACAAACTAGCCGGTATACCCTGAATGGAATTTAGATGAGAATCATTCAAAAGATATTTTATGAATTTCACACTCACTTGCATCATTTCAGATATTTTTATCAGGAGTTGATAAAGAGTGTTTAATTATTCTTCTAAGATATGTGAGTTAGTACATTCAAATGTTTTCAAAGGCTTTTAAGTATCCTTCAAAAATAACACCTCACACATTTCTAAAGCCTCCACTCATGCCCGATTGCAATAGGCCTCCAATGTCTGCTGCCTCCATCTCTACTCACCACAACTGTTTAACCCTGTCCTGGATCAAGCTGAGATAATGCAAGAACTCTTGAAACCAATGAGCTGTAAGCTACTCATTGTGAATCCAGCCCTCAAGTTCAAGTTCAAGTTCAGGTTTAATTGTCATTAAACCATATATGAATACCCATGTACACAATCAAACAAAACAGTGTTACTCCGGGGCCAAGGTGCAATACACAGTTCGACAGTACACTCAGCACAAGACACATATAGCACATATAAGATATCAGTAAAATACAGTCGCACAAAAAATATAGTCCAAGATCCCAAGTCCATGAATGTTGCAGGAGTCTGTAGTTGAACGCAGTGCAGCTTGACTTGGTGCTGGAAAGATACAGTTGGACAGTAAATCAAAGTAAAATATAATGAAAGAGGAGGGTGATTAGATTATGTAGTCATGACAACAAAATATGATGGGAACTGACACACGGCTTTATTATTCACTGCAACTGCAGTCAGACAAGTGGCAGCACACATTTCATCCAACACTGAGAGTGGCCATTCTGTCCATCAGAGCCATCTCTTCGGTTCCAGTACTCCACTGATTCCCAGTGAACTGTTCTCTCGCCACTTGTCTGTCCCATCACCAATCTACACTAGGAACAATTCATAGTAGCAATTAATCTACCAATTAGTGTGGCTTTCATATACGGGAGAAGATCAGAACAGTGAGGCCACAGTGAGCACATACAAACTCACCAGAGGCAACACCCCAGGTCAGGATTGAACCTGATTGCTGGACCTGTGATGCAGCAGCACTAAACGCAACGTTGCCAATCCATCCTGTGATAATGACTGGCAAACTTATGTAGCAGCAAAGATTAATGTTGGTGACAAAAAAGGCATTTTTTTTTCCTCTGAAGAGGAAACTACTGTACTAAAATATGGACAGGAGACTCCATATGCAGTAAATGCAATAATATTTACAAATAAGACATGATTAAGCAGCAGTCATCAAGTCACATGGTCAAAGTCACATGATCTGACCTTCAGCAATACCTCCAGTCACAACTGGATATGCATCTGGATTTCCATACCTAATATTTTCATTGTTGGATACAAAACTATGTGACATTGATGATGAAAAAGTCTATATTTGTAAATGAGCTGAGCTAGAAACAAGTGATTTCTGTTCATTATGAAAGGCACTTTATACTAAATCCGAACTCAATTCCATAATGATAAAAGAAGGAAAACCTAATTATGTCATAGGAAACACAAAATTGTTTGTAGAAGATTAAGCTTAGTACAATACAGTGAAAGGAATTACAGTTTACATTGCAGAACCTCATAAGAATTTCTTTGGAATATGTTCCAAAGAAATATTTCATTCCTATTAATTTAACATTAATTTCCTATTCCTCTTCATTCAAGTACCTGTCCAAGTGTTGTTACTCTTCCTGCCTCCAACACTTCCTCTGGCAGTTCATTCTAGATACCAAATACTCATTTTTTTTATTTGCCTTTCATCTCCCCTGTAAATCTTTTTCTTCTGACCTTAAACCAATACACTCTAGTTTTAGTTACCTCTACCGTGGGAAGAAACTCTGTATATCAATACTGGATGATGCTTCTCGGTTTTAGATACCTCTATCATGTCATCCCCACAGCCTTCCTCACTCCAGAGAAAACTAAACCCACCTGTCAAACTCTCTCTATAATTCAAGCCCTCCAATCCAGGCAACATCCTTCTCAATCTTTTCTGCGTACTCTCCAGATTCAACATATCCTTTCTATAGTGCAGTATTTGTTGATAACAATTTTCAATAATAAATGTCACAATTTGAGTGGTTTTCCCCTAGAAGGAAAACTCGCATTAAACAATGAAAAATACCACTGAGCGTATTTAAATATAATCTTGACTGATCATTTTAGTTCTTAGACCAGAACCACTCACTTAATAGTTACATTCCCTTCCATGAAATTACAGAAAAATGAATTGAAGCTGTCATAAGAGTAATGACTAAAACCATTTTCGTTTCATCACGCTTGTGGTGAAAGGGTTTCATTACCACTGTATTTTGTCTGCCTCTTGTGACTTCACAGATCTGTAAGTATTAAAAATGAGAGAGTTGTCATGATGCCCTGAACTTGACGCTATGGCACAATGTAATTTCCAAGAAGCAACTTCTCTATCAAACCTTCTCATCAATCTTATTCCTGTCTATTAAAGCTGACAACACTAAATTAAAGGCTTTTATACAAATCTTAATTGCAACAGTCAAAGCACCACAATAATACATCAGTGGAAAATGGTCACATCTTGTCTTCGGTCTGAGAAGAATTGTTTTGCTGTCTATATCATTACTTTGTCATACTTTTTTTCACTAAGGTTATTTCTCTGCATTGTTGAAAAATAAGCAGATAATGAGAGGTGAGATGAGTAAAGGGAAATCTCTAAATTACAAAAGCACAAAACAACAGGGAAATATCTTTTAATAACATATTATAAGGTATGATCATAAGATTTCTCAAGCTTTGGCTTATTATTCTGGGCAACTGTTATTGTATGTAATCACAATTACTGTCCACCACCATATTTTGTTACATTCAAAATCTAATTTTGTTCTTATGAATTCTTTGAATTGCATTAACCAAAGTGTGGCAATTTATACAGTCCTGTTTATTGTTAGCCTTATATCAATTGACCCCAAAGTGAGTACAGTCTGCTGGTTGCAAAGGTAATTCAGTTCACAAAAGATTTTTGTCACCCATCAACAAAAGCTGAACACAATATATCATTCCAACAATGTGATATTTGTACTTACAGTTTCTAGTAAAATGTTAGCGGTAGGTCTGGCTTCTACTATTTATATTTATGCTCAACTCAGAATTTTATTTTATTATGTTATACTGACTTAATTAAATCGCTCACATTAAACTATTCACTAATTGGATGGTCATATTAACAATTATATAAAGCAGCAATCACTGCTAATAGGAATTCAATAAACATTACACAGAACAAATCTGTTGACCTTTTAATTCACCTATATATTGCAATAATCCAACAATCAGCAACAGGAAATGATGTGAACCTTTGGCAACCCAAGTTAGACACTTGCTACATTTCACAGGGCAATGGATATGAAGCATTTTGAGAATCAAGCTTACAAACTCTTCTCGTACCACTTCTACCCCAACACTAACACTATCCTACACACACACATGATCCCTGAAGTATGAATCTATGGTTCTGTAGAGATTTAGGGCAATATTTTAAAAAGGAAGGTGCCCCTAGTATCCTAGTCTTCACTCATCAGTTGAGCTAGATACTTTGATGTGTAAATAGAATATTTATTTAAAATAAATATGGAGTAGAACTGAAGAGGTCAAAAAAGCTAAAATTCTAATTTTTCTATTTGTAACTCTAACGGAAGCATGGTGAATACAAATTAGTCCAGGCGCCACAAATAATGAATTCCAGCCATCCACTCTTATGCCTGCAAGACGTAAGGAAGGCAGAACTTCTGTCCTACCCACAAAAGGCCAATGGTCTAGGTGAAGCTTGCCAGACGTTCTTAGGTAGGGAGTGATGCACCAGATCTATTTAAGAAGATGATAGTACTTTGATTAAATTTGGGCCATCCAGCCATCCAACTGGTGAAAGCAGCAGCTGATCATGGGTCAAAGCTTGCATAGTGATGTGGTATCCTGAAGTTCTGTTTGATGACATCTGTGTGGAAAGGGAGGCCAGGTTGGAATTGAGAGCTGCTTTTGAAGGCCTGAAGTTCACATAATTTTATGATGCACTTGAAGCTCTTAAGAAATTTAGTTACTTGATTTGCACCCTTAAGGTGGTTACTTAGACCTCATGTACATTAGCAGGTTCTGTGGAATGTATAAACATGCTCTCACTAATGAAGTTACACAATGGATGCCTATGAAAGTTGATTAGTGAAGCTAACCAAACTTATTTCTATGACCCCATAATACATTATTATTAACAGAAATGTAACTTTATGAATGTAAAATGCTATTTACATTCGGAAAATCTTGTTGCTTCAATGTTAATTTAAACACTCTTACTGGATTATTGATGATGGGTTAGAGATTCCATAAGGGTAACAATGTTATTGCAAGAACCATTACCAGAGACACAAATTTTGGAAGTTACTATTAAAATGCACAAAACAATAAACAGTGCTGAAAGTAATGTGGCTGTCATGGGTGTTGATGGACCTGAGGTCAATTTCATCAGATTTTTGACCCCGAACCTTTCAATGCAATAACAATAGATTATTACAGGAATAAATAGGCAACCCTTACACACAGAAAAGGGAAGAGATAAGTAATGGAAAAAAAAAGCAGATGGCAATATTTTCCTGTTACTTAGTTGGTGCTTTCATATGTCCGTTTTTTGTTTGGTTAGATATCTCCCTGTGCTAAAAATAACAGTCCAAAATTTCAGGCAGTGTAGGAATAGACAAAGCAATTCCAACCAAATTATATCTGAATGTTGACAGAGAGCCCCATAATTTTGGTAAAATCTGGAATACATTTTCCATTGGAGAATTTCAATAATCCAACTAATGCAAATCAACTAGAGTCAAAAGTAGAAGACAACTTCAACAATAATTATACTTATTACTGTCAATAGCAAGCAGCACAAGTAAAGGGAAACACGAGGAAATCTGCAGATGCTGGAATTTCAAGCAACACACACAAAGGTTGCTGGGGAATACAGCAGGCCAGGCAGCATCTCTAGGAAGAGGTACAGTCGATGTTTCGGGCCGAGACCCTTCGTCAGGACTAACTGAAAGAAGAGCTAATAAGAGATTTGAAAGTGAGAGGGGGAGGGGGAGATCCAAAGTGATAGGAGAAGACAGGAGGGGGAAGGATGGAGCTAAGAGTTGGACAGTTGATTGGCAAAAGGAATATGAGAGGATCATGGGACAGGAGGCCCAGGGAGAAAGAAAGGGGGAGGGGTGAAGGGGTGAAGCCCAGAGGATGGGCCAGGAGTATAGTGAGAGGGACAGAGGGAGAAAAAGGAGAGAGAGAAAAAGAATATATATATATATATATATATTTTTTTTTTTTTTTTAAGAAGAGGAGTGTCCAGCTCCCTCCGGATGAACCGGACCTGGTAGCATCGAGATTCATTGTCACCGAGGAGGATGTCAGAAGGGCCTTCCAGAAGATAAATCCAAGGAAGGCGATGGGCCCAGATGATGTCCCGGGACGGGTTCTCCAGGCCTGTGCAAGCAAGCTAGCTGGAGTGTTTGCTGGCATCTTCAACTGCTCCTTGCTTCAGTCTAAGATCCCCTCGGTGTTTTAAGAAGGCAACGATAATCCCGGTGCCGAAGAAGAGCAAGGCGACATGCCTGAATGACTTTCAACCTGTGGCTTTGACATCAATTACTATGAAGTGCTTCGAGCACACATCAACCACAGCCTACCAGTCAACCTCGACACTTTACAATTTGTCTACTGAAGCAACAGGTCAATGACAGATGCCACCTCTCTGGCCCTACATTCCTCCTTAGAACACCTGGAGAATAAAGGTGCATATGTAAGGCTCCTTCTGATTAACTACAGCTCTGCCTTTAATACCATCATTCCAAGTAAACTGATTTCTAAGCTCCGGAACCTGGGCCTTAGCACTCAGATCTGCAGCTGGATCTTCACCTTCCTCACAGACAGGACCCAGGCTGTAAAAATAGGGGACAAGCTCTCCTCTACAATCACTCTGAGCACCGGTGCCCCACAAGGCTGTGTACTCAGCCCCCTGCTGTACTCACTGTACACCCATGATTGTGTAGCCAAGTTTCCATTGAGCTCAATATATAAGTTTGCTGATAACACAACAATTGTAGGCCATATCTTGGGTAATGATGAATTTGAGTACAGAGAGGAAATTAAGAACATAGTGGAATAGTGCAAAGACAATAACCTATCCCTCAACGTCAGCAAGACGAAGGAATTGGTTGTTGACTTCAGAGGGAGTAGCGGACCGCACGACCCTATTTACATCGGTGGTGCACAAGTGGAACAGGTCAAAAGCTTTAAGTTCCTCGGGGTCAATATCACAAATGACCTGACTTGGTCCAACCAAGCAGAGTCCACTGCCAAGAAGGCCCACCAGCACCTTTACTTACTGAGAAAATTAAAGAAATTTGGCCTGTCCCCTAAAACCCTCAGTAATTTTTATAGATGCACCGTAGAAAGCATTCTTCTAGGGTGCATCACAACCTGGTATGGAAGTTGTCCTGTCCAAGACCAGAAGAAGCTGCAGAAGATCGTGAACACAGCCCAGCACACCACATAAACCAATCTTCCGTCCTTGGACTCACTTTACACGGCACGCTGTCGGAGCAGTGCTGCCAGGATAATCAAGGACACGACTCACCCAGCCAACACACTTTTCATCCCTCTTCCCTCCGGGAGAAGGCTCAGGAGCTTGAAGACTCGTATGGCCAGATTTGAGAACAGCTTCTTTCCAACTGTGATAAGACTGCTGAATGGATCCTGACCCGGATCTGGGCCGTACCCTCCTAATATCCGGACCTGCCTCTCGGTTTTTTTTCACTACCCTACTTTCCATTTTTCTATTTTCTATTTATGATTTATAATTTAAATTTTTAACATTTACTATCGATTTGTAATCCAGGGAGTGCGAAGCGCAGAATCAAATATCGCTGTGATGAGTGTATGTTCTACTATCAATTGTTTGGCAACAATAAAGTATAAAGTAAAGTAAAGTAATAAATAAATAATGGATGGGGTACGAGGGGGAGGTGGGGCATTAACGTAAGTTAGAGAAGTCAGTGTTCATGCCATCAGGTTGGAGGTTACCCAGACAGCATATAAGGTGTTGATCCTCTAACCTGAGTGTGGCTTCATCTTTACAGAAGTTAAGGCCGTGGATAGACATATCAGAATGGGAACCCTCGTACCTCATCCGTTATTTATTTATTATATATATATTCTTTTTCTCTCTCTCCTTTTTCTCCCTCTGTCTCTCTCACTATACTTCTTGCCCATCCTTTGGGCTTCCCCCCTCCCCCTTTCTTTCTCCCTAGGCCTCCCTTCCCATGATCCTCTCATATCCCTTTTGCCAATCACCTGTCCAGCTCTTGGCTCCATTCCTCCCCCTCCTGTCTTCTCCTATCATTTTGGATCTCCCCCTCCCCCTCCAACTTTCAAATCCCTTACTATCTCTTCCTTCAGTTAGTCCTGACGAAGGGTCTCGGCCCGAAACGTCGACTGTACCTCTTCCTAGAGATGCTGCCTGGCCTGCTGCTTTCACCAGCAACTTTGATCTGTGTGTTACAAGTAAAGGGACATTAAGAGAAACTCCTGCAAGTTTCAAACTTCGTGGGGCTGCAGCTAACCATAATAAATGCCTCACACTCCTGAGGATGTAAATAGTAAAAAGGCCTCGGGAGGTTAAGAGGTGAATCTCTGCCTTGCAGTTGTTATGTCTGGTCAAGTTACTGAGGCTACAGGTCAATTTTGACTCACAGGCTGTTGCTTAGCTTTGTTTTATGCTTCTAAATGTCAACGCTTGAGATGATTTTTTTTTTGTCACAGTATTTCTCAACCCAAGGCTCAGAGCCACATGCATCTAGCTGAAGAAAGACAATTGTGCTTTGATGTCCGAACTGGTATGGATGGAAAGTTGTAGCAATGAACCACAGCCCTGGGATTAACATCCTGCAGTGGAAGGCTCACCCAGACAACTGAAACAATGCTCCCCAAGGATCTTCGATTGCGGTGCTCCTTCCTGCTCTGTGGTTTACCACTGACATTCCTTCTCCATGACCTCACTTCTATTTTGGTTCCTTGCTGACACATCTAATCAAATACCATCTTGATATCAAACGTCGCTACACTTATTATTGATTGAAGTCAACCGGACAGATCTTACCTTTCAAATGATCCTCTATAATCCCCCTCTGGAGGGGAGAGGGAAGAGGGCATGGTGGGGAGAGGGAGGGGGACCTGACAGAGAGAAGAAGGGGAAACCTGGCAGGAGAAGGAAGGGGACAACACATCATTAGAAGGAGCCTGGAACCAGCAGGAAGAGGGAGGGGAGACTTGGCAGGGAGAAAGAGAGAGGGGCCTGGTAGGGAGAAGGAGGGAGGCGTGGACCTGCTGGAGGTTTTCGCCTGGCCCATTTGGGGAGTGGTTTTCTGGAACACCATATCATCCGCCTGCGAGATATGGTATGGTGCCCTAGAAATGCCCTGCCATGGGAGGATCTGTAGTAGGGGATGTACAGGCCTGTATATGAGTTCAAAGAAGACATAACTTCCCAACCTTGAGTAGTTTTCTGTGATCTCTTTTTGTAACTAAGTACATTGGGGTCCCTAGTCTGGATTAAATTAATAGGAAACAGTCCTATTCTCAATGCTCTATTGTTATAGATCAAATCAGTAATTTTGGGCCTAGTTATTAGGCTTAGTTATGGCCTTCTGGGGAGTAGGTTTTGTTCATAGGCCTAGTTCTTAGGCTTTGGTTAGACCGTTTGGCAAGTAGCCTTATAATTATTCAATCCATTTCCTTTCTCCTCTTTTTCTTTGAATGCCTGACCAGTTCATGTTGTGCTTCTGGCACAGGATCTTAATGTCCATTGCACGTGAACAAACAAGATTAGAAAAATTCTTATTTCAGTAGATAAGTCCTAGCAGTTGAAACTGAGTGAGAGAGTAGATATAAGTTGAGAAATTATGTACTAAGGCAGATGCCTGAGAAGGACTTCCCAAATCATGACAAACTGTTAACCTAAAGTTGAAATTAATGTTTTTTTTTCTGATTCAATAACACCAATATAATTTAGTTTCAAGGCTAAATATAATGTCAATATTTAAAAGAAATTGGAGAGATTTCATTTCTTGATCTATGTTATTTGCCCTTCATGGGAATTGGAAATAGTTGCACCGTGTGGTACTTCATCATTGTCAAGCTGCATAATTATTTCCTTACAGTTTGAGAATTGAAGTATAATAAATATCCTTATAAATAGTTATGTTGGGGAGCTTTGTGCAACTTGGCCTCATATTGGGAATTTGGGGGCAGTGGTTAGACCACCCAGTTCGCAACCCTTGTAATTTTATATTATTAAGATTAATGAGTCCATTAAAGTTAACAATCACAGATGCCGACCAATGCAGCTGAATTCTCAAAATGAACCAGTTCCTAAGATTTGTACAGGAAAAATTAACACTGCATAAATATTTGATGTTGAACTGTAGATCAGCAAAAGATTTAAGGATTATATATCCTTCTTAATAATGCTAATACTATTAATTTAATGCTAATATTAATTTTCATATTATCATGCAAGATGGGCTTTGGGGACTAATGAGGTAAATCAGTTAATAAAAAGGTTTAAAGGACCATTTTCATTATGAGGATATCATGCAGGACTTATACCCCTACCCCTGAGTCAATGCCTACATTCCCTCCCTTCCTATAGTCACTCAGCCAGTAAGCAGAAGTGGAAAGCTGAGTTCAGTGACCCTCAGCATCTGAGACACAAACAGTTACATCCAAATGATGAATCGGCCTCAGGCACATTCTTGCCCAGGAATGTCATAAGCTGCTTAGGCAGAAGGCAAAGCTGAGTTGGAACTTCACCTTCTGTCATAATTGTGCAGCAATTTTTATAAATTTTAAATGACCATAAACCATGATATATAAAAACAATTAAAATCAATGTAAATTATAACAAAATATGTATTTGCACGGAAAGATATTCAAACTTTTAAAATGTATTACAAATATTTAAGTAAATGAAAAAATAAGAAAATACTCCTATATAATCTAAGAACATGCTTTTGTTGTCCCCCATTTTGCAGCCCAGGAAACACGCAGCAAAGTATTTCCAATCCTTTGGTATATTTACCTAGCAATTTCTAGCACAAAATAATAAATCTGATAGTTGTGCAGCACCTTGTAATTTAATAGACTTTAATGAAATGAAGTTTGGATTATGTGCTGATATTACAATATATGGCAAAAAACACGATTGACAGTTAATGAAATCCTTGGAAATTATTCACTTCCTCATAGTTATGTTAGAGAATGAAAAATTCTACTTACAAATTTATAAGATAACAAGCTTCAAAGATGTTTTTTGGCTTTCATAGGAATTAGAAAATGTTAACTGTTAACTACAATTGCCAGTGATTTCACTTGTGATTGTTATTAATATAAAACATTATTTTTTAGAACAATCCAGCTACTGGATAATCCAGTTTATGCCAGCTAAAGGGGTTCAGTTGTCCTTACACTCCCCATTTCACACCTTTCTTTCACACTAGTTATGCATCAATATTCACGTTGCTATATTCATCAGATCAGCCACTGTCATTGTGCTTTACAATAATTGGAACATAGAAATTTACAGCACATTCAGTCCAATCAGCCCATAATGTTCTGCCAAGCATGTAGCCTACGCTACAGACTGCCTAGAATTTCCCTAGCACATAGCCCTCTATTTTTCTAAGCTTCAAATACCTATCTAAGAGGCTTTTAAACGACCCTAATGTATCCACTTCCACCACCACCGCCGACAGTGCATTTCACTCACCCACCACTCTCTGTGTGAAATCTTACCCCTGACATCCCCTCGGTACCAATTTCCAAGCACCTTAAAACTATGCCTCCTCTTATTAGCCATTTCCCCACTGGGAAAAGCCTCTGGCTATCCACACAATCAATACCGTTCATCACCTTATAAACCTCTATCAGGTCATCTCATTCTCCGTCGCTTCAAGGAGTAAATATCAAGTACACTCAACCTATCCTCATAAAGTACACACTCCAATCCAGGCAACATCCTTGTAAATTTCCTCTGCACTCTCTCTCTCTATAGTATACACATCCTTCCTGCAGTGAGGTGACCAGAACTGAACACAGTACTCCAAGTGGGGTAACATTACCTTACAGTTCTTGAATTCAGTTCCACAGCTGATGAATGCTAACACACCATATGCCTTCTTAACAACACTGTCAACCTGCACAGCAGCTTTGAGTATCCTATGGACATGGACCCCAAAATCTCTCAGATCTCCACTCTGCCAAGAGTCTTACCATTTATATTGTATACTGTCTTCAAATTAGACCTACCAAAATGAACCATTTCACACTTATTTGGGTTGAATTCCATCTGCCACTTCTCAGTCTAGTTCTGCATCCTATCAATGTCCTGCTGTAACCTCTGACAATCCTCTAGACTATTCATACCACTCCCCACCTTGGTGTCATCAGCAAACTTACTAATCCACCCTTCCGCTTCTTCATCCAGGTCAGTTTTAAAAATCACAAAGAGGAGGGGTCCCAGAACAGATCCCTGCAGAACACCACTGGTCACTGACCTCAATGTAGAATATGAACCAGCTACAACCACTCTTTGCCTTCTGTGGGCAAGCCAATCCTGGATCCACAAAGTGAGGTCTCCTTGGAGCCTATGCCTCCTTACTTTCTGAAGGAGCCTTGCATAAGGAACCTTATCAATTGCCTTACTGAAATCCATATAGTTTATATCCACTGCTCTACCTTCATCAATGTGTTCTGTTACATCCTCAAATAATTCAATCAGGTTCGTAAGCCATGACCTGCCATTGACAAAGCCATGTTGACTATCCCTAATCAGATTAGATCTCTCCAAATGTTCATAAATCCTGCCTCTCAGAATCTTCTCCAACAATTTGCCCACCACTGAAGTCAGACTGACTGGTCTATAATTTCCTGGGTTATCTCTACTCCCTTTCTTGAACAAGGGAACAACATTTGCAACCCTCCTATGCTCTGGTATTTCTCCTGTCCTTATTGATGATGTAAAGATTATCGCAAGAGGTTCAGCAATCTCCTCCCTCACTCCCCACAGTATCTGCGGCATACCTCATCCAGTCCCGGTAACTTATCTAACTTAATGATTTTCAAAAGCTCCAGCACATCATCTTTCTTAATGTCTATATGCTCAAGTGTTTCAGACCTCTGTAAGTCATCCCCACAATTGCCAAGGTCGTTTCCCTGGTGAATACTGAAGCAAAGTATTCATTAAGTACCTCCGCTACCTCCTGCGACACCATGCACACGTTTCCACTATTGCACCTTATTGGTCCTATTCTCACACAGTTCATCCTCTTGTTCTTCACATACTTGTAAAATGCCTTGGGGTTTTCCTGAATCTTGCTCACCAAGGCCTTCTCATGACTCCTTCTGTCTCTCCTAATTCCATTCTTAAGCTTCTTCCTAGCAACATTGTAATTTTCTAAGGCTCTATCAGTACCTAGTTTCTTGAAACTTTTGTAAGCTTTTCTTTTCTTCTTAATTAGATTTTCTACATACTTTGTACACCATGTTTCTTTAACTCTACCATCCTTTCCCTGCCTCAATGGAACATACCTACGCAGAACTCCATGCAAAAGATGCCCTGAACATTTGCCACATTTCAGCTGTTCATTTCCCAGAGAAAATCTGCTCCCAAGTTCCTGCCTAATAGTATCTTATTTCCCCCTACACTAATTAAATGTTTTCCCAAATTGTCTGCTCCTATCCCTCTCCTGCACTACGGTGAAGGAGATGAAATTGTGGTCACTACCTCCAAAATGGTCTCTCACCGAGAGATCTGACACTTGACTCTGTTTATTTCCCAATACCAGATCAATTACAGCCTCTCCTCTAGTTAGCTTATCTACATATTGCCAGGAATCCTCCCTAACACACCTGACTAACTCTACCCCATCTAAACCCCTTGTGCTAACCAGATGCCAATCAATATTAGAAAAGTTAAAATCTCCCATCACAACAACCCTCTTATTATTGCACCATTCCAGAATCTGCCTCCTTATCTGCTCCTTGATATCCCTGTTACTATTGGGAGGTCTATAAAAAACACTCAGTAGAGTTATTGCCCCTTTCCTGTTTCTGACTTCTACCCACACTCACTCAGTAGACAATCCCTCCAGGATTTCCTCCTTTTCTGCAGCCATGACACTATCCCTAATTAGCAAAGCCACCTCTTTGTTCTTTTTGAAACATCTAAAGCCTGGCGCACTCAGCAGCCATTACCGCTCCTGAGACATCCAAGTCTCTGTAATGGCCATAATGTCACAGTTCCACATATTGTTTCATGCTCTAAGTTCACCCGCCTTATTTATGATCCTTCTTGCATTAAAACAGACACATCTCAAATCATCAGGCTCTAACATCTGCCTACCCTTCCTCATAAACTTCCCACAAGATGTTTCTACTTGTGCTTCAACCTCCCCATCTCTGCCTCTTCACTTTGGTTCCCACTCCCCTGCAAATCTAGTTTAAACCCTCCCCAATAGCATTTGCAAATCTCCCTACCAGGATATTGGTCCCCCTTGGATTCAAGTACAATCCGTCCTTTATGTACAGGTCACACCTGCCCCAGAAGAGGTCCCAATGAACCAGAAATCTGAATCCCTGCCCCCTGCTCCAATCCCTCAGCCATGCATTTATCCCCCACCTCATTCTATTCCTATACTCACTGTCTCATGGCACAGGCAGCGATCCCAAGGTTACTACCTTTGAGGTTCTGCTTCTCAGCTTCTTTCCTAACTCCCTGTATTCTGCTGTAAGGACCTCCTCCCTTTTTCTACCTATGTCGTTGGTGTCAATATGTACCATGTGGTCTGGCTGCTCACACTCCCATTTCAGGATATTGTGGATGCGCTCAGAAACATCACAAACCCTGGCACCTGGGAGGCAAACTACCATCCTTGTTTCTTCTTTGCATCCACAGAATCACCTATCTGTCCTCCTAACTATAGAGTCCATTATTACCGCTGCACTCCTCTTCCGCTCCCTACCCTTCTGAGCCACAGGGCCAGACTCAGTGTCACTGTTGCTTCCTCCAGTTAGGAACTAGAGACGTTACTGTCCGCACGGACTAACTGTGGACTTACTATTAAGAAGTCTAGTATTCACTTGCTGAGGGAGGTGTTGAGACCCAGCGAGGACAGTTTCCCCATTAGTGTCTGGTGTATGTTGAATGCCAAACTGAAGACAATAACCAGCAGTCTGGCACATGAGACCCTATTTTCCAGGTGAGACAAACAGAGTGGAGGACACTCCCTACACTGGCATGTATTCATTTACTCAATGGACTCTTTCTTTGTCGTGAGGAAAACTGGAATGAATTCTACCATGTTGAGGAAGTCAACTCACAGGAAGGCAAATTCTTATAAAACTAGAGAAAGAAAATTCTTAACTGATGACTTATAAACTGAGTCATCCAAATTATTTAAAAAATAAAATAGTTAATCACTGTAATTATTTTAATACACGTAATAATTCCTTTACCTCTCTAATTATTTATCACATGCCAAATGTAGGAATAACGTCCCCTACATCCTGGCTACCTCAGACTGTGAGTGCTATTATGCCACATTCAGTCTTACAATGCAAACACAGGAATGCTACCCAACCCTGTCCATTTTGACTGCCAGGTAGCCATCTATATTAGTCCCATTTACCAGCACTTCATCTGCAACTTTCCCTAACTTGGTGAATCAAATGCTCTTCCACTGTTGGAGTCCCTCCCTCCAATCATTCTCATGTGAAAGAAAATTCTTCCTTATATCTCCTCTGAATCTTTTACTCCTTACCTTAAATGTATGCCTTATGGTTTCAAGCACATAGAAACATTGAAAAGTACAGCACAGAAACAGGACTTCTGGCTGATCAAGTCCATAAAGAATCATTTAAACTGCCTAGTCCCAGTGACCTCCACCAGAACCATAGCCCCCCATACCCCTCTCATCCATGTACCTATCCAAACTTCTCATGAATGTTGAAATTGAAATCTCATCCACCACTTGTGCTGGCAGCTCTTTCCAAGCTCTCACCACTCTTTGAGTGAAGAAGTTTCCTCTCTTGTTCCCCTTAAACCAGGGGTGGCCAACCGTTTACATTCTACATGTTAATTTTTTCACGCACCAGTTCAGATGTGCCATGCAACTCTTGTACCCCCATTCAATTCTCGTAAAAATACGTTAATATAGACAACTTTAACATTTTTACATGATACAGTATATTGATTTAATATAAAAATAAGATAAATGTTACTTAACTTAATGAGACTTTTAACAAATATATTTTGTCTTCTTTTGATTTCTTCCTTTTTCTTAATCACATACTCTTTCTGTAACTCAGACCCAAGCACTAGCTTCAGTTTTCCTTCTATTTCAGTCTGATGTTGTGTTTTATAGTGTCTATTAAGATCATGTCTTCTATTATGTGAGAAAGTGTTTTCACAAACAATGCACAACGGTTTTCCTGACAGACCCGCTATAAATAAGATCTCACTTTCCCACTGTTCATTGAATTCACGTTTACTATCACTTTCTGCTTTTCTTTTGCTCATTTTCTTTGTGATGGGTAACAGGTTGTAAAAACAAGGTTTAATTTTAGATAAAGTACAAAACTGCAAATGTTCACAAAGGACGAACAAAGCACAACTCCATAGCGCACGAATGTCAATTGTAAACTGACTGGCAAAAACCTGCGATGCACCGCTGGTGCAGACGCCTGGCGCCTCAGAATCAAACAAGTATCAAACATGTATTGAACAGTTATGGAACAACTGCAGAACAAAAGTCCTTCTTTCCTAGTTTGACTCATTGAACATTTTTTTAAATTGAAAACAGATTCATATGAAAGAAGATAACTTTCACCAAAAGATGTGCATGAAATAATAATATCGCTAAAAATAATTGCTAAGTTTTAGATTTTTTCTCAGTAAAATCCATTTCTAGCTCTAAACTACTTGAATTCCTGTTATAGATTTTTTTTCTACAGATCGGTTTTTGGTTAATACTTTTTGCATGAGCAGGCTTATTTTTTAATTATTATCACTAGGGTGCAATGTACCACTTCTAATCATCTAATGTGCCACTTCTGGTGCATGCGCCATAGGTTGGCCATCCCTGCCTTAAACATTTCACCTTTCACCCTTGACTTCTGGTTTTAGTCTGACCCAACCTCAGTGGAAAAAG
Source organism: Mobula hypostoma (assembly GCF_963921235.1). Taxonomy (NCBI): domain Eukaryota; kingdom Metazoa; phylum Chordata; class Chondrichthyes; order Myliobatiformes; family Myliobatidae; genus Mobula; species Mobula hypostoma. The sequence continues at coordinate 143,028,028 of NC_086099.1, forward strand.
CCTGCTTGCATTTACCCTATCTATATCCTTCATAATTTTATATACTTCTATCAAATCTCCACCCTCAATCTTTCACATTCTAGGGAATAATATTCATAATCTAGTCAATCTTTCATTATAACTCAAGTCTTGCAGTCCTGGCAACATCCTTGTAAATTTTTTCTGTATTTCTTCAATCTTATTTACATCTTTCCTGGAGATAGGTGACCTAAACTGCACAAAATTCTCCAAATTAGGCCTCACTAACTGTTGTATCTGTGCGTCACTGCATATCAATTAGATAAAAGCCAGGAGATGGCTTTAACTGGTGTATTCACATTGCAGCAAGAGAGAGAGAGAGAGAGAGAGAGAGAGAAGACTAATGCACATGCATAAACAGTGCATGTGCAGACAAAAGATTAATATGTAATGCTAAGGGGGAGGGGGTCATTACTCTAAAAGAAATAGATCCATACATTACACTTCCTCCACCTTTAGATTAATGCAACATAAAACTGTATATGTCCAAAACATTCAATCTCCATTTCATAAACCCATATTCCAAATAAACATGCTTTCAAAATAATAGTCTATCACTAACTTCTCAGTTCAAAAGATTCAGTCCTTTGGTTGGCGCTCTGTTTCTTTCAGGACAGTGCCTCTGGACCTGTGGAGTGGCATTAGGTTTGGTAGGTGTGTTGTCTAAGACAACGCTCTCAGTTTCCGGTGTCACGTTGCTATCAGAGACATCATCAATGAGACGTAAGTCCGGTGACTGTAATGCGTCCGTCTTGCTGGATGCAATCAACTCAGGCATGTTCTTCCATTAAGCATCCAGTATCTGGTCCAAATGACATCTCCATGTCTGATCTCCAACATCCATTGTGTATATCAGTGGTCCTGTTCTTGTAGCTATCCTACCGAGTGTCCACTTGTCTTCACGTTAATCACATACTATGACTTCCTGTCCAATCACAAAGCTCCCTGCTGCTTCACTTGGCAACGGGTTGAACCGTTTATTGTGCACTTCCCTCTACAGATCTTGTTTCAGGAGGTCTTGTTCATGAATAGCATTGCAGGTGTTTCATTTGTCATCGCATGAACTGAGTTCCGACACACAGAAAGGAAGTTGTCCACTTTGTGCTACAGAGAAATGTCCTCCTTCATCTTGAGATGCTGACTTGAAATGTCTGCTGCCATTTTTCTTCATGAACAGTTGGATTTCTTCTGACATGTATTGTGGTCCGTTGTCACACACAGTTTGCTCTGGTAAGCCATTTCTAGGGAAGATAGTGCTGAGAGCAGCGACAGTCTTTGCTGAGGTGGTTGACTTCATTGGTATAACATTTGGCCATCGAATGAGCATCCACAGCAATCAGAAACATGGAAACCATGAATGGCCCAGCAAAGTCAACATGTACTCTTTGCAATGTTGATAAAGGCCTCTCCCACGGGTGTAACGCTGCCTCTGGGGTTGTAGTTTGAACTTTTTGGCATCCTGAACAGCTTTTGGCCAAGTTTTCAATCTGTTTATCTATTCCTGGCCACCACAAATAGCTCTGGTCGAGACTCTTCTTCATCTTAACTGTACCCAGATGCCCCTCATGCAGATTTTCTAACATTCCAGTCCACAGTTCAGAGGGAACCACAACATGAGTTAAAAACATCTGTGTTCTTTGACATATCGATAGTTAGTATTGTCTCACTGAGAAAAATGAAAACATTGGGTTACCATGAGCTAACCATCCTGGAGATCATTGTGGACTTCAGGCATGCCAGGAGTCACACTCACATCCCCATCTACATTAACGGAACTGTAGTGGAGCGTGTATCAAGCTTGAAATTCCTTGGTGTCCACTTTTCCGAGGATCTCACCTGGTCCCTGAACTCCTCCATCCTGATCAAAAAGGCGCGACAGCGTCTTTATTTCCAGCAGAGCATGAAGAAAGCTCACCTCTGTCTGAGGATACTGATGGACTTTTACCGCTGTACCATTGAGAGCATACTCACCAACTGCATCTCAATGTGGTACGGCAGTTGTCCCTTATCGGACCGCAAAGCACTCCAGCGTGTGGTGAAAACTGCCCAGCAGATTATCAGCACCCAATTGCTCACCATTGAGAACATCTACCATAAATGCTGCCTGGGCAGGGCGAAAAGCATTATCAGGGACTTTTTACTCTCCTCCCATACGGTAGGCACTACAGGAGCCTCCGCTCCCGCACCTGCAAGCACAGGAAGAGCTTCTTCCCTGAGGTTGCAACACTGCTGAACCTCTCATCACAGCGCTAAGCAGTACTGCATCCATATTGTACTGTCTCAGTACTTTTATATTTGTGTGCTGTAGCACTTTTTTTATTCGCAGTTATTTTGTAAATAACACTATTCTTTACATTTCTGGTCAGATGCTAAATGCATTTCATTGGCTTTGTATCTGTACTTGGCACAATGGCAATAAAGTTGAATCTAATCTAATCTAATCCTTGCATGGTGATGTCATAGACTCTTGACAATGTCAGATCATTCCTTATTTCCCTTTGTATTTCAGAATTTGTTACCGGCAACCGGTCCACCAACGCTGTGTGGAACACTTCTGCTGGGTCACAGTATGAAGACTTCTCTTCTTCAGTTGCCAACAGTGGAAGGCGTGACAAGCCATCAGTGTTACTGTGGTGTATGGTACCCTTGAATTCTCTGTCATAAGGGTGGGCCCCTAGGAATAGTGCCCAACATTGTAATTGGGTAGAAGTCATCACTGGAATTCCCTTCCTGAGATTGAACATGGACACAAGGGGCTGGTCATCTGTCACTAGCATAAACTTTTGCCCGTAGAGGTAGTGGTGGAACTTCGTTATTCCTCATACTAGAATAAGGACCTCTTGGTCAATCTGTGTGTAATTGCACTCTCTGCTCATTAATGAACTGGAAGCAAACACAATCGGGCGTTCAGATCCATCCACCATAATGTGTGATAAAACACTTCCAATGCCATAAAGGGATGTATCGCATACCAGTATGATAGGCAGGGATGGGTCATAATGGGTGAGCAGTTCATCAAATGTTATTAGTCTCTTTGTTTGCTTGAATCCTTTTTCTTTTTACTTTTTCAATATTTTTATTGATATTATATAAATTGCATGAATACAAATACAAAATTCATAAGGATACAAGTAAATAATACGAATTACATTACATTTACATCACAGTAATATGATCACAGTATCCTATATTCCAAGTCAATCATGTAGAAAAACAGATTGAATTATGAAATGAAATAAAATAAAATAATTGTATTTTATTGAAAAAAATCTACACCCACTACCAAAATGAGCTGGTTGGTAAAAAAAAAAAGAAGAAAAAAGAAAAATATCTTACCATATGACATTATAATAATAATGGCTCGCATCCATACTTAAATAACAGTTCAAAGATTATGCACATAATTCGGAAAGGGTCCCCGTAACATTAGAAAATCATGTTTAGAATCAGAAATCGAACAACTAATCTTCTCTAGATCAAGGCACAACATAACATCAGATAGCCATTGAACATGAGTGGGTGGGACGGCCTCCTTCCACTTGAGCAAGATGGCCCTCCTGGCCATAAGAGACATAAAGGCCAATGCCCACAAATTAGGTGGCTTCAATTTTGTAACACTATCCTCAACAATACCAAACATGGCAGTCAAAGGATTGGGCTTAAAACTGACATAGAAAAGTACAGAAAAAGTTTGAAATACATCTTTCCAAAATTTTTCAAGTCTCTGACATGTCCAAAACATATGAATTAGTGTGGCCACTCCATTAGTACATCTATCACAGTAAGGGAAAATATCTGTGTAGAAATGAGACATATGAACTCTATGTACCACTTTGAATTGTAATAAAGAATGACGAGCACATAATGCTGAAGAATTAATCAATTTTAAAATAATCTTCTAGTTCTCTTCAGATATGAAAATCTGTAAATCCATTCTCCAATCTCCTTTAATTTTATCTAAAGAGGCCTTTTTCGGTCCCAACAGTAGACCATAAATGTAAGATATTGAACCGTTATCAAAAGGTTTCAGATTAAAATTGTACCTATTATATTCTTATCTGGACTTGTAGGAAATGTATGTAACTGAGATCTTAAAAAATCTCTAATCTGTAAGTATCGAAAAAAGTGAGTATTGGAAAGGTTAAACTTCATTGAAAGTTGCAGATTGAGATTCCCTCCATCAAACAAATCCTGAAATCGTTTAATACCCAATTTATCCCATTCTTTAAAAGATAAGTCAATTAAAGATGGTTCAAAAAAACAATTAGAAAAGATGGGACTTGAGAGGGAGAATCTCAATAAACCAAAATGTTTTCTAAACTGTAACCAAATCCTCAAAGTATGATTGACCACCACATTGTCAGTTAGTTTATTTAAAGATAAAGGAAGCGAGGATCCAAGTAAAGAAATATTGGAAAATTTCATAACAGAGTTGACTTCCAAAGAAACCCATATAGGGCAATTCTCATGGTTAATGTAATATATCCAGAATGTAATATTTTGTATATTAACTGCCCAATAATATAACCTAAAATTGGACAAAGCAAAGCCTCCATTCTGTTTGATTTTTGAAGGTGAGCTTTACTTATACGAGGTTTTTTATTCTTCCATAGATAGGAAGAAAGAATTGATTCCAAAGAGTCAAAAAAAGACAGGAATAAAAACAGGCATAGCTTGAAAAAGGTATATAAATTTAGGTAAGATATTCATTTTAATAGAATTATTTCGGCCAATCAGTGATAAAGAGAGAGGTGACCAATTATAAAGTGTTGTTTTAACATAATTCATTGAACTTAAAAAATCTTCCTTAAATAAATCTTTGTAATTCTTAGTGATTGTTACACCTAAATACGTAAATTGTTTTCTTAAAATTTTAAAAAGAAGGTTAATATCATTTGGTATTAAATTGTTTAAAGGAAACAGTTCACTCTTATGTAAATTTAATTTATATCCTGAGAACTGACTACAATTGGTCAGTAAATAGAACACAAATGGTGAGGAGGTTGTAACATTAGATATAAAAAGCAATAAGTCATCAGTATAGAACAACACTTTATGAATAGTACCTCTCCTTAAAATACCAGTAATCTCTTTAGACTCTCGAAAAGCAATTGCTAAGGGTTCTAATACCAAATCAAAAATCAGAGGGCTCAAAGGGCAACCTTATCTAGTTCCACGTTGGAGTTTAAAGGGTTTAGAATTCTGAAGATTAGTAAGAACCCGAGCGGAGGGAGATAAATAAAGTAATTTAATCGAATGAATAAAATTAGGTCCAAAATTAAATTTTTCGAAGGATGTAAATAAATAGTTCCATTCAACTCTGTCATAAGCCTTCTCCACATCCAAAGATATCACACATTCCGATATTTCCTTAGATGGAGAGTGCATAACATTTAACAAACACTGTATATTAAAATGGAAATATCGATTTTAATAAATCCTGTCTGATTATTCAAAACTATAGAAGATATAATATTTTCAAGTCTCTGAGCCAACATTTTAGATAAAATCTTAGTATCAGAATTGAGTAAAGAGATAGGTCTATACGAAGAACATTCAGTAGGATTCTTATTTGTTTTGAGAATGAGCAAAATGGAAGCTTTGTAAAAAGACTGCGGTAATCTTCCTACCTTGAAGTAATCTGTAAGGTTAGAACATAAGTGTGGTATAAGCAAGGAAGAAGAAGCCTTATAAAACTCTCCAGAGAATCCATCGGGTCCTGGAGATTTCCCAGAATGCAATTCTCGAATAGCCTGAGCAATTTCCTTCTGGGAAATGGGTTGATCCAATTGCCTACGATCATCTACCAAAAAATTAGGAATATTTAATTGATCTAAAAATTATTCATTGCAATATTATCATTAACAGAGTCGGAACTATACAATTTAGAATAAAATTCCCTAAAAGTGTCATTAATTTCAAGGTTGTCAGTTGTCATGTCCCAATTAATTTTACGTATGTCTTTAATTTGCCACTTGGCTATAAATGGCTTCAATTGATTAGCCAGTAGCTTACCAGTTTTATCTCCATGAATATAAAATTGACTTCTATCTTTTAAAAGTTGGCTTTCAATTGGATACACTAAAAGAAGATCATACTTAGTTTTAGTTTCAATATGTCTCTTATATGTTTCAGGATCAGGTACCGAAGCATGTTTATGGTCCAGTTGTTTAAATGATTAGCTAGTTCGTTTCTCTCTTTGTTAACTTTTTTAATGATGTTTGCAGTATAAGAAATAATTTGACCCCAGATGTATGCTTTAAAAGTATTCCATATAATAAGACTAGACGTCTCTACCAATGTATTTTCTTCAAAAAAAAGAGTAACTTGATTCTCCATAACTTTTAAAAAGTCCACATCGGATAACAGAGTTAAATTAAATTGCCAAAATCTACTCATAGGGATAGGACCAGGAAGATTTAAAGATAGAAGTACGGGAGAGTGGTCAGAAATAGCAATCTCTTTGTATTCAATTGATCGAACTAATGGAATCATTTGACTGTCAATAAAAAAATAATCAATCCTGGTATAAGAATGATGAACTTGAGAGAAAAAAGAATACTCCCTGTCCGTCAGATAGAGAAAACTATACCACATTTAGTTAGAAAGGATTGGATAAACAAAGCTGATTTCTTAAGTGTGGCTGGTTTGACAGATGAGAGATCTAATACTGGACATAACCAGCAGTTAATATCTCCTCCCGTCACAAGAAAGTAAGTACACAAATCTGGCAGAAATCCTGCATCCTCTACGTTGGGGTCATATACATTAGCGAAAACAATCAATTTACTGTCTAAACTCCCTGATACAATAACAAATTGACCATTAGGGTCCGAAACAATTTTATGCTGAACAAAGGAAACTGTATTATCTACAAAAATTGAAACACCACGTGATTTTGCATTAAACGAAGAATGGAATGGCATATCCTTCCACTGAGTAAAAAAACGTAAGCTATCACAGCTGTGTATGTGCATTTCTTGTAAGAAAATAATGAGTGCTTTTAATTTTTTAATATAAGCAAACACTTTGTTCCATTTAATGGGGTGATTCAGCCTTTTCACATTCAAACTAAATAAATTAATATTTTGAACCATTTTAAACACCAATCAACATGTAATTAAAAGATCTGGCCATAAGTTATTAAAACTATAAAGCAAACCGTAAGGTAAGGTAATCAAACAAGCAATCATATAATTAAGCCAATACAGCTCCCAGAGAGAAATAGGTTCTACCCCATCCCCCACCCAAAGCGAGAAAGCTGACCAATAGGCAGTCAGCGAGCTGAGAACGAAGTTCCCTCCCCAAAATATCCTGTTGACAAAAACTCCGGTCCTACAAGGTCATTATGTCCCTACCGAGACACAACATAAAAATAAAAATAACTCAGTATTCAAAAATATAAAAGGATCAGTTTAAACAAATTCAAAGAAAGCTGTATTAAAATAAAGCCTCAAAATGGGATATAGCATAAAAGTATCAAAAAAAAACAAAAGACAATATATGAACAGCCAAAACATAAGCTTATTGAAACCTTATTTAAAATTCATATTAACAGAAGAAAAAATTGATCAAATAAGAAATATAACAGTTTTAGACTTCATTTTTCATAAACTCTTTTGCTTCTTCAACCGACTTCATTCTTTTTTGCAATCCGTTCTTCAAAACAATACTCAGATGGGCGGGAAACCGAGGGGATGGTTTATATCCTTTATTATAAAATTCTGACATAACTTCTTTATATTTCATGTGATCAGCCATAACTTCAGGTGAATAGTTTTCCGCAAATCTGACCTTATAAGTTTGGAAATCGATCATTCCCTGTCGACTGGTATGGCGAATTAAAAGGTCCGTAATACGAAATTCATGAAAACTTAGAATGACCGATCTGGGTCTTGCCGTCGACGACAATGGCTTCAAATTCGGTGAGCGATATGCTCGATCAAGCTTCAGATCAGAGGTGAATAAAGCAGGGAATAGCTGTTTCAGAAAGTTTGCAAAAAACTTTGTAGGGTCAGCGACTTCAATTGATTCTTCAAGACCCAGGATTCACAAGTTATTTCTCCTGTTTCTATTTTCTAGACTGGTAATCCTTTTCATCATTTTATCATTGGATAAAGATAACTCTTTGCAGAGTTTAATTGTACCATCAACGCCCTCTTCAAGTGTCACCAATTCGCAAGTGTTTTCCTGAATTCGGTTCTCATGCTCAGATAAAGTTTGTTGAATTGTATCCAATTTGCCGTTAAGTTGTTGAAACTCCTCAGAAAATTCCGATTTTTGCTGTTTAAGGAAGTCATTGATTGAATCCAAAGTGACAGAGGATTCATCTTCTGTTTCCCTTTCTTTCGCAGAAGCTTTTGTTCTTTTCCCAGCCATAGTAGAGTAGTATTAAAGTATTATAATAAGCTTTCAAAAAAAAAAGACTGGTAGGAGACAATTAAGTAAACAGGGAAGGAGCAATCTAAAATGATGTTACTCCATCAACTGCCAACAAGGCTCTCCTGAATCATTTTTCACATCTTTCTGACCATTCCCAATTTGCTTCTGTCTGTAACATTACGTTTAATGGATGCAGCACTGTAGCAATGTTTAGGTGAAACTGGTGATAGTAGTTTACATTGCCCAAGTAGGACCAGAGTTGTGACACATTTTCTGGTTTGGGTGCCTGTAGAAATGATTCAATCTTCTTGTGACTTATGTAAGCCATGTTTGTCAATGACATGTCCACAATATGAAATTTCATTCTGAAAAACTCACATTTTCTCTCTTTGCATGAAGACCATACTCACTCAGCCTGGTAAGCACTTTACCAACGTTCTGCATGTGCTCTTCATCATTCTTGCTAGTAACGATGATGTCATCAAGGTAAAATTGTGTTCCTGAGATATCTTGGAGCACTTGGTTCCTTGTTCTTTGCCAAACTGCTGGAGCTGATGCAATGCCAACGATGAGACAATTATACTGGAACAGTCCCGTGTGAGTGTTGATTGTGAGGAACTTCTTGCTTGACTCCTCAATCTCCATTTGCAGATAGGGTTGTGACAAGTCAATCTTTGAAAACTTGTCCCCACCTGCCAAAGTTGCAAAAATGTCTTCTATTCATGGCTTCACTTCCTTGATCACCAGGACAGTGGGTGTTGTCAGTCACTTCACTCAACCTTGGAGAGAATTCCAGACACCTCCAAGCTCTGCATTCAGCATCCACTTTAGGATGTAGTGCGTAAGATACTGGACATGCTTTATGGAATTTTGATGTTGCTATTTTATCCAGTTCAGTTCTGGCTTTCGTGTCTTTGAGTTTACCAATCCCCTTCTCATTCACACAAAGCAGCTGTGCCAGTCTCTGGTTAGTGAGACCATTTGAGTTGTCATTGCCTGTTGATATCACACTGAAAGCTTTGATTGAGTGTTTTTCCTCCATGCATCACATTTACTCTCAGTTAGCCTTCAGGAGATACTTTTTCACCTGTGTAAGTCTTTAGCACCACTGAGGTCTTCTCTAATGACACCTTAGAAAACAGTCTGTTGTAGTCAGCCTCTGAAATTATGGACAAAGCTGACACTGTATCCAGCTCCATCTTCATTTTTACATCGGACACATCCATTGTGATCCAGATGATTTTGTGATCTGCTTCAGTTATACTATGCAGTTCTAGGCATGACAATTTATCATTGTCTGACTCCATGTTGTCTGATTCTGCTTTACGTTCGGTAATTTTATGCACTTATTTTGTTTTGTATTTGAGACTTTCCACTCGGTTGTGCTTTTTGTCTGCCTTGCACATTCTCTTTATGTGATCTTGTCTGGGACACTTTCTTCAGACTTTTTCTTTAAACCAACAGTCATTTGCAGCCTGGGAGGATTTGCCATATTGATAACATTGTTGGCATTTTGCACCATCCAGGGATATTTCATGCATGTCACATTCTAACCTCCTTTACTGTAGTTCTGCTGCATCCTTTGCTGCCATCTCTAATGATATTGCAATGGTCAATGCCCATTCTGAGGTTAGGTCTCTTTCGGACTGTAGCCTCTTTAGAGTGCTTTGACTATGCATGCCACATACAAGCCTATCCCTTAATGCATCAGAAAATCTATCTCTAAAGTCACAGTACTGGGCAAGTTTGCGTAGTTCTGCAATATATTCAGAAAAGCTGTCATCTTTTGACTGGTTCCTTTTGTAAAATCTAAATCTTTCAGCTATTACCCACAGTTTAGGGCTCAAGTGATTTTGTAAAATTGTAACAATCTCGTCGAACTGAAACAACCCTCCAGTCAGCAAGGCAAGGCAACCATCTACTATCACTTCACAAAAAATGCTAGTGAACGCAGCAGGCCAGGCAGCATCCATAGGAAGAGATACAGTTGACATTTCAGGTCGGGACTCTTCATCAGGACTAACTGGAAGAAGAGATAGTAAGAGATTTGAAAGTGGGAGGGGGAGGGGGAGATCCGAAATGATAGGAGAAGACAGGAGGGGAGGGATGGATCTAAGAGCTAGAGAAGGGAGAGGATCATGGGTCGGGAAGCCTGGGGAGAAAGAGAAGGTGGGAGAGGAGCCCAGAGGGTGGAGAGCAGGCAAGGAGTATAGTGAGAGGGACAGAGGAGAAAAAAAAGAGAGAAAAATAGGGGAAAAAATAAAAAATATATAAAGTAAATAAATAAGGGATGGGGGTATGAAGGGGAGAAGGGGCAATTCATACCTCGACACTGTTTTATCCCCCCTTGTTCAATCCCTTCCCACCTATGTTTGTGACACTTCCCACGCTCTGAATTTTTTCAATGATTTTAAGTTCGCTGGCCCCCACCGCTTTATTTTCACCAAGGATGTTCGGTCCCTATATACCTCCATCCCCCACCAAGAAGGTCTCAAAGCTCTCCACTTCTTTTGGATTCCAGACCTAACCAGTTTCCCTCTACCTCCACTCTCCTCCATCTAATGGAATTAGTCCTTACTCTTAACAATTTCTCCTTTGGCTCCTCTCACTTCCTCCAAACTAAAGGTGTAGCCATGGGCACCCGTATGGGTCCCAGCTATGCCTGCCTTTTTGTTGGCTTTGTGGAACAATCCATGTTCCAAGCCTGTACTGGTATCTGTCCCCCACTTTTCCTTCGCTACATCGATGACTGCATTGGCGCTGCTTCCTGCACGTATGCTAAGCTCGTTGACTTCATTAACTTTGCCTCCAACTTTCACCCTGCCCTTAAGTTTACCTGGTCCATTTCTGACACCTCCCTCCCCTTTCTTGATCTTTCTGTCTCTATCTCTGGAGACAGCTTATCTACTGATATCTACTATAAGCCTACAGACTCTCACATCTACCTGTACTATTCCTCTTCCAACCCTGTCTCTTGCAAAAATGCCATCCCCTTCTCGCAATTCCTCTGTCTCCGCCGCATCTGCTCTCAGGATGAGGTTTTTCATTCCAGGACGAAGGAGATGTCTTCCTTTTTTAAAAAAAGAGGCTGCCTTTCCTCCACCATCAGCTCTGCTCTCAGACACATCTACCCATTTCACACACATCTGCTCTCACCCCATCCTCCCGCCACCCCACTAGGAATAGGGTTGCCCTTGTCCTCACCTACCACTCCACCAGCCTCTGGGTCCAACATATAATTCTCCGTAACTTCCGCCACCTCCAACTGGATCCCACCACCAAGCACATCTTTCCCTCCCCCCCCCCACTTTCTGCTTTCTGCAGGGATCGCTCCCGATGCGACTCCCTTGTCCTTTCGTCCTCCCCCATCCCTCCCCACTGATCTCTGTCCTGGCACTTATCCTTGTAAGCAAAACAAGTGCTACACATGGCCTTACACTTCCTCCCTCACCACCATTTAGGGCCCCAGACAGTCCTTCCAAGTGAGGCAACATTTCACCTGTGAGTCAGCTGGGGTGATATACTATGTCCAGTGCTCCTGATGCGGCCTTCTATATATTGGCAAGACCCGATGCAGGCTGGAAGACCATTTCACTGAACACCTACGCTCTGTCCACCAGAGAAAGCAAGATCTCCCAGTGGCCACACATTTTAATTCCAAGTTCCACTCCCATTTTGATATGTCTATCCACGGCCTCCTCTACTGTCAAGATGAAGCCACACTCAGGTTGGAGGAACAGCACCTTATATTCCATCTGGGTAGCCTCCAACCTGATGGCATGAATATTGACTTCTCTAACTTCCATTAATGCCCCTCCTCCCCTTCACACCCCATCCCTTACTTATTTATTTTATATATTTTTTTTATTTTTCCCCCTTTTTTCCTTTCTCTTTCTCTCTTTTCTCCCTCTGTCCCTCTCACTATAACTCCTTGCCTGCTCTCCACCCTCCGGGCTCCTCTCCCACCTTCTCTTTCTCCCCAGGCTTCCCGTCCCATGATCCTCTCCCTTCTCCAGCTCTTAGATCCACCCCTTCCCTCCTGTCTTCTCCTATCATTTCGGATCTCCCCCTCCCCCTCCCACTTTCAAATCTCTTACTATCTCTTCTTTCAGTTAGTCCTGACGAAGGGTCCCAGCCCGAAACGTCGACTGTACCTCTTCCTATAGATGCTGCCTGGCCTGCTGCATTCACCAGCATTTTTTGTGTGTGTTACTTGAATTTCCAGCATCTGCAGATTTCCTCATGTCTGCATCTACTACCACTTTCTAACTTCTCCTGCAAAGCCAATGTCTAATCCAATTTACTACCTCATCTTGAATGCCAAGCAACTGAACCTTCTTGACCAACCTCTCTGTGGAACTTGGTCAAGTGCCTTGCAGAAGTCCATGTAGACAACATTCACTGCCTTGCCTTTATTAACTTTCCTTGTGACATCTTCAAAAAACTCTATAAGATTGGTTAGACATGATCTACCATGCACAAAGCCATGCTGACTATCCCTAATCAATCCGTCTATCCAAATACTCATATACCCAGTCTCCTAGAGTACCTTCCAAGAGAATACATGTGCTATCAAGTTCATCTCTCAGTCTATTCTACCTCAAGGGAAATAAACCAAGCCTATCATATCCCTCATAACAGAGAAACTCTATTCCATGCGATATTCTTACAAGTATCCTTTAGATCCTCTCTCCAAAGCAATCACATCCTATTTATTCTGAGGTGAACAAAACTGCATTCCAGTTGTGGCTTTGCCAATGTTTTATAAATTAATAACATAATTTCCACGACATATCTTATACCTTGGTCAAATAAGGCCATGCCTTCTTTACCATCCTATCAGCCATATTGTTACCATCAGGGGTCTTTGTACCTGTACACCAAAGTCTTTCTGTTCCTTAATACTTCCGAGGGCTCTACCATTCATTGTATATGTCCTGCTTTTACCTGACTTCCCAAAGTGCATCAGCTGCACAAATTAGGATTAACACCACTGGACACAGGCTTCTAATCACCAAAGCGTGCCTTCACTTTCTGCCTCCATCCCCTATCACCAAGCCAATTTTGAAACTAGTTTACTAACATACCTTGGATCCCATGGGCTCTAACCTTTTGGACCAGCTTTCCGGGCGGGACTGTGCCAAACACCTGGGACATTGGTTGACAGGTTTTAAGTTGTGTCTGTTGGGTAAGCCAGCTCTTCCAATTTTTGCATCAGTGTCCAGATGTCAGTAAGAAGGGCTCTGCAGAGCCTGCCAGGCTGTGTGCATTTGTATCATGTGTTTGATTAAATTTTGTTGTCAGGTTGCTCAAACCAGCTTTGTATTTGCTTGGAAATAAAAGATAAAGGGTAATTTAACTGATGAAAGAAGATAGTAGGCAGATAGATAGAAAATACCTCCCCTAATGAGGATGTCCAGAGCATGAAGTAATGATGAGCATTGATATAGATACTGTGTTTGATGTTGCATGTACAGATATGAAATGACATTTAATATACACTGGACAACACATATTTTCAAAAGTGTTGCTTCCTCAGAAATTTTTTTTGTTGATGATAGACTGCTTGAAGATGAATACAAATATAATTTCAGACTACTTGTATCACGTAGGAATTTGGAGAAACAACAAATCAACTTTTATTTAATATAATGTGTTTAATTGCATAATGGTGCTGATGCTTTGCAATAGTTCAACTGAGTTAAAAATATGTTGTCAATGATTTTCATTTGTACTCAGTGTCTGAGGCTTCTCACTTAAGTGTCCAACAATAATTCGCCAGCATTGATGGATTCCAGTTGGCCTGGTATATTTTCTCCATGACTGCAATGTCCTGGTGAAATCTTTCCCCATGCTCGTCACTAACAGCACCAAGATTTGCAGGGAAGAAGTCAAAATGGGAATGCAGAAAATGAATCTTTAGTAACATGTTGCATTTCATGGTTTTCTCTGCTTGAAGAATGCTTTCAACCAGCTGCATGTAGTTTTCTGCTCTGTAGATGCCGAGAAAAATTTCAACAACTTCCTTGAATGCCTTCCATGTGATTTTCTCTGGTCCCACTAGAAATTCTTCGAATTGCCTGTCATTGATGACCTGTTTGATTTGTGGATCAACAAAAATGCTTTCCTTAATCTTGGCATCAGTTATTCTGGGAAGCATTTGTCTCAAATATCAAAATCCTTCATAGAAATTTTTGTGCCTGATGATAGCAAATTCCATCCTTACAGTCCTGAACCCAATAATTATTACTAAAACCTGTCCTGCCATGCAGCAGCCGCATCACCTAAGCATGTCCAAGCATGCCTGGACAAGATAGGGAACTTTCCAGCTTACAATGTAGGCAACATTTTAATTGACTTGAATTATGAATTGAAATGATAAACATAAGTTTATTTTAAAAATGGTGCATGATAAGGAAATTTCATGGTGATTTTCATGATCAATAGCCCAAAATTCATAAGATACACCTAAAGGTATTCAGGAAGCAAGATCTTTGTTGTACAGTGTATTGTATCACACCCCAAACTTACTAATAAAATTGAACCCCATAGGTATAAAAGGTAACAAACTGTGAAGATACAAAACTAGCTAACAGGCACAAAGGGAATAATGTTTTCATATTCAAGATATTTTGTGACCCTTCCAGAGTTGATGTTGAGACACCAGCTGATTTTGACATTTATAAATGTCTAGCACAGAGTTTCAAACTTTGTAGAAGACTTCAGGAGTCTCTCCCTCCAACCTGAAAATTTATCATGTTTTCTGAGTTCTTACATACACTCATTCCTGCATATAAATTTAAGAACATCAGCAAGATTTGCTTCATCATTGCACACATTAACTACATTTGAACCTGAAAGCTATAATAATAAATCAGTAATGCATTATGGGTTCCAAATATGCAGTATGTCATAGCACAATATCAAGCATCATAGTATATTGAGTGACTTATCATAGGTAGTGGTATTCACGTGACTCCTCTGACCAATGTGCTTACTATTTGTTGGTAGGTGTAGCTGGATTAACAATGATGAGCCAAAATTTTTAAATAATTAGATCAGTAAAAGGGTTCCCAAATGGCTTTCTATTGGTTTATATTCAAGCAAAAATAGTACAATCCTACACCCTTTAGCAAAATAAGCTATTCAACAGTTCACACTAATTTCAGATTGATCAAAGAAATGCCAGTACTCATGTAAAATCCTGTCATTTTTCATATACTTGCTAATGCTCTCATTGTGTGATTTTAGTTCCCTCTACCACAATATAAAATAGTAAGAGATGAGTCAGCTTAATAAAATTTATTGATATTATCTGCCATTAAATTATGCAGCCATTCCTCAAAGCTTTTCAAGATAGCAATCTGTTTTCCATGAGTTCTATCTTAAGAGTTTAGGAAAAGAAGAAAATAGAGCTTATCCTTTAATCCTCTGGTTTTACTCAATCCTTTGACTGGATTTCTGTGTGCCTTATCGTGAGGCAAAGGTCTTGCTTCTAATTTGTCTTTTGTAATTCCTCATTCTTTGCAACTTTATCAAGTCAGCAGACATTATTTCGGCAGAAATATGTCAGTTGGATTAATGAAGTTAAAACGTCCATTTATAGAACACTTTTCATACTGCAGGATGTTCCCAATAGGTTAACTTTGAAGGGGAGCTACTGTTACTCTGCAAGCAATCATGCAACAAGGTCTGATAAGCAGCCTATTGACCTGAACAGCTATATTAATGAAGTTGACCAGAGCATTAAGAGGATTTCCTTGATTTCCTGCAAAATATCTCAAGGTAACCTTTACCAGAACAGGTCAAAGACATCTTCATTAATAACCCACTTTTGAAACAAGCCAGCTGCAATGCTTACTCAAAGATGTAGAGAAAGCAAGAGCAACTAGATGGGGGGTTGCAGCAGTCACACACCATAACCAATTATAAGATATAATCAAGTATATTATAACACCTGGAAGGCTAGGACAGCACCAGTACTGACTTATTTCCTGCCCTACCTGCTATCAAGGGCATGCATACAGAAAGATGCCAGTAAAAGGCCAGTAACATCATGCAGGATCCCACCCACCCTTCTCATGGACTGTTGGTGCCACTCCCATCAGGAAGGAGGCTGTATAGCATCCATGCCAGGACCACCAGACTCAAAAACAATTACTTTCCCCAACCAATCCACCGACTAACCCACCCCTTCACACTTCCCACCACCACTATTTTATTTCTTCCCATCAAAGTCACTCTATGTACAGACACTCCTGTGTCTAACTTCACTTTATGGACGTACAATCAATCTATGTATTTATATTTATTGTGTTTGCTTATTAATATATTCTTTATCTTACTGTGTTTCATTTTGTGCTGCATTGGGTCGGAGTAATAATTATTTTGTCCTCTTTTACACTTGTGTACTGAAAATGACATTAAACAATCTTGAAAGGTAATACATTTTTCCATTTCATATTTTTCAGTATAAATTGGCACTTGGTGTAAGATCAACAACGGTTTTTTTATGTTCGTCCAAGTCTAAATTCTCCCCCATTGTCTTTAATTTTACTCTTAGATTACATGTTAGATTGTCTGCTTAACAGTATTACAGCAGAAAAAAACAATTTTAATTTTATACATTTGAATAATCTGATTAATATGTTTTGCATATGTACCGAAATCATATTCCTCATCTACCACCATTTACGTTAGCTAACTTTGTTTTGTTTCAGAAAATCTAGGTTCTTACTTGTTTTCAAATCACGTCAATAATACTGATTCACCATGTTTTGGTATGGCAGTCATTTACAATTGGACTTTTTCCTCTCATGAACCAAAGTTAAGAAGCCCTTTGTAAAGCTGCTTCACCATGTTTTGGTATGGTAGTGGTTTACAATCAGACTTTTCTCTCTTAAGAAGCAAGCTCTCTGTAAACTCTTGAGTTGGCCTTGACAAGATGCCAAACTGTGCAGATGTTGTCCTCAAGCAGAGAGCAGGGTGAAAAAAAAACGTTGCCTATTCTCAGCACAATGTTAGGTCTCATTATTACAGCATCCCACCATTTCACCATACTAACGACAGAGATTGTCTTTCATCCTCTAAGTAGTCATTTCTCCTCTGCTTTCTCAGGAAGCTGATCAATTTCCCAATTACCCATTCTTTCTGCCCTAGTACTCTTAACTAAATGTGGTCAGACAAAGTATTATGGTAACAAATAATGACTACATTTCTCACTATTATAAGACTAATGAATTCACATCTTGTACGTTAAGACTCTCAACCAATCTACCCCAGCAGCAACTTGCTCCTTATTGTCTGTCTGCACTGCGTTTTCTCTATCAAATCAAAATCAAGTCAAATCAAGTTTAATTATCAGTCAGCCATAACAGATACGGCCAACGAAACAGCGTTCTGCTGGAGCCAAGATGCAAAACAAACAAAATAGCACATTAAAAATAGTGAGCAAGGAAGCATATTCATGTGTAAAAAACATATCTATAATCCAAGACCCTCAGTAACATGCCCTAACTCTATAACTATAAAACTGCATTCTGTTATTGCTTTTCCCCTTGTACTACTGCAATGCACTGATGTGATTAAATGATCTGTATGGATGGCAAAGTTTTGCACCGTACCAAGGTACATGTGACAATAATAAACCAACTATCAGTCAAATATCTGTAACAAATCCTTAAATCTCCCATGGACCAGAGTTGAACTTTCATGGCATTTCACTTACTGCAATTTTCCAAGAACGCAGGACTTCTGCGTTTATGTAAAAGATCTTTTTCTTACAAATGAACAAATGCCAAAGGAGGCCTTGAAAAGATGTCACGACAGAACCTACTATTCATATTCCCCACATAGGAGAAATCAAGATAATTACCCAGATTATCCTACTCTCACATCAATGACCTGGGCTCTGAAGGATTAGGTACAGTAATTCATTCTTAGGATATGTGCTTTTAGCAAGGTTTATTTATTATACATTTCTGATTTCACTTGGAAATGACTCACCTTCCTAAAGGTGATTCTTCTGATGAGTGGTCCTCAACTACTATTGGGCAAGGAACTCAAGGGTTTAGATCAGTAAAATCTTGAAAAAAAGCTCTGATATATTTACAAGTCATGATTGTGTGTGACTTGAAACAGATCAGCCTCTTGTGCCTGAACCAACAGAGAAGTCAAAACCATTACAACCATTTGTGGTTGGACACCAGGTTTTCCATTGATGAGAGAAGTGAGTCTCCAAAATGGACCCAAACAGTGGTGAAATCATCTGGTCTATGTGAGGACGGCCAAGGAGCTTGACTCCATGTCCTGAGATCTTATGGTATCTTTGTGCAGGGTTTGATTGTCATTCAGTATCTCTCTAGTCAAATAATCAAGGAAGGGTTTTCAAATTTGTTTCTGGAAGTTGAAGTAGGGTATTTAGAGTGTGTGAAGGCTGAGGGACATTTGTGTGTCAATGACCACAGCTTGATTAGGTTTGAAATAATTACAGAATGAAACAAAATATAGTGCCAATAGAAGTAGACAACTACGTGAAAATACTCTATACTGATTAAAACATGATAGGTAAATTTGAAAAAAGTGATTGCAATATAAAGCTCTCAGAAGCCAACAGAAGGCATTCTGAGAAGAAACAGTTTAGGTACAAGATAAGGATGTTAACGGAAAGAGAATAGTAGGACAGTCCATAATTATGGATTTGCCCAGTGCTAAAGCAAGTTGAATGCAAAGTGCAAGACAGGAATGATCGCAAGAAGTTACATGGAAATGGAATGATCCCTCAAGAACTCATCCTTCTCACCTTCTGAATGTCACTTTCCCTTCAGCCAGTCCACGACCTATTTGTTCATCTATACACCGGTACATTCCACACAAGATCTAGCAGTCATAAATTTCAGAATAGAAATGCTGTGGATAAGCTTTCAGTCTGCCCAAGTAGATACTCAAGGCCTTGAATTGTATTTGAGGGAGAGAAAGACATTCTGCAGACAAGTGGAGGTGATATTAGCACAATCATTGAAAGCTCATGTCACAGCCAAACACATCAATCATGGAGCAGAGATTAGTGAGATCTGTGTTGCTTCTAATGAAGCATTAAGGCTGCAGTCTGGCTTCCACAGAGCCAATTCCAGTTTAAGTGAACACCGATACTGAAGCATTATATAAGCAAGGTCAAGGTGGCAACGTTCTTTGGTTTAAAATAGAGTTGAGGGTCATGTGGAATGGGCAGAAATGTGGTGATGAGACTAAGATCAACTAAACCCAGTTCTTTTTGAATATGGAAGAAAACACAAAGGGTCATTCATGCTTCTGCTGCTCCTGTTTCTAGTGTCCTACTGCATGCATCAGAGAGAAGGGGTTGGAAGCACAAGAGAAGCAACTACAACCCTCCAATGATGTGCACCTCCTGACAAACTATTATGTTTTCAATTTTCTTTCCCTTTAATAATAAGTAACACCACATTATGGCCCGATATATATGGAAGTGCAGGAACCAATTCACTATCTGTGATGCACAGGACGGGACACAAAGGCCCTATACATTGGTGGGACTTAATGCAGACTGGGGCACCACTTCGGCATCCACCTTTGCTCCATCCACCACAACCAATGAGATTTCCCTGTGGCCACCCATTTTAATTCTACTTCCCACTCCCATATGTCGATCCATGGCCTACTCTACTACCACAAAGATGCCACTCTCAGGTTGGGAAGATCAGTACCTCACTTTCCATCCAGATAGCCTCTAACCTGATGGCATGAACACTGATTTCACTGACTTCCAGTAGTTTCTCCCTTCTCTCTGTTATTATTCCCCATTCTGGTTCCCTTTTTACCCCCTCACTTCTCCTTACCTGCCTCTCCCCTTGGTTCCTCTCCTCTAACCCCTTCTCCTACGGTCTACCCTCCTCTCCTATCAGATTCCTTCTTCTTCAGCCCTTTACTTTTTCTACGTATTACCTTCCAGCTTCTCACTTCATCCCACTGCTCCACCAACCCACCTCATTTCACCTATCACCTGCCAGCTTGTACTCCTTCCCCTCCCACCCACCTTTTTACTCCGGCATCTTTCCTCTTCTTTACCCGTCCTGATGAAGGGTCAGCCTGAAAATTCAACTGCTTATTCCTCTTCATAACTGACCTGCTGAGTTCCTCAAGCATTTTTGTGTGTTCCTCTGGATTTCCAGCATCTGTAGAATCTGTTGTGTTTGCAAGAGCCTATGCATGGTTAAAAGACTGGTTAGTACAAACCAAGTAGAGGGATTCTGATGAGGCATGATATGCGGACAGACTGCAGGATTTCAATTACAAAGGCAAACTGCTATACTACAGGACCATCTGCAAAATTTTGGGTTGCAAAGTAAACACTGCTCTGGAAATGGTTATCCTGTCTTTGTCCAGCTTCT
Source organism: Mobula hypostoma (assembly GCF_963921235.1). Lineage (NCBI taxonomy): Eukaryota > Metazoa > Chordata > Chondrichthyes > Myliobatiformes > Myliobatidae > Mobula > Mobula hypostoma. Next base: position 143,048,835 of record NC_086099.1, read on the forward strand.
CCTTTGGTTCTAGAATTCTACCTCCTTGCAAAGAGGAGAGAAAAGCCCAATCAACCTCAATCAAGAGAACCCCTTCCTGAATTTATGCTGATTCCACTATTCATATCAATTGCACTGGGGGTGATGGGTGGACTTTCTCATCTGATGTGCAGTAAGCACATCTAAAGTTAACTCCCATATGAAGCTGAAACTTTCAAAACTTGAAACAAGTAGGGTCCAAAAAAACACCTTAAACATTTACCACAGCGAACTGACAATGCAGTTATAAAAAGTTCAAAGTTCAAGGTTAATTTCTTATCAAAATATGTGTACCATAGACAACTTTGAGATTCATTTTCTTTCAGGCATCCACAGAAAAACAAAGAAATACAACAGAATCCACGAAAAAACACACACAACAAAGACCAGCAAACATCCAATGTGCAAAAGTGGGAAAGAATATGCAAATAGTCAAAATACAGTGAGCCCACAGGCTGCAGGGACAGTTCAGTGCTGAGGCGAGTGAAGCCAGTCCAGGAGCCCGATAGCTGCAGGACAACATCTGCTCCCAAACCTGGCAGCATGAGACCTGAGAAGCCTGCACCACACGCCCAATGAAAATAGTAAGAGAGAGGGAGATGGGTCAAACAGACAGACAAAACTGGCTCAGGTAAAGGACAACATACATCAAAGTTGCTGGTGAACGCAGCAGGCCAGGCAGCATCAATCTGGCTTGAAGTCCGCTCCAGCAATGGCCGACCTTCTTTCCACTTCGAGGTGCTGTACCTGCATTCCGGAGAGTCAAGTTCGTCGAATCCTTCATGAAATCATAAAATTGTTAGTTTGTTCAGGTTCAAAATTGCATTTCTTACAGGAAAATTACGGGCTGCAGACTGCAGCAATCATCGTTCAGAAGATGTATATCTAGTAGAATATCTAGTAGTTTTGTGATCTGCCAACAAAACATCATCTTGTATCGCCAACACCACTTTAGTAAGCAAAATGAGATTTTATTCATATGGAACATTGGCAAGATAATTATCCATTTTAACTGCTTCTCAACATCAGTCCAATTTCCTTTGACAAAATCCTGAGCCTCACATTAAAATCTGTTGCTGATTTAAATGCGATTTGTAAATAGCCCATTAATCTCAAATAGTGAATAGGTTTCTCACTAGCAGGCAAGCAACCTGGAAGAAATTTGCAGAAGCAATGGTGGATTCTCAAAATAGCTTCCACAGCTCATCAGTTGATAGGATTGAAATCCATCTACCTCTCTCATGTCATATATACACAATCGCCACTTCATTAGGTTTCCCCTGTGCCTAATAAAGTGGCCACTGAGTGTATGTTCATGCTCTTCTGCTGCTGTAGCCCACCCACTTTAAGGTTTGACTTGTTGTGCATTTCGAGACACTCCTCTGCACACCACTGTTGTAACACATGGTTATCTGAGTTGCTGTTGCCTTCCTGTCAGCTTCAACAAGTCTGGCCATTCTCCTAAAATCTCTTTCATTAACAAGGCACATTCAACCACAGAACTGAACTGTTGCTCATTGGATTTTTTTTTTGTTTGTTTTTCGCACAATTTAATGTAAACTTTGGAGTCTGTTACGTTTGGAAACCTCAGGAGGTCAGCAGTTTCTGAGATACTCAAACCACCCCATCTGGCACCAACAGTCATTCCACCTAGATCACATATTACTTTTTAATTTATTTAAAAATACAACACGGAATAGTTCGTCCATCCCAATGAGTCATGCCTCACAGCAACTCAGTTATTTAACACTAACTTAATCACAGGACAAATTGCAATGACCAAATAACCTACTAACCAATTCACCTTTGGACTGTGAGAGGAAACCACAGCAGCAGAGGAAACCTATGCAGTCACAGGGAGGATGTACAGACACCTTACAGACAGCACCTGAATTGAACTCCAAACTGCAAAGCCCCAATTCTTAATAGTATCATGCTACCCATTAAGTTACCATCACACCCTATTCTGATGTTTGGTCTAAACAGCAACTGAACTGCTTGACCATGACTGCATGCTTTTATGCATTGAGTTGCTGCCTCATGATTGGCTGATTAGATATTTTTTATTAACAAGCAAGTGTACAGATATACCTAATAAAGTGGCCACTGAGTGTATATTATATTGTTTTAAGCAAGTCTATTATCTTGACATTTTCCAGACTCCACTCATTTAATCTCCAAGCTCTGGGAATGCTGGACAATTATTGCTCCAAATTATTTACACCAGCTATTTTGTTCCCACACACAAAACATTCAAAACTGATTCTCAAACAAAATCCTGTTTCTATCGGGAAGCTGGAAGAAAATCAGGCGTCTCACTTTGATTGGCTGCTGCCTACTGCACCATCACACAGTCAGAACCTGAGCCCAAAGATGACTCCCTGGTCTTCCCTTCCCTCTTGGAAGCTTGCATAGAAACAGGGCAACTATCCTTGTAGATCCTCACACCATCATATACAATCCGTTCCTGCCTTAACTTTTAGTGTTTCTGCCATTATTGTCGACATAAACTGCTTTGCTCCAAGCAATGTGCAGAAATGTTTAACTATGCCTTAAAAATGCTGCTCAGGGTCTTTGAAAGCTGACTCAAAGTTTATTTGCATATGTGGCTTCTATCTTTAAGTGATTAAATGCACATGTGGAATTAAACAGTCCTTTAATTGTGCTCAGGAGCTCAGTGGTTCTTAAGTTAATTGTAGAACTTTTATCTTTCTGCAACTGGGATTAGTTAATTCAGTACAGACAATACAGCAGAATTTTCTGCCAAATTAATGACAAGCTGAAATGTGCTCATTATTCTTTATGAGTAAGGAACGCAGTAACTTCAGGCAATGTGCACCTGTGCAGTTAAATTTAAATACCCAAAAGTTCATGGCTACATCCATGAACATATTGAAGCAGCTACAGATAAATAGCCTATCCTCCATAAATTATATAGGAGCTTTCTGAATTTATCTACAAAGCCTGGGACACAGTCTAGCTGTTATCTGTAAGTGCACCAACATGCTAAATACCAATCAACTGCTGCGGCACTGGAAGTTAACTATTGAACGAACAGCATCTCATTCACTGAGAATCTGATTTTTAAAATTAGGTCCCCAGTTGATGGCACCAAGGATGTTTCATGGCAACAGCTGTGCATTGCTTTCTGGTTTGAAATTCGGGTCCAGGGTGGGATTGCATCACATTAGGGAGGGCAAGGTGGAATTTCTGCCATGTTATGCATTTGACACTACTGAATACAATTGCTTTTAATAACTGGGTGTGTTTGCACTCCCCCCCCCCCCGCTATTGATGGAGATCTCACACATGTCTCCTCTATTTTCTGCACTTCTGTCCTCATCTCATCGTGCCCCAACACCCCCTGCCAGAACAGGGAGAGAGATTTCCTAATTCTCACCTACCTGTCCATCAGCCTACACATCCAACATATCATTTTTCACAACTACCACCATCTACATCGAGAAACCGCACCAGACATGTCTTCCTGCCTTCCCCTTCCTACTCAGCTTTCAGTGACTCCTATATCTGCTCATCACTCTCCACCCATTCCCACTCCCTCCCTCCCCAGACATTCTCCCTTGTAACCACAAAAAGGGTAATACGTACCTGCCCTCACACCTCCTCCATCACCAAATCCAGGGTCCTGAATAGCCTGCGACACACATAAAAGTTGCTGGTGAACGCAGCAGGCCAGGCAGCATCTCTAGGAAGAGGTACAGTCGACGTTTCGGGCCGAGACCCTTCGTCAGGATTAACTGAAAGAAGAGCTAGTAAGAGATTTGAAAGTGGGAGGGGGAGGGGGAGTTCCGAAATCCTAAATAGCCTTTCTGTATAAGGCTGCTTTTCAGATGCAAATTCTATAATGTTATTTATTACATCTGGAGCTCCCGTTATAGCCTCCTGTACAACACTGAGACCAAACATAGATTGGGCAACAACTTGACCAAGCACCTTTACTCCATCCACCATATCAGCCAGGCCCACCAGAGGCCAGCTATTTCAATTCTATTCCTCATTCCTATACCAGCCTGTCTGTCCTCAACTGCCAAGTTGAAGGTGAATGCAAATGAGATGTATAACTCCTCACATACGGCCTGGGCAATCACCGACTTATGATATGAATATTAAATTCTCAGGCTTCCAGTAACTGCTCTCCCTTTTCCTATCACCTCTGCCCCTATCAACGTATCACTTTCTGTTCCACCATTGTTTCCATCTGCACATCACGTGCGCAATCTTTCCCCTACCCCCTGCCTCCCCACCTTCCCCCCTTTATTCCATTCTCCAACTTCCCCTCCTATCAGATTCCATCAGCTTCAGCCCTTTGTCTATCACCTGCCAGCTTTTGACATTAATCCCACTCCCCCTTCTCTTATCTTTTTATCACCTGGATCCACTGATTTTTATTTTATTTTTTATTTTGTTATCTTTTTTTATTGGGATAGAGCATGGCCTAGGCCTTTCCAGCACTTCAAGTCACACCGCTCAGCAATCTCCCGATTTAACCTCAGCCTAATCATGGGACAATTCTCAGTGACCAACTAACCTACAACTGGGACGTGTTTGGACTGTGGGAGGAAACCGGAGCCCCTGGAGGAAATTCCATGCCGTCATGGGGAGAGCATGCAATCTCCTTACAGAGAACAACAGGAAGAGCGCATAGGTCACTGCTACTGTAAAGCACAGTGTTAACCACTTTGCTATATCATGCTCCACCCCTTCCCCACCACCATTTTATACTGACTACCTCCTCTTCAATTTTCAGTCCAGATGAAGGTTCTCAGGTGCCAATGCCTCTATCTCTCCATAACCCATTCAGTTGTTTCAGTACCTTGTATGTTGCTCCAAGACCAGCACTGGTAGTCTCTTTTGTGTCCACAAAAACTTTTATTTTTCTTTTCAGTGTCTTTGCCCTCTCTCTTAACTCATATTTTCCTTTCTTTTTTTTATGAGTTTCTATACCTGATCTGATGTTAAGTTAAGGTAAAATAAGTTATATAGATTCTCTTGTGTTGATTCCATAAATTACCAATCAAGAAAGCTGGAAAAGAATTCAAGAAGGGAATTAGGAAAGCCAGGAAGGGTCATGGCAAGTAGGATTAAAGAGAATCCCAAGACATTCTACACATACCTCAAGAGTACAAGGATAACTAGGGGGAGGGTAGAACCGTTCAAGAATAAAGGGGGAAATATTCGTTTTGATGCAGAGCATGTGGGTGAGGTCCTTAATGAAGACAGTACTTTACATTAGCTTTTACCAAGCAGAAGATCAAGGAAATCTTGTCTGTTGGATCTCTGAGGAAATAACAGGCAGGATAGACAAAGGAGAGTCAGTGGATGTTGTTTTCTTGGATTTTTCGAAGGCCTTCGACAAGGTGCTGCACGTGAGGTTGCTAAACAAGATAGGAGCCAAGTTAGCCTGGATAGAAGATTAGCGGGCAAAGAGCGGGAATAAAAGAGGCCTTTCTTGGTTGGCTGCGGTGACTAGTGGTGCTTGGTAGGGGCTGGTGTTGGGACCGCTTCTTTTCATGTTATATGTCAATTATTTGGATGACAGAATTGATGGCTTTGTGGCCAGGTTGGCGGATAATACAAGGATAGGCAGAGAGGCAGGTAGTGTTCAGGAAGCAGGGTGTCTGCAGAAGCACTTGGATAGATTGGGAAATTGGGCAAAGAAGTGGCAGATGGAATATAGTGTGGGGAAGTGTATCATTTTGTACTTCAGTAGAAGAAATAAAGGAGTAGGCTATTTTCTAAATGGGGAGAAAATTCAAAAAATCAGAAGTTCAAAGGAACTTAGGAATCCTCGTGCAGGATCCCCTAAAGGTTAACTTGCAGGTTGAGCCAGTAGTAAGGAAGGCAAATGCAATGTTAGCATTCATTTCAAGAGGACTAGAATACAAAAGCAAGGATGTAATGCTGAGGCTTTATAAGGCATTGGTCAGACTGCATTTGGAGTATCTTGAGCAGCATTGGGACTCTTGCTAAGAGATAATGTGCTGGCATTGGAGAAGGTCCAAAGGAAGGTTCACCAGAATTATTCTGGGAATGAAAGGGTTAATGTATGAGGAATGTTTATAGCTCTGGGCCTATACTCGCTGAAGTTTAGAAGAATGAAGGAGGATCTCATTGAAACCTATCAAATATTGAATGGCAAAGATTGAGTGGATGTGGAGAGACTGGTCCCTATAGTGGTGTAGTCTAGGACCAGATGGCACAGCCTCAGAAGAGAGGGGTATCCATTTAAAACAGTGATGAGGAAGAATTTCTTTAGCCAGAGGTAGTGAATCTGTGAGATTCATTGCCATAGGTAGCTATGGAGGCCATCGATAGGTATATTTAAAGCGGAGGTTGATAGCTTCGTGATTAGTAAGGGTGTCAAAGGTCAGGGAGTAAGACAGGAGAGTAGTTTTGAGAGGGATAATAAATCAGCCATGATGAAATGGTGGATCAGACTCAATGGGTTGAAAGGCCTAATTCTGCTCCTATGTCTTATGGTCCTTATAAAATTCTTGTTAGTCCACAACTGGGGTATCACATACAGTTCTGGTCGCCCATAATCGGAAGGATGTCAAAGCATTAGAGAAGGTGCAGAAGAGCTTTATCAGGATGCTGCCTGGTGGGGCCTGTCGTATAAAGGAGAGGTTGGACAAACTTGGGTGTTTTCTCTGGGGCACAAAGGCTGAGGGGAGATCTGATAGAGGATTATAAGATTATGAGTGGCATAGATAGAGGAGACATACAGTATCTTTTTCCCATGTTTGAAACGTCTCATACCAGACATCATGCATTTAAGGTGAGAGAGAATAAGTTCCAAGGAGATGTAAGGGGCAAAATTTTTACACCAGGAGTGGAGGGTACCTGAAGTTCACTGCCTGGAGTGCTAGTAGAAGCAGACAATTTGGGACTTCTAAGGGACATTTGGAAAGGCACATGAATGTGAGGGAAATGGAAGGATATTGACATTGTGTTGGCAGTAGGAATTAGGTTAGTTGGCCATTTGATTGGTAATTTACCTGGTTCAGCACAATATTGTGGGGTGAAGGGCCTGTTCCTGTGCTGTCCTCTTCTATGTTCTCTGAAGGTCACAGAGTTGTACAACACCACAGCCACGCTGGACTATTGTCCATCTGTCAACTAATCTGCGGTACATTCATACCATTTGATTAAATGGTTACGGACACTCTCATGCCAGGGTTCCAGCTTTCTTCAGAATACCATTATCAGATTTCAATATTGTGGGAAAAGCTTTACTGAGTTGAAGGATGGCCCTGATCCTGCAAATTCTGGTCTTGTGATGTAAAATGTTCCCTGACATTTTCAGATCAGTTCCACTGAGGGTCACATACCTACCTCCTAATGATTGGGTGCCTCAAACCAGAAGTCAAAGACTGTTCTAATTAATTAATCTGTTTTGATTGATAATCTGAAGATTGATACTACTGCACCTTCTTCTCTGACATCTGAAAGCCATTGATGTGTTACTTTCTCTGCAGTGGAGATATTCAGCTGTATTAGACAATAAGCTATAGGGGAAGAATTTAGCCATTTGGCCCATCGAGTGTGCTCCGCAGCATTTTATGCTGTTTACCGATGTTCTGAAAACAAATTATAATAGGCAACCTCTAACATGTAGCCAGGAACAAAAGTCTGAATTCATCTAGAATGTGCATTGCCAGAAATACTATTTCAAAACAGGAAATCCAGTGCTGAATCTCTGATATTAATGAATCATTTTCCCAGCATTTTAAAAACTGTCTATATGTCTCATTCAGCTCTATTCGTTGATGATAAATTACTTTGGGACATCCTCAGGCCATAAAAGGCAATAAACAGAAGTATCCCTTAATTACTGATTTAATAAAAAAATACAACAATCTGAATTTTTGGGGCAATCTATAATTAATCTGTAATTAAATCAAGAAACATTTAATGTTGCAGTTCAAATTAGGAAGTGTTGCAGTTTATTTTCAAAGTCATTAAAATACCTTCAAAAGAAGCACTGATTTTTTTCTTAAAACTAAAATTATTGAGTATTTCTTTCCCTTCCTCATACAGATACATGCCACAAGCTCAGAGGAGTCCATTTGTCTTAATGCAGTCTAAAGTTCAGTTATGATTGATAACATATTTACCTGTTATTTCAGGAACTAAAGAATATGTGTGGCCTGTATTGGAAATTATCAGCCAGCTTTACTTGAAAGGGTTGTACAATCATCTCTATGACCATAACAAGAAACTGATATGTTACCTCATTAGTTTCAAATGAAGAAACAGATCACAAATATTTCCACATCATCTATAATAACTGCATTAGGGAAATTTCTATACTATTATATAATTGATTAGTTTTTGGAAACACATTTTTTGCAAACATTTAAATAATTATTGCAGAAGCTATATTTTAAACATTATTTTAGGTACCAAAGAATATGTGAATTCGGTGGCTTCGAGTACGAAAGATTTTTATAATACTCTATATCGTATTTAACTATTTAAAGCCTAGAGATAAATGAATGATTGGAAAAGATAAGGCAGCAGGAAGCTGTGCACCAACACAAATATAATCCAAATATAGTCTACACAAAAAACATCAAACCAGAACAAAGGATTGGGTTTGAATTCTCTTTAAATTCAAATCTAAAAATGAATTCTCTCTAAAAAAGGAAGTCATCAGAAGTTTGATAATCCAATGTAATCCAATGCTACTGTATATAATTGAAGTCAGTGGAGAATTGTCATCATAGATGTGTAGCAGATCAATATGATTGTAATTCTGTCTTTTTCACTAATAGATGCACTCATATTATCCGTTTTGAGAACAAGCCAACACTAAACTGAAGTGAAGATGGTTTATATATGAACAACTAATAAAAAAGCTCAAAGGTATTTCACAAGTAAATTTGTTTCAGTGGAAGGCTAAATCCTTTCTATTAATGAGACTATTCTCAGTTGTATTTTTCTTTGTTACTGGCATGGCTTGTCACAATAGCATGAAAAATTTCTTATATTCTGAAATGTTTCAACAAATCGTTATTGAAATATTTCAAGATACTGCACCACTGTTAATCCACAATTAAATTATTTTCATTTAATTCCTTTCCTTCCACTGTAGTCGGCAGCAGCATAAACCACTCAGCCATGCTCACATGGCCTCAGGGAATGTCACTTTCCAGTCTTTGGAGTCTTCCTCATCTGTGTCTACAAAAAATTAATTAATTGACGCTCTGACTAGCCTCATCTTGACAAAAACATACGATGTTCAAATGTTAAACATGGAAGCAGAAATGAAACTGTCAGAAAACGGTTGAAAGCAGTTATTAATACAGTTTTTGATAAATTTCTGTGCAGGCTCACACTGTGTCTCATCTGGCTTCATATCTGAAAGTAGTTAATCTGATTGATGAAGATCCCATTTCAGATTATCTCCCCTGCTGAGTTTAATAACTGCACTTTTGCAAAATTCCCCATCACAATGCAGTGAACTTCAATCAGTCATGTGTTTCAGTCATGTGAGCACTAAGTCCCTGCAGATGCACACAGCCTTGTCTGTTCCTCTGTGATAGTAGCTGCAATTTGCACCATAAGGGGATGCAGGGAGCTATTTGCACCTTCTTGTTATGTACTCTGCATCAACCGAGTGCTGGAAAATGGTCTAATATTGTTCTTGTCAAAACCATTGTTAAGTACATACTGACAAGTCTTCTTCAAATTCTGAAGGGATATCCATTCCTATATACAGATTAGAAATCAGGATTGAAAAAAAACACCAATTCCTCTGTATTTCAAATGGTTATCTTTTCAAATTCTTGCAAATAAATTTCAATTGCATTGCCAATCCTGTATTGCAAAAGTTCCGTCAAATCACAGTAACTGTGGGTTCAAGAGATGTAAAAAAAAATGGAATATGCTACTCAGTCCCTCAGGCCTTTCCCACCACTCTGATCATGGCCAATCAGTCCCTAAACACACCTATTGTAAATTTGCTTGGATAATAAAGTTTACTTTTACATCATCACTGCAGTTGTTTCACTTAGCACTGATACAATAGTGTAAATGTTATTCAGGGCCTGAGCAGCTAACAGACTGAGTGTAGCTGAAAACCCATCCTGTAGCAACATCATTCTGTTTGGAGCTGGATACAAATAGCGCAGAGCCAAACAGACCACAGCATCTTTTTTACAGCATTTCTCTTGATTCGATCTTTCATGCCAATGTGGCAAAACTCCTTTGAGAAAAACAGTTCTTGACTCATCTGTCCTTGCAATTCTACCTCATGCTACAATGTCTATATTCAGATCAATCTTTCACAGAACTTTTTGTTTGAGGCCTTCATCACGTTTCAATCCCTGCCGCAGTGTAAGAACAATTCTTATCAGGTGCACATATACATCCTACATGATAGTGACAATGGGAATCTACTCCTTTACATGCTGTAGGACATTCCTGCATAACTAATTACACCGTCCTCTCCTATCACCTAAAGTTGTCTCACATTCCATATGTACCAGGCCTTTGCTCACAACCATATCTCTACTGTCAAATGAACATTTCATATTGGATGAGCTGATTTTCCTACAGCTAACTATTGTAAAAAAACTGATGCCATTGTCTTGAGTTCCTGCCACAAATACTGAATGTTAGCAGCAATTATACATTATACTTTATTGTCGCCAAACAATTGATACTAGAATGTACAATAATCACAGCAATATTTGATTCTGCGCTTCCCGATCCCTGGAGTACAAATTGATAGTAAATATTAAAAATTTAAATTATAAATCATAAATAAAAAATAGAAAATGTAGAGTATGGTAGTGCAAAAAAAACCGAGAGGCAGGTCCGGACATTTGGAGGGTACAGCCAGATCCGGGTCAGGATCCGTTCAGCAGTCTTATCACAGTTGGAAAGAAGCTGTTCCCAAATCTGGCCATATGAGTCTTCAAGCTCCTGAGCATTCTCCTGGAGGGAAGAGAGACAAAAAGTTTGTTGGCCGGGTGGGTCGTGTCCTTGATTATCCTGGCAGCACTGCTCCGACAGCGTGCAGTGTAAAGTGAGTGCAAGGATGGAAGATTGGTTTGTGTGATGTGCTGCACCGCGTTCACGATCTTCTGCAGCTTCTTCTGGTCTTGGATAGGACAACTTCCATACCAGGTTGTGATGCACCCTAGAAGAATGCTTTCTACAGTGCATCTATAAAAATTAGTGAGGGTTTTAGGGAACAGGCCAAATTTCTTTAGTTTTCTTAGGAAGTAAAAGCGCTGGTGGGCCTTCTTGGCAGTGGACTCTGCTTGGTTGGACCAAGTCAGGTCATTTGTGATATTGACCCTGAGGAACTTAAAGCTTTTGACCTGTTCCACTTGCGCACCACGGATGTAAATGGGGTCGTGTGGTCCACTATTCCTTCTGAAGTCAGCAACCAATTCCTTCGTCTTGCTGACATTGAGGGATAGGTTATTGTCTTCGCACCATGGCACCAGGTTCTTAATTTCCTCTCTGTACTCAAACTCATCATTACCCGAGATACAGCCTACAATTGTTGTCTCATCAGCAAACTTATATATTGAGTTCGATGGAAACTTGGCTACACAATCATGGGTGTACAGTGAGTACAGCAGGGGGCTGAGTACACAGCCTTGTGGGGCACCGGTGCTCAGAGTGATTGTAGAGGAGAGCTTGTCCCCTATTTTTACAGCCTGGGTCCTGTCTGTGACGGAGTTGAAGATCCAGCTGCAGATCTGAGTGCTAAGGCCCAGGTTCCGGAGCTTAAGAATCAGTTTATTTGGAATGATGGTATTAAAGACAGAGCTGTAGTCAATGAAAAGGAGCCTTATGTATGCATCTTTATTCTCCAGGTGCTCTAAGGAGGATTGTAGAGCCAGAGAGATGGCATCTGCTGTTGACCTGTTGCTCCGGTAGGCAAATTGCGAAGCGTTGAAGTTGACCGGTAGGCTGTGGTTGATGTGTGCCATAACCAATCGCTCGAAGCACTTCATAGCAATTGATGTCAGAGCCACAGGTCGAAATTCTTTCAGGCATGCCACCTTGCTCTTCTTCGGCACCGGGATTATCGTTGTTTTTCTTAAAACATGAGGGGATCTTAGACTGAAGCAAGGAGCAGTTGAAGATGTCAGCAAACACTCCAGCTAGCTCGCTTACACAGGCCTGGAGAACCTGTCCTGGGACGCCGTCTGGGCCCATCACCTTCCTTGGATTTATTTTCAGGAAGGTCCTTCTAACGTCCTCTTCAGTGACGATGAATCTTGATGCCACCAGGTCCGGTTCATCCGGAGGGAGCGGGCGCTCCTCTTCTGTTCAAATCTTGTGTAGGTAACGCTCAGCGATATTGGCTCGTATTTCTCTAGGGGAAACCCTGCCCGCTGCCCACCTTGTCTCCCAGTTATGTCGGTTGCTGTACAACTGCCACCTGATTCAGCTTCAAACATCAATCATCAGCCAGCATACAATGTACGTTTTACCAATTTCACTTTATAGGTATTACTAATTACTAAGTGCGGTTTCAGGTCGGAATGCTCCACAATCGACATGATCTTCTCCCTTCGACAGCTACAAGAGAAATGCAGAGAGCAAAGACAACCACTCTACGTCGCTTTCATTGACCTTACGAAGGCCTTCCAACTTATGAGCAGAGACGGCCTGTTCAAAATTCTCACCAGGATTGATTGTCCCCCAAGGCTCCTCAGGATAGTTCAGTCATTCCACACAGACATGAAGGGCATCGTTCAGTTCGAGCTCTTCTTCGGAGGCCTTCAACATCCGCAGCGGTGTGAAGCAGGGCTGTGTGCTTGCCCCCACCCTGTCTGGCATCTTCTTCGCAGTCATGCTGAAGCACGCCTTTGGAACATCAACTACCTCCACACCAGATTGGATGGGAGGCTGATCAGTCTGTCCTGGCTGAGGGCAAAAACCAAGGTTCGTGAAGTGCTCATCAGGGACATGTTGTTTGCAGACGATGCAGCACTGGCAACACACTCTGAAGAGCAACTGCAACGCCTCATGGACAGCTTCTCAAGGGCCTGCCAGGATTTCAGCTTGACCATCAGCCTGAAGAAAACCAGCATGCTGGGCCAAGTCGTTGAGCACCCCCCTGCCATTACCATCAACAACTATGAGCTGGAGGTATTTCACGAGTTTACATACCTTGGTTCCACCATCACGGACAGCCTCTCCCTAGACCCCGAGGTCAATAGACGGATCAGACAAGCAGCCTCAACATTCGCCAGGGTGACAAAGAGAGTTTGGGAGAACAGAAAGCGGACGACGCACACCAAGTTTGCAGTCTACAGGGCCTGCGTCCTCAGCACACTGCTTTATGGCAGCGAGACCTGGAGCCTCTACTACAGACAAGAGTGGCGTCTCAACACCTTCCGCCTTCACAGCCTGAGACGCATCCTGGACATCACGTTGTCTGACTGAGTCACCAACAATGAGGTCCTGGCCCGCGCCCAGATACCCAGCCTCTTCACCCTGCTCCAACAATGCCATCCCCGCTGGCTGGGCCACGTACACCGCATATCAGACGGGAGGATCCTGAAAGACCTGCTGTACGGGGAACTGGCCTCTGGCAAGAGAGCACAAGGGCGGCCCCATCTTCGTTTCAAAGATGTTTGCAAGAGAGACATGAAGTCACTGAAAATGAGCGTCGAGAGATGGGAGGACATCACAAGCGATCGCTCTCACTGGAGGCTGGAACTACGCAGAGGTCTAAAAAGAGGAGAAGAGAAACTGAGGCTTGCTGCTGAAGAAAAGCGCACTCGTCGGAAAAACAGCACCAAGACAACACTGAAGGACAGTGCCTTCAAGTGCAGTCACTGCAGCTGAGACTGTCACTCCCGTGTGGGACTCTACAGCCACAACAGACGCTGCTCTAACACAGACTGAAGCAAGACTTTCCAGGCGCAGATCCATGGTCTCGCAAGACTAACGGATGCCACCACCAACTCTATGAGATTAATAGAAGTTCAATACAAAAAAAGAATGGAAAAGGCGCCAGACTTATCAAAGTTCAATTTCTTTGTGCACACGTTGGAGCTCGGGGACCTCTTCAGGACCACTCTGACCCCTTCAACTCACAGCTCGGGACTACCTGAAGTGATTAACATAAGCTTTCCCCACACATCCGTCGTCCTCACGGTCTCTCCTCCAACTCCCCGCCAAAACCCCTGGTTCCCAGCCATTTGAGACAGCATATCACCCCAAGAAAGAATAACATGGACACCCATTGGTTCATTTACTCTATTATCTGTTATAACCCAAGCAAAGTGTTAGCTAGAGACTTTCTCAGCATTTAACATAACAAAGAAGCCATCTTAATTAACATACGCAGTAACATAAAAGAAGAAACCCCATGCACGTATAATACGTTAAGTTCGTCAGGAAGAGAAACGCCACAGTTATTGATATTCCCAGCCTTTTCTTTGCGCCCTGTGATCTCATTTAGACCCTGCCACAGTCTACTGACATCCCTCTGGTTAACCTAGGCTTCCAACTTGGCTCGATATTGCCTCTTGGCACCCATAATGGTTTTCCGGAGTTCACGCCTAGATTCCGTGTAGAGACTGGTATCCCCGGACCTAAAAGCCGCAGCTCTATCCTTCAAAACGGACTTGACCTCATAATTCATCCAAGGTTTGCGGTTAGGGTATACCCGGATCATCTTGCGAGACACACAGTCCACCGTGCATTTCCAAATAAAGTCCATGACAGCTGAGGCATACTCATCGAGGTTAGCTGCCGAGTCCTTGAATACTAACCAGTCCACCGATTCAAAGCAGTCATGGAAGACCTCATCCGTTTCCTCCGTCCAACGCAACACCACTTTTGACACCATAACCCCCCCGTTTCAGTTTCTGTTTGTAAGCAGGGAGGAGGAGTACAGCCTGATGGTCCAATTTTACGAAGTGAGGTCGTGGGACAGAACAGTAGGCATCCTTGACTGCTGTGTAGCAGTGGTCAAGTATATTCGGGTCTCTAGTGGGGCAGGAGACATGTTGGTATAACTTTGGCAGCGTCTTTCTGAGGTTGGCCTGGTTAAAATCCCCGGCTGTAATGAGCAAAGCCTCCGGATACCTGGTCTCAAGTTCACTGATGTTGGCATACAGTATGTTCAGAGCACACTCCATGTCTGCCTGGGGGGGGAATGTAGACCGCTGTCAGTATGACCGAGGTGAATTCCCGTGGCAGATAGTAGGGACGACACTTCACTGACAGGTGTTCCAGGTCTGGGCTGCAGGAGCTTGTTAGTGCCACTGTGTCCGAGCACCACGCAGTGTTGATCAGTAGGGAGACACCACCTCCCCTCGTCTTGCCCGAAGACGCCGTGAGGTCCATCTGATGGAGTGAACATCTCTCCAGTCAGATGGCACAACCGGGTGTGGCAGGGGAGAGCCAGGTCTCGGTGAAACAGAATACACAGCAGTTCTGCATCTCCCTGCAGTAGGTGAGTCTCCCTTTAAGATCATCCATCTTGTTCTCAATGGCTTGCACATTAGCTCGTAGGATGGTGGGCATAGGGACCCTGAAGTCCCTCTGCTTCAATCTGACCAGCCCCAGCTCTTTTCCCATGCTTCCTCGGTAAATAGTGCATCTTTCCAGGTTTCCACTGATGCAGTGTGTTGTTGGCAGCTCTTTGAGGTAGGTGGACGCGTCCCACGGGGATCGATCAGCGGGTTGTGTCGTCCGACACTCCGGGTCGGGCTGAGTAATGGGGGAGGCTCCGCTGCCACTTCCACCTGTCAGGGGCCCGGACTGTCAATTGGGTCAGGCCCCGAAGCCGACACTTAATCCCGGATGGCCGGGCTCCTGGCTGAAACAAGACTGTGAGCTGAGTCATAGTTGCGGAGGCCTCCAGACCTGCCGAGCCTCGGGCTCGATTTCCGAGGTCAGTGGTGGTGGCCTCACTTCCGGCAGCTGTGGATGTCCACTAATGGGGCTTTACGGTGGTCACTCTGGGGAAGCGTCTGGGGCACTTTGAGATCTCCGATGTCACTTCTGTGTGGTCGTCTGCTCCAGAGAGGTGCTGGTCGGAATGGGCTGTGTCTCCAAGCGCTCCGGTATGGTAGCAGGCCGCGGGTCTCCGGGAGCGTGGTGGGCCTCGGACCAGGCCTCGCTGGTCGGGTCCAGGTGCGGTCTGGAGCTTAAGAAGCAATTCTGGCGCGGTGATCTCCAGCTGAGTCAGTAGTTTCGCCAGGGTGTTGTTGATCTTGCTAAATGTAGCAGATTGGAGGTTTAGGAGGGTTTCCAGGGTATAGGATAGTGTAGAGGGCAGTTTGCTCGGAAGAGTATGCCCAGAGTCGCCAGTTACCGGCACCATCTTTTTGTCTTCTATCTCTATCCACGACCATTAACTGAAGTTAATTTCAGGATAACCCTCTGACGAGTTCCCCTTGTTTTTTATTTTTGCAATATCACCTGACTCAAAAATTGCTGCTAATGTATAAACAATATTATTACTTACACCATTTGTATCCCTAAGCTTGACTATTAAAAAGCCCTCTTGCCTGCATGTATTCTTCCTCTTATCATGTTTGAGGTAATCAGAAACTTTGCTTGTATTTTCTCATTTACTGATCACACTTGTGTTAGTGACCTACAGTAGTTCCCTGGTAAGCAATGTCTAGTTTTTAATCACTCTTCATGTTTGAATCCCTCCATGGGCATTATAATTTTCTGCAAACCTGCTATTCTCCAAGACCTATGTGTTCCTCTAATGTTGTCCATCTCACATCCCTGATTTTAACTACTCCATTGTTGGCAGCCTTGTCTCCAGCTGCTCAGGAATTCCTACCCATAACCTCTTCAACTATTGACTTTTACTCCCTTTAAGATGCTCCCTAAATCCTATATTACAAAGCTGTTGGCTTTCACGTGGCTCTGTGTTTACATTTAATTTCATCATGCTTCTGTAATGAACCATTCACTGCTCTGCAAATGGGACACAACCAAATAATTGACTGAAACAACAGTTCACACAATAGCTTACCCAATAATGAATAGTATAGTATTTGGTTTTCCAGGCAGCTAATAAGGGCTAGCCCTATTAGTTACTAAAATGAATCCACAATTGTGTTGAGGAAGCAGGTTTCAATGAGTAAAGCCAATACATTTTTGTCAAGTAAAGAATTGCGCTGTATGCAAATCCTGCAACTTAATGTAAAAGTGAATCTGATGACATGAATGTATCTGAGTTTTCATTAAATCTGCCAAACTCCAGCATGTAGTTACATTTTGACCAATGCAACTATTCACATATCAGTGGCTAAACATCAAATATTTGTGTATTCTGCCCTGAGGTAGTTATGCAAGCACCAGTGAATCTCCCTTAGTTTTTGCTCTTCAACTATCTAAACACCTGACATTGTTTAGCATGCTTGGAGACTGGAACACTATTGGAACTCATTGAAAAGTAAAGGAGAGGTGGAGAAGGAGACATGTGAGGGTGCATGAGTAGAGGTGAACAGAGTTCTAAAATGAAGAAATACAATGAAACAAGATGAAAAAAAGACTGAGGGAATTTCTGATGATAAGTAGTGGGACAAGGAAAGCATAAAACAGAGAAAGGAGTGGGAGGGATAAGAGATGAGTGGGGAAAGAATGAGAGAGAACAAGTGAGAAAGCTGTGGAAGAGAGGGAGAGGAAAACATGAGAATGAAAAACAAGGAGAGCTTAGTTCAATAAAATCAGAGATTAAAGCATGAAATTAGCTGAATTAGATTTGTAGCACGTAAAGGTGAGAACTCTACGAAATGTGATCTAGAGTCATTTGCAGAGAGATGAAAAAGATTTAGTGTAAACGGAGGACACAGAGAAATCCTGAGACAGGTAAAAATCGCTTGGTAATTAGTAGGTGGGCTATCATAAAATGTTAGGTCCAACTCCATTTAGTACTGTTGTCTTCAGAGACACCTATATACAGTCAGTGATACTTTTAAAATGAGTGTGATAGATTGGAACGATTGTATTATTAGGACAGTGAAGTATGTTGGCTGGGTGCCTTCCACTGGTGATAGGTGAATGCCTGCACTTTCACAATTCAGCCTCAGCAGGATAAGACCAATGTGCTAAATGTGACCCAAATAGTCTGTCATAATTTGGTCACAGGAAGAAGTGGGACCTGCTTGATACTGGGGTCAGATGCCTGAAGCAGAAAAAATCATCTACCCTATAGAAATATTGTAGTATTTTCCTATGCAATCTCCTTTGACTATTCCTTCGACTGAACCCAAGTGGAATGAGTGACCCAGCACCCGCCCCCCTGCCCAAATGTTCTACAATGTAATTTGAATTTTTTTACACAAGTGTCATGGCACTCTGATTTGTATTTTAAAAGGATCTATCTCCTGACTTGGTCATGTGTGAAATTATATAAAGACTAAACTGCCTTATGATAAGTGTACTTTGTATTCTGTAAAGAATGATTTTCATGCTGCCCAATCCATGCTACTAAACTGCTTTGGATCTTCCATCTGTGCCACATTCAAACCTAGTCAAAGGTAATATTGAACATCTATGCTCATTGTTAACATAGTCTCATACAAATTCCTGTTAAATAAAACCTAAGTGGGAGTACAGCTTACACTGCATGCTTTATGAAAATCATGTCCAGAGATTTCATTATTTTCTGGATCATTTATTTTTTCAGATGCAAAGAGATAATTTCTCATTTGTTCTCATCGTTAGTACCTACTAGAATATATCAGTGCATTCCAGTCTACAATAGGCCTGACAATACGTCTCAGCATTTATGTATCACACAGTTTTTGGTCAATTACTTTCTAAACTGTGTGCTGTGCAAATGGTGACATCAGAGTTGCCAGGTTGTTGCTAAATGAATGTCAGAAAGGCTGTAAAAAACACTGATGGGAAGTGAAACAGGAAAATGGTTCTCAGATGAACAGACCCATTTTATCACCTTGATATCCAACTGCATAGAAGAAGCTATTGTGACAGTTCAGCCATACGTTTCTTTAATATTTAATAACTTCATGTTGTAAGTATTGTATGATAAGAGTATAAAAATTCTAATAACATAACTGGTCAACTGGACTGAAAGCATAACTGCTCAGTCAAAAAAAAACAAACTGCAAAGGGTCAAGAGATCAAAAATGATCAATATAAGCTTTTAAATTGAACATTCACACAGATTCCTATTATTGCCCTGTCGTATGGAAGATTTGATTGTATTAACCATTCAAAGGAGACTTATAAAGTGTCCTGTAATGACTTACAAAAATGCATTTTCAACATATGAATGATACTAAAGTGCAATTAATGAGGTTTTATGGTAGCAAACAATGAAACCATTTGTGCAGAGTAACATCTCATAAGCAGCTGGCAAATAACAACCAGTGTTAATGACAGAATGCTGTCTGAGACACTTGAAGTTTCCCAAGGTTTCCAAGTAGTTGTCTACTGCAAATATTTAATTTTTCTGTAACATCTTATTCACTTTGTGGAAAGGAAATTTGGAAATTATGGACTTTCTCTAGCCTCAAGCCTTAATAGTGATTGACTTTGGACAATATGTGGGTGTCCCTGTGGAATTACAATACAGATTAGGCCAGTGATGTCAAAAGAGCAGCAGGGTGAAAACTGGACTACACACTACCCAGAACATACAAATACTGTATACAGTACCAATACTATGCATTTTTGTGAAGATATCACTGGGTATCTGCCAACTTCAATACAAAGATTTACAAATTTATATGTGTGCCAGAGTTCTCAATCCTTACAAATGTAAGGTTTGTCAGCATTAAAGTGGGGTATAAATAAAACAGCGACTGCTTCTGTGCAGCAAGATCAAGTCTTGGCAATATGGCAGGGATCATTGCTGCCTTGTAGACAATGAGCTGCTTACTAGATGTGACTTTGATTTCAACACGTTCTTTTCCTCAGATAGCCAAAGTCCCTGCAGGCATGCTGGGGGTAGCGATGGATTTCAGCAATGAAGTCTATCTTTTCTGAGAGGTGGATAGTGAGATATGGGATGCTGTCCACATTGTCGTGGACCATGATTACTGAAAGGTGATATTATACAGCAGGGGGAGTTTTATGGAGGATCTTTGTTTTGTGGATGTTACGTGTAAGGTCTGTTGTTTTACAAGCTGCAGTGTAACAAGTCAATAATAAAGATCAGCTTGTGAGCATGCACAATGTAAATGTTATTTGCTTACAATGAATGAACATCTGGAGGAACACAGCAGGTCAGGGAGCAGGTAAAGCCATGCAAGCAGGTGGTAGATGGCCGTATGAGCCACTAGTGCATATCACAAGTCCTGACTATGTGACAATTGGCGCCAGGCAGGCAATCTCGGAAGAGTATTTATAATGTCTGGGGTCACCCATCTTGAAAAGGCACTGCCCAGAAAAAGGCAATTTCAAACCCCTTCTGTAGAAAAATTTGCCAAGAATGA
This sequence comes from Mobula hypostoma, assembly GCF_963921235.1. NCBI lineage: Eukaryota > Metazoa > Chordata > Chondrichthyes > Myliobatiformes > Myliobatidae > Mobula > Mobula hypostoma. The sequence goes on from NC_086099.1 coordinate 143,069,291, forward strand.
TCATGGCCATGGAAAGACCATGATCAGCTATATCATATGACACAGCACACAGCAAACGAACAAATCTCAATTCACAGAGCCAAATCATTTTGTGAGGTCGAAAAAGGCCATAGATAGTGGTGATGCAGGTGAAATTCAGTCATGGCTGTTGTATTTCTCGTCGGATGAAACATATAGTGCAGTGTGAAAGCAGCTCTTCTGCCACTGGGAGGGAGGGCCGTGCCAATGATTTTCCACATGTCAGACAGAAGGAAATTCTTCCTTAGTTATTGTAACTCAGTTTATCTCTTGATTTGCCTTCTTGAAAATTGGCATGATTTCACAAACTCTGAGTTTTCCTGGCAAATCATAGTTAATGAGACTGTAAGTTTGTGACACAAGTTCTCTCAGCCATGTTTTAAGAACTCAGTAGATATACAGTACTATCTGTAAGTTCATTCCTATTTCTTATTCCTTCAGTAAGTTCATTCCTCATTTCTTATTCAACTCTATAGAGAATAGGCGATATATCTACAGAGCCGGTGCTCTGTTCTGGGTGTCAGATGTAGGAGACTTCCAGGCTCCCCGATGGCCACATCTGCACCAGGTGCATCTCCTTAGGGACCATGTTAAGGAACTGGAACTGCAGCTCAACGACCTTTGGCTTGTTGGAGAAAATGAGTCAGTGATAGACAGGAGATACAGGGAGATGGTCACCCCAAGGCAGCAGGAGACAGATAAATGAGTGACTGTCAGGGGAGGAAGAGGGGGACATCAGATATTGGAGAGCATTTCTGTGGCCATCCCTCTCAACAATAAGTACTCCATTTTGAGTACTGTTGGGAGGGGTTAAGAATGGCTTACCTGGGGGAAGGAACAGCAGCCATGCCTCTGGCACTGAGTTTGGCCCTGTGGCTCAGAAGGGTAGGGAATTGAAAAGGATGGCAGCAGTGATAGGGGACTCTATAGTCAGGGGAATAGATAGGTGATTCTGTGGATGCAAAAAGGAAATATGGTGGGTAGTTTGCCTCCCAGGTGCCAGGGTCCAAGATGTTTCTGGACACATCCACAATATCCTGAAAAGGGAGAGTGAGCGGCCAGAAGTTTTGCACGCAAACAACAGGAATTCTGCAAATGCTGGAAATTCAAGCAACATACATCAAAGTTGCTGGTGAACGCAGCAGGCCAAGCAGCATCTATAGGAAGAGGTGCAGTCGACGTTTCAGGCCGAGACCCTTCGTCAGGACTAACTGAAGGAAGGCAGTCCTTCAGTCCTTCAGTTAGTCCTGACGAAGGGTCTCGGCCTGAAACGTCGACTGCACCTCTTCCTATAGATGCTGCTTGGCCTGCTGCGTTCACCAGCAACTTTGATGTATGTGGCCAGAAGTTTTGGTACATATTGGTACTAACAACACAGGAAGAAAAAGGGAGGAGGTCCTGAAAAAAGAATATAGGGAGTTAGGAATGAAGTTGAGAAGCAAGACCTCAAGGGTAGTAATCCTGGGGTTGCTGCCTATGCCACACGACAGTGAGGACAGGAGTAGAAAGAGGTGCAGATGAATGCTTGGCTGGAGAATTGGAGTGGGGCAGGGATTCAGATTTCTGGACAACTGGGACCTTTTCTGGGGCAAGTGGGACTTGTACAAAAGGGACGGGTTGCACTTGAATCTGGGGAGGACCAATATTCTTGTGGACAGCTTTACTAGAGCTGATGGGAGTGGTTTAAGCTAATATAGCAGGGAGATGGAAACCAGGATAATAGAGCTGAGGATGGGACAGCAGGTTTACAAGTAGATGATGGTGTAACATGATAGTGTAACAAATAGTGTATATGAATGTAAAGAAAGACAAACCAATGATTGGGTACAAATGCAGACAGAGCAAAGAGTTAAATTGTACCACTGAGGCAAAATTCGAAAGGGCAAGGAAAACAGGACTGAAGACACTGTATTTAAATGTGCGTAACATTTGGAATAAGGTGGATGAACTTGTGGTGCGTTTAGGGATTCGTCGGTATGACATTGTGAGCATCACTGAGTTGTGGCTGAAAGAAGGCCATAGTTGGGAGTTTAAAATCAAAGGATATAGTTTATATTGGAAGGACAGGTAGGAAGGCATAGGCAGTGGTGTGGCTCTGTTGGTAAGAGATGGAATTACATCCTCAGAAAGAGGTAAATAGAGTCAGAGAATGTTGAATCTTTGTGGGTGTGAGAAATTGCAAAGGTAAAAAAATATTATCGGAATCATATATAGGCCTCCAAAAAGCAGCCAAGGTGTAGGGTTGAGATTGCAAGGGGAGCTGGAAAAGGCATGTAATAAAGGTCGTGACACAATTGTTATGGGGAATTTCAATATGCAAGGGGATTGGGAAAATCAGGTTGGTGACAGACCGCAGGAGAGCGAATTTGTTGAATGTCTATGAGATGGCTTTTTAGAGCAACTTGTGCTTGAGCCTACTCAGGGAAAGGCTACCTTAAATTAGGTGTTGTGCAATAACCTAGATCTTATTATGGAGCTTAACGCAAAGGCAAACTTAGGAAGCAGGGATCATAATATTATTAAATTCATACTACAATTTGAGAGGGAGAAGCATAACTCACACGTACCTGTATCACAATGGAATAAAGGGAATTACAGAGGCCTGAAAGAGGAACTTACCCAGGTAGATTGGAGGAGGATCAGACAGGGATGACACAGAGCAGAGATGGCTGAAGTTTCAGGAAATAGTTCACAAGGTGCTGGAAAGACATATCTCACAGAGGAAGAAGTTCTCAAATGGCAGGGATAGGCAACCGTGGGTGACTAAAGAAGTTAAGGACTGCATAAACGCCAAGGAAAGGACATGTAAGTTAGCAAAAGTGGGTGGGAAGTTGGATGATAGGAAGCTTTTAAAATCTAACAAAAGGCAACTAAAAAAGCTATAAGAAGGGAAAAGATGAAATATGAGGGCAGACTTGCCAATAATACAATGCAGGATATCAGGTTTTTCAGTTATATAAAAAGTAAAATAGAGGTGAGATTTGATATTGGACCACTGGAAGATGATGCTGGTGAGATAGTAATGTGGGACAAAGAAATGGCAGATGAACTTGATAGGTACTTTGCATCTGTCTTCACTGTGGAAGACACTAACAGTGTGCCAGAGGTCCATGAGTGTCAGGGAGCAGGAGAGAGTGCCACTGCTTTTGCAAAGGAAAAAGTGCCAGGCAAACTCAAAGGTCTTAAGGTGGATAAGTCACCTGGACCAGATGGACTACATCCTAGAGTCCTGAAAGAAAATTGCTGGAGAGATAACAAATGCATTGGTCATGATCTTTCAAGAATCACTTAATCCTGGCATGGTCCCAGAGGACTGGAAGATTGCAAATGTCACTCCGCTCTTTAAGAAGGGAAAAAAGTAGAAGAAAGGAAATTATAGGCCACTTAGCCTAACTTCAGTAGTTGGGAAAGTGTTGGAGTCTATTATTAAGGATGAGGTTTTGAGGTACTTGGAGACTAATGATAAAATAAGTCAAAGACAGTATGGTTTCTGTAAAGGGGAAACTTGCCTGACAAATCTGTTAGAGTTCTTCGAGGAAGTAACAAGTAGGGTGCTCAAAGGAGAGGCAGTGGATGTCATTTACTTGGATTTTCAGAAAACATTTGATAAGATGCCACACAAAGGATTGCTTAACAAGATAAAATCCTATGATATTACAGGACAGATACTGGCATGGGTAAAGGTATGGCTGACAGGCAGGAGGCAGTGAGTGGGAATCAAAGAGGCCTTTTCTGATCGGCTGCCAGTGACTAGTGGTGTTCTACAGGGATCAGTATTGGGACCACTGCTTTTCACTTTGTTTGTCAATGACATAAATAATGGAATTGATGGCTTTGTGTAAAGTTTGTGAATGATACGAAGGCAGGTGGAGAGGTAGGTAATGCTGAGGAAACAATGTGATTGTGGCAGGACTCAGACAAATTTCCTGCTGAGAAGACTTCATCTACTTTTGCTTCAGCCCACAGGCTTTAGGCATGGAGACTCTCCGTGGTTATGCTTGCAGACTGTGGTCCCAATGCACAAACACCATTCTTCATCAAGATAGCTTTGTCCACTGGGAGCACTGGCTCACCCCACATCCCTATTCAGTAGCAATGCTCTGTCTATTTTGCCTATTTTCCAAGTTTGCCTATTGAAGGATGGACTGCAAACTCCACAGCAGTTGTGCTATATCATAACAACTGTGAGAAATTGCAACACACGTGATGTATTGTAAAGGGTTAATCCAGTGGGCTACTATAGTGCACTGAGTTGTTACTATAGCCAATTTAACCTATGCTTAGCAGTTTTGCAATTTGCTTGTAATATGGTGGGGCATCTGTAAGGGTTGTATTAAAGTCTATAGGCTGGAAGTACTGGTGTTGCAACAATCAAGGGGTTAATCTTTGTGCTTATCAGATATCTCACCACCACTTTGGCCTTGACATAAGAGAAGTGGCTGCAGGAGCTTTGACTTCTACTATGTGAATACACCTTGAGAAGGTAATATTGTGGAAGCAACTGTGGGAACATGAAAGTTAGGTGAATACAGGGGTGGTACTCATGAAGAGTGAAGATTGGTTCTTGTTTGGTGGTTTTGAGTTAGTGCTCATGTATTAGTCCACTTACTGCAGCATTTCATATCCATGGAAAGGGTATATATAACAGTATAGCAGTCAGGGGCTTGGGGTAGTTCATCAGGGAGCTGGTCACAACTGGTGCCAAAGATCAACAGAACAGGAGGTGTGCTGCAGTTAGAGGGGTACGTGCATATCTAGATACGTATTTTAATGCTTGGTCTGTTCAGTCCTAATAAGCAAAGTTTTGTAGTTCTAAGTAGGTAGTTGGATTTTGTGCCTTTCTGCTTATCCAAGTGGGACCAAGAAACTTTTGTTGTGATGCAAGAGCCAACAATTTCAGCTTTGATGTTACACAACACAGCAAAACCTGACTAAACAGTTCTATGAACCTCATTAATGTTCTCATGCTTTATGCAACTTTCATAAAAGGTGTCAGCATGACCTAAAATAAGATTTAATGCTAAAAAACTAAGGCATAGTGCGATTTATAGTCCAAAATATTTCATAGAGATACAGAGTAAAGACTATCCAGGAATTGAGTCCACCTATTTGCAGGGCCTGAAAGGCGAGCTGGGTGAAGTGCTAGTCACCAATTGATTGACCTACCAAGAGCAAGAAATTAGTGAAAGCTCCAGTAGAAGCATTAGTATTGTGATCACTGGCCCTTTGATCATCTTGCTCCTCACAGTGACTTGCAACACAGGAATTGATTGGACCAAACACAAGGTGCATGATACAGAGATGTTTTTTTTAATTCAATGATACCTATAGAGATAAATACAGCAAGTTATTTTTTTCATGGCTGAGATGTCAATACCTCAGTGGGGGCCCATTAATTTGCACATTCCTGCAGTGTTTGTTCCTCATTTTACTGCAAACAGAAGTTGTACGTTGTACATTACTTCCCTAATTCCTGTTAGTGAAGCACAAGTGAACTATGGCTGCAACTTCCTTCTATAATGTCGCATAGACCACCAGCTTCATTCAGACCAGGTCATTTGGAGAAATCAGGACTGCATATTCTCATGGAGACTCGGGGAAGTTTTTCAAAGAAGGATATTGCAACAATATCAAATATACCTGTACACTTCATGAACATTTCTCATTATAGCCGACACAGAAAACCTTTCCTTCGTGAAAGATCTGCAACAGGATTAATGTTCCCTGCAGACAACAATAGACCAGCTGGGTCGGCCTGGACTTCTTGTAGACACAATAGGCTGCAAATGCTGGAATAAGGAAAAAAAACTAAAAGTAAACATGGAACAAAACATATGGACAAAAATCTTTCTACAATTACAGACTTCTTTGACAAGACCACACCTGAAATATTGTGAGCTGATTTGGTTGCCTTACCCGAGAAATGATATACCTGCAAAGAGGTAGTGTATCAAATGTTCACCATACTGATTCCTGGGATGGCAGGATGTTGTATGAGGAGAGATCAAGATGAACTCTACATGTATTTACTAGAGTTTAGAAGAATGGGAGTGGATTTCATCACAACGTACCACATTCTGGCAGGGTTTGATAGGGATGTTGGCAGGATGTGTCACCCGGCCAAAGATTCTAGAAACAGAGGTCACAATCTAAGGTTGTGGGGTAAGACATTTAGAACTGAGACGAGATTTTGCTTTTCACCCAGAGGGTGGTGAAAATGTGGAACTGTTCATTTCAGAATGTAGAGAACTCTGTCATGGGGGGGGGGGGCATGCTGGGAATGGACCCAAATGCAAGACACAGACACTGAAGTACTAGGAACAGACCTAGGATGCAGGACGTGGGCTAGGACATGGACAAGAAACAGGGAACCCCGACAAGGAACAAGGAACTAAGGACCTGGGCTTGGACTCCGAGCCAGAGACTGGACAAGGACCCAGAACCTGGGTCTTGCCGAAGCTGGAGGCTGGAGCTCGGAGACAGACTGGGAACTGTACATCAACATAGAGTCAGGACTTATCCTATGAAAAGCTGGGACTCATCTTTAACACGACACTAACATGAGACTGGACAGTACATGGATACAGAGCTGGGACTTATCCTTAGACAAGCCAGGACTCAATTTTATCTCCACACCGAGGTGAGACAGGTCCATCTGTCAGGTAACAGCAGAACGGCCGGACTTAGCCAACAGAGGCAAAGACAAGACAAGACAGATCCCCCCACAGGGCAACGGCAGAACAGCTTGACTTACCCCACAGAGGCGAGGACAAGAGAGGACAGATCCAACCGTAGGGTAATGGCAGAACGGCCTGACTTACCCTGACAGGGGCAAGGACAAGAAGAGACAAACACAGAAGAACAACAGACAGTTCCATCTCTGCATCAGAGTTGTTCCGAGTCACAGTTACAGCCAGCAACCTCAGCTGGCTACGGAAACAGCCGGATCCCGACCTAGCTCGGAGTGGCTGATGGCCACTCAGCTGGCCCGGAAAACAGCCGAATCCATACCGCAAAGACAATTCCGACTACCGACAGCAAGGCTCCATAAAGTGATGGTTCTCCAACCCAGCCTAAAAATAGCAAGTGTCCGCTCTAGCCTTCTACCAGCAGGAATCTTGACAAGACGAACCAGCCACCCACACTCGACCCCAAGGCTACTTATATTCCAAGCCCTAAGATGGGAATCAGGTGCCTATGATTAACCCAACAGAAACAAGGGACAGCTGGAAGACCCGGAGTCCTGAGTCCATGGACCGGACCGAGAACCGGAATGCAGACTTCACGGACCAGAGCATGACCAACTCTGTGTTGTGGAATACAGTACACTCCAATAATTCATTCTTCAGCAGTTCAAAAATGCCCATGGTTTGGTAGCTGCCTCGCTAGGTATACTTTGCTGCACAACCTTCTGATGCCCCAGGGTTATATTTCTCTCACCACCTTCCATTCACTGTGGGGTCTCTGTTCCTGTATTCTCTTCCATTGACGTGTTACCACACTCCATTTGAACTAAACTCAGTCCCATTTCCCCTGCTCCCTCTAAACTTCCTAAGTTTCACTTAACAAATGTAGTATAAAGTTAGCATTGGTATTGGTTTATTATTGTCAAATGTACTAAGATACAGATAAAAGCTCACCTTGTGTACTGTTCATTAACCAAATCAAATCATTCCAAAGGGAGAGGGGAGAATAGAGAATGCTCGAGGTGGCTTTGATTACGCTGGCTGATTTACTGAGGCAGAGAAAAATATAGACAAAGTCCATGGAGAGGAGGCTAGTTGCTATGACATGCTGAATTGTGTCCACAACTCTCTGTAATTTCTTATAGCCATACCAAGCCATTTTACATCCAGATAGAATGGTTTCTAAGGTGAATAAATAAAAATTGGTGAGGGTCAAAAGGAAATGACCAAATTTCTTTAGCCTCCTGTGGAAGGAGAAGCTTTGGTGAGCTTTCTTGGCCATGCCATCAAAATGGTTGGACCAGGGCAGTTACTGGTGATGTTCACTGTCAGGAACTTGAAGCTCTCAACCCTCTGAACTTCAACTACATTGATGTAGACAGGAGCAACTTCCTGAAGTCAATGATCAGCTCTTCTGTTTTGTTGATATTGAAGGAAAGGTTTTGCCATGACACCATGTCACTAAGCTCTCTCTCTCTCTCTCCTTCCCTTCTCCAACAATAATCACCTGGTCATGGTGGAGAGGCGAGTGAGTTTCTGAGATCCCAAGAGTGATGCCATACGGTGTTTAACCTTTGGCACTTAGCTGCCAGAAGGATCATCCATGACAGGAAGGCCAATGGGTGATTCCAGACATAGAGTGATCCAACCAAGACCTCAACAGTGGAACTGCTGGAAGATGACAAAACATCACAATGGCAGTAAAGGCAGAGGAAGGCTGCAGCAGAGAAGGGTCCCCAATCATCTTGCATTCCATGCCATGGAAACATGACCCCGATCTGTCAAGGACCATGTGGTGCCTGCGCGTGCACAAGCCTCTATGTCATGTGCAAGTCTTAATCCACTCTAATGTCCCAGATATGTGGATCTCTGATCAGCTTCTACAGCCAACTGAAGACTCACCTATAGACAACCCCTCAGGAGAACATCGTACACGACTCGAGTGCTTCTCAAAGCACAGGATGGACCAAACTGCTGACTCAGAAAAGCCAAAAAGATGGGGGCTCTGGGGTCTGTGTTTCGTGATAAACTCTTTGTGGTGCTCAGATGTCGTTCTTTTGTCATACTATTTTTCCCCTGACCTGGAACAACTAACAATTAAGTGCTGACCATCCTACTTACCAAGAGAGTTCTCCTCTGTGATCCTGACTGTAGTTTACGTACCACCAAAAGCCAACGTTAACCAGCCACTCGAGATATTGAATGCTGCCATCACCAAACAAGAAAAAGAACTCCTTGATGCATTCTAAATCATAGTCGGGGACTTCTATCGGGCTTGCTTTGAAGAAGCCTCTGCCTAGTTATCATCAGCACCAGGGGTCCCAACACATTTGACCTCTGCTATACTACGATAAGGAATACCTACCATTCCATGCCTAGGTGGCATTCTGTGAGATCTGATCAGGTGGATGTCCTTCCCCTACCCGTACATAGGGAGAGGTTAAACAGCAAGGCTGCAGAGATAAGGGCAACAAAGAGGTGGTCGCAGGAGGCAGGGGAGTCACAATGGTATTGATTCAAGTTGATGGAATGGGCTGTGTTCAAGGACTCAGAGGATCTGAATGAATACACCAAAATTGTCGTGGACTTCATAAAAAACAGTCATAGATGAGTGTGTCCCCCCAAAATCATTCAGAGTTTGCCCCAACCAGAAACGCTGGATGAACCATGAGATCCATAATCAGCAAAGGGCCAGACCAGAGGTATGTAGGTTCTGGGAACCAAGTAAGATAGAAAAGGTCAAGGTATAATCTCTGGAAAGCCATCTTACTCGTGAAGTGACAGTTCTGGACCAAACTTGAATCACTGAAGGATGTTCAACCTTTGTAGAAGGGCTTGGATGCTGTACCCACTTACAAAGTGAAACCAAGCAATAAAGGTGACAACAAGCCTTCTGTCCCGGGTGCACCACCTAAGTGCCAGTATGAAGGAAGCACGGCAGTGCCTCTACTTCCTTAGAAGTTTTCGAAGACTCAGCATGATATCTGAAACTTTGACAAGCTTCTACAGATGTGTGGTTGAGAGCATATTGACTGATTGCACAATCGCCTGGTATGGAAACGCCAATGCCCTTGAATGAAAAATCCTACAAGAAGTAATGGATATGGCTCCATCCATCATGGATAAAGCAATGAGTGTTCAGGGAGTAGAGTAGGGAACAGTGGGTGTAACCTTGTGGAGCACCAGTGTTTAGAATAATTGTGGCACAGGTGTTGCTGCCTATTCCTACTGATTGTTTAATATATAAAAACAATGTAAATTAGTATTCTTTTAAATATCAATAATTAGAGGAAAATCTGCTACTGCAATACCACCAAGTTCAGACTGTGCTGGATTATCAAGGTTTAGGTTTAATTATAGAGGAGATAGATGTTTAGGCAACAAAGCAAGGGAAATGAGAAGGGAACAGGAATAGTATAGAGTATTGAGATTGAGGGGTTAGCATGATTGTATTGAAGGTAGTCCTAAGGTAGTCAGTAACATGGCATAAAGCCTTCTAAGCAGAAACTGCATGCAAGCCATATTAATGGTGTAAAATAGCCCTGCAGTGGGTGACCGGAAATTCTAACACAGCTACGCCAGGCCCAGGCACAAGCAAATAGTGAGCCTTGGGTAACCAGCTCTAAAAGGGACAATAACACTGGGGTTATTTTCTCTGAAATGGCAGAGACTGAGAGGAGACATGATAGAAGTTTATAAAATTATGAAAGGCACATATAGAGAAGATAGCTGGGATATTCCCAGCTATCTCACTCTAAGGATGCATCTCACCCTAACCATGGACTTTTTACTCTCGTCCCATCCAGTAGGCGCTACAGGAGCCTGTGCTCCTGCACCAGCAGGCACAGGAAGAGCTTCTTCCCTGAGGCTGTGTCCCTGCTGAACCTCACATCACAGCGCTAAGCAGTATTGCACCCATATTGGACTGTCTCAGTACTTTTATATTTGTGTACTGTAGCACTTACCTTTTATTCGCAGTTATTCTGTAAATAACACTATTTTTTGTATTTCTGGTTAGATGCTAACTGCCTTTCATTAGCTTTGTATCTGTACTCAGAACAACGACAATAAATTTGGATCTAATCTAATCTAATATTTCTCTCAAGGTTGAAATATCTAATATTAGAGGTCATGCAATTAAGGTGAGAGGGGGTAAATTAAGGTGGGGAAAGATTTTTATTTATATTTTTACACAAGCTAAGGGAGCATGGAATGCTCTGCCAGGAGTGATAGTGGAGGCAAATATGACAGAGGTACTTTAGAGGTGCATGAATGTAAACAGAATGGAGCAATATGGATATAGTATAGGCAGATGAGATTAGTATAGTTAGGCATTTAATTACAAGTATAATTAGTTCAGTACAACATTTTGGCCTGATGCATAAAAGGGGAATTTCAATAACATTATATTCTTTTCAATATGGTCAGTTATATTGACCAAATTTAGCTACCGAGATATAGGTAGTATCATTACACTATATTGCATAGTTATTCTGAGAATATTGATATTATAGTTAGTTCTTTCAGTGTCCATATACTTTCTTCTTTGCCTTCCTCTACAGCGTTTCCCAGGCATAGGGCCTTGTAATGTAAGGCATTCTATTTCTCTCTTTCTGATGACATGGCCCAGGAATTTAAGTTTCCTCTCATTTAATGTTCTCATTAAAGATCTTTTTATATGGCCACGTTGGAGTACCGTCTCATTAGTTACCCTATCTCTATATGACATTTTCAGCATTCTTCTAAGAAACCACATTTCTGTTGCTTCTGGTTTCTTTGGAGTTCTGGTGTTATAGTCCATATTTCGGAAGCATACAGCAAGATTGACCAGATGTAACGTTTTAGTAGCCTCAGCCTTATTGTCATAGAAATGTGTCTGTTGGTAAAAATAGGTTTCATTTTTTGGAAGTTGGTTTTGGCAATGGCAATTATTCCTTTTATTTCTACTTTACTTCTAGCATCTTGTGATATAAAGCTACCAAGATAATTAAAGCTTGTCTTTTGTTCAATCTCTTGGTTACCAATGTACAATTGGCAGTTGGGAGTATCCTGCTGTTTTGATATTACCATACATTTGTTTTTTTTTTACAGCTGATGGTTAGACCAAAATCTGCACTTGTTTGTACTACTTTGTCTAGGAGGATTTGTAGGTCCTCTGCAGCATTATTTTACTTAAAATCTACATTTTTTTTTCTTTTTTTTATTGTAGAAAACATCCCTTTCTTTCTTTGTTAGGTAAACTGAAGTATAATATGACTGCATTCCCATTTCACTGCAACAATGTCATGGACCCTTTCCATTTGCATGGAGTAATTCACAGTACCAGTTGATCAGTAGTTATTTGTGGAAATGTCAAGTGGAAAGCTTTCAGTAACTCTTGAAATTAATATAAATTTAATTCTAAAAGCCTACAGTCAGTAAGTTTAATAATGCTTGACAAAGGAACCTGGTAAGACAGAAATTTGAATGCTAGCTCTTATTTCAATTCCTCTTCATCTGACACGGCCTTTTTAATTTTCATCAGAAAACTTCAGGACATTGCACATCCCTGATTTTGAGATATATAACTGCAGCATTATCTCACAAATAAATTGCATCATTTTTAAGGCTTTACTGAACAGAAGTATATAAGAAATCATTAGCAAAGGTTTGCAAAATAAATGATATAGTGCAGAATATGTCACCAATAAATCATTTATTTAATGAAAAAGATCGTTTTTCTTAGATTATTACTTCTTCATGACTAGTGCTTAGATAGTATGAATAAGTACTGTAGGTTATTATTCAAGACAGAGAAGGTTGTTTTATAAATAGGAAACAACATTGTCCTCACTCCAATCCTTGTAAGAAGCACTTCCCAACTTTTGATGGTCTAACTACCAATAACTCAGAAAGAGCTGAAAGTGCAAGAAGTTCCATAACTTCCCTTTCCTTTCTCATAGTCCCCTGCTAGTCCTCTTACTCTCTGCTTCAATCTATTTAGTTCTACTCATAAGTAACAAAAGTCTTTCGAGAATTTAAATATATTGCCCACACCTATTCTTGTTGTTCCATCTTTGTTATTTTAATTTTCCTACCTGTTTGATCCCATTCTATCTCACTTTTATTTGTGTTATTTAAATGAATGAAACCTGCTAAATGGAGTACGCACAGCAACGCTTGCTGGTAAATTACAAGAAGTAAGCATTTAGACTGCAAGTGCAATATCATGCTCCTACGACATGCTCCTCAGTGATTACGTAGGCCATTGATTTGTAGCTAATTTATTACAACCACAATTTGCCGCTAAGTTCCAGGAGCACATCATGATGCTTGGAACAGTGGAGGAGTCGTTAATGCTACCATCTCACGGCGCCAGAGACATGGGTTTGAGCTGCTGTCTGTGTGAAGTTTGCACATTCCCTCAGAGATCAGTTTTTCCCAGGGTTCTCCTTTCCCCCATGTGACAACCATGCGCTGGTTAGTAAGTTAATTGGCCACAGTAAGTTGTCCTTGTTGTGCAGCTGGGTGGCAGGAGAGTCAATGCGGGGGTTGTGGCAAATTAATAGGAATGCAAGCGGAAGATGGGATTAATACAGAGGGCTGCCTGATCACCAATGCAAATGCAGTAGGCTAAAGAACCTCTTTTCATTCTGTATGACCCTATGATGTGTTTACTTTACAGTGATATGCAACTTCCCTTGTGTTTATATAGCCTTTTATCATTTCTGTCAGAATTATTTCAAAGTGCCTTACACACAGATAATTACATATGAAGTTAATTAGACCAAGTCATTTGTGCCAAATTCATTGTTTTCCACAAATTTTGATTTACTGAGGAATGTACCTTCATAAACTGAGTACAATTTGTCACCACTACAATATATACAATTTACTATATGCAACTGAGGACTAATTTCTACACTAATGGTTGTGGTTTAGCAAGCAAGCAATGCAAATTTTTCCCTCAGCACAATTCTACATCCTGCAGTGACTAACCAATTTACCTATTTCCAATGTTACAGATAAAGTCAATAGTGACAGCCAATGCCCAGTGTACCAGACTAACCAGCATATCCATAAATTTAAAGGATTTACAGATGATGGCACATCCAACAGTGCAGCACTCTCTCAACAGTGCACCAGATCATTGGCAATATTTATGCACTCAAGTCCTAAAGTGAAAGGTGAGCACACAGCTTTCCAAATGAGCCAGAACCAAGCACTAGCTGAACTAAACTGGTCAACATCAAGCTGGGATCCCACTGCTTTATATATCTCAATGGGAGTTGTAATTAAAAGCATGACTGGAATTCATATTAACAAAATGCTGGGGGTACTTGTCCAATATAAGTTGCTACAGGGAAGGTTCCCTGCCAGAAACTGGCTCCCCAAAACTTGGACAGTATAAAGACTTAAAATTTACAATTTAGTGGCTTTGACTTCCACTGTGTGCCTTCGGTAAGGAAACTCCATGCCAATACTGCTTTCTCTGGCCCCTTACTCACAGCCAAGCCTCACTCCAGGTCTCGGTTACGATCCAATTTCGCTCTCCCTCTCCCTATCTCAGAGAGAGACCACATTCATCACAATGACATGTATATTAACTTGAAGCGAGAAATGAGCTGGAGGTCAGATGACCCTACCCTTTCAAATGATCCCTTAGTTTTCTCTTGGCATGCAAGGATATTAAATGTTTGATCAAATTCAGGGTACATGGAGAGCAGACTGCTTCTATATGCAGCTGCCTGACCCCATTACTGTATTTACAGCTTGTAACCCTTCCTGAGGATATGGTTGAAGGCTGTCAGAGCAAGGTCTGCCTCTTCATTCACATTCAGCTTTCAAGGTTCAGCTAGCACCCTACACACATACCGTATCTCACAAATGCTGCAGGCTCAGAGCAAGGTAGCTGCTCCGAGATGTCGCAGATCCAAGCTTGCTGCTCAGCGGTAAATGAGAACCAAGCATTAACGTGGAGGAGGCCTAACATGCAGTTGCCGGTGGGGTGGGGGAAGGGACCTACAATTGCCACTACAAACGCCATGGCGCATTCACCTCCTTCCCAGATGAAGGGAGGCATCAGCTTGATGTGTTACACAGCTGTCAGTGAGCTGCAGAGCTTCAAAAAGCATAGGTTATTACAGATGGCTCCCTTGTCAGGACGCTTCACATCACCCAATGGATGGAATGGGTTTACACTGAATAAATACGCAGCTGGTGTCCTGGTACCTGGCCACAGAAACATTAACATGCGCACCAATGCCTACCATACAAGAATTGACCAGGTTGCCCTCGTTATAGGGCAGTTCACAATGTTCAGAATACCTAAAGGACATTGAAGGGGAAGATGTAAGGATTGGGATTAATCTTTATACAAAAAAAACTTGTAATCTCCCAGCAGTGGTGAAAGATCTTGTCCTGGTGCCTTAACATCTGTTTGTTTCTCTTGGCTGCTATTTTCACCTTCAAGGAAAAAAAAAGTGTTCTTTTAACATAAAGAAAAAAATGAATAATTATTGAGTCCAAATGGCACCTTGCAGGGAGCCAGAGAGCATGCTGTTCCAGATATTGGCAATATTGCAGCATTTGTCCTTCTCCCTGCTCCACCGAATCCATCTCAGCTAGTAATAGGTTCAATATAACACCTGTCTTGAATAAATAGCAACAAGTAGCAAGCAAAGTAAACACATAGCTACAAAACAAGGGTTATACGATTTAGATAAACACAGCAGCAAAGAGCAAGAATTACAAACACAGTAATCTACCTCTAAATGGTGGAAAATACAGGGATGACAAGTGAGATGGCAGTGAGATCATTTCTGAACTATGTGCACATGAGAAGCTTGGCCTCCAAAATCAGAGAAATGGTTTTGGTACAGACAATCAGAAATTCATGGGCAAAATAGTCGAGGCTTCTCCAGTTGACTCGGTAGGTCCAGATGCCCTCTTGGCATGACTGAATTCTCTGAGTGCAGCTCTGGAAACATATCCCCATTCTATATTGATCCACACTAATACCTTCCACCTCTAAACTGCTCCAAATTCATCTGAAAATTAAGTTTGAGATATTTTGAGATATTTCATGGTAAACTGTCTTGAATTCTACTTAATAACTTTAAGATTGTGGAATTTACTCCAAAAGGTCTGATAAACAATAGACAATAGGTGCAAGAGTAGGCCATTTGGTCCTTTGAGCCAGCACCGTCATTTACTGTGATCGTGGCTGATCATGCACAATCAGTACCCCGTTCCTGCCTTCTCCCCATATCCCTTGACTCCACTATCTTTAAGAGCTCTATCTAACTCCTTCTTGAAAGCATCCAGAGAATTGGCCTCCACTGCCTTCTGAGGCAGAGAATTCCACAGATCCACAACCCTCTGTGTGAAAAAGTTTTTCCTCAACTCCGTTCTAAATGGCCTACCCCATATTCTTAAACTGTGGCCTCTGGTTCTGGACTCCCTCAACATCGGGAACATGTTTCCTGCCTCTAGCGTGTCCAATCCCCTAATAATCTTATATGTTTCAATAAGATCCCCTCTCATCTTTCTAAATTCCAGAGTATACAAGCCCAGTCGCTCCAATCTTTCAACATTTGACAGTCCCACCATCCCGGGAATTAACCTCATGAACCTACACTGTACTCCCTCAATAGCAAAAATGTCCTTCCTCAAATTTGGAGACCAAAACTGTACACAATACTCCAGGTGTGGTCTCACCAGGGCCCTGTACAGCTGCAAAAGGACCTCTCTGCTCCTATACTCAACTCCCCTTGTTATGAAGGCCAACATGCCACTAGCTTTCTGTGGTAAACCATGTATATATGTTGTAACTCGGTTACCTGTCTGGACACACCCCTCTGCTGACTGCCCCTGTGTCTCCTTCCACAGAGTCCTGTATAAAGGTGTTCGCCTTGCCCCTCCCCCTCAGTCCGGGGGCAGACACTCACTGTGGAGGTCGTATTGTACAGCGAATAAAAGCCTTTCAGTATTTTACCAAACCTCAGTCTTTTGGAGTAATTGAAGCTGCTTCAATTTTATTCGCTGTACATTTTAAAACATGGAACAGGCCCTGAGACCAGAAAAATTAGACCTCGATCCGCAAATGCCTGACGCTGGAGACGCTTTTGAACTCTGGCTGGCCTGCTTCGAAGCGTATCTAGAGGAGATTAAAACAACCGACCCCGTAGCGAAGTGCAGAGTTCTACTCTCCAGGGTCAGTCCACGGGTTTATTCGCTGATCAGAGACCAGCCGAACTACGACGGCGCAATGAACGCACTCAAAAGACAATACCTGCAGCCGATAAACAGCGTCTATGCTCGGCACCGTTTAGCAACACGGCAACAATGGTCCGGGGAATCGAGTGCTGAGTTTGTCCGGGCCCTACAGACACTCGTGCGGGTCTGCAATTTCCAGGAGCTGACGGCGGCGCAGCATGCAGAACTCCTAGTGAGAGACACCTTCGTCACGGGGACCAGGTCAGTGTACGTGCACCAGCGGCTGCTGGAAAAAGCTGATTTTACCCTAAGTTCAGCGATGGAGCTGGCTGATACGTTGGAGGCCGCTCTGCATAACTCCGAAGCTCTCCAGGCACGCGATCCCCCGATGGCCTCGTGGGTGCCGCAGACCCGGCAACCTGCCGGCGACTCGACTTCGGCTGCCGCCAGTCGTGAGTCCGCGAAGTGCTACTTCTACGAACTGGAGAAGCACCCCCGGAAACGCTGCCCGGCCCGACAAGCTACCTGCTCCAGCTGTGGAAAGAAGGGCCACTTCGCCACGGTCTGTAAGTCAAAACCGCGAGCGGGATCGAGCAGCGCCGCGTGCGAGATGTGGGAACCGCCATCTTGCCTGCCGCCATCTTCCCTGCACGCCACCACCACGTGCGAGACATGGGGGTGGCCATCTTGGTTGGCACCACCTCCCACCGCCTACGACCAACGGGTGCTCACGGGGCACCCCACCACGCCGACCCCACCCTGGCTTCCATGACCCTCGACCAAAGCGCTCCCCACCAGCTCGCAAGGTCAATGATGGACATCCTGGTGGAGGGGCGCAGGACAAGCTGCCTGTTTGACACAGGCAGCACGGAGAGTTTTATCCACCCGGCCACGGTGCAGCATTGTGGACTCATGATACGGCCGGTAAGTCGGAGGGTCACCATGGCCTCCGGGTCGCATACAACAGACATCCGGGGGGGTTGTGTTGCGACACTAGTGGTGCAGGGCACAGAATATCGGGACTTTACGTTACTGGTCTTGCCTCAACTGGGTGCCCCTGTGTTGTTGGGGTTGGACTTCCAGAGCCACCTGAAAAGCGTGACAATGAAGTATGATGGGCCCCTCCCGCCAATTACTGTCATAAATCCCCTGTTTTGTAGAGATACGTCACATACCCTGCTACTGACCACACACACACACTGACCCGCACATCCCACCCAACATCATGCCAACTGCCACACTACCGACACCACTTGTGGCCTCTCCACCCTCAGGATCCCTCCCCCACCGCTGTTCGCCAACCTGACCCCCGGCTGTAAACCTGTGGCAACTAAAAGCAGGAGGTACAGCGTGGGGGACAGAGCTTTCATTAAGTCGGAGGTGCAGCGGCTGCTCAGGGAGGGGATCATTGAGGCAAGCACAAGTCCTTGGAGGGCGCAGGTGGTCGTTGCTCGGAACGGGGAGAAGAATAGGATGGTCGTGGACTATAGCCAGACCATCAATAGGTTCACGCAGCTCGACGCGTACCCTCTACCCCGCATCGCAGATATGGTCAATTAGATAGCACAGTACAAGGTGTACTCGACCATGGACCTAAAATCCACTTACCATTAGCTCCCCATCCGCCAGGAGGACCGCCCTTACACTGCCTTCGAGGCGGATGGCAGGCTTTATCAATTCCTGCGCGTCCCCTTTGGTGTCACGAATGGTGTATCTGTCTTCTAGAGGGCAATGGACCGGATGGTGGACCAGTGCCAACTGAAGGCCACGTTCCCATATCTGGATAACATCACCATCTGCGGTCACGACCAGCAGGATCACAACAACAACCTCCAAAAATTTCTCCAAGCGGCCAAATCTTTCAATTTCACCTATAACAAGGACAAGTGTGTATTTGGGACCATCCGACTTGCTATCCTTGGGTGTGTCGTGGAGAATGGAGTCATTGGCCCTGACCCCGACCGTATGCGCCCCTTATTGGAACTCCCTCTTCCCAATACCCTCAGAGCCCTCAAAAGGTGCCTGGGCTTCTTTTCATATTACGCCCAATGGGTCTCTAACTATGCAGACAAGGCCCACCCCCGGTCAAGTCCACCACATTCCCCCTATCTGCCGAGGCCCACGCGGCCTTCAACCGCATAAAAGGAGACATTGCCAAAGCAGCAATGCATGCAGTGGATGAGGCCATTCCCTTCCAAGTAGAGAGTGACGCCTCCGACTTTGCGCTGGCTGCTACCCTCAACCAGGCAGGAAGACCAGTGGCGTTCTTCTCCCCTACCCTTCAAGGCCCTGAAATTCGGCACTCTGCGGTAGAGAAAGAGGCCCAGGCCATAGTGGAAGCTATAAGACACTGGAGGCACTATCTTGCCGGCAAAAGGTTCACCCTGCTAACTGACCAGCGCTCAGTCGCATGCATGTTTAATAATCAGCAGCGGAGCAAAATCAAAAATGATAAAATTCTGAGGTGGAGAATCGAACTCTCCACCTACAACTATGACATCATGTACAGGCCTGGGAAGCTCAACGAGCCCTCCGATGCCCTATCCCGGGGAACATGCGCCAGTGCGCAGATCGACCGGGTATACGCCCTACATGTAGACCTTTGCCACCCGGCTTTTCCACTTCGTGAAAGCCCGGAACCTGCCTTACTCCCTTGAGGAGATCAGGATGATGATCAGGGACTGCCAAGTCTGCGCAGAGTGCAAACCGCACTTCTACCGACCCGAAAAGGCACCACTCATCAAGGCCACCCGCCCCTTTGAGCGACTGAGTGTTGACTTTAAGGGCCCCCTTCCCTCCATCGACCGCAATGTGTACTTTCTTAACGTAATTGACGAGTACTCACGGTTGCCCTTCGCCATCCCCTTCCCCGACACCACTACCACGTCAGTTATAAAAGCCCTGCGCAAGCTCTTCACTCTGTTCGGATACCCATGCTATATCCACAGTGACAGAGGGTCCTCATTTATGAGTGACGAGCTGCGCCAATATCTACTGGCTAGGGGAATTGCAACCAGTAGGACCATGAGCTATAATCCCCGGGGGAATGGACAGGTGGAGAAGGAAAATGGCACAGTGTGGAAAGCCACACTCTTAGCCCTCAGGTCAAAGGGACTGCCGGTCTCCCGCTGGCAGGAGATCCTTCCCGAGGCACTCCACTCCATCCGCTCCCTGTTATGCACAGCCACCAATGCCACCCCCGCATGAGCGGCTCTTTTCTTTTCCCAGAAAATCGACCACTGGAACCACCCTACCATCTTGGCTGACGTCCCCAGGGCTAGTGCTGCTCCGGAAACATGCGAGGAGTAATAAATACTCCCCGATAGTCGAGAGGGTTCACTTACTTCATGCGAACCCCCAGTATGCCTACGTGGTTTTACCTGATGGGCGGGAGGACACGGTCTCCATCCGCGACCTGGCGCCCGCAGGAGCACCGGGCCCCTTTCCTGAACACTCCGTGGTGACTATTGACCCCGTACCCACCAATGTATGTACCTACGAGACACCGTGCACCCCAAACCCTATACAGACACCACATGACACTCCCATACCGGGCGCGACGCACACGCACGAGGGATTACCGACGCCTAATGTGCTGGCGCCTGAAGTCAGGCCGGAGCCAGCACAACCGCCGTCACCGGTGCGATTACGTAGATCACAGCGACGGACTCGACCGCCTGATAGACTTAACCTGTAAATATACTTGTTTTAAATATTGTCAGTCACTTCATCCCACGGGACTCTTTTTGAAAAAAGGAGGGGTGAATGTGGAAAACCATGTATATATGTTGTAACTGGGTTAACTGTCTGGACACACACCTCTGCTGACTGCCCCTGTGGCTCCTCCCACAAAGTCCTGTATAAAGGTGTTTGCCTTGCCCCTCCCCCTCAGTCCGGGGGCAGACACTCACTGTGGAGGTCGTATGGTACAGCGAATAAAAGCCTTTCAGTATTTTATCAAACCTCAGTCTTTTGGAGTAATTGAAGGTGCTTCACTTTCTTCACTGCCTGCTGTACCTGTATGCTTACTTTCAGTGACTGATCAACAAGGACACCCAGATCTCGTTGTACTTCCCCTTTTCCTAACTTGACACCATTCAAGTAGTAATCTTCCTTCCTGTTCTTGCCACCAAAGTGGATAACCTCACATTTATCCACATTAAACTGCATCTGCCATGCATCTGCTCACTCATCCAACCTGTCCAAGTCACCCTGCATTCTTATAACATCCTCCTCACATTTCACACCACCACCCAGCTTTGTGCCATCTGCAAATTGGCTAATGTTACTTTAAATCCCTTCATCTGAATTATTGATGTATATTGTAAATAGCTCCTGTCCCAGCACCGAGCCTTGCAGTGCCCCACTAGTCACTGCCTGCCATTCTGAAAGGGACCTTTTAATCCCTACTCTTTGTTTCCTGTCTGCCAACCAATTTTCTATCCATGTCAGTACCCTACCTCCAATACCATGTGCTCTAATTTTGTCCACTAATCTCCTATGTGGGACCTTTTCAAAGGCTTTCTGAAAGTCCAGGTACACTACATCCACTGGCTCTCCCTTGTCCATTTTCATAGCTACATTCTCAAAAAATTCCAGATTAGTCAAGCATGATTTCCCCTTCGTGAGTCCATGCTGACTCAGATCGATCCTGAAACTGCTATCCAAATGTGCTGTTATTTCATCTTTTATAATTGACTCCAGCATCTTCCCCACCACTGATGTCAGGCTAATTGGTTTATAATTCCCTGTTTTCTCTCTCCCTCCTTTCTTAAAAAGTGGGATAACATTAACTACTCTCCAATCCACAGGAACTGGTCCTGAATCTATAGAACATTGAAAAATGATTACCCATGCATCCACAATTTCTAGAGCCACCTCCTTAAGTATCCTGGGATGCAGACCATCAGATCCTGGGAATTTATCAGCCTTCAGTCCAATCAGTCTATCCAACACCATTTTCTGCCTAATGTGAATTTCCTTCATTTCCTCCATTACCCTGGGTCCTCTGGCCACTATTACATCTAGGAGATTGTTTGTGTCTAAAGTGAAGACAGATCCAAATTACCTGTTCAACTCGTCTGCCATTTCTTTGTTCCCCATAATAAATTCACTCGTTTCTGTCTTCAAGGGACCAACCTTAGTCTTAACTATTTTTTCCCCTCTTCACATACCTAAAGAATCTTTTATTATCGTCTTTTATATTCTTGGCTAGCTTACCTTCGTACCTCATTTTTCTCCCCATATTGCCTTTTAGTTATCTTCTGTTGTTCTTTAAAGGTTTCCCAATCCTCTGGCTTCCTGCTCATTTTTGCTATGTTATACTTCTTCTCTTTTATTTTTATACTGTCCTTGACTTCCCTTGGCAGCCACGGTCGTCCTTTACTCCCCTTAGAATCTTTCTTCCTCTTTGGAATGAACTGATCCTGCACCTTTTGTATTATCCTCAGAAATACCTGCCATTGTTGTTCCACTGTCATCCCTGCTAGGGTATCTTTCCAGTCAACTTTGGCCAGCTCCTCTCTCATGGCCCCATTGTCCCCTTTGTTCAACTGTAATACTGACATTTCAGATTTTCCCTTCTCCCTCTCAATTTGTAGATTAAAATTTATCATATTATGGTCACTACCTCCTAATGGCTCCTTTACCTTGAGGTCCCTTATCAAATGCGGTTCATTACACAACACTAGATCCAGAATTGCCTTCTCTCTGGTAGGGTCTAATACAAGCTGCTCTAAGAATCCATCTTGGAGGCACTCCACAAACTCCCTTTCTTGGGGTCCAGTACCAACCTGATTTTCCCAGTCTACCTGCATGTTGAAATCCCCCATAACAACCATAGCATTACCTTTGTGACATTTTAACTCTTGATTCAACTTGCACCCTATATCCAGGCTACTGTTTGGGGTCCTGTAGATAACTCCCATTAGGGTCCTTTTGCCCTTACAATTTCTCAGTTCTATCCATACTGACTCTACATCTCCTGATTCTACGTCCCCCCTTGCAAGGGACTGAATTTCATTCCTCACCAACAGAGCCACCCCACCCCCTCTGCCCACCTGTCTGTCCTTTCGATAGGACATATACCCTTGAATATTCATTTCCCAGCCCTGGTCCTCTTGCAGCCATGTCTCTGTTATTCCTACAATATCAGACTTGCCAATTTCCAACTGAGCTTCAAGCTCATCCACTTTATTTCTTATACTTCGTGCATTCATATATAATACTTTTAATGCATTACTCCCCTCACCTTTCACATCGGTTCCTATTGCACTTGGCCATACTCTCCATTTCCTTCCTGAGCTTTCTGCCCTGTTAATTCTGTTGTCTTTCTTAACTTTTCTTATTCTCTCTTTCCCTTTAACACCATCCTTATATTTCCAGTTCATCCTCTACTCCCACTAGTTAGTTTAAACACACCTGTGTAGCAGAGGCAAACCTGCCTGCCAGAACGCTGGTCTCCCGTCTGTTAAGGTGCAACCCGTCCCTTTTGTACAATTCATCCTTACCCCAAAACAGATCCCAGTGGTCTACGAATCTAAATCCCTGCTCCCCGCACCAGCTGCTCAGCCACTCATTCAGATCCCCTATCTCCCTGTTCCTGCCCTCACCGGCACAAGGAACTGGAAGCAAACCAGAGATAACCACCCTGGAGGTCCTGCTTTTCAGCCTTCTTCCGAGTTCTCTGAAGTCACGCTGCAGAATTTCTTTCCTCTTCTTCCCGACATCATTTGTGCCGACATGCACCACCACTTCTGGCTGTTCACCTTCACCCTTGAGGATGCCCTGCAATCGGTCCGTGACATCCTGGGTCCTGGCACCAGGGAGGCAACACACCAGCCTTAAATCCCGCCTGTCACCGTAGAAACCCCTTTCTGTACCTCTCACTATGGAGTCCCCTACTACCACGGCTCTGCCTGACGTCTGTCTCCTCAGCTTTGCTTCAGCGCCAATTTTTGACTCGCAGACCTCTCTGCCTCTCAGACTGGCAGTGTCTTCATCAGTGTCTTCTGATCAAAAGTCTGCAAAGATAGTGACCCAATACAACTGTTGAGAATGGAAGTGAGTAATTAACCTAGTTATTCTCAGCATTCCCGACCATAGTTAGAGACGTACACTAAGAGCTATGGGACTATGGCTTATGAGGATCAGCTATTGAGGTTGAGCAGTTGGATAGATCCTTGAGACCATATTAGCCAACAAGAAACAAAAACTATCTCTGCAGGAGGGGGGTTAGGCAATCTCCAACATGCAATTGACTTCAAGATTCAAAAATCACTTACTGATGGCCAATATATAGAAATGCAAGGGGGTCTGGGGCAGGAACTAGTAGGGGATTGGTGGAACCAAGTGAGAGGGAATGATGGAGTGAGGTGTGGATGGGACGGAATGGGAAAGATGAACAAAAGAAGAGAAAACCTGGGAGGACTGTTGGGAGTGGGAAAGGAATGCAGGCCAGTGTGAGTTACCCAAAATTGGAAAATTCAATGTTAAAACCATTCAGTTGTAGGCTATCCAAGCAGAATATGAGGTGTTGTTCTTCTAGATTGCGCTTGGTTTCACTGAGATCATGAAGAAGGCCAAGGACAGGTAAACCAGTGCGAGAATGGAAGGGTGGTTGAAGTAATATATAACCAGGAGCTGAAAATGGTCTTTCCAGCCAAAGAACAGATCAACAGCAAAATGGTTGCCTAACCTGTGCTTGGGCTCACTGATGTAGAGGAGACAACATTGCAAGCACTAAATGAAATAGACCAGGTTTGACGAGATGCAAGTGAATCTCTGCCTCACCTGGGAGGATCAGTTAAGTCCCCTGGGTGGTGTTAAAGGAGGAGATATAGGACCTGTGTTGCACTTCCTATAACTATAGGGGTAAGTGTCAGGGGACTGTGGAGGAGGGATAAGAGCTTCAGTGGACCATGGAGTCACGAAGAGAGAAGTTTCTGCAGAAAGTAGGAAGTGAGTGGGAAGAAGGGGAGGATGAGACTGGTGGTGGGATCCCATTGGAGATGGTGGAATTGATGAGGAATGATATGCTAGATGTAAATAATAGTGAAGTAAAAGGTGAGAAAACTCTTTTTTTGTTTATGAGATAACGATTGGAGTGAAAATGTATTTGAAATCACAGCAAGGCAATTCACTCATTTAATCAAAGATGGGCTACACAATGTGATGACTGATGACTGATCTATACAACTTATGAGTCCAATTACTCTGAAAGAGATTGAGGATACCATATAGTGTTCCATTGCCTGCCTCACTGTCCAACATTGGTGCTGAGAATGCCAAATTCATTTCTATCAACTGATAAAGGTGAGTTTGCTCTCTGCTGCACATCACCACTGAAGTGGCCTTGATTTAATATGAGGGATTAATTATGTAGCAATACCCTTTCAAGTTGTAATTTCTGCAGGTTTGGTAGTTGCACAAGAAAGGAATATATGTCACTTTCTAAGCAAAGCACAGGAAAGATTGAAGAGTTTAATGTCATCAACAAAACATGAGCTGTTATTGAAATCTTTGCCTAAACAAACTGTATTCAAACAGCATTTAATAGGATTTGATTACACGAAGCATATGCCATTTTTGGCATATTTTGATGATATCCTGATGCCGTGTGTAATTAAATCCTATTAACTGCTGTTTGAATACAGTAATGTTGTTTGAATACAATCACTTTGTAGAGTAGCACTCTATGTATTCATAATGCAGATTACAAAATATTTAGCTGTGTTCATAAAATACATTTGAAATTCACAGTGTTGACACTTTTATTCCCATATTCTTTAATATTTCTCAGTAATAAAAGATATTCAATGATTTCCCATTACTTGCCAAGTTGAAAAATAGGGTTTTTGGAGATGTGTCTTCAATGCTGCAGTCCAGCTCTCCAGTATGTTGATTACACCAAGGGAGACTGCCAAACTCTGTTTAGAATTCATTGGGATCACCAATGCCTTGCCAACTAGTATATAGCAGTACCCATTGTGCCATTCCTATCAGGAAAGAAGCTAGCAAGCAGCAGGTCCAGCACAACTGACCAACCAAGAGAAATAAGATACAAGAACAGAATGTCAGACAGTTTATGACTTCCATCCCCCTCCTTCTTTTCCTAATTTGTACATTGAAATGATATTGTTGAAATATATTTTTCAGCAGAGTGTGGGAGAAAGGGTCCATTTCAGAATCAGAATTAGATTTAATATCACTGGCATCTGTCATGAAATTTGTTGCCTTTGTGGCAGTAGTACCATGAATTACATGATAATAGAAAAAAACATGAATTACATATATAAATTAAATAAGTAGTGAAAAAATAGAAATAAAAAAAGTAGTGAGATAGAGTCCATAAGTTCAATGTCCATTCAGAAATCAGTTGGCAGAGGGGAAGAAGCTGTTCCTGAATTGTTGAGTGTGTCTTTAGGTTTCATTACCTCCTCCCTGATGGTAGCAATGAGAACAATGCATGACCTGGGTGACGAAGGTCTTTAATAAAGGATGTTGCTTTTTTTGAGGCATCACTCCTTGAAGATTCTCTACTTCCATTATGATATTTTTCATGCCTTTATTCAAGTTCTCTCTTTTCCCCAGAGATTCAAAAACAACTGCCTTAGTTAACCAGTAGTATTATTTAGCACAGCGAGATGAATTTCTCGAATCACTTTAATGTTGGCATAACACTAGCCAATGTTTCACACTTCAGCTTACACCAAGCTGTATTCTATTAATCTACCATTCTTTTTTTTGGTACTACTAGTCTTTACCTTAGTGAGTTCATTTTTTTGGGTAAAAATAATTATTTCCACAAAATTACAATGTGCATAAAATATTATTTCCGATTACATGCGTTGATTTTTTTTTGTGAAGCAGATGTTCAAGATCAAACTACTTTGGTCGCAATAAATATCCAGTACTGAAAGCAGAGGTCACGCAATCTATCATTTTAAATTTCAGCTGCATCAAGGCGTGTTGTAGCAATTGCTTAGGTGGCATTTTTAGCTCTTTGCGTGTGAACAATAGAGGGTTGAAAGAGAAGCGAGTGCTTGTTTCATTATCATATAACTTGGCATTCCTCGTTCTTGCAATCATTGTAACCGTTAAGGCTTTGATCAGCAGGGAATCAGCCCAAATGTTGCAAAGTGGGATAACACAAAATGTATTACAAACAAGAAAGCTTTGTGCTGCTCTAATAGCTCAGGTTCTCAGAGATTTACGATTTGTCTTCAAATATGATACTTCAAACTGCATGAAAATTTAATTAATGTTACACTGATTCCTATGCTGCAGTGTTTCATATTCTTCACTGCTTTTTTAACTACCATAGCAACAGTAAAATTTAGTTATGAACACAGGACTAGAAAATCTCTCACACAGAACAGGTTTATTGAGCACTGTGAGGCTGAACGATAGGTTTAAAGCATTTGCAGCAAAGTAGTGGGCATTGCACAGTGCATAATGAGAAATTCAGGGCATTAATGCGTGGATGATACAATTATACACATGGCACATGGTCCGTGCACAGCCAACATCAGTCTCTGGACAGCAGTTGTTTGGAAACTCACCTGTGAAATTGCATAAATTTAATTAATACAAATATAAGATGCTCACAGAAAATAGCATAGAAATCTACAACTTCAGCTAACTTGATTTCTCTGTCTGTATTGGCCACCTATCCAGGGGTGCAGTGCTGTCAGAGCTCGCTGGAGCTCGGCTCCGGCACCTCTGTTATATAAAAAAAGTCAAAATAAACAAGCAGGGAATTAAACAGCGGCCGCATATTAAATAGAGGGAATTTTACAGAAGCAGGGCTTGGGGAGAGGGGGTGGTGGCTGATGGGGAAAATACCACTAATAACATTAGGATATTTGATCATGAGGGGTTCCAGTGATGTCATCGTTCAGAATGGCAGCTTAAATCAACAGCTCCTCTGGAAAAACGTACATTTTGCCACATTAATCCATCAAATATAAGATCTTTCAAAAATATCTGAATTGATAAGGGAGGCAAGAATGGGGAGAAAGAATGGAGATTTAAAAAAGCATCACTACGGAGTCTATGGAAGAGAGAGATACAGTGCACGGCTCTCCTACACGTGCGTGTGGCGGCGAGGCTGACGTGGGGCCTCATTCAGGTGAAGCAGCGAATATGATAAGGATTTTGGAAGAGATAAGGGAAGTCCAAAAAGATATAGATTAGATTAGATTATGAGGACACTCAGTCTTCGTTTATTGTCATATAGAAATGCATGCATGCATTAAGAAATGATGCAATGTTCCTCCAGAGTGATATCACAAAAAAAACAGGACAACCAAAGACTAACACTGACAAGACCACATAATTATAACATATCGTTACAGCAGTGCAAAGCAATACCATAATTTGAGAAAGAACAGACCATGGGAATGGTAAAAATAAAGTCTCCAAGTTCCGGTTCACTCCCGATAGTCCCGATAGCAGGCTGCAGAAGGGAGAAACTCTCTCTGCCATAAACCTCCAGGCACCAACAACTGTTGATGCATTGGAAGCACTCGACCCCAGCCGACTCTGAGTCTGTCCGAAAACTTCAAGCCTCCGACCAGCCCTTCAACACCGAGCACCGAGCACCATCTCTGCCGAGTGCTTCGACCCTGCCCTGGCCGCCGAGCAACAAGCAAAGCAGCAACTCAATGATATAAAGTCAGAGCTCGCCAACATCAATCAGAAAACAGCGGTGGCAGAGACACGAATTGAGAAGGTGGAAGATCACGTGCAAGACGCAGAACAGATACTAAGTAAGACAATAAAAATATTAAATCAACAGAAAAGTAAATTGCTCGACCAGGAGGGAAGATCACGACGCAAAAATATCAGGATTTATAATGTTCCTGAAGGAGCGGAGGGATTGTCGATGATGGACTTTGTAGACAAGCTGCTGCGGGAGGCGTTGGAGATTCCCCAGACTATAGAGATTGAAATTGAGAGGGCGCATAGTTTGCTCGTCCAGCGGCCTTCCCGAGACAGAGAAAGTAAACCACGTTCAATAGTACTTAAATTCCTTCAATTCAAGAGCAAGGCGGAGATTCTACCAAGGGCCTGGGGTAAGAAGAGGGTTTTTTGGAACGGGAAGTTAATATACTTCGATAATGATTACTTCCCGGCAGTCCTACAGAAACGGAAGGAATACTCCAAAGGAAAACAAATATTAAAGCAAGTAAAGTTTAAATTCCAAACCCCGTACCCTGCTGAACTGAGGGTATTTTACCAAGAGGGGATACGACTATACCAGATGGTGGAAGAGGCGGCTACAGACGTGAACAACAGAGGACTGTTCATTAACGTGGTCACACCAAGGGAAAGTCTGGCTGAGCAGTTAACCCGATCTGCTTGGGAAATAGTAAGAGAACCGAGAAAGCAGGGGATGGGAGCAGGACGAGAGAAGGATATTAGGAAGAGACTGTCAGTTCTCCGAGGACAGCCCTCACCTCCTCCAGAAGAGCCATACGGTTTGGCTAACTTTAAAAGTGCTGATAAACTAAACGGAAGCAAAAGCAGACAGTGATATACCTATCTCGATAAATACGTATTATAATGTGGATTTTATTTTACTTAATTTTAAAAAATTCATTCATTCATTCCTTTTTCCCCACCTAAATGAGAATATATATATGGGAGGAATACACGGCCTCCTCTACTGTAAAGATGAAGCCACACTCAGGTTGGAGGAACAACACCTTATATTCCGTATGGGTAGCCTCCAACCTGATGGCATGAACATCGACTTCTCTAACTTCCGCTAGGCCCCACCTCCCCCTCGTACCCCATCTGTTACTCTTTTTTATGCACACATTCTTTCTCTCACTCTCCTTTTTCTCCCTCTGTCCCTCTGAATATACCTCTTGCCCATCCTCTGGGTCACCCCCCCCGTCTTTCTTCCCGGACCTCCTGTCCCATGATCCTCTCGTATCCCTTTTCCCTATCACCTGTCCAGCTCTCGGCTCTATCCCTCCCCCTCCTGTCTTCTCCTATCATTTTGCATCTCCCCCTCCCCCTCCAGCTTTCAAATCCCTTACTCACTCTTCCTTCAGTTAGTCCTGACGAAGGGTCTCGGCCTGAAACGTCGACTGTACCTCTTCCTATAGATGCTGCCTGGCCTTCTGCGTTCACCAGCAACTTTGATGTGTGTTGCTTGAATTTCCAGCATCTGCAGAATTCCTGTTGTTTGGAATACACAGGGAAATCATTTCTGTGTAATGGACATAGATCTTTTTACTTACTTTTATAGGTACTGCAGCGGGGCCCTCAACTCACAGGTAAGAGGGGCTATCCCCCACGGCTAGACGTTCCTTCTAGCTCAACCCAGGGTCATCTAGAGACCCCAGCCTTGGAACCCACCTTCGTTACCTTCTCTTTATTATTCGCGTTTCTTGGCTCTTATTTGTTCAGGTAGTAGATCGATTAAGTTATATTCTGCAGATTTCAATGATATACAGATAAATACACATGGCTAAGGACAAAGTAAAATACATTTCTTTTAATGTCAAGGGGCTGTTGAATCCAATCAAACGCAGTAAAATTCTATCAAAAATGAAAAAAAGAACAAGCCCATGTAGTATGTTTACAGAAAACTCACTTAAGTGATAATGAGCATGGAAAATTAAAGAGAGTGGGCTTCACTAATTTATTTTTCTACCCATATAAATCAGGACATAGAAGAGGAGTTGCTATTCTCATCTCAAGCAAGCTAAGTTTTGCAAAAGTATTCGAAATGGGAGATAAGGAGGGCAGATATGTTCTGGTAAGGGGGAATATAGATGAAAATTCAGTTACTCGGTTGATATGTATGCACCCCCAGGAAGTGATATTAGTTTCTCCAGAAAATTACTAATATTATGATAACGGAAACAGAAGGTCTCTTGATATGTGGGGGAGACTTAAATTTACAATTACAACCAAAGTTAGACTCTTCCAATAGAAAAACTTATGAAACAAAGTCCTTACATAAGAAAGTTAACACTCTTTTTGAGGATGTTGGCCTAATTGATATATGGAGGGGCCTTTCCCCCAACAAAAGGGAGTACACTCAATATTCTGTCCCCTATTCTGTATATACAAGAATAGACTATTTCATAACATTTGGAAAAGATAGAGACAAAACAATCACCTGTGGAATTGGGACAATAGATGTAAGTGACCATGCACCTATATATTTATCTGTTGATTTTGACCTACAACAAAAGAATACTATTTGGAAACTAAATTCAAGTCTACTCGATGATCCCTATTTTAAGGAACAAATTAAAAAAGAAATTGGTCTTTACTTAGAATTCAATGATAATGGAGAGGTTTCACCTCCCATTCTATGGGATACTCTGAAGGCTGTTTTAAGAAGGAAGATTATAGCGATATCTTCATATAAGAAAAAAATAAGGAATAAAACATTAAAGGAATTACAAAATAAGCTGAAGGAACTAGAAAAAAAAAACACAAATTGAATGTGGCACAGGATACACTAGAGGAAATTTTAAAAATTAGGAATGAAATTAATAGTTTGGCTGCACAAGAAATTAGAAAAAATTAATGTTTCTGAAACAGAGACACTATGAAAGTGGATCTAAATCTATGAAAATACTGGCGTGGAAACTGAAAAAAAAATAGCAGAAAATACAATTCATAGAATTAAGGATCCAAGGACAAAAGTGATAAAAAATAAGTTAAGTGAAATTCAAGAAGCTTTTGAAATGTTTTACAAAACTCTATATTCCAAAGTTCCAGGGGGAAGCATAACCCAAATTGACACCTTCCTGAATTCTTTAGAGTTACCCACTTTAAGCAACGAACAAAATAAAACGATCACTGCTGACTTAACTGAAGCTGAACTAAAAAATGCAATTAGTAGGCTTAAATTAAGCAATTCACCAGGATCAGATGGAATTATGGCAGAGTAGTTTAAAGAATTTAGAAGTGAGTAAATTCCTATTTCACTCCCCACACTGAACTGAGCCCTAAGAAAGACGCAAATGCCCCCCAGCTGGAAGGAGACGATAATCTCAGCTACACTGAAGGAAGGCAAGGATAAAAAAGAATGTGGTTCATTTAGACCAATATATGTTCTTAATGTGGATTATAGAATATTTACCTCCATCAGGGCCAAACGATTAGAAGATTTTCTACCCACACTGATACATAATGATCAGACAGGTTTTATACAACAATGCCAAACACAAGACAGTATACGAAGGACACTTCACATTATGGATCACATAAAAAATAGAAATTGAAGCAATAGTGATAAGCGTGGACACTGAAAAGGCATTTGATTCGGTTAATTGGAATTTTCTTTACAGAGTTTTACACAGATTTGGTCTACACTACACAATTATCAAAACTATATAGGCACTATATGACAATCCTACTGCCAGGATTAAAAGTAATGGATATTTATCTAATAGTTTTACCCTAGAAAGGGGCACGAGAGGGTTGTGCATGGTCGCCGCTACTCATCGCATTATCTCTGGAACCATTAGCTCAAAACATCAGACAAAATATAGATATAAGGGGAATTACTATTAAAGGGACAGAGAATAAATTGGCCTGTTATGCGGATGACATTTTGATCTATCTAGGGCAACCAACATACTCTTTACCTAAATTGATGCAATTCTTTGAACAATATAGCCAATTATCAGGATACAAGATCAACATAGATAAAACCCAACTACATTCATATAACTATAGCCCACCAAGAGAAATTGAAACTAGATATCCTTGGGCATGGCAAACAGAGTCCGTCAAATACTTGGGCATCACTATGCCAGAAGATTTGGCAAAATTATCAGAATGCTATTATCAGCCTATATATAAAAAATTAAGGAAGATATAACAAGATGGAACCTAATTCCTTTTCTTGGTCTCAGTTCAAGGATTGAATCTATTAAAATGAATATACTGCCCAAGACTACTATATCTCTTTCAGACCCTACCAACAGAGATTAATCAAAATCATTTCAATGAATGGAACAAGATGCTATCAAGATATATATGGCAAGGTAAAAGGCCTAGGATTCGTCTCAAAACTTTGCAATTAGCCAAGGAAAAGGGGGGATGGGGCCTACTTTCTCTTAGAGATTATTATTTTGCAGCACAGTTGAGAGCTGTGATATGCTGGTGCAACTCATCATATAACGCTCAATGGAAAAACATTGAGGAGAGGATACTTCCCATCCCCATACAGGCAATTTTGGCTGATAACAGCCTTCAAAGTTACATAATTAATATTGAAAACCCATGGGTGAAATGGACTCTTAAAACATGGAAAACTATTATAAAAGAATATAAACTAGAGACAGACATTGTAGTTCTTAAATGGTGTGCATATGACTCGGATTTTACGCCAAATAAACTGGATGCTAGATTGAAGGACTGGACAGCTAAAGGAATAACAGTTATTTGCAATATAATGAAAGAAGGAACACTGTTCAGTTTTGAAATGCTCAAAGAGAAACACTTATTAGAAAAACAAGACTTTTACCAGTATTTACAAATGCAATAGTATGTTAATAGGACGGTTAAAAATGTAACCAAGGCAAGTACATGTTTGATAGAGCTATTTAGAAAAGCATATAATTCAGACAACGGTAGTAGAATAATTTCAAGTGTGTACAAGGGTTTGTCAAATCTTAAAACACATTTGACTTCATACAGTAAAACAAAATGGGAGAAGGAAGGAGGGATAATAATATCTGAGGAAGACTGGACAATAATATGGAGGTATCAATGGAAGTGTACCAGTTCACAGAAATGGAGGGAGTTCGGGTGGAAAAACTTGATAAGATATTTTATTACACCCTCTCAGAAATCCCATTACGATAGTAACCCCCTTGTTTGCTGGAAAAATTGTAGAAATCAAAATGCAAACCATTATCATATTTTCTGGGAATGCCCTGTTATCAAAGACTGTTGGAGTGGGATACATAATGCCCTATATGACATCTTTAATTGTGAAATACCCTTACAGAGTAAGACCACATATTTTGGGTTTATACCTCAAGAATGGTTGAGAAGAGATAAATAATGAATGTACTGCTGGTGGCTGGTAAAAAGACTCTTACCAGGAAATGGTTATCACAGGAGAGCCCAACTTTAAATGTATGGATGGAAATTACAATGGACATTTACAAAATGGAGAAGATAACAACATCTGTTAATCATAAGCTGGAACAATTTTATTCATACTGGAAAAAATGGTTTATCTACATAACGCCTCATAAGCCTGATTTTATTCTCACAAGTCAATGAATATGTTGTAAAAAAAAAGATCACTCCCTACTCTATACAGTTTTCTCCTTTCGATTGTTCTTTCTATCCTCTCCTTCCTATAAGTGTATACCTCAGATAAATATTATGTGGAGATTTGTGACAAATATGATTATATGATATATATGTACAGTGTCTGAAGTACATCTTATGGAAATGTTTGTTCGATGATGAAATTCAATAAAAAATAAATTACAAAAAAAAGGATATTTGATAATTTTTGGTAAAATCCTGGAGCTGTGACTGTTTTGTGAAATTCCTCCTTGTTCAACCTGTTGTCCCAGCATGGCCTCCCACCATTTCACAAATCCTCAGTCTCTCTCCAGCACTCGTTGTTTGAG
Organism: Mobula hypostoma; assembly: GCF_963921235.1. Taxonomy (NCBI): domain Eukaryota; kingdom Metazoa; phylum Chordata; class Chondrichthyes; order Myliobatiformes; family Myliobatidae; genus Mobula; species Mobula hypostoma. Next base: position 143,103,825 of record NC_086099.1, read on the forward strand.
CATTGTTCGCTGAGACAATAAAAATCTTAGATCTTTTAAAAAGTGGCATGTCGCTTGCCGAAATGGGCCGTAAGGTCGGTAAGAACAAATCGAGCATTTGCACAATAAAGCAGAAAGAAGCTGAAATACGTGAAAATGTTAGTGCTATCCCTACAATGGCAAAAATAGTCTCTCTGGTTCATGATAAAGTGCTTGCAAAGACTGAGAAAGCATTAAGTTTGTGGCTAGAGGACATGTCACAGAAGCACATCCCTGTTGATGGCTAAATTATGCATGAAAAAGCACTTCGCCTCTATGATCAGGGGGTTGAGGAGAGCGAGAGGAAGGAGTTTAAGGCTAGTAAGGGATGGCCGGCTGGTTATGTAAAACGCTGCAGCCTCAAGAACTTAAAGATCAGGGGAGAATCGACACGGCAGATGTACCAAGTTTCCGATTATGGAGCCAATCGAAGTACACGCTTGAAGTCGCTCAGAAAAATAATTGTTGATCACAAACTATCAAAAGCTCACACTGCTGCACTAAGTGTTGAAAATATAGCTAGTGAAGATGCTCTTGGAAAATTACATGACACCATGAATGCTTCGCATCTAAAGGCAACTTGTTCAATTTTTCATTCTGCATATCATTTAGCTCAGAATGACAGACCAGACTCTGATCACTTTGGCTTATTGGAACTTCAAAAAAAATGGTATTGACATTGGAATTGGACTGCATTCCCGCACTAGTGCTACAGAAATCACATACTCATTAATATGAAAAGAAAATTTGCCAGCATATCAAGCAGATAAACGGCGAGCTTTCTGTTCTCATTGATGAATCAACAAGCCTGAGCATTAAGACCACCCTAAACACGAGAAATTCTGCAGATGCTGGAAATTCAAGCAACACACATCAAAGTTGCTGGTGAACACAGCAGGCCAGGCAGCATCTCTAGGAAGATGTACAGTCGACGTTTCGGGCCAAGACCCTTCGTCAGGACTAACTGAAAGAAGAGCTTGAGGAGCCAAAGGAGAAATTATTAAGAGTAAGGAATAATTCCGCTAGATGGAGCAGAGTGGTGGTAGAGGGGAACTGATTAGGTCTGTATTCCAAAAAGAAGTGGAGAGCTTTAAGACCTTCCTGATGGGGGATGGAAGTATGGGGGATGGAAGTATGTAGGGACTTTGCTCTTCTTTCAGTTAGTCCTGACGAAGGGTCTCGGCCCGAAACGTCGACTGTACCCCTTCCTAGAGATGCTGCCTGGCCTGCTGCGTTCACCAGCAACTTTGATGTGTGTTGCATTAAGACCACCCTAATAGTTTATTTGAAATGTGAAAGTGATAAGGAAGGTGACCCCATTTTATGTTTTTAGATCTAATTGAACTGCCTGATCAGAAAGCTGCGAATATTACTAAGTATCTATTGAACTGTCTCAATAACCTTGGGTTTGATGACTCTTACTTGAAACATAACCTTGTAGCATTTGCTAGTGATAGGGCGAGCATAAGGCTTGGTGTCAAATCTGGTGTTGCTACAATCCTCAAGAAACATTGCCCTGATGTGATAATTTGGCACTGTCTTAATCACAGATTAGAACTTGCAATAGGTGATTTGGTGAGAGAAGTTCATGGAATAAATAATTTTCAATCATTTATGGACAAATTGTACTCTGTTTACAGTAGATCACCTCTAAATCAAAAGGAACTGTTTGAATGTCCCTCTCAACTAGAACAACAAATTTGCAAAATAGGCCGTGTTCTGGGCACCAGATGGGTAGCTAGCTGATTTTGAACAGTTTCGGCAGTGTGGCAAAATTGTGAAGCACAGTGTGTTCATTTTGAAAAAGCAATGAAGAATGAAACAAGATCTGGAAGTGACAGAAAAATCTATGAAGGTCTGTTGAAAAGACTCTCTTCAGAACACTTTCCATTGAACTTAGCTCTAATGTATGATGTGCATGAACTTGGTTTACTGTCAGAATGTTTACAGGTCACAGATCTCTCAGTGGGTGAGCGTCTGGGGGACAGTGACCACCACTCCCTGGCCTTTAGCATTATCATGGGAAAGCATAGAATCAGAGAGGACAGGGAAATTTTTAATTGGGGAAGGGCAAATTATGAGGCTCTAAGGCTAGAACTTGCGGGTGTGAATTGGGATGATGTTTTTGCAGGGAAATGTACTATAGGCATGTGGTCGATATTTAGAGATCTCTTGCAGGATGTTAGGGATAAATTTGTCCCTGTGAGGAAGATAAAGAATGGTAGGGTGAAGGAGCCGTGGGTGACAAGTGAGGTGGAAAATCTAGTCAGGTGGAAGAAGGCAACATACATGAGGTTTAGGAAGCAAGGATCAGATGTGTCTATTGAGGAATATAGGGAAGCAAGAAAGGAGCTTAAGAAGGGGCTGAGAAGAGCAAGAAGGGGTCATGAGAAGGCCTTGGCAAGTAGGGTAAAGGAAAACCCCAAGGCATTCTTCAATTATGTGAAGAACAAAAGGATGACAGGAGTGAAGGTAGGACCAATTAGAGATAAAGGTGGAAAGATGTGCCTGGAGGCTATGGTAGTGAGCAAGGTCCTCAATGAATACTTCTCTTCGGTATTCACCAATGAGAGGGAACTTGATGATGGTGAGGACAATATGAGTGAGGTTGATGTTCTGGAGCATGTTGATATTAAGGAAAGGAGGTGTTGGAGTTGTTAAAATACATTAGGATGGATAAATCCCCGGGGCCTGACGGAATATTCCCCAGGCTGCTCTATGAGGCGAGGGAATCCAGGATGGTTTGTTGCCTCCCAGGTGCCAGGGTCAAGGATGTCTCTGATTGATTGCATGACATTCTGAAGTGGGAGGGTGACCAGCCAGATGTCGTGGTGCACATAAGCACCAATGACATAGCAAGGAAGAGTGAAGAGGTCCTGGACAGTGAGTATAGAGAGCTTGGTAGGAAGTTGAAAAGCAGGACCTCAAGGGTGGTAATCTCAGGATTGCTACCTGTGCTAGGTGCCAGTGAGGGTAGGAATACGATGCTCTGGAGGAGGAACAAGTGGCTGAGGAACTGGTGTAGGGGGCAGGGTTTCAGACTTCAGGATCATTGGGACCTCTTCTGGGGCAGGTGGGACCTGTACAAGAGAGACGGGTTACACTTGAACCACAGGGGGACCAATATCCTTTCAGGGAGGTTTGTTAGTGCTATTGGGGAGGCTTTAAACTAGATTTGCAGGGGGATGGGAACCAGAGTGCCAGAGCTGACAGTGTGGCTGGGGTGAAAATAGATGATATTGAAAGTTTAAGCAAATCCGCTGATAGAAAGGTGGTGAGTGGTGGTAAAAATCTTCTGAGGTGTATATATTTCAATGCTAGGAGTATTGCGGGGAAGGCGGATGAGTTGAGGGCGTGGATTGACACGTGGAATTATGATGTTATAGCAATTGGTGAAACTTGGCTACAGGAGGGGCAGGGCTGGCAGCTTAATATTCCAGGGTTCTGATGTTTCAGATGTGATCGAGGCAGAGGAATGAAAGTTGGGGGAGTAGCATTGCTTGTTAGGGAAAATATTACAGCAGTGCTCAGGCAGGACAGATTAGAGGGCTTGTCTACTGAGTCCTTATGGGTGGAGCTGAGAAACAGGAAAGGTATGGCCACATTAGTGGGATTGTATTACAGACCACCCAATAGTCAACGAGACTTGGAAGAGCAAATCTGCAGCGAGATAGCAGACAACTGCAGGAAACATAAAGTTGTGGTGGTAGGGGATTTTAATTTTCCATACATTGATTGGGACTCCCATACTGTTAGGGGTCTAGATGGTTTAGAGTTTGTAAAATGTGTTCAGGAAAGCTTTCTAAATCAGTATATAGAGGGACCAACTAGAGGGGATGCAATATTGGATCTCCTGTTAGGAAACGAATTAGGGCAAGTGACGGAAGTCTGTGTAGGGGAGCACTTTGGTTCCAGTGATCATAACGCCATTAGTTTCAATTTGATCATGGACAAGGATAGATCTGGTCCTAGGGTTGAGGTTCTGAACTGGAAGAAGGCCAAATTTGAAGAAATGAGAAAGGATCTAAAAAGTGTGGATTGGGACAGGTTGTTCTCTGGCAAAGATGTGATTGGTAGGTGGGAAGCCTTCAAAGGGGAAATTTTGAGAGTGCAGAGTTTGTATGTTCCTGTCAGGATTAAAGGCAAATTGAATAGGAATAAGGAACCTTGGTTCTCAAGGGATATTGCAACTCTGATAAAGAAGAAGAGGGAGTTGTATGAAATGTATAGGAAACAGGGGGTAAATCAGGTGCTTGAGGAGTATAAGAAGTGCAAGAAAATACTTAAGAAAGAAATCAGGAGGGCAAAAAGAAGACATGAGGTTGCCTTGGCAGTCAAAGTGAAGGATAATCCAAAGAGCTTTTACAAGTATATTAAGAGCAAAAGGATTGTAAGGGATAAAATTGGTCCTCTTGAAGATCAGAGTGGTTGGCTTTGTGCGGAACCAAAGGAAATGGGGGAGATCTTAAATAGGTTTTTTGCGTCTGTATTTACTAAGGAAGGTGGCATGAAATCTATGGAATTGAGGGAATCAAGTAGTGAGACCATGGAAACTGTACAGATTGAAAAGGAGGAGGTGCTTGCTGTCTTGAGGAAAATTAAAGTGGATAAATCCACGGGACCTGATAGGGTGTTCCGTCGGACCTTGAAGGAGACTAGTGTTGAAACTGTGGGGGCCCTGGCAGAAATATTTAAAATGTCGCTGTCTACTGGTGAAGTGCCGGAGGATTGGAGAGTGACTCATGTTGTTCCGTTGTTTAAAAAAGGATCGAAAAGTAATCCGGGAAATTATAGGCCGGTGAGTTTAACATCAGTAGTAGGTAAGTTATTGGAGGGAGTACTAAGAGACAGAATCTACAAGCATTTGGATAGACAGGGGCTTATTAGGGAGAGTCAACATGGCTTTGTGCGTGGTAGGTCATGTTTGACCAATCTGTTGGAGTTTTTCGAGGAGGTTACCAGGAAAGTGGATGAAGGGAAGGCAGTGGATATTGTCTACATGGACTTCAGTAAGGCCTTTGACAAGGTCCTGCATGGGAGGTTAGTTAGGAAAATTCAGTCGCTAGGTATACATGGAGAGGTGGTAAATTGGATTGGACATTGGCTCGATGGAAGAAGCCGGCGAGTGGTGGTAGAAAATTGCTTCTCTGAGTGGAGGCCTGTGACTAGTGGCGTGCCACAGGGATCAGTGCTGGGTCCGTTGTTATTTGTCATCTATATCAATGATCTGGATGATAATGTGGTAAATTGGATCAGCAAGTTTGCTGATGATACAAAGATTGGAGGTGTAGTAGACAGTGAAGAAGGTTTTCAGAGCCTGCAGAGGGACTTGGACCAGCTGGAAAAATGGGCTGAAAAATGGCAGATGGAGTTTAATACTGACAAGTGTGAGGTATTGCACGTTGGAAGGACAAACCAACGTAGAACATACAGGGTTAATGGTAAGGCACTGAGGAGTGCAGTGGAACAGAGGGATCTGGGAATACAGATACATAATTCCCTAAAAGTGTCATCACAGGTAGATAGGGTCGTAAAGAGAGCTTTTGGTACATTGGCCTTCATTAATTGAAGTTTTGAGTATAAGAGCTGGAATGTTATGATGAGGTTGTATAAGGCATTGGTGAGGCCGAATCTCGAGTATTGTGTTCAGTTTTGGTCACCAAATTACAGAAGGGATATAGATAAGGTTGAAAGAGTGCAGAGAAGGTTTATAAGGATGTTGCTGGGACTTGAGAAACTCAGTTACAGAGAAAGGTTGAATAGGTTAGGACTTTATTCCCTGGAGCGTAAAAGATTGAGGGGAGATTTGATAGAGGTATATAAAATTATGATGGGTATAGATAGAGTGAATGCAAGCAGGCTTTTTCCACTGAGGCAAGGGGAGAAAAAAACCAGTGGACATGGGTCAAGGGTGAGGGGGGAAAAGTTTAAAGGGAACATTAGGGGGGGCTTCTTCACACAGAGAGTGGTGGGAGTCTGGAATGAGCTGCCTGTAATGTGCTGTACTATTCTATGTTCTAAGTTTAAACGCACTACTACGATTGTTTATGCAGACAAACTGATCCAACAGAGCATAAGATCACTGCATGGACTGAAAGAGCAACCTGGTACAACAACTCTAGAAGCTCAAGAGGCAATTGAAAAGGGGAAGTTTGGAGAAATTACCTTAACAAGCAACAAGAAAATTGTCTACATTAATAATCTATAGTTTCTTACTAGCCTTATAAACAATTTGCAGCACTGTATGTTCACGGCAACACCCTTGAAAGGTTCTCAAACTTCTAAACCTCGAAGTATGTGTCAATCCCTGCTGAATAAAATGTGTGTACTTGATAAAGATAACTGGCCTGCTGAAATACCGCCTAATTATGGAGAAGCTGCATTACTATCTCTCTGTAAGAGGTTTAAGCTTTCTTCTTCCTCTGTAATAAATGCCTTCAGAGATTATGTGGAGGATCGTGGACGCTGCATCCCCCAAGATTTACGCCCATTACTGAGCTGTTCACAAGTTATTCCTATTAGTACTGCTGAGTGTGAGAGAGGATTCAATCACATGAACTTGATAATAACACCAACATGCTCAAGAATTCTCATAAATCATGTATCAGCACTTACGTTTGTTGAACTACGTGGACCTCCTCTAGTTCAGTGGAATCCTGAGCCATATGTCACATCATGGCTGCGGTACCACAGATCAGCAGATGACACCAGGACAAGAGCTGCTTCAGACCCCCGAACACGCCTGACCCTTTGGAAATTATTGTGAAACTTCTCATTGGTGGCATTTGGTAAGTACCTAATTACTTTTAACTTGCTTGATAATTATATTTTATGATAATTAGTGAGTGCAACTGTACAATACTTTGTCATATTATTAAATTAAGTATTATATGTTTTATTGTACCAGTTACACACTGAAAAGTAGTGTTAGGCTATAACCTTGTTAATGTCTTATCTAACACTATATTTCTGTGGAGCTCTGGAATTCATATATTTCTTTCATCTTGGTTTAGTGCTTGATATTATAAGAAGCCCTAATCATATAAGGAAGTTGCCCAGTACATGAAATGAGCAGGTACACAAAATGGGTGTGATATATATAGAGAGAGGATATAGGAAATGGCAAGCATTTTGTCAGCTCTGGCAGCTAAGAAATTAGCGCTGCACCCCTGCACCTATCTGTCATATTTAATCAACTTCTTTGTCTTTTTAAACCCTGGGAGTGATCAACGTGTCCAGTCTGACCTGTTCCGCATTCCACGGTTCCTACAATGCTCTGTCTATGTTCTTTTGTCAAGATGATGCTGAGCAGCGGTTTCTGTTGAGGTCGCAGCTCAGACAGTTGTATTTCAGTTTTATTTTTAGGTTTGTGGGGATGGTTTTAGGGATGGAGAGGGGAGATAGGGGTTACATTACTGCTTAGGGACAGAGATGTGGGGAATTAGAGGACAGGCTGGAGTTTAAGCCTCCACTGCACGTTTGAAGGCTAATGGTAAGGGTGTTACTGGAGTTTGAGGCCTAGATTTTGGAGACCTGTCATCAGTAAGTCCGGTGTTTGATGCCTGGTTTCAGGGTCTTCATTCATCATCATCTGCGAGTCCTGGGTCAATACTAAAGAATGAAAATTGAAGGTCATCAGAGGTCCTGATTAAAGCCAAAAGTGGATCAGAGCTCCAGATAAAAGCCCAAGCCCAATCAGAGGTCCAAAAGCTGAAACCCTATGGTCAGAGCTTGGGTCTGTGAGTTCATGCCTGTCTGCTGGGGAAATCTAGGCCCAATGCCTGCAAAATTGTAAATCCACTGGAAGCTGAAGAAGATGGCCTATCCTGGGATTAGAGGACTGTCTATGTGCGTGTGTGGTGGCTGGGAAGGAGGGAGGAACGGGTTGTTCTTTGGGATGCTCTGTTTTGGCATTTCTGTGTTGTTCTGTTGAGTATTTTGGGCATGCTATGTTGGTATCAGAATGAACAGCAACACGTTCAGGCCATCCCCAGCACACCTCGGGGAGTGTTGGTTGTTAACGTAAATGACACACTTCACTATGATTCAATGTGCATGTGACATAGCACTCTTTAATTGTTCCTATTCACGTATTGACCAGATTAAGTTTAATAAAACCTTGTTACAGCTCATCTCCATTGTCCCACTGATTTCATCCTATCAGAGATATCATTCTCCCTGCAGCTTAACAAGCTTCTTTCTTATGCTTCCAAATTCTAACAGAGTCTTCAAATAATTCTGTTTCTTTTTCCACTAATACGGCTGGACCTGATAAGTGTTTGCAGCATTTATTTTGTCCTTACATCACAGAAAAACAGTTTTTAACCAGCAGAAGCATGCTTGACATCTGTCCTAATTAAATTATGAATTGATCATTAATAGCTTTGATTAATGAATTAATCATTAATGACAAAGGATAGTACATTCAGATCAGGCCCTTCATCCCACTATGTAGTGCCAACCATGGTGCCAATTTAAAATAATCACATGGTCCATAATCCATCCATTCCCTGCCAATTTATGATGAAATGGCAGAAAAACTCGATGGGCCAAATGGCCTAATTCTACACCTATATCTTATGGTCTTATGTTCTTAAACATTACCATTGTCTGTGCTTCTACCACCTGGTGTGCATGTCAGGCAACTACCACTGTGTGTAAAATTGCCTCATAAATCTCAACTGAACATCTCTCTCCTCACGTTCAAGCTATTGCCTCTAATATCTGACAGTTCCACCTAGTGAAAAAGACTGTATAGCCTATCTTTGTCTTTCATCATTTGAAATACTTCTATCAGGTCACCCTTCAGTCTCCAAAACCCCAGAGAAAACAATCCATGTGAGTCCAGCCACACTTCATTAAGACCATAAGACCATTAGACATAGGAGCAGAATTAGGCCATTTAGCCCATCAAGTCTGCTCCACCGTTCCATTGTGGCCGATCCCGGATCCCACTCAACCCCATAACCTACCTTCTCGCCGTATCCTTTGATCCGGAAACGATCAACTTCCACCTTACATATACCCACAGACTTGGCCTCCACCGCCCTCTGTGTCAGAGCATTCCACAGATTCACCACTCTCTGGCTAAAAAAATTTCTCCTTGCCTCTGTTCTAAAACATCACCCCTCAATTTTGAGTCTATGCCCTCCAGTTCTGGTTACCTCCTCCATCAGAAACATCTTCTCCACATCCACACTATCTAGTTAATACTTAGTTAATACTTAGTCATCCAGGCAACAACATGATAAACCACTTCTGTACCCTATCCTGTAATTCTGAGTCCAGAACTGCACAAAGTAATCCAAGTGCCACAACATATCGAGCTACAATATGACTTCTCAACTCAATCTCCTGGCTGTGAACGAAAGAAGGCCATAAGTGTCCTTCAGTACCCTATCTACTTGTGTTTCTATTTTCAGGGAGCTGTGACTTGCACCTCAAAATCTGGGAGCAGTTTGGTGGCTTAGTAGTTAGCCTAACACTATTTCAGCACCAACAATCTGTGTTCAGTTCTGCCACTGTCTGTAAGGAGTATATACTTTCTCCCAGTAACCACATGGATTTCTTCAGGGTGCTCTGGTTTCCTCCCACGTTCCAAAGATGTATGGATTAGTAGGTTTTTTAATCACACGGGCGTAATTGTACATCTCTGACTCATGGGGCTGGAGAGGTCTGTAACTGTGCTGTTTCTCCAAATAAAAAATTAAAAAATAAAATCAACACTCCAAAGAGCCTTCCCATTTATTGCATACTTTCTACTTATGTTTGACCTCTAAATTAAGCTCATTTCTCTATCCATATTTTTAACTGACCCATATCCTACTGTATCCTTAGACAATATTCCTCATTATCCACAATACTGTCAATCATTGCATCATCCACAAACTTTCTAATCAGCCCACCAATACACAGTACTGCCATTAACTGATTCTGCAGAACACCAGTGGTCACAAGCTTTGAGTTTCAATAGCACCCCTCCATCATCACCCTCTGTTTTCTATGGCCAAGCCAACTGTAGCAGTCCTTTCCCCAGAGTAAGGGAGTCCTGAACTAGTGGGCATATGTTTAGCTTAAGTGCAGAAAGGTGTTAAACACTTGAGGGGCAACTTTTCTATGCAGTAGGTGGTGAGTATACAGATAAGCGGTTAAGTCATGTACCTCAGCTTGCAATCCGAACAGTAGTAGTTGATCCCAGCCAGATCTTAGAGTCTGCAGCCCACCAATGAACAAATTAGATGGGGCAGAACATCGCTCACATTTTCTACTCAAGGCGATGGAATGTTAGTCCCTTCTTCGTGATAGAAACCAGCAGACAACATGGGCATATAGATTTGTCTACTTTCTGGCTTCCTAAAGAATCAAAGAGCAACTGACTTGCATAGCTTTACGGGTACCCCAGTGGAAGAAAGGGCCACGTTAGAGTCTGCAGTGTGTAAAGGATGGGAGGAGCAAGAGGTGGAGACCAATGGTTGTTGATGGTGGCAAGGAGGAGGTTTTTTAAGAGCTTGCCATCATCATGAGCCTCAAACTCAAGTGATCTATCTGAGGATAGCACGGCACTAATTCTGCACCAAAACACTCAGAAACTCCCTGAAGCAATGCTTTCACACTATACCTCCGGTATTCTGGGTGGTGATTTACCGTGGATCAATAACTGTGGCTGGCAATGATCATCAGCTCCAAATAGAAGTTACACCAGATCCACTGGAAACTCCATGCCTTTATCATTGACCATTTTTCACAGGATCACGAGCTGCAAGATCAATTATAATTTAGGAATAGTAGCAACCTGGCACTGGCAGAATGGTTCTCCCACGTCATATGAAAACTGTCAATGCTATCAGTCACTCCTGCAATTAATTCAAAATCCAGGTATTGAACAACAGACTTGTCAAACTGAGGCATCCATCCATTAACCACAGCACATAAACCTCACTATAAGGACTGAAGTTACCCTTCAGCCTTTAGGAGTGCTGGCCCAACCCAAACAAGCATTGCCCCTCCTCATTTGGAAAGATAACACCTGGCACACTACCAATGCTCTGAAACATACCAACCTTTCATTTTAGTACTATGTATCCCATGTTGTTCTGAGTGTGAGATTCCAAATTAAATGGCAGGCACTTGTAAAACTTCCCTTCACCAAGGACAGCATAAAAGCAAAAGAGAGGGCATATCATATAGTGAAAAGTAATGGGAAGTTAGAGGATGTAGAAGCTTTTAAAAGCCATAAGGAGAGAAAAGTTGAAACATGAAGGTAAGCAAGCCAATATAAAAGAGGGTTAAAAAACAGGAATTTTTTTTGAGATATATAAAGAGAAATGAGGCAAGAGTGGATTTCAGACCACTAGAAAATAATGCTGGAGAAGCAGTAATGAAGGACAAAGAAATGGTGAACACAGTATTTTGCACCAGTCTTCCCAGTGGAAGACACTTAGCAGTATGCCCGAAATTCGAGAGTTTCGGGGGCGGGAGTGAGTGTGGTTGCTCTTACGAAGGAGAAAGTTTTTGGGAAGCTGAAAGATCTGAAGGTAGATAAGTCACCTGCACCAGGTTAACTACACCCCAGTGTTCTGAAAGAGTTGGCTAAAAAGATCGTGGAGGTATTAGTAATGATCTTTCAAGAAATCTAGATTTTGGAATGGCTCCAGATGACTTGAAAATTGCAAAACTCACTCTAACATTTAAGAAGGGAGAAAGACAGAAGTGAGTTCAGACAGAAGAGAGGCCAGTTAGCCTGACTTCAGTGGTTGTGAAGATGTTGTTGTCCATTATTAAGGACAAGGTTTTGGGGTACTTGGAGGCACATGACAATATAAGCCAGGGTCAGCATGGTTTCCTTAAGGGGAAACCTTGCCTGACTAATCTGTGGGAATTCTTTAAGGAAGTAACAAGCAGGATATACAAAAGAGAGTCAGTGGACGTTGTTTACTTGGATTTTCAGAAGGCCTTTGTCAAGGTGTCACACATAAAGCTGCTTAACACAGTATTACAGAAAAGCTAACAGCATGGATAGAAGATTGGCTGTCTGGCAGGAGGAAGATATGGGAATAAAGGGGGTCTTTCCTGGTTGGCCGTCAGTGACTGATGCTGCTCCACTGGGTTGGAGCTTTTTTCATATTACGCGTAAATGATTTGGATGACGGAATTGATGGCTTTGTGGCTAAGACTGCAGATGATACTAAGATTGGTGGAGGGGCAGATAGTGTTGAGTAAGCAGAGGTCTACAGAAGGGAGAATGGGCAAAGAAGTGGTAGATGGAATATAGTAAGGAAGTATATGTTCATGTACTTTGGTAAAATAAAGATATAGACTATTTACTAAATGGAGAGGGAATTCAAAAATGGGAGGTGCAAAGGACTTTGGATTCATTGTGCAGGATTCCTTTACAATAAACTTGCAGGTTGAGTCAATGATAAGGAAAGCAAATGCAATGCTAGCATTCATTTTGAAAGGACTAGAATATAAGAGCAGGGATGTAATGCTGAGAATTTGTCAAGCATTATTCAGACTGCTTTTGGAGTATGGTGAGCAATTTTGGGGCCCTTTATCTAAGAAACTATGTGTTGACATTGGAGAGGGTCCACAGGAGATTCATGAGAATGAAAGGGTTAACATATAAAGAACGTTTGATTGGCCCTGAGCCTGGACTCGCTAGACCTTTGACGGAGGAAGGAACGAAGAAACCTATTGAATATCGAAACCTATCGAATATTGAAAGGCATAGATAGAGTGGATGTTTCCTATGGTGGGAAATTTAGGACCAGACAGCACAGCATAAGAATAAAGGGACATACATTTGGAACTGCAATAAGGAAGAATTTCTTCAGCGAAAGGGTTGTGAATCTGTGGAATACATTGACATGGAGGCCAAGTCATTGTGTATATTTAAATTGGAGGTTGATAGGCTGTTGATTAGTCAGGGCATCAAAGGTTACGGGAAGAAAGCAGGAGGATGAGGTTGAGAGGGATAATAAATTAACCATGATGGAATGATGCAGCAGATTTGATTCACGAAATGGCCTAATTCTATCTGTATGTCTTTTAGTCTCATGGACAGCATTCAATTTATGACAAATAAAATTATACTTGCTTTGCTGATTAAATATCACTAAGCCCCTTTTGATTATGAAAATTCAGATTCAGCTTTGATTTTAATTTTTAAATCATAGTTGAATTGCCCCACTTGATTTGTGCTTCAAAATGAAGTTGGCAAGCCGGCTGAGGAATAACAAATAGAGTTCAATTTGAATAAGTGTAAGGTGTTGCGTTTAGGAAGGTCAAATCCAGGTAGGACTTTCCCAGTGAATATAACAGATAAAATACTTCAGAAGCAAAAAATGCAGTTTCATTCATAAATTGTGTTCAATAGAATTGGCATCCTTCATTAATTCCATCTTCCAAGCTTCCCCCCTTCCCCACCTCCAAGAACCTTAATTCAATGATCTCTATTTAATGCAGACAAATCAAATAAAATGATCATACAGGACACCACTTTGATATATATGGGCCTGTAAGCCATCCCTATGTTCAATAAAATGCACACAATACCAACAAGCCTCCGTGATGCAAGCAATACAACTAATTTCTATGTAACATCTGAATTCCAGATATTGAGCACCATTGCCAATTATCTTATGTTCCACCTCCAGTGAGTTTCATCTTAGGATCACCAGACATCAAGATTTACTTTGGAGTACCCACTCCAGCAAAAGAGTGATTACAGCTACTTAGGAGAACAATCATAGTGGCTTAAAAATGGTGTTTTTTTTATTTTTCTTGGGACATTTTATACATTAGCAACAAAAGGATTGGAGAGAGGCTGGCAGTCAAGGATCATTCAAATAATGAAACGTCTTCTCTTTTTCTAAATGGTTATTATTAAGGATGGACATATCAGGTGAGCAGTGGCAGCAGCACTGAAGGAGCGGGAGGTGATGTAATGGAACATGAGATACTATACATCAAAAACCATCCCTGCAGAGTGATATTGGATGTTGCAAAATTCCCTTAAAGTTGTAAAAGTATCCTTAATAAAGGCACAGTGTCATAGAACTGTACAGCACAGAAACAGGCCCTTCAGCCCATCACATCAATGCCAACATTTGTCATTCTTCACCAATTCCATATACCAGCATTGGTTCAGTACCTTTCCATGTCCTGCCTATAGAGTGTTTATCTAAGTATCTCCTCAATGGATTATATCTGGACAATATTGCTTCTACCACTATAGTCCAGATATAATCCATATTCTGTGTGAAGAACTTTCCTCTCAAAATCCTCTTTAGTACTTCCATTCACCTCAAACCTATCCACTCTATGATACCCCTAGCATGGGAAAAAAAAACGTTATCTACCCTGTCTGTGCCTTTTGTAAGTTTACACACTTCTATTGATTTGCCCCTCAGCTGTCTCTACTCTGGTGAAATCAAGCACAATCTAAAAAGTCTTCCCCATAACTAACGTCCTCCAATCCAGGTAACATCCGGACGAATTTCCTTTGTTTATTCTCCAGCACGACCACATTGTTTGTCACTGCTAGATAAAATTCCAGTTGATCTAACATGTTAGCTACACCTTGTTGGCTTTGCTCTTTACTAAAACACACCCCAAGCCGCTGTATTTTAAAGGTACCTATTCCAACCGAAACCAAGAACATGACATTCTTGAAATCAGGAGGTAGGGGATGTCAGCTCTTCAATAAAAAACCTGCTTCATTGATTTACCAATTCCCAATGACAAACATGGCATAGATAAACAAACAAGATAGCTCTTTATTCCACAGCAAAGGCATGATATCATGCCCACCACTTTGTAGCTACCTGATGTACAACATAAACCATCACCTTTTGGGTCATTTTGAAAGCTCCAGACTTTCTGTAGAATAGGTAGATGGCAGCCAAATTATATATTCACATCGATGGAATGGTTTCTCGGTTTCCATGACACTTTGCATGCCAAAAGCAGGCTGTAGACCATCACATCCAGTGTGTCCACAATATTCCAATGTGCCAAGTGTCAGGTCGAGCAGTGGTACCAGCTCATTGAAACATCTAACCTACATCCCAGCTAATACAGTTGGCACATCTACAGATAGTAAAAATATTAAATAGACATGGACACAACTAAGACCCCAGATGAATCTTGCTGTTACTCTTATTAAACAGATGGACTTAAGAACTGCACAATTTCAGGATGATCACTTCTTGAAGGAAAGATGCAATTTGCCTGTAAGGAGCTGTAACTGGAAATTGTGGCCATAGGTGAAATATAAAATTAATATTCCCAATATACATCCCTTTCCCTAAATATATCTATGCCCTTTCATTTTAACCAACTCAGATAAGAGAGAAGATTTGCTGGAACTATGCTATAGACCATCATAATTAGACCCTCAGTCGTGGCCCTTCCTAACTTCCTAGCGTCTCTCATCTCTCCTCATAAATAAAACACTCCATCCCAGGTAACCTCCAAGTAAATCTCCTCAACACACTCTCAATGCTCACACACCTTTTCTACAATGTGGTGATCAGAATTGCACTCAGTCTTCAGTCTACACCTTGTCACAGCTTTCATGCAGTATGGGCAAGCTTTGAGAAGGTCTATCCTATTTTTGTGTGCTACCGTCATCCATCATATCAAGATATATCAGACGAGGAGGGAGCATTTGGGTAACTCTGTGCTCTCTGTTCCTATCAGGATTCAATGTGGCTGTAATTATAGTCAGATTTGCACAGACACCAATTTAAATGCCTGGAACTTCAAGAAAAACAATGAAACTGATCAATAAACAGTACAAGTCCATTCATGATTAATTGCTAGAGGCTTGTCTATAGGGTATCTTTAAACATGGGCATTCCATTCTAGGTGTGCTGGCAAACTGTTATTCTTCTGGACATGACAATCATCTGATCTGCCTGCTTAGTATAATGCAACAATTTCTCCGCCTGGGACATTCAACGTGCCAGCCTAAAGCCCAAATATTTAAAGATAAAGAAGATTAGCTTTACTTGTCACATGTACATCAAAACATCGCAACATACAGTGAAATGCATTGTTTGCATCCACAGTCAACACAGTCAAAGGATGTGCTGGGGCAGCCTGCAAGTGTCGCTATGCTCCAGTGTAACACAGCATGCCAACAACTTACTAATCATAATCTACGTCTTTGGAATGAGGGAGAAAACCAGAGCACATAGAAGAACTCCACACACTCATGGTGGGAACATACAAACTCCTTACAGACAGTGGGTGAATTGAAGCCTGACTGCTGGAAGTGTAAAGCATTTGGCTCACTGCCACCCCATATAAAAGTTTAAAACATGTAAATGTTTTAAACGTGGTGCTTTTACATTTAAACAATCCTGTCTCAATGTAACAGTGGCTCCCCTCTAAACTGTGATGTCCTACTTATTTGGACAAATGAATTATATTCTTTAACATTGAGTGTTAGAAGTACCATCCAATGGAGCACAAGATTTACCTTTAGTTGTGCAGATATGAGAACAATCTTGTTGAATACAGTCTCAAAACAATACCATCTGTGCCGACCAAAAGAATTTTCATCGTCAGGGGAGGATCGGTCTGTTCTGTCAGAACTAAAGCCAAAGAGTTTTGACTACACTCTTTTGAAGTTGTTTGAAGATGGTGACCCACATTGTTAATACTCAATGGCAAACATCTCATTCCTACAGATTAGCTGATCCCATTGACCCAGTTTTTCAATAAATTATCATTCTCTTCAGAAGCCATTAAAATAGTTTTAACCTGTAAGTTGTCGGGGGGGGGGCAACTTTCAACTTTCAAAGGATACAAGAGATTACATTTAATATCTGCTTTGTCTTATAATCTCTGGTCTTGCCTTGTCTTATAAATCAGGTTTAATATCATCGGCATATGTCATGGAATTTGTTGGTTTTTGGCAGCATATATAATAGTTAAGTTAAATAAGTAGTGCCAAAGAGTTGTGAGGTGGTGTTCATGGGCTCAATATCCATACAGAAATCGGACTGCGGAGTGGTAAAAGCTGTTCCTGAATCATTGAGTGTGTGCCTTTAGGTTCCTATGCATCCTTCCTGATGATGGAAAAGAAAAGAGTACGTGTCCTGGGTGATGGGGGTCCTTAAAGATGGATTCTACTTTTTTGAGGCATTGGTCCTTGAAGGTGTCCTGGATGTCCTGGAAGATGTCTCTTTAGTTAAAAAAAAGGTTTATTTGTGCAAGTGTAGAATTCTAATATTTTGACATACTTCTGTCACAATAACTGCAAACAAAATCAGAACCAGTCTGAGCTGCAACAAGGACTTTAATCATAATTTCCAGTAGACTCTTGAAATTGTGAAGATATTGCCCTTATGATATTCATTGTCAAAGATGGCAAAGTAAGGCCACAGATTCTTTCAATATAGACTTTAACCTTCGCTAGGAACTTAGTGCAGTATCAGGCAATCCAGCCTTTATTGTTCGCAGGGTCCACTTAATGTCCTGTCCTGTGACCATCTTTCCAAAGGTCAGGAAGATAGATTTTCATCTTATTTTTCTACATTCTTCTGTTTATAAATATGGTAGGAAGCCACACGCCACTAGAAAACTAAGCAATAGGAAATTGTACCAATAAGTACCCAACATTGAATGCCACGATTTAATTTACACCACAATACTGCTTAGATGTGTCAAGCTCTCTGACAATATGATAATTCAAACTATCTCATGCATTGCCACACTGCTGCAGGGCACACATTCAAGATAATACTATTCAAGGACTTCACACATCACATAATTGTAGGGCAAGTCAGCTGTATGGCATGTAGTGTCTTACCGACAATTCTAGATGGGCTGCACATCTGAAGAATACTTCAGTCAAGGTGCTTTATAACATAAGAAGCACTAAAAAAATACGGAGAAAATATCAAGAAGTGTGAGGACTTGACCTTGCTGGGAGAGACCATTTTAGTGTCCTGTATGGAAGAAACAGGGAAAGGTCAAGGTGCAACAGCAGATCTGTGATAAAAAAAAACTTTAATTCTCCAAACACATTAGTGTAAACACACCAACACCACATAAAGAGAGGTTTAGATTTCACCGGTGGCTTCCACTAGCACATCATGTTACAGATATTATACAGTCAACAAAGTATACTTTGAAGTCTGTTGTGATGTCGGAAATACTGAGAATAATTTGAACTCTGCAAACTCGTGATGATATGATAAATGACTAGCTAATACTCTTTTTTTCAGTGATATCTGTTGAGGAATGAAAAGTGGCAAGAACACCAAAGATTACTGACCTGCTTCTTTTCAATGTACCAATTTACACAATGGGGGTCACAAAGGACTGAAGGTGCTTGAATCTGCAGCAAAGAAACAAACTGCTGGAGGAGCCTAGTGGATCAGGCAGCACGGACAGTTGATGTTTCCAGTCAAGAACCTTCCCCCGCCCCACTCCCACTTGGACTGGTATACGGCTTGATACAGCAATTCCAATGCTGCAGAGAATTGTGAACATAGCCTTCCCCACCTCAAACATCACATAAAGGGGACACGGCCCCCAGAAGATGGCGTCAGGGATCCCCACTATTCTGTCAGAAGTGTAGAGGTTGCTTGACCCAAAAGCAAAGCGGCAGAGACTATTTAGCAGTAAAACACTACTTTACTCATAAATTGCAAAATAACAAGCCATAAGGGGCTACTGAGCAAGATAGAACAAATACTAAACACCATGGACAACAAGATGACTGAAAATTAGGAGCAACTGGTTAAGGCCGGCTAGTTTGTATGAGTGAACAGGAACTGTGGATGGGTTTTAATGGGCTGCAGGTGATGAATGAATTGGAAACGAATGGTGGGTGACTCCTGTTAGCTGGATGGGGACCACATGTGCAATCTGACACATCCAGGTCATGCCTTCTTCTCACTACTACCATCAGACAGGAGAAACAGAAGCCTGAAGTCACATACCAACAGTAACTTTCTTATAGCCATCAGGTTCCTGAACTGACCTGCACCTCTCTAACCCTGCTTCAGTAATGAACACACATATATAGCCCCCATACTACCATGGAATTGTCTTTGATCATGTCTTTCTTTCACACTAAAGTATTGCTTTTGCACAGTCTTTTCTATGCTGCATGGTATAATTTAATGTATAATTTAAATGTAATTTATACAGTCAGCCCTCCATATCCGTGGGTTCTGCATCCATGGATTCAACCAACCAAGGATCAAAAATATTCGGAAAAAATTCCAGAATGTTCCAAAAAGCAAAACTTGAATTTGCCGCGCACTGAGCACTACACTGAATCCACGCGAATGAAGTGATGTGTAGGCATACCCTGCTGTAGCCTCCCGCCATTTCACAGATCCTCAGTCTCTCTCCAGCACTCATTGTTTGAGCATTGTTTGCCTTGCGTCTCGTTCATTCGCTCCTTGTGTTGTGAGCGAGAGGAAGGAATTTAAGGCAAGTAAGGGATGGCTGGCTAGATGTGTAAAGCGCTACAGCCTCAAGAACTTAAAGATCACGGGAGAGTTGGCATCGGCTGATGCCAAAGCAGCATCAGCTTTCCCGGAAGAGCTGCGTCTGTACTGAACATATACAGACTTTTAGTTCTTGTCATTATTCCCTAATCAATACAATATAACAACTATTTACATAGAATTTACATTAGGTATTATAAGTAATCTGGAGATGATTTAAAATATACGGGAGGATGTGCATAGGTTATATGCAAATACTATGCCATTTTATATAAGGGACTTGAGCATCAGTGGATTTTGGTATCCGCAGGGGGTCCTGGAACCAATCCCCCACAGATGCCAAGGGACAACTGTACTCCATGTGTTCTGTCTAATTCTGTGTCTATTTGTTGCAGCAAACAATATTTTCGTTGTATCTGTATTTCACTGTACTTCTGCATGTCCAAACCTGAATTGAGTTGAAGGATCAGCAGTTGGTCTGCCACCTATCTTCGGGAGAGAGAAAGATAAGGAAGACAATGGAGCAGCATTTGAAGATGTGTAATGAAGGAACGGGAGAGAGAGCTGTCTAGAGCGACTCCCCCTTTGAACCCTGAACTGTTTGAAGTGATGGACAGGCGATCTGGAGATGTGTAATGAAGGAACGGGAGAGAGAGCTGTCTAGAGCGGCTCCCCCTTTGAACCCTGAACTGTTTGAAGTGATGGACAGGCGATACCCCAGCAGGGGGATAAAAAGGGACAGGTTCGCTAAGGCAGGACACACACGACACCACGAGGTAACGAGACCCTGGAAGCGGTGCCCCCCCACAAGTCGGCGGGAGTCGTTTTGGAGGGCTGGTTGCGGAACCAAGCCATAGACGCCCAGGGTGGAAAGGTACGATCAGCGGGAACCCGGAGTGTGTCCACCCTCGCTTGGGTGCCGGGTTCACTGCAGAGGATCGACCGCATCTAGAGGAGGGGTCACAGTCGGTGACCTCAGGTGACATCACAAAGGACTCGCCCGAAAGCTGCTTGTGAGCAATATCGCAGGTCTGTGTGTGGAAGCTGTTTTGAATGATCATTCGTTCTTGTTCTCTCTCTCCTTCCCCCCCTACATTGTCCATTGCCATGGCAACGATTACTGCGAACTGAACTAAATTGAACTGGACTTTGTGTCACTTTGAAATTGGTCATTTACCCCTAAACAACGATAGAGCTTGATTGATCCTGTTATCTTACTTCTGTGCACATGTGTGTTTATCATTGCTGAACTGTTGCATTTATTATCCTTTCGATTACTGTGTTGCTTGTTTCTTTAATAAAACTTTCTTAGATCTAGTAATCCAGACTCCAACTGAGTGATCCATTTCTGCTGGTTTGGCAACCCAGTTACGGGGTACGTAACAGTATCCGCAGGGGGTTCGGGAACCAATCCCCCACAGATACCAAGGGACAACTGTACTCCATGTGTTCTGTCTAATTCTGTGTCTATTTGTTGCAGTAAGCAATATTTTCGTTGTATCTGTATCTCACTGTACTTCTGCAAGTCCAAACCTGAATTGAGTTGAAGAATAGATGGGAGATAGTCAATATAAACTGCTGACAGGAGGGGTGAGGTAAAAGCTGGCAAGCGATAGCTGGATCCAGATAAGGTGGGTGGGGGGGAGGGGAACTGATGGGCAGACGGGGACGGGAGGTGATAGGCAGAGACAATAAAATGCTCCAAGTATTATGAAAGGAAGGTGAAGAATGAAATGGTACGGTAGTGTAGTGGTTATCACAATGCTCTACAGTACCAGCGAGCTGGGTTCAATTCCCACTGCTACTTGTAAGGATTTGTATGTTCTCCCTGTGACTGTGTCGGTTTCCACCAGGTGCTCTTGTTTCCTCCTACAGTCCCAAAACGTACCAGTCGGTAAGTTAATTGGTCATTGGAAATTGTTCATGTGATTAGGTTAGGATAAAATCTATGCTGTAACTTAATAAAAGAGTACTGTCGATGATTTTGGGCCAAAACCTATCCTGCCGAAGGGTTTCGGCCCAAAACATCAACAATACTTTTTTCTATAGATGTTGCCTGGCCTGCTGAGCTCCTCAAGCATTTTGTGTGTGTTGCTCAGATAAGTGTGGGAACGGGAAGCGGAATTAAAGTGGCTGAAAATGGGAGCTCCAGGTGGCTATTGTGAACAGAGAGCAGGTACTCGGCAAAGCAGTCACCCAGTATGAGCTTTTTATCACTGATTTACATGGTCTGCTCTTGGTCTGACAAATGTAGAGGAGTAAGCAAAAAACAAACTGACTGCTCTGCCAAACACTTGCTCAAATCAAATCAGTGAAAGTTATCAATTAAGTCTACTGTATACCAACTGACAGTCTTGAATAGAACTCGTACTACCAACATGTTACTAATCCTACTTTAATAGGCTGAGTGGGAGCACCGGTGGATGCAGTTATCAGGCTTGAAGAGTGTTGTTCACAGATGAGGGGTAAAGTAGCAGAGATGTAACTGGAAACTACTGTCCAGGAGTTAAATGACTGCAGTCAGACTTCCTGTTGTTTCTCAATGTTTGCATTGTGATGCCACTATCTTAATACTTTTTAAACTATTCTGGGATCCCATTAAAACAATGATACAGAACAGGTCCAACCACAACAAATGGAGAAAACATTTATTCTTTTTTATTTATGAATTTATAGGCTGTGTTCATTGCTGGATAATATTATTATCAATTGTCCCTGAACTAAGGAAACATTTAAGCATCAACCAGAATAGTGAGTCTGAGTCAAATTTTCGGCTGGGTTGTGTGAGGATAATAGATTGTGAACTAGGTGAGAGGGCACTGCAATAAATTACAGCAATCCAGTACATTTTTGGATAAGCATTACTGAGATTTTTTTTTCCTTTAATCTGATTTATTTAATTGATTGGCTGTCCATTGTAGGCAATGATGGCAGTTGTATTTTTGTAATTCTTTCTTTAGATGATACGAACTGCACAAAAAAACCTGTGCAGGAGAGTTTTAAAGTTCTTTCCACTTCTTTTAATTAATTGATGTAAATTCACCTATTACCTAGTTGGAAATTAAACTTGCTCAACTATCCAAAAACTCTGTCCCAGTAACAAACATAATATGCCAACAGCCCATATGAGCAAAGGTAACATTCAGACACTCACTCTCCCAAAGCACTAATCTGAGTATACTCAGTCTTCGTGCCACCATTGTTGGGAACTGTAATTTATAGAGTGGATTTTCCAACTTGTACTATGAGTTTAGAGTTTTTCCCTCCAAGATACCTCCTGTGATTGTACGGAGACTGGACAGTCATATATGGTCGACCTATGTTTGTATACTGAAAGTCTCCTATTCAATAACAATATTTCCCTACATTTTGATTGCAACCATGTGCTTTTAGGCCTATATTTAAATACTAAAATTTTTCCATGTATTCGCTTCAATAACAGAGATTTTCCTATTTTTGATATGACTATACAGTAGTGAACAATGTAAAATTTTCAGTTATATTGAAAGCTGAGTCTCTCCTCTCTTTTTCTTACCATCGATCTTCAGTTTTCACACTAACACAATCAAGGGAGAACTTCTAATCACAACTAATTAATAATAATCAGTAAATATTCCCTGGAAAACATTGGAAGCAGGGAGCATTGATTCATACAAACAAAAGAAAAGCAATTTTTTTCAAAGATAATACTCTGTGGCAGAGTAATTTGAGATTTAGCATGTGGTGGGTGTTGAATTCTTGAACTGGTGAATTTGGACTTATTAATTTGCCATTCATTTATTTCCTGAAGCAATTTAAACCACTTTTCCACTCCAAGTAACCAATTTATACTCACTGAAAAAGCCCTAGATACCAACTTGGTGTTGTCATAATGAATCAGAACCAAAATCTATAGTTGTGCTCAAGATGTTTCATTACACGGTGTTTACACTTCAGTCTGTGTCATGAACATTTCATTATATCCTGTTAGTAATTTTAGTATATAATTTGACTGCACAGATATTGTGAGTTATGCCCCAAACAACTGTTTCATAATAGTATTCTTCTGAGGCATTAATGATTTTCTTAGCAACTTTGACATGGCATTGATAACCTGTCTATGTTATGTTTATATTATGTGTTGAAACAATCAGCAGATTTTATTTTGCACTCTCTGCTCAGACAGTTGCTTACCATCTGCTCCAGAAATTTCTTCCCTGAGCCAGCTTAGCTGAATTCTTTAATTTATATTCAGTCTGGTATCCTGAACACAGATAACAGTTCCCTCCAAACAGAATCATATTTGTTAATTTGGATTCAAGTGAAACTTCCAGAACATACCATTCAAGACTAAGATAAAGGAAGCTCACCCTCAAAAAATACTCATATATACTGAAGTAAACATCTGGCTTGTTGCATTAATTCTCTTACCCCTCTTGATGTACACTTACGAAAGCATCCTTATAAGTTGGTGGACCATTCTCACAGAACTTCAACCAAGTTGAGCATGATAGAATGCATAATATAAACAAACAGGGAACTGATGCAAAAAAAAGTGTTATTTTAAACAAAAAGAGGAATCATTGCATTCTAAATATCTGTGTCTAGATCTATGGGTTTGCTGCATACATTCTGTAAAACCTTCCAAGGGTGGATTGAGGTCCAGACTCTGCTGCTTTCACCATGAATTAAGAAAAAAATAATCTAGCCATAGACAGGAGGGTAGAATTATTGAGAGGACTTGGATGGGAAAAAACAGAAAGATGCTTGTTGCAACACACATCAAAGTTGCTTGTTGATGTTTTTGTGGAGCAAATTGTATTCAGTTTATTTATATAGAACACTGGTATGAATATATCCAGATTATTGTGTGTGAGTCTAGACTTCTTGCCAAAGGAAGAATATATTTACAATCGAGGGAGTGCAGTAAGGTTCACCATATTGGTACCTAGGATGTCAAGGTTTGTCATACCAGGCGCGATGAAGTAGACTACCTGTATTCTTTTGATCAGTATGGAATGCAAGCTCCCTGTGAAATATACAAAATTCTTATAGGTGTTAACAGGGTAGATGTGATATTATTGTTTCCTCAGCTGAAGTGTTGAGAATTTAAGATTGTTTTATCAAAATAAAGGGTTGGCCATTCAGATATGAAGAAATATTTCTTCACAAAATGCATGCTAAGTCTTTAGAATTCACTATACAAGATCTGTGTAGCCTCAGTCACTTTTTATTTCTTCAAGACAAAAATCAAGAGACTTGTTGATACTGTCGGAGTAAAGGGATATGAGGTTAATGCAAGAAAGTAGCACTGAGGTATGGGATCAGCAATGATCTTATTGAACTTCACAGCTGACACAAAGGGTCCAAAGATCCAATTCTCCTCCATCTTCCAATGTTCATTATTCAGACTCACCACATGTACCCAGTTCACAGCCATGCTAGCCCACTGCAGAAACGTATGTGGAATCCCATTG
The DNA here is from genome assembly GCF_963921235.1 of Mobula hypostoma. NCBI lineage: Eukaryota > Metazoa > Chordata > Chondrichthyes > Myliobatiformes > Myliobatidae > Mobula > Mobula hypostoma. The sequence goes on from NC_086099.1 coordinate 143,128,774, forward strand.
AGCATCTTAACCTTGGAAGTGTCCAGCAAGATGTAGCAGTATAGGCCTGATGAGGCAGAATGTGGAAGCTCTGCCCCGCAGACAGACCCTGACAATCTTCAACAGAAAGCAGAGTGGCAGATGAACTTTGTCTTGTGTCAAAACTACCAAAGACTTTAATACTTGAAATTTCTCTGACAGCTGATACATTTGAAAGTTATTAAGACTATTGTATAAAATTCTTTTTACAAAAAGTAATAAAAGACAATGTTAAATAATTTAATTTTTAAAATATTACAATTTATTAATCATTCTGAATGGCACAGATTGCTAGGAGCCGTTGGATTCTGCGTAGCAGGAGTGAGATTTCAAAAAAGTGAGTGGGGCAATCGGGATATTTTCCACACCAGAATTGTGGGGTAATTAGGCTCTTTGCTATGGCCAATAAAAAGAAGTTAGATTTAAATAAAAGTAGCAGAAATAGTGTGAGTGGGACAGTGTTAGATGGGGGAGTCACAGCTTTGGCTATAGAGGCTTCAGCAAGGAGAGGCGGAAGCTGTAGGTAGATTTTGGGTAACTTTCTTTCTTATTGCACAGTTAGACCAGTGGGAACGCCAGGCAGAATAGTGGAATGCCCCTCTAGCGGGATGTGGGAAGGCAGGGAGACCTCAATGTTCCTGATATCTACACCTGCAAGTAGTACATCCAACTACAGCTTCCTACAAGCCGTGTAAAGGAATTGGAGCCGGAGCTGGATGAACTCCTGATCATTCGCGAGGCGGGTGGGGTGGGGGTGGGCAGGTGTTAACTGGCAGGTGCTCAGAGAGGCAGTTACAGCTAAGGTGCAGAACACAGGTACTGGGTGAATGTCAGGAGGAGGAAAGGGTGACAGGCAGCCAGTGCAGAGTACCACTGTGACCATTCCCCAGGTTTGGATACAGCTGGAGAGATGACCCAGCTGAGGAAAGCCACAGTGGTCAGGTCTCTGGCACTGCACCCTCCTGTGAAGCTAGAAGGGAAGAAGGGAGAAGAAGCAACCTGCAATGATAGGGGATTCAACAGCTAAAGGAATGGACAGAAAGTTCTATGGACAAGAATGAGATTCCTGGATGGTAGATTGCCACCGAGGTGCTAAAGTCAGGGACATCTTGGATCGAGAACACAGCATTCTTAAATGGGAGGGTGAGCAGACAGAAATAAAGATCCACGATGGCACCAATGACATGGCTAGGAAGGGGGATGAGGTCCTAAAAAGTGAATTCACAGAGTTCGGTGCAAAGTTAAAAGACGGGACTCCAGGGGTAGTGGTGTCAGGATTGCTAACTGTGCCATGTGCTAGTAAGGCCAGAAATAGGAAGATAACACTGTTTAATGCATGGCTAAGAAGATGGTGCAGGAGGGTGAGCTTGAGATTTTTGCTTCAACGGGCTCTCTTTTAGGGAAGGCAAGATGGTGTGTACTTGAACTGGAGGAGGACTAATATCCTTGCAGAAGGTTTGCTAGTGCTGCATGGAGGCGGTGGTGAGAGGGATTAAACTAGAATTGCAGGGGTTGGAAATCAGGGAAGCAGAGCAGATAGCAGAGTGGTTGTTAAGCCTACGTACAAAGACAGGAATCAAAAAGCTGGGCATGCTGGGAATAATATTTCAATGCAAGGTGTATTGTAGAAAGGGCAGATGAGCTTACCGTATAGATCAGTCCATGGAAATATGACATTGTAGTCGTTGCAGTCATAGAGTCATAGGACACCACAGCACTGAAACAGGTCCTTTGGCTCATCCAGTCTGTGCCAAACTATTATTCTGCCAAGTCCCATCAACCTCCACCCAGACCATCGCCCTCCATATCCCTCCCATCCATGTACCTATCCAAACTTCTCTTAAATGTTGAAATCGAAACCGCATCCAGCACTTCTGCTGGGAGCTCAGCCCACACACTCACTACCTTCTGAGTAAAAATATTCCCCCTCATGTTCCCCTTAAACATTTCGTCTTCACTCTTAACCCATAACTTCTAACCCTAATCTCACCCAACCTCAGTGAAAAAAGCCTGCTTGCATTTGCCCCATCTATACTCTTCATAATTTTGCATACTTGTATCAAATCTCCCCTTAATCTTCTATGCTCTACCTTTTGAACCTTTCCTTATAACTCAGGTCCTCCAGCATAGGAAACATCCTTGTAATTTTTCTCTGCATTCTTTCAATCTTACTGACAGCTTTAGGTGACCAAAACAGAACACAATACTCCAAATTAGGCCTCACCAATGTTTTATATAACTTCAACATAACGTCCAAACTCCCGTACTCAATACTTTGATTTATGAAGACTAATGTGCCAAAAGCTTTCTTTACAACCCTATCTACCTGTGATGCCATTTACAAATATTTGTTTCTGTATTCCCCGATTCCTCTGATCTACTGTACTCCTTAGTGCCTTACTGCTCACCATTGAAGTCCTACCTGATTTGTCTTCCCAAAGCACAATATCTTGCACTTATTTGAATTAAATTCCATCTACTATTTTTCAACCCATTTTTCTAGCTAGTCCAGATCCTGCTGCAAACTTTGATAGCATTCCTCCCTGTCCACTACACCCGAATTCTTGGTTTCATCTGCGTATTTGCTGCTCCTGTTTACCACATTATCATCCAGGTCATTACTATAGATGACAAATAACAATGGACCCAGCATTGACCCCTGAAGCACACCACTAGTCACAGCCATCCAGTTAGAGAGGCAACCAACTGCTTCCACTGTCTGGCTTCTCCCACAAAACCAATCTCTAATCTAATTAGCTCCCTCATATTGAATGCCAAGTGACAGAACCCTCTTGACCACCTTTCCATTTTGGACCTTGTCAAAGGCCTTGCTAAAGTCCATGTAGACAACACCTAGTGCCTTGACTTGATCAATGTTCCTGGTAACTTACTCAAAAAGTTCTATACATTTGGTTAGACATGACCTACGACACACAAAGCCATGTTGACTAGCTCTAATCTGTCCCTGTCTATCCAAGTACTTACATATCCATTCCATTAGAATACCTTCCAATAACTTATCTACTACTGATATCAGGATCATCGGCCTATGATCTCCTGGCATCACGGGGAAGTCAGAGTAGCAGTAGCTGGTTGCTTCTCTGACTGTAGTCAAGTGTGAGTTGTTGCACTTTGGGAGGACAAACCAGGGTAGGACTTACATGGTGAGCAGTCGAGCATTGCAGAGTGAGGTAGTACAGAGAGATCTGGGGATACAGATCCATAATTCCTTGAAAGTGCATCACAGGTAGATAAGGTCAGAAAGGGAACTTTTGGCACATTGGTCTTCATAAATCAAAGTCTTGGTTACATGGGTTGAAATGTTATGTTCAAGTTTTTTCAGATGTTGGTGAGGCTTAATTTGGAGTGTTGTGTGCAGTTCTGGTGTCTGGCCAAAGATATCAATAAGATTGAAAAAGCACAGAACGAGGTTACAAGGATGTTGTCAGGACTGAGTGTCATAACGGGGGTGCTGGTAGCAGACCCAAATGCAAGACACAGACACTGAAGTACTAGGAACAGGACAGCACTAGAGACTAGAGTTAGGGACGTGACTGGATGCAGACTAGGAGTTGGGACAAGAACACAGATTTGGGCTAGGAATTGAGTAGGATAGCGGAACCAGGACAAGGAATTCGAACTAGAAGCCTGAGCTTGGACTCCGAGGCAGAGACCGGACAAGGACCCAGAATCCGGATCTTGATTCAGGCTCGGACACCGGAACTAGGCGAGGACATGACATGCTACAGGACTGGACATGGCTTGGGTTCCTCGAGACAAGGACATGACGAGGCTTAGGTTCGGACTCCGAGCCAGAGACTTGACAAGGACCCAGAACCTAGGTCTTGACTCGGGCTTGGACTCCAGAACTAGGCGAAGACATGATGTGGTCTTGGGAGACAGGGCTGGGCGAGGCCTCATCATGGCAGAAGAGGAGACCATGGATCAACATGTCAGAAAGGGAATGGGAACAGTAATTGAAGTGGTTATCCACTGGTAAATTTCGCCTTTTGCAGATAAAGCTGAGGTGCTCGACAAAGCAGTCCCCCAATCTAGGTTTATGTCTCGCCAATGTAGAGAAGGCCACACTGAGAACATGGTTACACTAGACAACCACAACACCTTCAAATGAGAAGTATTGCCTTAGCTGGAAGGACTGTTTGGGCCCTGAATAGAGGTGAGGGAGGAGCTGAATGGGCTGGTGTAGCACTCCTGCCGCTTGCAGGGATAAGAGCCAGAAGGGAAATTAGTGAGGAGGGACAAAAGGACAAGAGAATCACAGAGGGAGTGATCCCTGCAGAAGGTGGAGAGTAAGGGGGAAGGGGAAGATAAAGATGTGTTTCGTGGTATGTATTATGTTTTGTAACACCAGGCACCAAAACATTTTCACCTTAACTGAGACATGCACATATAACATAGTGATGTGATGACATATGCCATTCATGTGCTTTTACTTATAACTGGAATGAATTATTTAAATGACCAAGAATGCTTAATCAAACAACATATTTACAATATTACTCAAAGTATTAATGCAATGTTAAATACAAAACATTCCTCCCTGCTTAGCTACAAACTCTAACTCAACAAATACTATATATACAGATTACTATTAAATACAACTACTACATAGACATTCACAGGTTTAGCAGATTTTAAATTGAACCATTCAGGCCTAGAGTTTTAATCACTGTGGAAAATGTCTTACTCTTGTGGGATAATGCCTTTCCTGGCTAGGGAAGGTCACTCTGCTTGGCAGAAGAGACTTGTGTCTGTAAAACAATCTCAGGTTCTGGGACTTCCTCCATGGTGGTAGTAGGAGTTGTCTCTGGGACTGCAGGACGTGGTTCTAACTGCTCAGGGCACCTTTCTTCTGGAAGTGTTGGCGTACCAAACAGTACATGGCACACTGCTCGAGCTGCTGATCTATCCCAGGACACAGGCTTTGATCTAACACTTTCTTTTTAACCACATCTCAAAGACTGACATGAAGCTCCTGCAATGCTTTATCCCTCAGTTTGGCTGATACTACTAACTCACAATTCCCACATAAGGCAATCTCCTTCAAGGGCAAGTTCATCCCAGCACTGGTACAAATGAGGGAACTATCATTTCTGCTGCACATTGCAGTCATTTTTAGTTGCCATGTAGACCTGGGAGAGTGGGATTTTTTTTTCTCTGGTTTCCCTTTGGACCGTAATAGGAAGACTTTTGATTTGCATTAAGGAGAATAGGTCAAGAGGAGTGTCCTCTTTTGTAAAATTTTCAGGTATTTCCTTTTCCAAGGGCAAACGGGACATTCTATCAGCATTTCCATGATCAGTCATCCTCTTGAATATGATCTTGTAATTGTGTCCTCCAAGAAAAAGAGCCCATAGCTGGATTCGTGCTGCTGCTCTTAGTGGAACACCCTTCTGTAGACTGAAAATGGACATGAGAGGTTGATGATCAGCAATGGCGGTGAACGCTCTCCCATACGTGGTTGAAATGTTTCACCCCTAAACGAGACCGAAGGCCTTTCTGTCAATCTGTACGTAATTTTTCTCTGCAGTGGTAAGGGAACATGAAGCAAATGCTATGGGACATTCACTTCCATCACTCATAACATGTGACATAACTGCACCTCTACTATAAGGTGAGCAACAGGAATTCTGCAGATGCTGGAAATTCAAGCAACACACATAAAAGTTGCTGGTGAACGCAGCAGGCCAGGCAGCATCTCTAGGAAGAGGTGCAGTCGACGTTTCAGGCCGAGACCCTTCATCCATCGCAGGCAAGTTTCCCAGGATGAGGTGGGCCTTAGTGCATGAGTACAGTGTCTGACATCACCATTTCCTTTGCCTTTTGGAAATCCACCTCACACTGCTTTGTCCATTACCATTTCTTCCCAATCTGCATTACTGAGTTCAAGGGATGGGGCATAGTGGCCAGGTTTGACAGGAACCTGTTATAGTAATTGACAAATCCTAACAAAATCTGTAAAAGTGAAACATCCTTTGGGGGTGGGGCATCCACCACTGCTAGAATTATCCAAACACACTTGTGTAATGCTTGTGCAACAATAGTGTGACCACAGTAAGTGGTGCTTGGTTTAAAGAATTCATACTTGTTGAATTGTGCACTGGGCCCGTAATCTTCTAAATTCTTTAACACTGTATTGATATTCTGGATATGTTTCTTATCATCCTTGCCAGTAACAATGATGTCATTCAGGTATCACTGAGTTCCTGAGCAGCCTTGTAGCACCTGGTCCATAGCTTTCTGCTAAAGTGCAGGTGCAGATGCTACTCCAAAAATAAACCTACCATAGCGATAAAGCCCTTTGTGAGTGTTTATCATGAGAAACACTTTGGACTCTTCCTACAACTCCACCTGTAGGTAGGTCTCAGCTAATTCCACTTTGCTGAAGTGTTTTATTTCTCCAGAAAGGTTTGCAAATATATCCTCTATCCTTGAAGAGATTTTTGATCCAACTTCAGTACTGGGTTGATGGTGATCACTACAGATCCTGGCAGGCCAATTCTTCTTGGCCACTGGGATGACTGGCATTGTCCATGGGTACCACTCAACCTCGGAAAGAATTCCTTCAGTAACCCTGAGATCTAGGTCACTAGCTACTTTACCATGGATGGTATAAGGAACTGGACTGGCTTTGTAATACTTGGTTGTGGCATTTTCATTTAACACTATTTTACCCTTGATATGTTTCAATTTTCCAATGCCATCCTTGAACACTGCTGTAGCCTCATCCACTACCTTTCTTAATTCACTTTCAGTTGAGTCTATTGCAGGGAATGTGGCATACAAATAGTGGATGGCTCTCCAATCAAGTTGTTTGTCCCAGCCAATCACGTCCCCATCATGCTGGCCCTCTTGTATTTACCACATACAAACCCAATGTGGCTTGTCAGTGGTTCTATTTCACTGCTACGAATGTCATTTCCACAGGAGTTTCCTTTTGTCCAGTAAAGCTCTTTAGATGGATATCTGCCGGCTTCAGTTCACTATCTTTGAAATGCCCTTCAATCTCATTTTGTGGAATGACTGAAATGGCTGAGTCAGTAACCAACTCCGTTTTAAATAATTTACTGTTCACTTCTTTTGTAAGCCATATTGCTTGTCTCTTGTTAGTTTTCACATTGTCAATCTCAAGGCTACATAGTCCTCTATCACTCTTATTTCATCAACATCATGCATATTAATGCTCCTTATGAAATGGCAACTTGATATATTATCTGTGCAACATACATCAAAGTTGCTGGTGAACGCAGCAGGCCAAGCAGCATCTATAGGAAGAGGCGCAGTCGACGTTTCAGGCCGAGACCCTTCGTCAGGACTAACTGAAGGAAGAGTGAGTAAGGGATTTGAAAGCTGGAGGGGGAGGGGGAGATGCAAAATGATAGGAGAAGACAGGAGGGGGAGGGATAGAGCCGAGAGCTGGACAGGTGATAGGCAAAAGGGGATACGAGAGGATCATGGGACAGGAGGCCTAGGGAGAAAGACGGGGGGGGGTGACCCAGAGGATGGGCAAGAGGTACATTCAGAGGGACAGAGGGAGAAAAAGGAGAGTGAGAGAAAGAATGTGTGCATAAAAAGGAGTAACAGCTGGGGTACGAGGGGGAGGTGGGGCCTAGCGGAAGTTAGAGAAGTCAATGTTCATGCCATCAGGTTGGAGGCTACCCAGACGGAATATAAGGTGTTGTTCCTCCAACCTGAGTGTGGCTTCATCTTTACAGTAGAGGAGGCCGTGGATAGACATGTCAGAATGGGAATGGGATGTGGAATTAAAATGTGTGGCCACTGGGAGATCCTGCTTTCTCTGGCGGACAGAGCGTAGATGTTCAGCAAAGCGGTCTCCCAGTCTGCGTCGGGTCTCACCAATATATGAAAGGCCACATCGGGAGCACCGGACGCAGTATATCACCCCAGTCGACTCACAGACTGGTTTGGTGTGCAGGAGTCCATGAGGTCAGAGTCAGACTCGACTTAACAACTGAACAACAACAATATTGTTGCTCTATCCGCTAGAGAAAGCAGGATCTCCCAGTGGCCACACATTTTAATTCCACATCCCATTCCCATTCTGACATGTCTATCCACGGCCTCCTCTACTGTAAAGATGAAGCCACACTCAGGTTGGAGGAACAACACCTTATATTCCGTCTGTGTAGCCTCCAACCTGATGGCATGAACATCGACTTCTCTAACTTCTGCTAAGGCCCCACCTCCCCCTCGTACCCCATCTGTTACTTATTTTTATGCACACATTCCTTCTCTCACTCTCCTTTTTGTCCCTCTGAATATACCTCTTGCCCATCCTCTGGGTCCCCCCCCCTTGTCTTTCTTCCCGGACCTCCTGTCCCATGATCCTCTCGTATCCCCTTTTGCCTATCACCTGTCCAGCTCTTGGCTCTATCCCTCCCCCTCCTGTCTTCTCCTATCATTTTGCATCTCCCCCTCCCCCTCCAGCTTTCAAATCCCTTACTCACTCTTCCTTCAGTTAGTCCTGACGAAGGGTCTCGGCCTGAAACGTCGACTGCGCCTCTTCCTATAGATGCTGCTTGGCCTGCTGCGTTCACCAGCAACTTTGATGTATGTTGCTTGAATTTCCAGCATCTGCAGAATTCCTGTTGTTTATATTATCTGTGCAGTCCATTTAATTGTGATTGCCTGACATGCTCTTCGTATGTGTCCAACTTTGTTGCATTTTCTGCAAGTTTTGATTTTAAGCCTGCATTGGTCTGGTATATGTGAGCCCCTGCCACAATGGCAACACAATTTGTTCGGGCAGGCAGGGTTCTATTTAGACATTGTAATTTTGTTCACGTTCACTTTCATTCTTGACTCCAACTTAATTGTAACTCTGGCTGCTGTGTCCATTGACACAGCAATTACAACTTTTCTTTTAAATGTGAGCAATGCTTAGTTTAGGAGCCATTTCTGAATACTTTCTTGTAAGATTCCACCAACTAAACAATCTCTCGGTATATCTTTAAGCTCATCACTGAACTGACAACGCTTAGAAGATCTCTTCAATTCATCCACATACACTGAAATGAACTCCCCTTCCTTTGATTCGGCTTATGAAACCTAAAGCATTCTGCAATCAACAGTGATTTCCATTCTAAATGTTCCTGCATTACTTTTACAATATCAGCAAGGTACTTTTTGGCCAGATTGGTTTAAGTAGTTCAACTTCTAAGCAAACTGTATGCTCTTCCACCTAGTACACTCAGCAAAACCAGCACTCACTTTGCATTAGCTATTTCATTTACTTCAAAATACTGTTAAATTGTTTAGTATACATATTCCAGTTATCCCTTGTGCAATTAATGCATCTATCTTTCTGATGTAGTCAGCCATTTCTGCTTTTTTAATTTATGATTATTATCACCCAGTACTCATTGTCTAGGGACTTGTGAATTCGCCATGTTCTGCCATTCTTTTAACTCAACCATCTCTTCCCTTCCAAAGAACAGGCGCCATACTTTTCATTTATCTCAAACAGCTCACTGCGTTTTTTAAATTTGAATGTCTTGCTGTGTTTCAACAGGTAGATAGTCATCTTGGTTTCATTTGAAACTTCCTCATCACGCTATATTTTGTAACTTCAAAACATAAAACTAATTGAAAGGAAGCACAGAGCCAGGAATGCATGACTTAGTTTCATTTTTCCTTTAACTGAGGCATGCATGTGTGACATAGTGGTGTGATGACATCTGCCATTTACATACTTTTATATATAACCCATAATGAATTAATTAAGCAAACAAGAATGATTAATCAAATGATATATTTGCAATATTACTCAAATAATACTGAAGTATTAAATTCTCAACAATAGGGTCCTGTTGAAGATGTCAAAAGTGGCAGAGAATAATTTGTTGGATGGGACAGCCAGGAAGTAGAAGGTGAGGATAAGGGGAATGCTATCTCTGTTAAGGCAGAGAGAAGATGGGTGCAGATGTCCGGAAAATGGAGGAGATGCCAATGAGGGCAGCATCAGTAGTAGAGGAAGAGAACCCACATTCTTTGAAGAAGGAGGTCATCTCTTATGTCCTGGAAAGGAAAGACTCATCCTGGGGAAAGATGCAGCAGAGACAAAGGAACTAAGAAAAAGGATCGGCATTTTTACAGGAGACAGGTGAGAAGATGTATAGTCAAGATAGCTGTGAGAATCAGTGGGTTTATTAAAGATATCGATGAATAGCCTGTCATCAGTGATGGAGACAAACAGATCACTGCAATTAGTAGCCTGTAACTTTCCTTTCAGAGTTGAGCTTTTGAACTGCCCATACAACCTGGCATTTTTGTAGTGTAAACTAAAGATGCAGGATGGTTGCGGCGTGGTGCAGGCTCGAGAGCGGGCAACAAGCCAATGTCTGGCCGTCGCTGGAGTGGACTTGGAGGTAATTTAAAATGGCAGAACCAAGGCGAGGCAGAGTTGAGTCGGCAGGGCCCGGGCCAAGAACACGGCTCAAGCCGCTGTTTGACTGATTGAAGTGCCGGGCCAGATTGGAAAGGTTAGGGTGTCAGGGCTGGGCCAGATTGGAAAGGTTAGGGTGTCAAGGCTGGGCCAGATTGGAAAGGTTAGGGTGTCAGGGCTGGAGGTGAGGGACAGGCTGGTGTCCAGCTTGCTGCTCATGAGGTCGACTTGTCTCTGCACTGAACTGAAGCTGTGGCCTGCAACTAAGAGGCGCCTGAATCGGCTGTGACAGTCTTCGTGGCTGTGGACTCACTTTCAAGAACTTCAGTTCTGAATGTTATTTGCTTACTTTTATGGTTTGCATGATTTGCTTTTTTCTGCACATTGGATGTTTGACAGTCTTCTTTTTTAATGGGTTCTATTGGGTTTCTTTGTTTAGTGGCTCCCTGTAAGGAGACGAATGTCAAGGTTGTATATAGTATACATACTTTGATAATAAATGTACTTTGAACTTTGAACTTTGAGACAGTGGGGTTGAGAAAGGGGAGAGAGGTGTCAAAAATGGACCAAGTAAATTTAAGGGCAGGGTGGAAGGATTAGCTTACATTAGATTATGAGAACACTCAGTCCTCTTTTTATTGTCATTTAGAAATGCGTACATGCATTAAGAAATGGTACAGTGTTTCTCCGGAGTGATATGACAGAAAACAGGACAAATCAAAGACTAACACTGACAGAAGCACACATAATTATAACATATAATTACAGCAGTGCAAAGCAATACCATAATTTGATGAAGAACAGACCATGGGCACGGTAAAAAAAACTCTCAAGGTCCTGAGTCGATCAACTTCCGAGTCCCAGATAGTGACGGCAAAAGGGAGAAACTCCCTGCCATAAACCTCCAGGCACCGTCGACTTGCCGATACCTTGGAAGCAGCCGACCACAGCCAACACTGAGTCATCCATCCAAAAACTTCGAGCCTCCGACCAGCCCTCCGATACAGCCTCCTGAGCGCCATCCTCTGCCGAGCACCTTCAACCTCTCCCCGGCCGCTAAAACATGCAAAGCCGAGGATTTCGGGGCCTTCAGCTCCGGAGATTCCGGTTACCACACCGTAGCAGCGACAGCGAAGCAGGGATTTCGGAAGCTTTCCAGGTGTTCCTCCGTACTCTCACATCTGTCTCCATCAAATCAGAATTGTGCACAGTCCCCTACTTGACAGATAACAGACATCATTCACCGAAGTGGCCGCACGCGCTGCCGTATCGTCGCCATCTTCTTCTCCCTAAGTTGATGAAATTGATAAGCTGAGCATGGGTGCATGAAACAGCACCAATGCAGTTGTCAATGTGGCACAGAAAGACTTGGGGATGGTAACTAGGGAATGCTTGGAACATAGACTGTTCCACTTAGCCAATGGAAAGTTAGGCATAGCTGAGAAAGCACAAAATACATACAATGCATGCAGCTATGAAAAATTTCACATCTATTCCATTTTTTATCCACTGCCTCTCAAGGAACTTAAAAGTGCTGGAAAATCTCAGTGTCTCAAAAAAATGAACAATAGTCACGAATGAAGTCAAAATTATTTGCTATTATGTCACTATATCACTGTAATTTCTGTTGTACTGTAGGAGGATGTGATTAACTGAGTGAAGATCCATAAAAGATTCACAAGGATGTTGCTTGGAATGGAGGGCTTGAGTTATAAAATGAGACTAAATGGACTTGGTCAGGTTTTCCTGGAGTGAGGAGGCTAACAGATGTCAAAACAGAGGTATACAAGTATACAAAATTAAGGGCAGTAGAGATACAGTAGATAGTCAATGTCTTTTTCTCATGGGAGGGGTATCTAAAATTAGTAGGCATAGTTTAAGCTGAGAAGAAGAAGGTATCCAGGGAAACACCAATTTCTGTTTCAGACAAAGAGAAGTTGTCATCTGGAACAAACTGCCAGAGTGTTGGCCATGGAGGAATTAAAATATGGAGGAAAACTGGAACTCAAATGGGTCAAGGTCAGTGGAAATAGACAAATGTCTTTGTTCTTGCCTTGTGCTTGAAAGAATGGAGGCTGCCATTTTCTGAATCTGGTCTTATGAACCTTGGTCTTGTGAACTGTTTGAGAACTGATTCTTGCTTTGGGATAATCTAATCAGGGTGATTGAATGTATATTCACATTCAATGAGATCATTCATGAGGAGTTTCTGCTATTGATCTGCTAAACCTGAGATCATTCTCAGTTAAGCAGTGAAAATGTATAATGGCAGGTTTGTAGAAGTAATCTCATTATCTTGGCCCAGTGTCTAGGTGATCTGGTTTAATGGTTTGAACCAGAGTTGAAGAAAACAAAAGAAGTCACCTAAGGCATGAAGTTGTTTAGCCATTCAACTATATCCAATGGGAATCTGTTGTAGGTCAGTCGGATTACCTAGAGCCATCAAGAATGAGGTGCCTTATTTGAACTGGTGAAGAACACTGTACGAGTTAGGAACTTCAAATGCAAAGAGGCAACAACTCCAGAGGCTAACCATTGCGAGGAAAAACCCCACGCCAGGGGCTGGGAGAAGAAAGGATCGATCTTATGGCCAATGGGAGATCCCCTATTTCAGTGTTATAAATGAGAAAGGTGATCTGAGTGAGTACTGGTACAAAGGGGACAGTAGAATTCATGTTTTAAGTTGTTGGCCTGGGGTCAACATAGTTATATTGCTGTTTGTGCAGAGAAAATAAAATTAAGAGCTTCGATTAATTAAGAGCTGTGTAGTGAGTTTCCTAACCCAGTCCGTTGATGAGTGGTCAATAGAACAGGTAGTGGAAGTAGGTACAACATCTAGGAGGCATCTGGACAGGTTCTTGACTGAGCAGGCCATAGAGGAATATGAAACTAATGCAGACATTTGGCAAGAGTATAGATAGGCATGAAGGTCAGCCGAGAACTAATGGGCCAAGGGGTAATTTCTGCTGTACAACTCTACAATCATTTTATTTATCTGTTCCTTTTATTTAGAGATACAGCAGAGAGCAGGCCCTTCTAGGCCATGAGCCCACACCGTCCAGATACACCCATGTGACCAACTAACCTACTCGTCTGTACATCTCTGGAACGTGAGAGGAAAGTGGAGCATCCAGAGAAAACTCACGTGGTCATGGGGAGGACATACAGAGAGTGGCAGGAACTGAACAAGGATCAGTGGCACTGTAATAGCATGTGCTAACCGCAATATCACCACTCTGTGATTCTATGATTCTACTGTATATCACTTGTAATTGTTGCGGTGTTATTTATACAAAGAAATGTAACAAAGCCATTTCCATGAATTAACAAGGACTCCTCTTCAAATGAAGATTTCAGTGTCATCACTATGTATGTGTAGTTCTTTAAACTTAATGGAGCAAGTAATGAACAAGATACTTAATAAACTGACAGCCCAGCTGGCAACAAAGCTGAATGAGACAACAAATGACGTTTGCTTGAAGTGGGTGAGTAAAGGAATGAAAACCAGATTTCGCTTCCGAAAACTTTTGCCGAGCTACCATGTTTCACCAATTTGCTGATATTTGTATGCTAACATTCTTATAAGGAGAAAGTCAGCATTTTTGCAGATATCACAATTAAAGAAACCTATGTATATTGTAACAGAATGCAAATGCTTTATGCTTTGGATTTGATTATGGGCCCCAGGTTTGAACAATGATAAGACATCATATAATACCAGACTCCTTTGATATATGGTTATCTCAGAGTTTCCTTGAACTATTTCTTTAAATAAGTAAGCATCTGAATTTTATTATTTAATTTGGATTGCTCCACAAAAATACTAGGAGAAATCTTTCCCTGTTGTTTAATTAGAGAATATATTATAGATTGGCATCATTTAATTCCATTTTATCTTGCTCAGCAAAACAAATGCAGCTTATATAATCTTCATTTAAAAATATACAGGACTTTTTGCTTTGTAGATTTCATGCCTCATTGCTCTCCATTTCCAAACACAGAGATAGGCTTCTGTCCATCTTCCAATCCAAAAGATTTGTTTACATTCAATCTTATATTGAAAATCCTCAGACTTTTCCATCCTTCACTGGATTATGAACTTGAAAATTGACATTCCATTTCCGTTAACCTTTGGCTGTGCTTGGGGAAATTTTCTGTCCTTCACGAAAAGCTCATCTAATTACTAATCTATAATCCTTTTAATATGCTACGCTTGCCTGATTGATCCATTGCCAGTCGACACAAGATTGCCAGAAGCTGAGTTAACCTTTTCAGTACTATAGTCACACTTTACAAATGATTTCCACTGAGCAACGCCGGCATTTATTGTCCATGCTGAATTGTTCTTAAACTGTGTCTATTAGATGATGATGACGTCAACTCGGGCCTGATAGGCCAGTATCGGGCATCTTCATGCCTTACAAGGCACAAATCGGAAGGTTGTATGGGGCACCACTCCTCGCACAGACATTTCACAGTATTTTTTTCTTTATTTTACGAGGTCAAGTTGTGAGCTCGACACTCAACCCGGCACGGATGGAAAGCGTACTCGGGGGTGGCACGACTGGATTCGAACCCGAGAACCTCCGTTCCAGAGTCCGGCGCTGATGTCATTTTGCCACCAGCCGGTCATTAGGAGCCAACACTTCTTGTGGGTCTGGAATCACATGTAGACCAAACCAAGTAAGGACAGCAAATCTCCTTCCTTGAACGACAGTAAAAAGCAGATGGTTTTTTACTACACCAGAAGTTTCATTCTTACTGCTCTTCATGCTCTTTTTAAAAATTCTAGATATATTTAATTATTTGAATGTTAATTCTCTCGCTACCATGGTGGAATTCAATCTCACTTCTCTAGATCAATGGTCCAGAACTCAACTGCAAGTTTAGTAGCTTAATCACAATGTTACTATACAACTCAATTTGTTTATTGGTTCCACGGGAGGTAGATGCCCTTCAGTACCTAGCCGAGCTGGCTGTTTCTGAATACGTAAGATGTGGCAGTGCTTTCTGGAAACCTGCTGCACCATGATGAGTATCACAGCCTAACCTGATTTATATTGTCACCAACAGTACTAGCAGGCCATTTGTGACTGAGAAAACTGGCTGATTCGACCCTCCCAAACTCAAGTCGAAAGGCATTTAGAAAGATCAAGTCCAACCAGTCATTACCTTCATCTAGACATGTGTTATTTTTAAATTGACAGGAAGTGAAAAAGGAAGATCGCATTCTTAAAATTCCATTTCACAAAATGCATTGTTTCCATTTTACCTGCTGTCGCCTGAGGCTTCTTCTGTTATACAGCTAACTTTATTTCCACCTTTTTGTATTTGCCATTTATAATAGCACACTCATAGAAAAATGGGCCAACCTTTGCTGGGTTGAGCCCTGCGCCTGAACATTTGAAATGGATAACAGTTTTCCCACACTAATGTGAAGTGTCATAGATCATATAGCACCATCACACACCCACTTACACTAATCCTGTATTTATCCATTTTGTTCTCCCATCAATTCCACCCAAGTTTCTCCTAGTCACCTAAAAACCTGCAAATCTCCAGGAATGAGAGAGGAAACTGGACCACCCTAAAGAAAATTCTGATAGTTACAGAGAGAATGTGTAAAGTTCAACCAGATACACCCAAGGTCAGGATTGAATCCAGTCACTGGCTCCGTGAGCAGCGTCTTCACTATCCATGCCTCTGTGACACCTGACCAACAATGAAGGATGATTCAATTTATGTAGCTTCAATATCAATAAATTAATTCAAAATATTGACAATTATGTCACAGTATAACCAGAATAAGTTTTGAAAAAGCTTAGTGAGGTGAAATAAATTATGTTGATCTCCAGGAGAACAAGGATACTGTATATTGGCAAATATGCAGAACAAGTGATATTATAATAATTCAAGGCTGAAAGGCATGAAACACTGAAGCATTCTTAGGTAATTTCAGGCTTTTAAATGCTGAAGATTAGAGGAAGAATTGTTTACAACAGGTTAAATACTCTATAACACTGAGAAGCTGAGGTCCTGGGGGAAAATAGCTATGTGTAATCAACTATAGATTGAGTTTATAGAAGTTGGATGTTTTGTTGCAACTTTACGAAATAGTGGTGATATAGCATTTGGAATTCTGTTTACAGTTCTGATCACCCCACCGGAGGAAGAATGTAACTGAGCTGGAGAGAGTACAGAGGGACTGCACCAGGATGGTGCCTGGAATAGGGGAAGTTAGTTGTGGGGAGACAATGGGTAAGCCCCTCCAGGAGGGCCACAACCTTGTCGTAGGGTTGGGAGGCTGGCATGCCTCAACAGCCCAGAGAGCTACGACAGCTAGAGTCAGGGCCTTGTGCTTTGGCTGTTGGTAGGGTCACTCGAGCCAAACAGGTCAAAGGGTAGAGGCTAGACCTCAGGGTTCACCAGTCCTCCAGGTTCAGGGGTTCATCTCAGGGCTAACAACCCTAACTGATCAAAAAAAAATTGTTACGGAAACAGCAATGAAGACTTTATCCACGTGCGGCAGTATGGACAGACAGAGATAGAGGAACCTTCATTGCTGCCCAAAACACCAGCGACACAAGGGGTAGTAAGTAAGTATTGTCTAAGCTGGTCATGCTTTCCCTGAAATGAAGGAGGCCAAATGGTGACCCAAAAAAAGATATATAAAATTATAAGGTGCAAAGATAGCCAGAACCTTTTACCTTTGGTAGAAGTATCAAAAATAAGAGCATGTAAGTTTAAGGTGAGAGAAGGAATTTTAAAAAGGATTTTGGGGTAAAGTCTTTTTTAAACACAGCGTGGATCTTGCAGCCAGAGGAGGCAATGAAATCAGATGCAGTGTCTGTGACTAAATAAGCAAGGCATAGAAGGATAAACACCAATGGAGGCAGAGGGGATTAACATCAAAGGGTAGGGAGAAAGTTACATTCTGAGAATGGCGACTCCATGACTGATTCTGCAACGCGATATCCCTGTTTGGAGTACTCTTAGACAACACAGATAAGAGATCTGCAGCATTCTGTACAGAATGCGTTTCCTTCATTAAAGATGGGTGTAAATATATTGGAAGTATTTCAGAGTCTGATGCCTGGAAAGTGGCGTTTGTCATATGAGGAAGGAATGGACAGGCTTGGTTTGTACCTGCTGGAGTTTAGATGAGTAGGAGTTATCTTTATCCTGGGGGATCTTAACAGATGGATGTTGAGATGCCATTTCCTGCTGTCGAAGAATCCAAGGACAAATTGGAGGTCATTCATTTGAAACAGAAATGAGGCAAATTGTTTTTCTCTCATATCAAAGCGACTTCTTGGAACTTGCTACCTCAAAGGGCAGTGGAAGCAGTATCTTTGAATATTTTAAGAAGAATTAGAGAGATTCTTGATAGAGATTAGATTTATTTTTCTCTCTTCACTACATCACAGCACACAAGTTAAGAAGAATAACTCTGTTATTTGCAGAAAAGGCAGCTAGTTTGCAGTTTGCAAATCCTAAAACTAAACAATATACAATATTTTATTCTTTCTAACCTAGGTGATTGAAGTGTGACCATGTAGAGATGTACAGAGACATTGAAAGGGTGAATGCATCCGGTTTTCTTCCCAATGAAGGAGAATCAAAAGCTGTTGGGCATAAGTTTTGGGTGAGAAGGGAAAGATTTAAAGGGACATGAGGGGCAATTTCTTCATGTGGCAGATGGTGTAAGTATGGAACGAGCTGCCAGAGAAAGTCACAGTGGCTAATACCATAACAAACCTTGGGTAGGATTCAGACCAAACGTGGGCAAATGGAACTAACTTAGGTGGACACCATGGTCAGCATAGGTGAGCTGGCTGAAACGGCCTTATTCTGTGTTATAATACTCCATGCTCTATAAATTACTTTTAAAATATCTTTGATAGAAAGGGACTGCTATCATACTGTACAGGAATGGACAACATTTAAGAACATTACTTCAATAAATAATGGAAGAATGATTGAGGGAATCTGAACCTAGAGCAAAAGTAAGCTAAAAATCAAAAAAAAATCTGAAAGTCCAGTTACAGGGTTTGCCAGATCTGGGATCAGGGTACACAGCTGACTCTGCGCACAGAATCTTAGAATTAAATCCAGCGCAGCCTGGGTCCCATGTTAGGCCTGACACCAAGTTCAGTGCTACAGAGATTTCCACTGGAGGATGATAGTAAATTAACGGCAGGAATAATCATCAGCAGGCCATCATCAAACATGCACCATTAAAGCAGCCTCTCGCAGAGTACTAATGTTGCAGCCCAGAGTATACAATGAGTTAATGAACACGCATACAATCTATATCGCGTACTGTTAACTCTGGGTCAAATCTTCCCTCCCAACTTCAGCCCATATGTCGTTACTCACATGCATTCCTCAGCAGAATTCCTGGTGTGCCGACATGAGCTTAAGTTAATGGCAGCACCTTCTGCAGAGTGACCTGTGATGCTGGCTGCAGCTGCACTATGCCAACGGACACCAGCTTACCCAGGCATCTTAATTCTCAGAGAGGAAAATCCAGACACCAAGGAGAACGAACAGAGCACAAACATAGAAACACAAGAGATTACAGGTGCTGGAATCTGGAGCAACAAGCAATCTGCTGGAAGAACTCAGCAGGTTGAGCAGTATCTATAGAAGGAAAGGACCTGTGAATGTTTCGGGTGGAAACCATCAGGGTTTTGATATAAAATATCAATAATTCCTGTCCTGGTGTCAGGATATCAGGATAATGAATTGAATTACCTTAATCCAAAATTATGACCCTGATGCAGTCTGCTCAACTCTGGCAATTGACTTAGTTCCACAGATTAAAGTTTTATCACCATTCTTAACCAATCCTATGACATGCAGGTCTGAAGGGGATACTTTAATGTATTTGATCTTTATGTTTTCAAGTCTCAGAATCTGGCGTAACAAATTCCAATTTTAATCCCTGCACACTCTCAAAACATAACTCTTCTCTCAAACATCCCATCCTCAAAGCAACACAGCTTGCTGTGTAAATATCTTCAGAATCTCTCCAAAAATAAAACTTCATTTAAATAATAGAATGTGAATGTAATAGGGAGAAAAATGAGTCATAGAAAAGACTATGTAGGAGAAGGATACCAGTTAGATATGACACTGATCTGTTATTGGGAGGAAAGTGTGTTGAAATTTGCATTATTTTCAGTTTAAAAACTAAGAGTTACATATTTAGTCAAATGAGAGGAATAGTATTGTAAACACTAGTACATGAATTCTAAAATTGTGTCACATCTTTCTGATTAAGCACGGTCCACGTACAAGTAACAGATTTGACCAGCACCCGATGCGGAGCACTTGGGATATTTAAATGGGCCATCAATAACTTTACTTTTGTCAGACAATCAGCTCCAAGTTACTCAAAGACACATAAGGGCCAAAACAAAAAGAAGCAGGAAGTAAAATTTGGACTGGTAGAGAAGACAGAGAAACAGTTCCAGTTAATACCTCTTTGGTGCTATATTATCACCATACGAGTTTCCTCCTACATTTCAAAGATGTATGGGTTACTAAGTTAAATGGTCACATGGGTGTAATTGTATGGTGCGTGGTCGTTGAGCCAGAACTTACTGTTACTGTGCTCTATCTCTAGGTTGCCATGGTAGCATAGTGATTAGTGAAACACTGTTACAGCTCATGGCATCCTCTGTAAGGACGTATATCCATTCTTCCAGTTTCCTCCAGCTGCTCCAGTTTCCTCCCATAGTCCAAAGAGGCAGCTGTTAATAGGTTACTTGGTAAATTGTTAGTAGGCAAATTGGTCTGTGATTGGTCTAGGACTTAATAGGTGAGTTGCTGGATGCCATGACTCATTGAGCCGGAAAGGCCTGTTCCGCGCTGGATCGCTAAATAAAATTAAATAAATATTTAATCCTCCACATTTGTTTCCTTCATAAATACTGATGTAAAGCACTCTTCACCCACACCCTTCGCATCCAAGCAAATGTTCCCCCCTTTATCCTTGAGCTGTCCTATGCTCTCCCTTGTTATTTTCTTGCTCTTGATGTATACAATGTCATGGGATTGTCTTTAATCCTACTGGCCAAGGGCTTTTCATTGCCCTTCCTTGCTTTTCTAATTCCCTTCTTGAGCTCTTTTCTGGCTTCTTTATGATCCTCAAGTGCTCTGCTTGATTCTAGTTTCCTGAGCTTTACATACTTCTCCTTTTTCTTGACCAAAATCATCACCTCTCTCAACATCCAAGGTTCTGTTACCATGCCATCTCCATCCTTCCTTCTGACACTCTGCATGTGCTGGATGTGCACTTGCTGAGGAAACAGCTGCTCTCAATTAACTCTCCCTAGTTCCTGTCTAATGCTCCCGTAATTTGCCCCATTCCAATTTAATACTCTTCCACAAAGTCCATACCTATCCTTATCTATAGCTATATTGAAACTTAAGTCATTGTGACTACTGTTCCCTAACAGCTCACCCACTGAAAGGTTGGTCACCCAGCCAGGCTCATTACCCAAAATCAGGTTCAGTACAGTCCCTCCTCTTGTTAGACTATCTACATATTGATTTAAGAAACCCTCTTGAACTCACCTAACAAATTTTTCCCCATCTCAACCTCTTGTACTAACGTGGTCCCAGTTTACCTTAGGGAAGGTGAAATCTCCCAAGGCAACAACCCTATTGTTTTTACACTTTTCCGTAATCTACCTGCCTATCTATTCCTCAATATCCTGGTGTCCATTGGGTGGGATCTGGAGTACCATCATAGAGGAAGGTTACTGGCATGCTTAGAGCATCGGCTGATTGGTAGGAGGTAGCAAGTGGGAATAAAAGAATCCTTTTTTGGTTGGCTGCCAGTAACTAGCGGTGTTCCACAAGGGTCAGTGTTGGGACCACTTCTTTTTATGTTGTATATCAATGATTTAGATGGTGGAATAGAAGGCTTAGTTTCCAAGTTTGCAGATAATACAAAGATTAGTGGAGGGGCAGGTAGTGTTTAGGAAAAAGGAGGGCTGCAAAAGGACTTAGACAGAATAGGAGAATGGACAAGAAAGTGGCAAATGAAATACAATGTTGGAAAATGCATGGCCATGCACTTTAGCAGTAGAAATAAACATGCAGGCTATTTTCTAAACGGGGAGAAAATCCAAAAATCTGGGATGCAAAGGGACATGGGAGTCCTTGTGCAGAGCACCCTAAAAATTAACTTGCAGATTGAGTCATTAGTAAGGTAACTAAATGCAATATGAGCATTCATTTCAAGAGGTCTTGAATACAAGAGCAGGGACATGATGCTGAGGCTTTGTAAGGCATTAGTGAGGCCTCACCTTGAGTACTGTAAGCAGTTTTGAGCTCCTTATCTAAGAAAAGACGTACTGGCATTGGAGAGGGTCCAGAGGAGGTTCACATGGCTGATTCCAGGAATGAAAGGGTTATCATATGAGGAACATTTGATGGCCCTGAGTCTGTACTTGCTGGAATTCAGAATGATGAGGGGGAATCTCATTGAAACCTTTCGAATGTTGAAAGGCCTAGACAGAGTAGATGTGGAAAGGATGTTTCCCATAGTGGGAGAGTCTAGGACAAGAGGGAACAGCCTCAGGAAAAAGGGGTGTCCATTTCAAACAGAGATGCGGAGAATTTTTTTAGCCAGAGGTGATGAATTTGTGGAATTTGTTCCCACAGGCAGATGTGGAAGCCAGTTTGTTGGGTGTATTTAAGGCAGATATTGATAGGTTCTTGAGTTGACACAGCATCAAAGGATACAGGGAGAAGGCTGAGAAAAGGGGTTGAGAAGGGGAGAAAAGGATCAGCCATGATTGAATAGCAGAGCAAACTCATTAAGCAAATGACCTAATTCTGCTCCTAAGACGTTCATGCTGAATGGCTCTGCCTGTAAAGGTGAAGGTCACTCTTATATGGAATTTCTAAATTTAGCAACTGATCTAGGTCATAGTTCAAAATTTTCAAACCACTAACTGAATTCTGGACAGTGATAATTATTCCTATGTAAGAGAGGGAAATCGAAATCTCTCTCCTAGCGTGGTGACCAGAACACACCAAGAGCCATGGACATAGCAGGATGTTGAGTTTCTCCACTGATTCGGGGTGTGACAGGTTGCACCTGTGTGGAAATCTAGGCTCCCCCTATGAACCTGGAGCATTATCTGCTTTGCAAGGGTTTTCACTGCCTGACTATACACCTTCACTACATGTGATGACAGGTAATTAGTTCATTAATGTCACATGTACTGAGGTAAAGTAAACACCTTTAATTGGCATGCCATCCATATAGATCTTTTATTTACAAATGTTCTTCCAAGTAATACAAGGGAAGACAATAACAGAATTCAGTATGAAGTGTTTCAATTAGAGTAAGTGCAGTACAGACAGACAGTAAGGCGCAAGGCCTTAACAAGTTAGATTGTGACATCAACAGTCCATTCAACCATACTAGGACACTATTTAACAGTCTTACAAAGTGAGATAGAAGCTGTTTTTCAGCCTCGTGGTTTCCCCTTTTAGGCTTTTGTATCTTCTGCTGATGGAAGAAATGAGAAGAGGGAATGTCCAGATGGGAGGGGTCTTTGTTAATGTTGGCTGCTTTACTGAAGTATAGCCAGAGTCTTATGGATAGGGTAGGCTGATTTCCATGATGTGCTGAGCTGTGTCCACCTCTCTCTGGAGTTTCTTGCATTCACATGCAGAACAAAGCCATGATGCAAATGGATAGGATGCTGTTCATAGTCACTTCCATCTTTCATAGAACTCCCACATTTTCATAGTCACTGCCACTTTTCAACCACCATGCCAAATGGAGTCGGAACCCTTGAAGGACAAATGCTATTCTGTCTGTTCATTGGCTCCACTGTGCAGCGTCACATTTGCAGATTTATTTTTTGCAGAGGAATTTCCAGCACACTAAACTCTGACCACAAAATTTACTGAACTGGTTAATAGAACACTGCCCAGGATTATATCTGAAAGTGACAAAACCAACAATGAGTGTTTAAGCAGCCAGTGGGTTTAGGTGAGAGTGAAGGATAAATGCGTCACTGAAGTAATGGAGGATCCATGTGTTGGAGAAAAACTAAGGATTGAAAGAAATGTCATACAGGACACTGGGGTGGCCACTTGTCTTTTTTAAGATGGACCAAACAGAGTCAATGGTAAACAGAGACATGGGTTTTTCTTAATGATACAGTAAACTTCCAGTACTGGGTGATGGACAAATAATCTTCCAGGACAGGGAGAATGGGAGGAATGAACAGGTGACAGAGAGGTAAAATTGGGTTGATTAGATTGCAGGTATGCAGGTAGGGTCAGGGCTATTTCACTACACTGAGCAGATCAGAAAGCGCACTACAGAGTGGTTGGAGTCCATGCAGAGGAGGTCTAAGCATCCCAAGCAACACAAAAATAATAGCAGACTAGCTGGATGCAAAGCCGATCTTAAATTTACCTTCCAGTGCCTTTCATTGCTCTCCTGTGCCAGTGGCTCTCAAGAGGATATCTCTAGGCATCATCTGGGTTAGCACATTATTGAGCCATTGTTACACATTGATTGCATTTCATGTCAACATATTCAATCCCACCTATCTCAGAAGGCTTTTAAGAAACTTAAAAATAACAGACAATAATTCCAGCAAAGTGAATATTATGCCAGTCCCTCTTTAGTGCGTCCTCACTTCGTGTATGGTGCCGTTGGTGGAGGGAGGGGTGCGAGGGGGAGATGGTAGAGTACTCGAGACACTTCATGGAGAATGAAAGAGAAAGGTAGAGAGGGAAGCAGATTTAACAGAAAAGTTGGGGGAGATTAAACTGTGATTTAGTGGATGAAGATCACAATACGAGCACATGAATTGAGAAGAGAAAAGCTGAAGGCTGAATAGCGCAACCAGTAAATTTCAAGAGGCAAACACTCAGTCAAAGTCAGATTGTCAACTCAATGAAAGAAGAGGTTCAAAGAAAGATGGGGAAGGGGAAAGTACTAAAAAAAAGGAAACGATTTATGGCTCTTTAATTTGAAAATGCATCCACTTTAATAGCATTTGTGGAACAGAAATAAAATCAGAACCACACAACAGTACAGTGCTGCCAGATCAACTGCTTGATGTTAGTAAACACGTGGATGATTTTCAACAGCAGATGGCTGAGATGTTCTGATGAATTTTTCTGGAAAGAGCACATGATCAACAAAGCTCTGAGTAAAATAACTCGGTAACATCTGGTAGGATTTGTTACCTCTAAGACTCATGCTTTGATAAGAATTAGCTATATCGGTAACAAGTAAAAGATCTGGAAATATATCATCCTTGACTTCAGTTCAGAGGAAGGAGTTCAGTAGTTGTTGAAGCTTGCATTCATACAAAAATATCCACCTGACAATATGAAGGAATTAGGTGAAGATTTTAGGTGAAGGAATTAAGGTGGGGGGTTATATGGGAGGCAGGGTTTGAGGGTCGGCACAACATTGTGGGCCGAAGAGCCTGTAATGTGCTGTACTATTCTATGTTCTATGTTCTATTCCAGGGAGGTTACCAAAGGCAGAGTCAAAGAGGTAGACTTGTCGACAGTATATTCTTGTCGTTGTTTGTGAATAATCAAGATGATTCAAAACTGAGTTAGAAGTGATAATTAAAACTCTCTAAAAAGTAAACTTGATTACACAAGCAAATAACGCTGTCTGGGTGTGACCTTTTATCCCAATGTCAAATTGCCAAGATTCTCCCACCTTGTGTGAGGACATAAACAATGAATCTGCACTACTCACCATCTTTCTCATGCTAATGCCAAATTACCACAGGAGATTTCACAAGTCCCCAGCACCAGCTAAACTATTTGATAATCTAGACTGAACATTTTAGATAGATGTAGCAAAACCAACTGAGTGGAGATCAGACTTGAAAATGAGAGCTTGTTTCACTGTGTGCATGATTTGGAGTTGCAGACAGGGACCAATGGAAATTATAATCATTGTGTTTCATTGGGGATGAATCACTTGGACATTACAAGTGGCTTCAGCAGACAACAGGCAGCTCATATGTGCATGGAGGTTTTTAAGGCTGAATATTACCCAAGACAGGGGCATTGTCATGGATGGCATAAACTGTCTGGTCTCACAACACCCCTTGTAAAGATGAGACAAGCGTGGGGGTGACTACAGGCAAAGATTGAGGAAGCAGATTTAAGCATATCCACTGAGACTGCAGCATGACATGTAGCTGAAATACCGCAGTGATTTTCCCTTGAAACTGGAGGGTTGGCACAAAGATGGAAGGGATCAGCCACTGCATTGAGGAGGTGAACAATTAGGCCATCAGTTGTGTGCAGGTCCTGGTGATGGAGGGCATAGATTGGTTCAAACATTCACAATGAGGGTCCATAGTTACTGTAGCTTTAGCCTGTGACAGATTAAGGTTTTGCTCTCAGCTCAGCGTACGCTAGCCCAGACCAGAAGTCAGGTGAACCTTGGAGGTATCAGGAAGTCTTCAGCTCATAGACATCAGCAGACAAGAGTTACTTGAGGTGGAAGGATATGGATCACGTACAACCTGAAGAGAAGGTGTAGGCATAATGGGCCAGAGATCCTGTTCCTGTGTTGTACTGTTCTAAAATAAAGCTCAATGGAAGGGCAAACATTTCAATGAGGTAACTACAGGAAATGGTTATTCAAATACAGCACACAAACAACTGGAAACTGAGAAAGGAAGCCCAACCTTGAGGAAGGTGTGTATTTAATATTTCAGTAATATTTGAGTAATATTGTAAATATATTGTTTGAATAAGCATTCTTTGTTGTTTATATAATTCATTATGGGTTATGTGTAAAGATGCACGAAGGCCATTCATCACCATGCCACCACATCATACGAGCGCCTCACGTAAAGTAAAAGCAAAGTTTACACCCATCTCTCGGGCTCCCAGTTTTTCCTTTAATCACTTTTATGTTCTGGACTTACAAATCATAACATGGTCACAAGGAAGTTTTAAACAAACCCAAGGCCTGTCAAAGCACAGCAAGATGTTTGGCTTTGGAAAAAAAGCACAGCAAGACCTTCAACCTTAAAAAAAGGCACAGAGAGATGTTAAAGTTTTTAGAAAGGCAGACAGCAGACAAATTCACGAGCTCATAATCAATGAGCACCGGGTGATAATAAACATAAATAAATAAAAACAGAGTGGAAACGACTGGCTGCATCGGAAAGATAGACAAGTTCAATTGCACAAAAAATTTTGTATACTGAGCGAATTGAGCAGTATTTTGAAGCAAATGAAATATCTGATAGTCTATTGCAGGGGAACTGGCATGCAGATGATGGATGGAACTTCAATCAAGTTGTAGTTGTCTCAGCTACTCACAACCCCATAATGCTGGCAAATGCCAGAATTGCTGAATGCATTGAGTGAAAGAGCATATAGTTTGATTAGAAGTTTAACTGCTCAGCCAAGCCCTCCAAAATTAGCTTTGCTGGTATCGTGAAGGTAATGCATGAATATTTAGAACTAAAACCATTGTGATTGTAGAAAGTTTTAGGCTTCATAAGTGGGATCAAAGGTAGCGGACTCTATTTCAACATATGTGGCTGAATTGAAGAGATTATCTGAGCATTGTCAGATCAATGATGGGCTTAATAATGCACTGGGAGATCATTTATTTTATGGTATCTTACAAGAAAGCATTCAAAAATGTCTCCTAACTGAAGCACAACTCACATTGAAAAGAGCAGTTGAAATTGCTTTATCAATGGAAACCACAGTCAGAGACACAATTGAGATACAGTCAGGAAGGAAAGTGAGCGTGAACAAAATGGCAACATCTGAACAGAAATCGGCCTGGTCGATCAAATTGTGTTACTATTGTGTTAGGGGATCACGTATACCAAACCAATGAAGCTTTAATGGTGCAATTTGCAGAAAATGTCACAAAGTAGGATACATACAAATAGCATGTTGAGCAGACAAAAATAAATGGACTGCACAGGGTAGAGAGAAATATAAACAAATCAAGTTGCGGTTTCAAAAATGGCACTAATCTGCATGCTATTGATGAAATATCTGTTCATGATGAGAGTGGCACATGACCGAGTAGCCTTGAGATTTACAATGTGTAAACTAACAATAAACAAGCAATATGGCTTAGATCAGAAGTGAAGAATTAGTTTTCAGTCATTCTACAATATGAAAGGCACTTCAAAGTTATTGAACTGAAGCCTGCAGATATCCAACTAAGAACTTATACTTGAGAAAAGATAACTGCTGTGGGAATAACATCCATAACAGTGAAATACAAGAACCAACAAGCCCCATTGAGCCAATAATTGGTAAAAAAAAAAACGGGAGGGCCAGCATTGTGGGGTTGTATGTAGCTGAGACAACTACAACTTGATTGAAGATCCATCCATCATCTGCATGCCAGTTCCCCTGAAATAGACTGAATTGAAAGTGAATTAAGAAAGATACTGGATGATGCTACAACAGGGTTCATGGATGGCATTGGAAAACTCAAACATATCAAGGGTAAAATAGTGTTAAATGAGAATGCCACACCCAAGTTTTACAAAGCCTGTTTGGTTCCTCATACCATCCACTCTAAAGTAGCCAGTGAACTAGATCGCATGAGAATAAAGGAATTCTTTCCAAAGCTGAGTGGAGCCCATACGCAATGCCAGTGGTCCCAGTAGTCAAGAAGAATGGGTCTGTCAGGATCTGAGGTGATTTTAAGGTCACCATCAACCCAGTTCTGAAAGTAGATCAATACTCTCCATCCAGGCTAGAGGATATCTTTGTAAAACCTCCTGGACAAAAACACTTTGGAAAGTTGACTTAGTTGAGGGCTATCTACGGATGGAGATAGAATAGTCTGAAGTGTTTCTCACTATAAACACTTACAGAGGGCTGTATTGCTCTCGGAGGCTTATTTTAGGAATAGCATCTACTCCTGTACTCTGGCTGAAAGCTATAGACCAGGTACTGCTAGGTTTGCCAAGACACTCAGTGTCAGATGATTGTATTATTGTTATCAGTAAAGATAACAAGGAACATCTCCAAAATCTCAAGACTGCGTTAAAAAGATTAGAAGATTTTAGGTTCAGAGCACGACACACCAAGCATCACTTACAGTGGTCTCACCAGCATTGCAAAGAATTACATGAGTGTGCTGAGAAAACTCAAGCAGTGGTGGATACCCCAAGGCCAAAGGATATGTCACAGTTGCTCTCCTTTTCAGGATTTGTCAATTAGATTAACAAGTTTCTGTGCTCCTCCACTCATTAATACAGATTGGGAAGAAACGAGAACAGACAAAGCACTGTGAGGTGACTTTAAAAAAGTAAAGGAAATGGTGATGTCAGATATTATGTCCATTTTGATTCCACCGAAGGGTATTCTTTCTACTAACAGCAGCAGCACGAGTGCAGAGATAGGCTCTGTTTCTTGGAGGACACAATCTCAAGATCAAATTCAAGAGGAAAGCAATCATGTAAATGTTGATGGATTGCCCCGTCTGCCCTTGGAAAAGGAATTACCTGAATAATTTACAAAAGAGGACATTCCTCTTGATATATTCTCCCTAACACAAATCAAAAGTCTCCTTATTACAGCAGAGATGATGCAAAGGGAAACCCAAACTGTCTCAGGTCTACTTGGCAATTCAAGATGGCTGGAATATGAAGCAGATACTCTAGTTCCTCCATTTTTACCAGTGGCAGGATGAATTTACCCTTGAAGGAGGTTACTTTATGTGGCGATTGAAAGTTGTTGCACCATTCAAGCTGAGAGCCAAAATGTTGGAGGAGCTACATGCCAGTATTTGTGGTCAAAATGAAAAAACTGGCTCAAAACTTTGCCTGGCGGCTGGGATAGATCAGCAGCTCGCGATGCACTGATTGAGAAGCCAACAGGTTCAGAAGAATGGTATCCAGAGCTGTCAGAACCACTTCCTGCAGTCTCATGGACAACTCCTACAATCACCACAGAGGAGGCCCCAGAACCTGAGATTGTTTCACAGCCACAAGTCTCACCTGCCAAGCTGAGTAACCTCCCTGGTCAGGAAAAATATTATCCCACAAGAGTAAGAAATCCTCCACAGCAAATTAAATCTTTAGGCCTGAATGAGACAATTTAAAATTTACTATCCTCTGGATGTCAGTTTAGTAGTTTTTATGGAATTATAATAGTTATAAAATAACTACCTTTGACTGCTGGTAGGATCACTCTGCAACCAAGAGGGGAGTGCCTGCCGCTGTGCCCGGAGAATGTTACCCATAGTCCAAGTCTATATCTGCGTTGTGGATATAGATTTGGACTATGGACTATGGACTTTTTTTCCAGTCTTATGGGGTTTTTTTTGTATTCTGTGTTTTTCACCCTATCTTTCTAGTGTTTTTGTGTGCTGGGGAGGGGAATTTGAGGTTCGATGTGCCTGTTCCATTTTTGTTCAATTGATTTTTGTTCAGGGAGGGGGGATTTGGGATTTGATGATCATGCTGTCGTTTTTTTTCTCTTTCTTGGTTTTATGGCTTTCTGGAGAAGAATTTCAGAGTTGTATACTTGGATAAAAAGTGAACCTTTGAACCTTTGTATATGGGTATATGGATATACACGCGCGCACGCGCATATATTTATATATATGCTCACACACACATACATACACACATGCATACACACATACACACACACACACACACACACACACACACACACACACACACACACATATATATAGATGTCTGTGTGTGTGTGTGTGTGTGTGTGTGTGTGTGTGTGTGTGTGTGAGGACCGATGAAGTGTCTTGGCCCGAAATATCAACAGTTTACTCAGAGACTGCAGACACTGTGTTCTGAGGAAATCAAATAAAGGTCAGGCAACACAAATCCAGAAACTCAGAACCTGCAGTGTGGCAGGGACAGGGAATGTGGTAACTCCAGAGTGGAATATAATGGGAGTGAATAATATAAACGATTAATAAAGGTAACTCTGAAAGTATTCTTCAAGGGTCATAGATTCAGTGATTGTTCATGTGTTAGACATATCTCTCTTTCCCTGCAGGTCAGCCAGTGAAGCAGGTGCTGCACCATGATAGCACAATGATAGCAAGTGCTTAATGTGTTTATTATAGAAGATGCACCACAAGGTCAAGACCAGAACTATAAAGCAAAGTAAACTAATATGTTCTTCAGAGAATCAGTCCAGGGAGAGGTAGGTCAGAGAAAAAAACATTTTGAGTCATATTGTTTGTACTTCATGAACAGCCCAAGTTAATGGCAACACATAGGGTGACTTGACATCTCAGGCAATGGAACTATTTACATATCTCGATGACTATCAGCTCAGAGAATGAGACTGCATCTGTTTGAACAGTAAGAGAGGATAATTAAGAACAAGAGCCAAATACTACAAGGGTCCCCAGACAAATTAAGAAGCAAACGGCAGAGTAGGAATTTCGTAGAGAGGTGGAACTGCAGCACATTGATGGAGGGGTTGAGACTATCATTTCTGGAGAACTACTCAGTGTCTACAAGATGCTCACGTAGATAATTGCAGAATGGACTGAATCAAATGCAGATTGCATTGGGAGCTTCAAGAGGCACTCAGGCAGTGCATTCAAGATGCTAATTACCTTCTGTGTGAAAAAAATGTTCTTTCCAGATCTCCTCTAAACCTTCCCTCGGTTGACCTAAACCAGTGTCCTCTGGTATTCAGCAATGCAGTTGCAGTGCTGTTCCTCGTTATAAGCCGACAACAATTTTGTATACTTTGATTAGATATACCTCAGACTTCTCTACAGCAAGGTCCATCCAGTCTTTCCTCATAACTCATATGCACTGTGATGAAGTGCTTTGAGATGTTGGTCGTGGCCAGAATTAAATCCTGCCTGAACAGGAGCATGGACCTGCTTCAGTTTACATACCCTCACAACAGTGGACATTGGCTCTCCATTGGGTTTTGGACCACCAGGAAATCAGCAATGCCTACATATCTATTACAGCTCAGCTTTCATTACCATCATCTCTGCAGCAGTAATCAACAAGTTTTGAAACCTGGGTCTCTCTATCTCCCTCTGCAACTGGATCCTTGACTTCACCAGGAGACCACAGTCAGTACGGATTGGTAAAAAACATCTCCTCCTCACTGACAATCAATGCAGATGCATCTCAAGGATGCATGGTTCGCCTGCATCTCTTCTCTCTCTACAGTCATGATTGTGTGGCTAGACACAGCTCAAGTGGCATCTGCAGATTCACCAATGAAACAACTGTTGTTGGCAGAATCTCTGGCAATGAAGAGGAATATAGGACTGAGATAGAGCAGCTGGTTGAGAGGTGTCACAATAAGAACCTGCTGCAAATAATCATGAACGTGGGTAGTTGACTGCTTCTACTTCCAAAAAATAAAGCCATGTAAACTACAGAGGGTAATCTGTCAAAGGGCATTTGATAGATTATTGTGCTAGACACTGCTAGTTAAGATTTATTACCTTCAAGAAAGGATATTCAGCTAATTGTTCAACCTCAAATTGCAAATGAGTACAGTCTGTGGCACATGGCAGACATTAGCCACTAATCACCTGTCGTGGCTCAGAATTTCAGGGGAACAATGACCTTTATTTCTACAAGCAGAAAAGTCAAACCATGGGTGCATGGGTAGAGATCTGCCTCAGACTTCTAAAACCATCTATTTGGAACATTGTGGTTTCCCTATGCATAGCTGCTTGGATAAGGGAAAGTAGAAAGGTGGCTGCTAGAAATGTCCTACTCCTTTGGACATCTACCTGAAGGTGACTTTCCCATCAGTCCTTCTCCTCCTGCTTTAGTCATGCTGGAAGCCCAGAGGGATCACGTCAAATTCTCCCGCTGTCCTTTAAAACAGAATGGAAAGCTTCAATTTAATCATGAGAAAAACATCCATTAGCATCCCAAAGCATGCAACACCTATTTGTCTCAACATGCTTTCCTCCCAATTAGCCTTCAAGACATTAATAGTCCCTTTAAATAAGAGAGCTGCAGTGCTTCTCATTTATTTATTTTACTTAGAGATAGCAGGCAGAACAGGCCCTTCTGGCCCAATGTGCTGCACCGCCCAGCAATCCGCCTAACCTGATAACGGGACAATTTACAATGACCAACTAACCTACTAACCGGTACGTCTTTGGAATATGGGAGGGAACAGGAGCACCTGGAAGAAACCTGCATGTTCACTGGGAGGACATACAGACAGCATTGGAATTGAATTCCAATGCCCGGAGCTGTAATAGCATCACACTAGCTACTACACTTCTGCGGCACCCCTTGGTGTTTATCATACATCATTTTCTGTGCACGGTCCACACTGTATGTATGGATCCAGTTGACATTTCTCTTGCTGGCCCTGCCATCTATGAGTACGCATGACTAGATCTTGCAGTGATGAAATATTGCAATATGCATGGAGCATGCTATAATATCCAGATCTAGCTTCTTTTCCTCTTACCCACGTAGTCAAATATCTGTAATTTATGAACAAAACATTGGAAAACAAATATTCAGAACAATGCAAGTTTTAACTGCATAATTACTTCCAAAAACTTTCAGCGAGTTAGAGCACTTATAACCTTCCTTTGATCAAACACCGGCATCCAAAATCTGCAGAATATTCACTTGGTGCTTCATATTATATACCTGTTACACAGTATGTGAATGGTAAATGCATCAATGATTATTTCTCTGTAACCTTCTGGACAACTCAGCAGCTTGATTGTGTGCCAGGCTTCAAAATATGTGCAGCATTTCACTTCAAAGGGGCAATGAGACCAATTGTTCTTTCATCTTTTACAATTAACAGTCATTAATATAATTATTGTTGCTCCTTATTTTAAGTTAGACTTAAAAGTTAAATGTTATTTGTTTTTGAAACAAATGTTTAATAAAATTATATATTAAATTTCACATGCTAAAATATAATAATCCCTTATCGGCATTCAGGTGTGTACTGAAATGATGCCCAGTGTTACAAATAGCTTTACTCTCAGGTACAGTCAATGCAACATATGGCTTTTTTTATAGAAAGGGACATGGTATTGATAATTAAATAAATGGTTTGTAATGAACCTGTCACTATACTAATAATGCCATGAATCATTCTCAGTAATGGGTTTCAGGAAAACTGACTGGTAATGACTGTCATTTTGAAGTTGTTTTCTGCCTCTGAAATACCACAAGAACCAAAATATTCAATGGATATAATCATTTAATCAGATTCTGTAGGCAACAAAAATGTTTGGACTTTAGATACAAAATTTTCTTTCAGAGTATATTACATAAGGAATATGACTGTGATCCGACAGTGTTTGGAAATGGAAGATTTGTGAAATCCCACCTATTTTCTGGCATATGCTACACTTGGCTGAGATTTGAAAACCTGGTTAAACCTCATCTGGCTGCTCTCAGCAGAAGCAGAATTTATGGTAATGTAGCTGACATGGGAAGTTGGAAAATAACAAGAATGAAACTGTTTGGAAAAAAACCAAATGACTAGCCCGTGCTCTTCACAGAACTGAAAAGGGCATACTGTCTTTTTCAATTGAAACATTTACAAAGGTCCATTTAATACAATTGTTTTTAAAGTGTTAGCAAAACCACAATTCCATAGAGACAACATAACAAAGAAATATTCACACAATTATAAAACACTGGTCATAATAACTTTCCAGTGCTTTCAGGGGCTTTAAATAGATATTAAACTGGTATATTTCTGCAGTGATCTAATGATCTTAAAGTTGGCTCATTGTCTGGAGAAAAAATAGAAATACATGATCCAAAAATATACAGCAACCTGCCTGGAAGTGGTGGCTCTGTGACATGGTTACAAATGTGATTTACTTGGCTGTGGTCCGGTAGTCACAAGAGTAGGCCATTCATGGAAACAGAAAATTGGAGCAAGAGTAAGGCATTCATCCCTTTAAGCCTTCACTGCCATGCTAATAATAATGGCTCATCCACTAAAGTCATATTCCTGCTCTCCCCATTCCCCTCAGTGACATTTTCATCTTGAAATGTATCTACCTCTTTCTTAAAAAAAAATTAATGGTTTGACTTCCATAGCTTTCTGTAATGGTGAAGTTTGAAATGGCGCTGCCTTCTGAGTGAATAAAACTTCCAACTCAAATCTTTTGCCTTGTAACTCAAGAATGTGACTTCCTGTTCTGTTACTGCCAGTCAAGGGAATCATTCTGCACACACTCAGTTGGCAAAAAACACTAGAATTTTGTAAGTTTCAGTTACGTCCCCTTTAGTTCTTCTAAACTCTAGTAAGCACAAATTTAATCATCTCGTCTTTCCTCATACATCCCAGAAAGTCTGGTGACTCTCTGACTGGGCCTTCAAGTTAGGCCTCCTCTGTTCACCTTCCAGCTCAAAGATGATCATGCCCTGCAAGTTGCAAGCAGGTAATGGAGAAGCAGGGACTTCCAAACAACTGAGGCCAACAGTGAGGAAGAAATGAAAGGATGTTGGAGGAGAAGAATGGATTAAAATCAATACAAAAGCAGAGAGAATAATAAATGAAACAAGAAACAATGAGGAAAATGGGAAATTAAAATAAAAAATCAATGGATGTTTAAAGATGTGCGTAAACAAATTCTTATGTGTAAGGATATGACTCAATTGAAACTACTCCCCTTCTGTATGGAAAAGGTTGATTTGAATTGCTGAATTGTAAAGTTCTTCATTAAAAGAAGTAAGTGTGGTTTAGCACCAGCCCCAACCTTCTAATAATAGCTGAAATAATAACGAACCCCTAAATGCAGCAACCTCTGAAAACCTAATGAAAGACAACTGGGAACTATTGTTTGTGCAAAACGAGCAGGGAACAGACTAATTAGCAGACTAATTGTCCGGTGACTTTTACTAACTTATTATTCATGACATGACCAGCTGGTGGCACAATGGCATCAGCGCCGGACTCCGGAGCAAAGGTTCCCGAGTTCGAATCCAAGTTGGGCCACCCCCCCCCCGAGCATGCTTTCCATCCATGCCGGTTTGAGCATTGAGCTAGCCACTTGGCCCCATTATAAAAAAAAAGGGTCAAGTCAGGAATGTTCATATCGTGACCAAGTTGATCCGAAAGGAGACCAATCCTGACACTACACGCCAGACAAGAAGACAAGAATGACTGACTGTCTGATGCGACACGCTAAAAAAATCATGACACATGAGTCCTTTTGACCATATGCTGCTGGATAATCTTTGTAGTCTACATGGACTTTGTAAAACCCTGGACAAGATCCCTCATGGAAGGCTACACCAGAAGGTTAGATCGCATGGTATCCAAGGCAAGTTAGGAAATTAGATACCAAATCTCAATAAAAGGAACAAGAGGGTGATGAATAGATATTTGCATTTGCAACTGGAAGGTTGTGGCCCAGTTGTGTACCACAAAGATTGATGTGATGCACTTGATTTTTATCATACACAAACAATTTCAGTGACAGTGCAGGAGGTAAGTTTGCAGATACAAACATTTGTTACTGGTGATAGGAGGTTTAGATTTTAGAATAATATTGATTGGTTGGGCTTAGGTTATAAAATGATCAGTTGACTGATTGGGCAGAGGGATGGCAAGTAGAATTAATCCCAATAAGTGCAAGGTAATACATTTGGGAGTTTAAATAAGAGTAGAACATACAGGGTGAATGGAAGGGCACTAGAGGGTATTGAGGAACAAATGGACTTTAGTGTGCAAGTCAAAGAGTCCCTGAATTTGGCAGCACATGTAGATAAGTGGGTGAAGATGGCATCTAGATATTAGCCTTCATTAACTGAGACATGGAACATCTATATAAAACATGACTTATTCCAGAGCTGGAGTACTCCGTACAGTTCTAGAGATTCAAAAAGTATGTTGCTTGGGATGGAGTATATCAAATATTAGAAGAGACTTCTTCAGCAGTGTTTAATATGCTTAGCACACTGCTCTACTCTCTACACTTATGACTGTGTGGCTAGGTACAGTTCAAACGTCAGCTATATAAATGCCAATAGCACAATTGTTGCTGACAGATTCTCAGATGGTAACGAGGAGGCGCACAGGAGTGATAGATCAGCTGATTGAGTGGTGTCACAACAACAACTTGGCAATCAGTGTCAATGCAAACAAGAAACTAATTGTGGACTTTGGGAAGGGGAAGTCGAGAGAACACAAACCAGTCCTCATTGAGGGGTAAGCAGTGGAAAGGGTGAGCAGCTCCTGGGTATCAGCATCCCAGGGGATCTACTCTAGGCCTAATATATAGCATGCCAGTAGCAAATTTCTACAAATGGACCATGGAGAGGATCTGACTGGTTGCATCAATATTTGGTATGGGGGCCCCAAAGCACAGGATCAGAAAAAGCTGCAGAGGGTTAAAAAACTTAGTCTGCTCCATCATGGACACTAACCTCCCCAGCATCGAGAATATCTTCAAAAGGTGATGCCTCAAAAAGGCAGTATCCATCATTAAGGACCCTCATCACACAGGACCTGTCCACTTCTCATTATTACAGGATACAGTAGCCTGAAGACACATTCAGCATTTTAGGAAAAGCTTCTTCCTCTCTGCCGGATTTCTGAACAGTCCACGAACACTACCACAATATTTTGCTCTCTTTTTGCACTATTTATGTTTTAAATTCCTTATTATAACCTATGCAGTAGAATTTTTTATGTATTACACCATACTGCAGCAACACAACAACAGATGTCATGAAATATATCTGTGATAATCAATCTGATTTCAATTTGCTTTCTTTGAAATGGAGGCGGTCACACCTGGGCCTGATATTGACAGGTACACATAGGGTAAATGGAAATAAACTTCCCCATAACAGAGTTGTCTAAAAGCAGCAGTACAGGTTTAGAGTAAAAGGTTGCATGTTTAGAGGGGATCTGAGCAGAATTCTTTCAGATAAAGGATGGCTGTGATGTGAAGTGAACTGCTGAGAGTGTTGTGAAGGCAAACTCTCTCGTAATACTTAAAAAGTATCCGGGCAAGTATTTGCATCACAGCGTAGGAAACAACCAACCAACTGCAGGTAAATGGGAATAGTATGGATGGATATTTGTTAGTAGGCCAAAGCATCTGTTTCGGTGCTGTAATATTTTAATAACGTAATGCATCATTGAACTCATATATAAATGGTCATGTAAGTTCTGAGTCAGCTGCCAAGTTGGAGATCTAGAAGAAAGAGCATGATAGCAATGACGCCCTGAAGAAGTGTCTCAGCCCAAAATATCAACCGTTTATTCATTTTCGTTGATGCTGCCTGACCTGCTGAGTTGCTGCAGCATTTGTGTGCGTTGCAATGGATAATGTTGCTGCTAGAAAGTAGGGAAGAATATAGAATTATGAAAAGCAAGCTGCAAAGCATGCTGTACTGACAGAGAGAAATGTTAGCATGAATGTACCAATGGAAATTAGAGAAAATGCTGCATAAGCAGTAAACCTGTCAGCCTCTGTAAAAACAAAAGTTACTTTTGTGTTTCAAATGCTTATTAAAAATTAGTTAACTGTTGTTTTTTCCACCTCTTAATTTCTTTATAACTTTCCAAGCCTTGTAGCTTCCGGTTTAAAACATACCCAGCAGGATACGCAACAAAGCTCGCACGCAAGTAAAGCAAATAACAATTCCATGATGTTGGAAACAACCAATAGAAAATGAATAAATTCAAAGGCAGTGGGAAGAACAGCAAATGAGATCCTCTTCCTGACATCCTGTAGGAGTTCGTTACCCTGAATGCTGGGCCCCATTCCCTCTATCCATTCCTAAGGTTTACAATTGCTTGTCATTCAAATTCAAGCCAAGTGATTTCCCAATTCACAGCAACAGCAGTGTGAGCAAAGCTGATTAGGATTGTCAATTTTTCCACAGTATGATTCTTGAAGGATCCAGACATCAAAAAGTTAGTCAAATTGCTCTAATATCCCTGAAATGGTATCAGTGAAATATTATCTGCTAACTGTTTCATTGTTGTTTGATGGAACATGCACGAATTGATTGCCATATATCCTGCATTGATTATGGGTGTAATTTTACTCCGCACACAAAGACAAAATCTGAATCCAGTTATTTCTATTACTGACAGAGGCAGGATGAAGCAACCAGTTCACTATAATGAGGACAAAGAATCTGCTGAAAAATTCAATGCATTTTATATTTTAAGGCACGTTGGTCAGATTTCCTAGGCCTTCATAGAAGTGAAAACTTGCATCCATTGGGGAAATAATGTGTTAACACCAATGCTTGTGGGCTGGGCAAGCAAACACTTTTTGTCCAATCCCAACACATACATCAAAATTCCAACAAAATATTTACAATTACAGAGATTTAAACAAATTAAATTTGTGTGGGGGAAATAGTAATGACAAGTCAATATGAATAATAGTCAAGATATGCATTCTTTTGCAAATAACTTGACAGAATCATAGCAAGTTCATATGTCCATTAGTAGAAATAAGGATTTAACCGGATTGCTCACTGGAAGTATCAATTTAATGCAAATCTCTCATCAACATTTCTAAACAAATAATGTACAATGGTACTAGAAAGTTTGTGAATCCTTTAGTATTTTGACTATTTCTGCATAAAAAAGACCTAAAATGTGATTAGATTTCCACACGTCGTAAAACTAGATAGAGAACCCAATTAAATAATTAACCAAAAAAATTTTCATTTCATCTTTTTAATTTTATTTATTGAGAAAAATTATCCAACTTTATATGTATTTGTTGGGAAAAGTACATGATCCTCTGCTTTCAGTAACAAGTGTGACCCCTTATACAACAATAACTTAAACTAAACGTTTCCGGTAACTGTTGATCAGTCCTGCACATCGGCTTGGGGGAATTTTAGACTATTCCTCCTTACAAATCTGCTTCAGCTCTGGGATGTTGGTTGGTTTCCTGGCATGAACTGCTTGCTTCCGGTCCTTCCACGACATTTGTATAGGATTAAGGTCAGAACTTTGACTATGCCATTCCAAAATGTGAAATTTCTTCTGCTTTAACCATTTTTTGGTAGACTGACTTATGTGTTTAGGGTTGTTGTCTTGCCTCATGACCCAACTTCTCTTGAGCTTCAGTTCACAGATGGATACTCAGATATTTTCCTGTAGAATTTGCCGGCACAATTCAAAACCATGACACTGCCACCACCATGTTTCACAGATGAGATGAGATTTGTTATGCTTAAATGCAGTGTTTGCTTTTCACCAAACATAACACTTCTCATTTAAGCCAAGAAGTTTTATTTTGGACTCATCTGTCCACAGAACATTCTTCCAAAATCCTTCTAACTTATCCACGCAGTCCTTAGCAAACTTTAAACAGGCAACTTTGATTTTCTTCGAGAGTAGTGGCTTTTTCCTTGCAATCCTGCCACGCATGCCATTGTTGTTGAGTGTTTGCCTAATGGCATACTCATAAACACTGATATTAGCCAATGCAGGAGAGGCCTATACCTCCTTAGATGTTACCTGGGTTTCTTTGTGACCTCCTGGAATATTAAATACCTCGCTCTTGGAGTGATCTTTGTTGGAAAACCACTACTGCAGAGCAAGAACAGTATTGAATTTCCTCCGTTTGTACCCCAAACTGTGGACTGTGGATTGGCAGAGCCCAAACTCATTAGAAATGGGTTTGTATCCTTTTTCAGCCTGGTGGAAGCACATGACTCTAATTAACCCTTTAAATGAACGCATAATCCTAGAGATTCACATACTTTTTCCAACAAATACATGCAATATTGGATCATTTTTCTCAATAAATAAATGAACAGGTATAATGTTTTTTATGTTATTTATTTAATTGGGTTCCCTTTATCTACTCTTAGGACTTACCTGAGGACCTGATCACATTTTAGATCATATTTATGCCGAAATAGAGAAAATTCTGAAGGTTTCACAAACTTTCTAGCACCACTGTAATGTAAAGTGTCTTTATTTCACTGATTAAAAATCTAACCAAGTCTCTTTAACCATGAATAACAAACTACAAGGCTGCATCTAAAAAGTTTTGTGTAATTCAAACTCACAACCTTCAAAAAGGACATCGATGCACCATAAAAAATCTGTTGAAGATCTGCATCAATGATTCCCACGCATCAAGTGTTAATCTATTTTTGGAAATAGTTCAAAATGACAAACAATGAATATATAATACAACTTCTTTACTAAATACTGAAACAGGATCAGAATCAAGATTAATATCACTGGCATATTTCGTGAGATGTTTTGTTTTACAGCAGCAGTATATTACAATGCATAATAATAAAAACTATATATTACAATAAGGAGAGTATATATAATTAAATAAGTAGTTTTATGGGTTCATTGTCTATTCAGAATTCTGATGGTGGGGGAAGAAGAAGATGTTCCTGAAATGTTGAGTGTGTGTCTTCAGGCTCCTGTACCTCCTCCTTGATGGTAGTAATGAGAAGAGGGTATGTTCTAGAGGATGGGGGTCCTTAAAGATGGATGCCGCTTTTTGAGGTTTTGCCTTTGGAAGGCATCTTTGATGTTGGGAAGCTAGTGACCATGATGAAGCTGGTTGAGTGTACAACTTCCTGCAGTTCTTTTACAATCCTATGCAGTGACCCCTGCATACCAGATAGTGACGCAACCAGTTAGGATAGTCTCCATATGGTACATCTGCAGAAATTTGCGCATGTTTTTGGTGACGTACCAGCTATCCTCAAACTCCTAATGAAATATAGCTGCTGTTGTTCCTTCTTGTAATCGCAACAATACGTTGGGTGGAGGATAGATCCTCAGAGATGTTGACGCTCAGGAACTTGAAACTGCTCACCCTTTCCACTGCTGATCCCTCCATCAAGACATGTGTGTGTTTCCTCCACTTCCCTTTCCTGAAGTCCACAATCAATTCCTTAGTCTTACTGACATCGAGTGCAAGTTTGTTGCCATGACACCACTAAACCAGCTGATTTATCTCACTTCTATATGCCTCCTCATCACCATCTGAAATCCCACCAACAGTGGTTGGGTCATCAGCAAATTTTTAGATGCCTTTTTGAGCCGTGCCTATCCACACAATCATGGGTGTAGACAGAGTAGAGCAGCAGACTAAGCATGCATGATTGAGGTGCGCCAGTGTTGATTGTCAGGGAGAAAGAGATATTATTTCTAATCTGCACAGACTGTGGTCTCCCAGTGAGGAAGTCAAGGATCCATTTGTAGAGGGAGGTACAGAGGCCGAGGTTTTGGATCTTGTTAATTAGAATGAAGCACATTATTGTGTTTAATGCTGAGGTGTTATCAATAAACAGCAGCCTGACCTGAGAATTACTGTTGTCCAGCTGTTCCAAGACAGAGTAGAGAACCAATGAGATTGGACCTGTTGTACATGTATTGTGGCGATAGTCAAATTGCAGCGGGTCCAAGTCCTTGCTAAGGTAGGAGTTGATTCTGGCCATGACCAACCTCCCAAAACACTTCATCACAGTAGCTGAGTGCCACTGGGTGATAGTCTTTGAGGCAGCTCACCCTGTACTTCTTGGGCACTGGTATGATTGTCACCCTTTTGAAGCAGTTGGGAACTTCTGACTGCTGAAGTGAGAGACTGAAGATGTCCTTGAACACTCTTGTTAGTTGGTTGGGACAGCTTCACAAGGTCACCAGATGTTGCAGGGCTTCACATAGGTGGAGTTTTATTCTCCATTTTTCCCAAAGTGTGCATAAAGCACACTGAGCTCATCTGGAAGTGGGGCATCACAGCCATTCATGATTACAAGTTTCACTGTAAAGCAAGTGATGTCCAAAGCTGACATGTGTTCAATTATAAAAGGCAGTAAGAGGAATATTTAATAGACAATGATCAGAAGTTAAATAACATAGGTTTACTATTAATCCACCAATAGGCTAGGGATTAAATTAAATTTATATTTTTCTGGTGGAATTGCAATTTCTGTAGATTTTCAACAAAACTATATATAATGTCCATTAGAATATTTAAAAAGAGGCATTAAAGAAAGAATAATACACACAAAATGCTGGAAGAACTAGGCAAGTCAGGCAGCATCTATGGAAATGAGTCAACCATCAATGTTTCAAGCAAGACCCTTCATCAGGACTGGAATTTCCTGCAATTGTGTAAGTCAGGGAGTTTTGTTAATAGTTTTACAGCAGAAGTTGTATTTATAGTCACTTAGGATATGTCAGTAGGGCAATGGCAATGATTGTTCATTCAATTTTATCCATGTGATTGAATGATCATATACATTACCATCAGTCCCAGCTCAATGTTCCTGATTAGCTGGGACCTTCCATTTAGCTAAAGTACAGTTCACAATAAAAGAACAGTGAGCACTTATCAAGACTATTGAAAATCACTTCCATCAGCTTCTCTCCATGTCCAAAATGTCATCATTTCTGGATTCATACACTGATCTATACTTGTCCCCTGGATCACATATCATCTTCCTCCTGCTCCTCCCCAATGTCATCCGGAATGTTGATATCTGAGAAAATGGCACGCTAAAATTATTTTGCATTTTGTGCTAACACGTAACCAGAATAACCAAAATGAGAAAATGAATATCACAAAATTGGGGCTTTCTCATTTTAAGAAATGTTTTATTCTCGGTGTTTCTCTTGGTGACTGCTATTAGTTGACTTGTATGTTAACTAGTTTGAGATGATCGCAGAAATTACGTCTGCTGCTTGATGTACACACTAACCAAGAGGAAGCTCTACAAAATGTAAATCGACCATTGAAAGGAAAGTAAAACCAGCATGCAGTGCTAAATCAGTGGAAATTCCCATTGGCAAAATATTGGGAAGACTGAATTTATCGTTTACTGACCCATGGACTTTTCCAAAGCCATCCCTGGCCATCATCTGAAATTGAATCTGAATATTTGCAATTTCAGTGTCACATTCCATCCTGAAATAGGCAATAGACCATACGTCTGTGCATCATCATCATCTGATTCCAGCCCTCTGACATTTCATAAGACCATAAAACACTGGAGCAGTATTAGATTATTTGGCCCATCGAGTCTGCTCTGGCACTTCATCATAGCTGATCCATTTTTCCTGTCAGTCCTAATCTCTTGCCTTCCCCCCACCCCCCATGTCCCTTCATGTCCTGAACAATCAAGAATCTATCAACCTCTGTCTTAAATATACATAAAGACTTGGCCTCCACAGCTGCCTGTGGCAATAAATTCCACAGATTCATGACTATCTGGCTAAAGAAATTCCTCCTCATCTCCTTTCTAAAAAGGTGCTCCTCTATTCAGAGGCTATGTCTTCTGGTCTTAGACACACCCACCATAGGAAACATTCTCTCCATATTCACTCTGTCAAAGCCTTTCACCATTCGATAGTTTTTAATTAGGACACCCCTCATTCTTCTAAATTCCAGTGAAAACAGACCCAGAGCCAACAAACACTCTTCATATAACCATATAACCATATAACCATATAACTATATAACAATTACAGCACAGAAACAGGCCATCTCGTCCCTTCTAGTCCGTGCCGAACTCTTACTCTCATCTAGTCCCACTGAC
Source organism: Mobula hypostoma (assembly GCF_963921235.1). Classification (NCBI taxonomy): domain Eukaryota; kingdom Metazoa; phylum Chordata; class Chondrichthyes; order Myliobatiformes; family Myliobatidae; genus Mobula; species Mobula hypostoma. The sequence goes on from NC_086099.1 coordinate 143,172,754, forward strand.
CTGCATTCAGCCCATAACCCTCCATTCCTTTCCTGTCCATATAGCTGTCCAGTTTAACTTTAAACAACAACATCGAACCTGCCTCAACCACCTCTGCTGGAAGCTCGTTCCACACAGCCACCACTCTCTGAGTAAAAAAGTTCCCCTTCGTGTTACCCCTAAACTTTTGCCCTTTAACTCCCAGCTCATGTCCTCTTGTTTGAATCTCCCCCACTCTCAATGGAAAAAGCCTATCCACATCAACTCTATCTAACCCTCTCATAATCTTAAATACCTCTATCAAGTCCCCCCTCAACCTTCTATATTCTAATGACTAAAGACCCAACTTGTTCAACCTTTCTCTGTAACTTAGGTGATGAAACCCAGGTAACATTCTAGTAAACCTTCTCTGTACTCTCCCTATTTTGTTGACATCTTTCCAATAACTTGATGACCAAAACTGGAAACAATACTCCAAATCTGGCCTTACCAATGCCTTGTACAATTTCAACATTACATCCCAACTCCTATACTCAATGCTCTGATTTATAAAGACCAGCACACCAAAAGCTTTCTTCACCACCCTATCCACATGAGATTCCACCTTCAGGGAACTATGCACCATTATTCCTAGATCCCTCTGTTCTACTGCATTCTTCAAAGCCCTACCATTTTCCTATTTTGATAAGTCCTACCAAAGTGTAGCACCTCACGTTTATCAGCATTAAACTCCATCTGCCATCTTTCAGTCCACTCTTCTATCTGGCCTAACTCGCTCTGCAAGCTTTGAAAACCTACTTCATTATCCACAACTCCACCTCTCTTAGTATCATCTGCATACTTACTCATCCAATTTACCACCCCATCATCCAGATCATTAATGTATATGACAAATAACATTGGACCCAGTACAGATCCCTGAGGCACACCACTAGTCACCGGCCTCCAATCTGACAAACAGTTTTCCACCACCACTCTCTGGCGTCTCCCATCCAGCCACTGCTGAATTCATTTTACTACTTCAATATTAATACCTAATGACTGAACCTTCTTAACCAACCTTCCATGTGGGACTTTGTCAAAGGCCTTACTGAAGTCCATATAGACAACATCCACCACTTTACCCTCGTCAACATTCCTAATAACCTCATCAAAAAATTCAATAAGATTTGTCAAACATGACCTTCCAAGCAAAAATCCATGTTGACTGTTCCTAACCAGACCCTGTCTGTCCAGATAATTATATATACCATTTCTAAGAATACTTTCCATCAATTTACCCACCACTGACATCAAACTCACAGGCTGATAATTGCAAACAACAGGAATTCTGCAGATGCTGGAAATTCAAGCAACACACATCAAAGTTGCTGGTGAACGCAGCAGGCCAAGCAGCATCTATAGGAAGAGCTGCAGTCGACGTTTCAGCCCGAGACCCTTCGTCAGGACTAACTGAAGGAAGAGTGAGTAAGGGATTTGAAAGCTGGAGGGGGAGGGGGAAATGCAAAATGATAGGAGAAGACAGGAGGGGGAAGGATAGAGCCGAGAGCTGGACAAGTGATAGGCAAAAGGGGATACGAGGGGATCATGGGACAGGAGGTCCGGGAAGAAAGACAAGGGGGGGGGGGTGACCCAGAGGATGGGCAAGAGGTATATTCAGAGGGACAGAGGGAGAAAAAGGAGAGTGAGAGAAAGAATGTGTGCATGAAAATGAGTAACAGATGGGGTACGAGGGGGAGGTGGGGCCTTAGCGGAAGTTAGAGAAGTCGATGTTCATGCCATCAGGTTGGAGGCTACCCAGACGGAATATAAGGTGTTGTTCCTCCAACCTGAGTGTGGCTTCATCTTTACAGTAGAGGAGGCCATGGATAGACATGTCAGAATGGGAATGGGATGTGGAATTAAAATGTGGCCACTGGGAGATCCTGCTTTCTCTGGCTGATAATTGCTAGGTTTACTCTTAGAACCCTTTCTAAACAATGGAACAACATGAGCAATACGCCAATCCTCTGGCACCATCCCGTTTCTAATGACATTTGAAATATTTCCGTCAGAGCCCCTGCTATTTCCACTCTAAATTCCCTCAATATTCTAAGGAATATCCTGTCAGGACGTGGAGACTTATCCACTTTTATATTCCTTAAAAGCTCCAGTACTACTTCTTCTTTAATCATTATAATTTCCATAACTTCCCTACCCGTTTCCCTTATCTTACACAATTCAATATCCTTCTCTTTAGTGAATACCAAAGAAAAGAAATTGTTAAGTATCTCCCCCATCTCTTTCGGCTTCACACATAGCTGTCCACTCTGATTCTCTAAGGGACCAATTTTATCCCTCACTATCCTTTTGCTATTTATATAACGGTAGAAACCCTTGGGATTTATTTTCACCTTACTTGCCAAAGCAACCTCATATCTTCTTTTAGCTTTTCTAATTTCTTTCTTAAGATTCTTTTTACATTCATTATATTCCTCGAGCACCTCATCTACTCCATGCTGTCTATATTTATTGTAGATCTCTCTTTTTTTCCGAACCAAGTTTCCAATATCCCTTGAAAACCATGGCTCTCTCAAACTTTTAACCTTTCCTTTCAACCTAACAGGAACATAATGATTCTGTACTCTCAAAATTTCACCTTCAAATGACCTCCATTTCTCTATTACATCCATAAAACAAATTATCCCAATCCACTCCTTCTAAATCTTTTCACATCTCCTCAAAGTTAGCCTTTCTCCAATCAAAAATCTCAACCCTGGGTCCAGATCTATCCTTCTCCATAATTATATTGAAACTAATAGCTTTGTGATCACTGGACCCGAAGTGCTCCCCAACACAAACCTCCGTCACCTGACCTATCTCATTCCCTAACAGGAGATCCAACACTGCCCCTTCTCTTGTTGGTACCTCTATGTATTGCTGCAAAAAACTATCTTGCACACATTTTACAAACTGCAATCCATCCAGCCCTTTTACAGTATGAGCTTCCCAGTCTTTGTGTGGAAAATTAAAATCTCCCACAATCACAACCTTGTGCCTACTACTAGTATCTGCTATCTCCTTACAAATTTGCTCCTCCAATTCTCGCTCCCCATTTGGTGGTCTGTAATACACGCCTATAAGAGTTACTGCACCTTTCCCATTCCTCAATTCCACCCAAATAGCCTCCCTAGACAAGCCCTCTAATCTATCCTGCCAGAGCACCGCTGTAATATTTTCTCTGACAAGCAATGCAACCCCTCCCCCTCTTGTCCCTCCAATTTTATCACACCTGAAGCAATTAAATCCAGGAATATTTAGTTGCCAATCACACCCCTCCTATAACCATGTTTCACTACTAGCTACCACATCATACTTCCAGGTATCAATCCATGCTTTAAGCTCATCCACCTTTCATACAATGCTCCTGGCATTAAAATAAATGCATTTAAGAAATCTTCCATCTCTTTTACTCTCTGTTTATCACTAACGGTGCAAACAACTTTACTATTTTCTTTTTCTTCCTTCTTCCCTACATCTGTTCCTACGCTTTGGTTCCCCTCCCCCCTCGTATCTAGTTTAAATCCACCGGAGCCTCTCTAGCAAACCTACCCGCAAGAATATTTGTCCCCCTTCAGTTCAGATGTAGACCGTCCCACCGGAACAGGTCCCACCTTCCCTGGAAAACTGCCAATTATCTATAAATCTGAAGCCCTCCCGCCTGCACCATGCCTTCAGCCACGTGTTGATCTGCACTATCTTACTATTTCTAAACCCGCCTGCACGTGGCACTGGTAGCAATCCTGAGATTGCTATCCTGGAGGTCCTGTCCTTTAACTTGGTGCCTAACTCCCTAATCTCACCTTTCAGGACCTCCTCACTCTTCCTACCCAGGTCATTGGTCCCTACATGGACCACAATCCGGCTGCTTACCCTCCCTCTTGAGAATACCAAGGACTCGATCCGAGATACCATGGACCTTGGCACCAGGGAGGCAACAGATCATCCGGGATTCTTGATCTTATCGGTCCCCCTAACTATTAAATCCCCTATCACTACTGCTCTCCTCTTTTCCTTCCTTTCCTTCTGAGTTGAGGGTCCCATCTCGGTGCCAGAGACACAACCACTGCAACTTTCCCTGTTAGGTCGTCCCTGTTATGTCATCCCCATCAACAGTATCCAAAACTATGTACTTATTATTGGTGGGAACGGCCACAGGGGTGCTATGCTCATTCTGTCTATTCCCCTTCCCTCTCCTGACAGTGACCCAGCTATCTGTCTCCTAACCCTTAGGGGTGACTATCTCCCTGTAACTCCTCTCTATTTCTGCCTCTGCCTCCCGAATGATCCGAAATATGACAAGCTATTTAATCCTGGAACCATTTTTGTGAATCTCCTTTGAACTCTCTCTGTTGTGTTCTTTATATTTATACGTACCGTGAGTTACTAATAAAGAATCATATTCTGGAAGACATAAAATTTTTACTTACAGCAACAACCAAACCACGTTTCTTACAGTACCATGTTCTCGATCATTCTATCATCTCTTATCATGTTTCTGGAGTAATACTGCCCCTAAGCCTGCTTGAGATGCATCACATGAGAGTCTGATGGATCTCTCAGCATCACAGAATTTCAACACAGGTTCTTTAGTGAGCATTTCCTTGAGATTTTGCCACGCTTTCTCCTGTTCATGACTTCAGCTCCATTCATTTTTCTTTTCTGTTAGCTGCCTCAATGGAGTAAGCTGTTCTGAAAGATTGGGTATGAATCTTCCCATTCCCATAAAACTTTGAACATCCTTTTTACATTGCGGTCTTGGCATGTTCTCAATAGCAGAAACCTTCAATGGATCAGGACGCACACTATCACTGCTGATGATATCTCCCACAAAGGTAAGTTCAGTCACTCCTAGCTGACACTTGTCTTTATTCAACTTCACGTTAGCCTTGCGTGTTGCCTCAAAGACTTGTCTGAGTCTGGCATCATGCTCTTGTTTAGATGATCCCCAAACAATAATATTGTCCATGGATGCATCCACGCTCTTGATGTGCTCATATAACATGTGAATGGTTTTATGATACACTTCAGGAGCTAATGCAATTCCAAACGGAAACCAAAGAAAACAGTATCTGGCAAAAGGAGTGTTAAAGGTACACAAATTTGAACTCAGTACATCCAGATTAAGTTGCCAGAATCCAGAGGGGGCATCTAATTTACTGAAGTACTTTGCATTAGCAAACTGGGACATAATTACTTCACAAGTAGGCAATTTCAAATGCTCTCTTTTAATGGCTCTATTCAAGTCTCTTGGATCTAAGCAAATATTTAGTTTTCCATTTTTCTTATCAATAATGACAAGCAAATTGACCCATTCAGTTGGTTCATCAATTTTTTTTTATGACTCCTAGCCGTTCCAATCTGTCAAGCTCTGTTTTCAGTTGATGGCGTAATGCAAAAGGTACTTTTCTACATGGATGTACTACGGGTTGCACTGTGTTGTTAATTTTAATCATGTGCTCTCCTGAAAGACAAACTAAGCCCTTCGAACAAGTCTTCATACACTTTCATCAAGTCACTGTATTCTGACTCTGTGTCACTGTCCAGGACTAAAGCTTTTTCACCAAATTCAGTCTCTCACAGGCAGATAAACACGGTATTGACTGTACAGTACATTTTTTGGCACCACCACAAGGGAAAGCGTGTGCACAATATTTTTGTGCAATACTTTTGCCACATATGTTCCTTTAACTGGAATATCTGTACCTGAATACCCAGTCACTTTTATATTTGTCTTATGTAACTTTGGTCTTGGCTTTAATGCATTAAATTCAGGTTCTGCAAGAACATTTACTTGTGCTCCAGTATCAAGTTTAAACAGAATATTGTTTTGGTTCACTTGCCATGGAATAGTCCAGTCATTCTTATTTTGATTGTTTTCACAAAGCACATCAATATAAAATTCCTCAAGTTCATTTTCAAGCACTGCATTTACTTGTTTTATTTTCTTTCTACTTCTGCAACAGCATGAAGAATTATTACACTTATCGCAATCGTTGCACACTTTCCCATACGCTTTACACTGTTTTGGCTGATGCTGCCACCCATAGCGTTCATACAGCTTTTGTCTCTCAGATGACGTCTTGTTCTCTGTCAGTTTTGTTGTTGTTTCATTATTTTTCCTAATATGTTCACATTTTTTTACAGTGTATACGTTGCAGCTTTCAATGAAAAGGTGTTTAGCCTGTGACGTCACGGCTTCCGAAGCTTTCAAAACTTTCCCAGTGTAAGTCTTGTTCTCTTAACAGTCTTTCTCGCAGACCATTATCCCGAATGCCACAAACAATTCTGTCTTTAATGAAAGAGTCTGTCAGTTCTCCAAACTCGTATGTTTTACTCCGGTGTCTCAACTCAGTAACATATTGATCAATTGTTTCACCAGCTCTCTGTGCATATGTAAAAAATCTGTGCCTTTCATATGTCACATTACGCTTCGGTATACAAAATGCTTCAAATTTGTCCATTATCGATTCCAAATTTAAATTATCTCCATTTTCAAAAATAAAATGATTATATACCTCAATTGCATCGTTACCTATTACATGGAGTAGAAGCGCAGCTTTTGTTTTTTCCAGTTTTCCATCCGCTTCAATCGCCGATAAATACAGTTCAAAACACTGCTTAAATTTTCTCTAGTTCTCAGCTACATTCCCAGCAATTGAAGTATCAGGTGGAGGCTGAAAACTTTCCATTTGTAAAACTGTTAGCAACACCAAAACAGTTCGAAATCTTTTTTTTTATCTTCAATTGTCCCATGTTAGGAAACGTACTATTCTTCCAGACCATTATCCTGAATGCAACAAACAATTCTGTCTTTAATGAGAGAGTCTGTCAGTTCTCCAAATTTGCATGTTTTACTCCAGTGTCTCAACTCAGTAACATATTGATCAATGGTTTCACCAGCACTCTGCGCACATGTAAAAAATCTGTGCCTTTCATACATCACATTACGCTTCAGTATACAAAATGCTTCACATTTGTCCATTGGAGGCGTGGGTTTGAATCACACTTCTACACCATGTTGTCTTCCTGACCGACTTCTGACACCATGTTGTGCTCTTTATATTTATACGTACCATGGGTTACTAATAAAGAATCATATTCTGGAAGGCATAGAACTTTTATTTACAGCAACAACTGTGGGTACCTATAAATATAAAGAACACAACTCTGTCTAGTTTCAGCACATCCTTTCTAAGATAAGGGGCCTAAAATTGCTCCCAATACTCCAAGTGAGGCCTCACCAGTGCTTTATGAAGTCTTAACATTACATCCCTGCTTTTATATTCTAGTCCTCTTGAAATGAATTACATTCGCCTTCCTCACCACTGACTCAATCTGCAAATTAAACTTTAGGGAATCATGCACAAGGATCCCACGTCCCTTTACACCTCATATATTTCTACTTCCCTTCCACTTAGAAAGTAGTCAACCATTTTATTTCTTCTACTGAAGTGCATGACCATACACTTCCTGACACTGTATTCCAACTGCCATTTCTTAGCCTATTCTCCAAATCTGTCTAAGCCCTTCTGTAACCTCTCTACTTCCTCAAAACTACCTACCCCTCCACATATCTTTGTATCATCTGCAAATATTGCAACAAAGCCATCAATTCCATCATCCAAATCATTGACACATAACATAAAAAGAATCAGTCTGAACACAGACCCCTGTGGAACACCACTATTCACCAGTATCCAACCGGAAAAGGCTTCCTTTATTCCCCTCGTTACCTCCTGCCAATCAGCCACTGCCTTATCCATGGGGCTGTAGCTTGTTTAGCAGCCTCATGTGTGGTACCTTGTCAAAAGCCTTCTGAAAATCCAAGTAAACATCAACCAATTCTCCCTTGTCTATTCAGCTCATTATTTCTTCAAAGAATTCCGACAGATTTGTCAGGCAAGATTTTCACTTGAGGAAACCATGCTGACTATGGCCTATATTATCATGTGCTCCCAAGTACCCCGAAACCATATCCTTATCAATCGACTCCAATATCTTCTCAACCACTGAGGTCAGACGAACTGGTCTATAATTTCCTTCCTTCTGCCTCTCTTCTTTCTTGAAGAATGGAGTGATATTTGCAATTTTCCAGTCTTCTGGAACCATTCCTGAATCTAGAGATTCTTGAAAGATCCTTACTAATGCCTCCACAATCTCTTCAGCCAGCTCTTTCAGAACCCTGGGGTGTACACCATCTGGTCCAGGTGACTGACAAGAGAAAATCTGCAGAGTCTGAAAATCCAAGCAGCACACAAAATGCTGAAGGAACTCAGCAGGCCAGGCAGCATCTATGGAAAGGAATATAGATGACATTTTGGGCCGAGACACAGTAGGTCCTGCTGAAGGATCTCAGCCCAAAATGTCGACTGTAGTCTTTTTCGTAGATGCTGCCTGGACTGCCAAGTTCCTCCAGCATTTTGCGTGTGTTGCTCGGTCCAGGTGACTTACTGTATCTACCTTCAGACCTTTCAGTTTCCCAAGAACCTTCTCCCTAGTAATGGTAATTTCACACACTTCATGAACGCTGACACCTGAAACTTCCAACATACTGCTAATGTCTTCCACGGTGAAGACTTATGCAAAATATTTATTCAGTTTGTCCACCATTTCCTTGTTCCCTATTAATACTTCCCCAGCATCATTTTCCAACAGTCCAATATCCACTCACGCTTCTCTTTTGCATTTTATGTATCTGATTAAACTTTTGGTATCTTCCTTAATATTATTGGCTAGCTTACTTTCATATTCCATCTTTACATTCTTAATCACTTTTTTAGTTGTCTAATAAAGGGCAACTAGGTATCTAATGGCTGAACTCCTCGCCCATGTCTTTGTTACGTCTGAACTTGATCATACCACTGTCTTTCCAACAAGAGTCCATCCTTCTACTCACTGTAAGCTGGAGTTCATTCAAAACTGTTGCCAAAGTCCAAATCACATTCAAACCTTGTTCACCATCACCTTTGTGCTCACAGGCCTCTACAAGGTCCCAAATTAAGTCAGGAATGCTGACCACGAACAAGTTCTAAAATTTCATTTTGGTAATCAAAGGTGACCTTCCAATACACGTATTACCCCGTTTCTAATACAATTTAAGAAAAAAATAAACTTTCAATGTGCTTTCAATAACTAGCCTTTTAATTAACTACTTCGCATTAATGCCAAATGTCTGGTTCTCACAAAGATAATGCTAGAGCACCCCTTCAGCTTTCCCAGACACTCGCCCCCTAGTGGGGGCACTTAGCAAGCTACTTAAGCTACTCACCCTGTTCCACGTCACCTCGGAAGCCCATTTATTGTTTAAACTTCTACGAATTTTGGAGGCAGAGTACAATCCTGGAACCTGCTGATGACTCACAGACCTGGGATGGTCATCAGCCCTCAATCTCGCTGGTCACTGGCATTGTAACAGCATTATGCTAACTCCTATACCGCCATACCTCCGGCTACTTTCCCTTCACCCTCCAAAGTAATGGTGTCTCTCCTTCTGGCCATTCATGAACTTAATCATCCCACTACTGACAGCTTCACATACAACGGCTAAGGTGTGGAAGTCTCTCACTAAATCTCAATGTTTCACACATTTTTTTTTGCTCCTTTAAGGTGATCTTTTTAAAACCCTTTGAATTTTCATCTGTTCTTATATCTCCTCAGTTCACTCAGTGTTGTAAAAACTCTTGGACATTCTACTATGTACAAAATGCTAAACATTATGTAATACTATTTGTCATATTATACAGAAGAGATGGCTTTGGAATTATCCTTGTCAATTCAACAGTATTACAAAATCAGTGTGGCTATCACATTCCACTTTAGATTCTATACTATTTCAATTGCAAAATTTCCTCAAGGATTACATCACTGACTATAATAATACAGTTCTATAAATCAGAGCAGAGAGATTAATGACTAAGTATTAGTTTAACAGTATTAAATCCTCCTTTTAGTGCAGCTGTTTAGCACACAAGGAATTTTGGAAAGTAGCTGCTTGGTACAAATCAATCCTTCAATTAGTACAATTATGGCTATGTTCACAGCACTCATTTTTCAATTTCAGCCAATGAAAAATAGAAATTGCTTTCTATTCTTTTTTCATCAATATAACTGTCAGCAATAGATGACAACTAGGTAGAAATTACATTTTACTGTCAGAATGCTGCACATGGCTTTCAATTTTTTTCAAACAACGGTGCAGTTGCGGACCATATCTGAGCAATAGGAGATGGGTTCCTCAATGAGCTCCTTTGCAGAACTGTCCTTGTGAGGGATTTCTTCCATATGGACACAAGCTTTACAGTAGTTTTTTTTCTGGAGTTCTCTTTAAAATAACTTGCTGCGCACTGAAAGCATGTTGATAAATAAACACGATATGTTACTCGACTAAATTCCTGTGATACATAATGTTCAGCTCCAAATATCATGCTCAGGAAGCCCACTCAGGAAGAGAACAATCTGGGCCTAGGTCTTTTGAAGCATGCCAGCTAACTGCCTGACTGAATTCTAGTCATTACTCACAATATTACTGCTAGGCAAGACTTATCTGGAGAAAATCCCTCTAAATAAGCAACTTTATCCACTGGGAAGGAAAAAAAGGCACTTGTTTTACCAGTTTAAGTTTATGACATCATCTCTTTGATTGAATCATTTAAAACCATGGAAGTGAGGTAACTCATGTTCACCAGGTTCATGCCATATTTGATGAGAGTGGTATGATAGCATTCACAAAAATCTACAGAAGGCTTAAAGGATTATGGGCATTAAACCTGTGTTCTGCCAAATTTCCAAACATTCAATGAATGTGAAATCCCCAAGATAGCTTTCAAATCTTCTTTCCCTTCGATATTTACCAGGTTGGAGGTGACCAGCAGGACACTTGGGCAAGACATCGCAATTTCAGAGAAAAGATTCCTTTTGTGGTAATATATGAGTAATTGACATTGAACACAAGAGTAAGTTTGCTGAATCATACATGACAGTTTAATTTTTAACAGTTAGCAGTTTAACTGTTTTAAATGAGAAGATCAAGAGATGCTGTGGGATCAATTTGTGGAATATATCTTTACTCCAGCCTTTACCTATCTGGATAGAACAGCCCCAGCATTCTGTAAATCAACTGTCGCCAGAGCTAACCAACATTTATTTGGTGATATTGGCAATGCCCATGGTGGGTGAAAACGTCAAGTCAGGTTTCTGTGAATGGATTTTTTGAATATTAATCCAAAAATGTAGGCATCAGCACTTCAAATGCAGTTTTCATCATTACAATCAATATATCCATATTACCATGCATTTTTGTTGCAATATTACTTCAAAGAAAAAAAAAGATTTTTAAGGTCCAGGCAAAAACAAATTATTAAATATTCATATTAGTATGACTTCAAATGTACACCAGTTCTATTGAACCACTATAAAATGATTTCATATTAAGAATTTCATCGAATACGTTCTTATCAGGACCATTAGGAAATGTATATAATTGATATTTATGATACGTTGTTGGGAATGAGAAAAGATTCTTTAGACAAAATCAAAAATCTTTGGGAACAAGATTTACAGACTTCAATTTCTGAAGAAACTTGGAATAAAATTTTTTAATTGGTTGATACTTCATTTTTATGTGCTCATCGTTCCCTCCTACAATTTGAAGTGGTTCATAGGGCTTATATGGCCAAGGATCAGTTATCTCGTTTTTATATGGATATATCTCCCTACTGTGATAGGTGTAACAATGGAGAAGCTTCACTTATTCATATGTTTTGGACATGTCCAAGCCTTGGAAAATATTGGAAGTAAGTATTCCAAACTTTTTCTGTAGTCTTTAAAGTAAATTTTAAGCCTAATCCTTTGACTGCCCGATTTGGTATTGTTGAAAGGAAAGATATGATTTTGAAGACATCCGATCTACATATTCTGGCTTTTATCACTCTTATGGCTAGGAGGGTGCTTTTGTTTAAATGGAAGGTTGCTGTTCTGCCTAACCATGCTCAGTGGTTACAGGATGTTATGTCATGCTTAAATTTAGAAAAGATTCATTGTTGAATTTCTGAATCTAACCAAGATTTTCAAAATTTGTGGGGGCTGTCTTTAAATTATCTTCATAATCTTTGACCTCTTGTTAAAGTACAGAAGTTGGTTAATAGCATATTTTATTATCTGATGGAGTTTTTTCCTTTTTTTTCTCAAACAGCTTTGACTTGATAGTGGGTATAGATTTTTTTTAATAAAATGTTTATATTCTAATATACAAATTCATCTAAACTATATGAATATAGGGTAAGGAGTTCGTTAATGTGATTCAATATACTGTATCCGGTATTATTATATTTTTTCTTTTGTTTTATAATATGTATTCTCTTGGACTCTGTATTCTTCTATATAGAAATCAATAAAAAAATTGAAAAAGAAATGTACACCAGTTCTTACATTCATTTAATTACCACATTGGGAATAAATGAAACCTAATGTATGTCACAACTGAAATAACAGGCATTAACCAATTTCACTGAACTCAAGCTAAATATTCAAGCTCTTGAATTAACTTATTTCAAAATTAGAACTTGTAATATTTAAACTAAAATAGAATTACTCAAACAATATCCAACTGCCAAAATTATCAAAAGGAAATTCCAGTGATTAATATTAAGCTGGATGATACTTTTTCTCAAATTTAATATATGATATGAATAATTTAATAATTTCAGGGGATAGAATATTACAGCACAGTACAGGACCTTTGGCCCATTATGTTTTGCCGAACTTTTAATCTGCTCTAAGATCAATCTAACTCTTCCCTCCTGCATAGCCCTCCAGTTTTCTATCATCCATGCACTAACTAAGACTGTTAGGATGGGAAACAATTTCTTTCCCCAGTCCATAAGACTACTGAACACCCTGCCACCACACCGGTCTCACATCATGCATGAAGTGCAGTAGCATGAGTTTACTTTCTGACTTGTGTCTTAAACACACCTTATTAATTGTCAATGTATTTGTGGTAATATTACTTTAGTGTTTAGTGTGAGTTATATGTTATATGTACTGCATTGTGCACCTTGATCCAGAAGAACATTGCTTCATTTAGCAGTATATATGTATCTGGTTAATCTACACTAAACTTAAATTTCTTTCTTAAATGTTCCTAATGTACCTGCCTTAACCACCACCTTGGCAGGGTATTCCATGCACCCACAACTCTGTGTTAAAAAAAACTTACCTCAGACAAACCCTTTACGCTTTCCTCCTATCACCTTAAAATTATGCCTCCTTGCATTAGCCATTTCCAGCCTGGGAAAAAGTCTCTGGCTGTCTGCTCAATCTATGTCTCTTATTACTTTGTATAACTTTACCATCTTGTACTCTCATCCTCCTTCACTCCAAAGAGAAAAACCCTAGTTCTCTCAACCTATCCTCATTCGAAATGCTGTCTAATCCTGGTACCATCCTAGTAAATCTCTTCATCACCCACTCTAAAGCTCCCACAGCCTCTCCTATAATGAGTTGACCAGAGCTGAACACAATATTCCAAATGTGGTCTCACCAGGGTTCTATAGAGCTGCAATATTATCACACCACTCTTAAACTCAATGCATCAACTAATGAAAGCCAACGCACCATTTGTCTGATTAACAACCCAATCAATTTGCACATCAACTTTCAGGGACCTACAGACATGGATCCCAAGTTCCCTCAAACAATTCAATCAGGCTCATGAGGCATGACCTTCCCCTTTCAAAGCCTTACTATTGCTAATCAGACTATGCTTCTCCAAGTACTAATAAATACTCTCTCTAAGAATCTTCGCCAATACTTTGCCCACCGCTGAAGTAAGACTCACTAGTCCATAATTCTCTGTTTTATCGCTACTCTTAAACAAAGGAATAACATTTCCCACCCTCCAACCTTCTGGTACCACTCCTGTGGCCAGTGAGGACACAAAGGTCCTCACCAAAGGCGCAGCAATTTCTTCTCTTCCTTCCTATAGTACCTGGAGTATATCCCATCTGGCCCTGGGGACTGAACTATCACAATGTTTTTCAAAAGCTCTGATTTTACCATCATGATGTGCTAAAATATCAGCCTGCTATATGCTATCCTCATAAATGTCAACACCCTCTCAATGAAGATTACTAAAGCAAAGCATTCACTAAGGACCTTCCCTACCTCCTCTGACTCCAGCACATTTCCTCTTCAGTCGCTGATCAGTCCTATCCTCACTCTGACCATATGTGTAGAATGCCTCAGGGGTTTCAAAGTTCAAAGTAATTTTTATTATTAAAATACATATACATCATCATTTACAACCCTGATATTCATTTTCTTGTGGGAATACTCAACAAATCTATAGAATAATAACTATAACAGAACCAATGAAAGACTGCCCAACCAGGGTGCTCTACCAGAGTGCAAAAGACAACAAACTTTGCAAATACAAAAAGAAGAAACAATAATAATGAATAGATAGGCAATAAATATTGAGAACATGAGATGAAGTCCTTGAAGATGAGTTGATTGGTTGTGGGTGCATTTCAATGATGGGGCAAGTGAAGTTATCCTCTTTGGTTCAAGAGCCTGATTGTTGAGGAAGAGTAACTGTTCCTATTTCTGTAAAATAAAGAAGCCTTCGGCTCTGTTCACTGTTTCGGGCGTGCCCAGAGAAAGCCACATCTCGGTCAGACATAAAATTCAACAGGATACAGCAATCTTGCCCTCAGGTCCTCAATTTTATTCTCCAGCGGGTGCACATTTACCAACAAAATGCTGCATAGAGAAACCTGCATCCCTCTGTGTTTCAGCTTGGCTTGTAATACACTACGAACCCCCACCCCCCCCGCCCCACCTCGCTTCCAGCCATGGCGATAAATCTTCATCCTCTTAAAGGTACCCTACCTGCCTGGTCTGCCAAGTCCTTCAGACGATCATGAAAGCTGAAGATTATTAATTTGATTTAAAACTACATTGCTTAGAGGGAAGTTACATGGTTTTTTCTCACCAAGGTCTTCTCATGTCCCCTTCTAGCTCAGAATCAGAATCACATTTAATATCACCGGTATGTGTCGTGAAATTTGTTATCTTTGCGGTAGCAGTACAATACATGATAAATATAGAAAAGAAATTGAAGAACAGAAAGCATATAAAATAGGTAAATTAAAAATAAGTAGTGCAATATCAGAAATAAAAAATATTCCACTCTTAAGCTCCTTCCTGGCTACCTTGTAACTCTCCAGAACTCTTGATATGCAAATACTAAGTCTATAATTTACACATATGTGGTCCTGACTCCACTTGGGCCACTTCTGTTTCATTTTTGCTTAAAGAGAAATTCCCTAAGCTGGTCTCAACATGACAATGGAAAGCAACAAGGCCAGGTACCCCTTTTGTAATATCTTTGCCATCTCACCTATGCATGTAGATCCTTTTTCCTCACACAGAAAAAAATATTTAAGACTTGGGACACTTACCTGTTAAAAAAGGAGAATTAACCTTACTCATTAGC
This sequence comes from Mobula hypostoma, assembly GCF_963921235.1. Taxonomy (NCBI): domain Eukaryota; kingdom Metazoa; phylum Chordata; class Chondrichthyes; order Myliobatiformes; family Myliobatidae; genus Mobula; species Mobula hypostoma. Next base: position 143,188,271 of record NC_086099.1, read on the forward strand.
TTAGAAATCAATCATATTAAAAGATTTCATCTTGATGCTATGAATTCAATGAATCATGCATTTCTTTTTTTTCTTTAGTCTGCACTTTGATGTCAAACTTATTTAGTCTTAGAATCAGATTTGAAACAGTTGAAATGCTGTTCTTCATTTTGATTGAGGAAATTCTCTTGTCTAAGTCAAAAAGTTGTGGACTTAATTTTCATTCCAGAAAGGACAAGAATGTAAAACAATCTGATGAAAATACGTTTGATGAAAAGAATTAGCACTAGCTCATTGCCTTGGTCAGTAATTACTCTTCAACCAACTTCATTAAGGTCTATTATCTAGTCAGCATTACCTTGGAGCCTACTGTACATGGATCAGCTGGCCTGCTATCAAAACATCAAAGCTGAGTGTGAATAATTAATTGTAAAATACATTAAGAAGTCTCAAGCTTACAAACATATGAACTTGGAGTCAATGTAGTTCAAATAGTCCTCAAGCCTGCTCTGCTATTTAATAAAAGCCAGGACTATTCCAATTGTAACCTCGTATTTGTCTGCCTTGATAACCATTCACACCCTAGCTTAACAGTTGTTTGCATTTAAAAATATCCAAAGACTCTACTTGCACTATCTTTTGAGAAACAAAGGTAAAGGTAGAAAAAATGCTATTCTCATGATGGGTGCCTTACCAGATATTTTCAATCATTGGCTCCCAATTCTGGATTCTTGCACAAGCAGAAACATCCCCTCCACACTCAGACATAAGAGAAACTACAGGTGCTGGAAATCTGAAACAACACACACAAAATGTGGGAGGAACTCAGCAGGTCAGGCAGAAGCTACAGAGGGAAATAAATTGTCAACGTGGAAGCACTTGTAAGGGCAGCTAGTATTTATGGAAATAGAAACATTAGCATTGAAATTCTAGTAAAGTATATTAAACCTAAAACATTAACTCTCTTTCTCTTTCTACAGAAGCTGTCTGACCTGCTGAGTGTTTTCAGCAACTTCAGTCTTTACCTATAATGTAATGAGTAGCTTTAAACCAGGCCTGCTGAAATTCATCATTCTATGTTGATTTCTTACATTGTCAGTAAAACTCCAGCCACCTTTGTTGCCATACTGCAATTTATTTTGGGTTTAAAATTAAATAAAGGAGCACAGAAAACTTTCAAAACATCTATTTCATCCTTTCATTTAATTAGTTTTTATCAAAATGGTATTCACTAACCAAATTGGATCAGCTAATGTATTATTGTCTCTGTTACAGGCAATCCTTTTCTACGTCTTTTGTTCCATGATTTGTCATATTTAAATGATAATTCTAAAGCCACTACTTATGCTAAGTTCACATTAAATATCTGCTTTTAATCCTTGACTTCTGACCAGTCCACGTACTCAATGAAATCACTTTAAATGCATAAAGAGAATGACTGCATTACTGTGCTTCAATATGGATGATAAGTAGTTTAGGATTTCTGAATTAACTCCCAGGTTCTCCCTAATACATTAGAAATTACCATTCAAAAGCTGTTATTTAAACCACCAGTTCAGTGTTTTGCTGTCATTTAAAATCATTAGTAGCTAACAAGCTTTTAATTGTTCTAGCGGAATGTGAAAAATTATGGTGCTACCAATTAATTGGCAGGTGCACTTTTATACTGCGAGCACTAATCACAGCTCAGGTTTTCTTTTTCTCTTTTTTATTACTTGTGTCCTGAATTCAAACTAATTACTGGTGGAATCAGCTGAAATCACTTAAATATATTGTTCAGACCAAAATCTAAGGTTAAAATCCAGAAAATTAAATCCCAGAAAATGTATGGAGATATTATCTGATTTATGTTATAATCTATTTTGGCTATCGTAGCATCAGTATCTGTCTTAAAATGGTGAACTGACAGATTTAATGTAAGCAAATTAATTATTCATGTACTAATATTAACAAGAACAGCTTGCTGCACTCAATAACCCTTATACCAGGGGTTCCCAACTTTTGATGTGCCATAGACCCCTACCATTAACCAAGGCGTCTGTGGACCCCAGTCTGGGAAACCTTACCTTAGACAATGCAACATTGAAAGAAAATGTATCTCTTTCTCATCAGATCAATCCTTCTACTAGGAACAAATATAATAAAGGCAAATTATGAATTGCCACTTTTTTGAATTGTGATGTTAAAAGATTGCATCCTTGTTAATAGCAGACCTCTCAATACTCCCTAATGTATGCCAGACAGAAATGATGAAGTGTATTCTGCATCAATCCAGCCCCGCAACTTTTCTGAATTCAAATCAGGAAAACCAGTCCATGTGACACACAAGATCTGCAGTGAAATAGCATCATCACTTCTGTGTTTTGGAATTTAATCACAATTTTTGAAGTCATGAGATATCTTGATAATTACCATAATAAAGCACTCATTGATGCACAAATATCCTTCAGTTTATAGTGCAATTGTAGCCCCCCAGGCCAGCCTCAGGGTCGCTCAGCTCGCTGTTATCTAGGGAAACAGCCCTCGGCCCCGCCAAAATGGGTAATCAGTTTGTGTGGATGCTGTGTGATGTATCCCACCCCGCCCAAATAACAAACAATACACCAGATACGATTAAATGATTTACAGTTTATAGATATTACTGGAACTATATAATTAACAGAGAATAAAATATAAAAGGAATATAAAAGGCACCACACTTATCAAAGTTCAATCTCTTCGTGCACAAACAGTTGGAGCTCAGGACCCTTCTTCTTCATCCTGCGACCCCTCGGACCACCTCGACCGGCCGCCTGGGACCAACAATGGTGGTCGATCAGACGCTCCACACGAGTCCGTCTCCGTCTCCTCTCCTCGCCGAACGCCCCGCTTCGGGGTCCGACCCCGTTAGCGGACTCACAGCACCTGGTCCATCCTCTGTCTCTCTCTCTCCCGCCTTCTCCCTCCAAAACCCCGCTCATACAATGTCTTACAGACACACCAAAACATAACAACCATCCCAATTGGTTCATAACATCTTCTTATCAGTAATGTGATTCAAACAAACTGCTAGCGGGAGGACTTTCTCAGCAGTTAACATAACAAAGAAGCCCTTTCAATTATAACATAACAAAGAAGCCATTTTAATTAGACTACGCAGTGACAGAAAAAAAAGAAACCCCTTACACAATATTGCCAATATAATATATAAAAATGGATAACATTAGCAGACGGTATGAGGTACTGATTTGTCTTGCGGTAGTTCACACCAGTCAAATCATTTCTTAAACTATCACAAAGCTAGCATATCTTCTTCTGCAGCAATCCTTCAAGATCAGGGATGATTGATTTTGCTACAATTCTACGAGTGGCTGATGAGGCCAACATGGGGCTTGCAGATTCACCCATAGGCAGCCAGGAGGGGATTGAAAGGGAAATCAGGTGATAGTTTGAGAGATGATGTGTTTCTGATCCATCCACCATGCAGTTTGTGGACTCAACAGATAGACTTGCAGTTCTCAATGTCATCATGAATGTTATAGGCCAGAGATTCTACTGAGCAAGTAAAGATGTGGTGTGTTTTCAAGAAGGCTTTGTGAACATTCTTGAATGGTTTCATCTGGCCACCTGGTAACAGTAATTCCAGCATGGAGGAGTCATAAGTTCAGTACTTTCCATAATGACAGTGAAAAATTTGATGAAGGTAAGATTGAACATAGCAGTGAGAAAATGGAATACTCATTCAGCCTTGCCCTCAGCACTCCACAGCGAGTCTGTATACAAGTAAGTAGCTAGAAGTATATAGAAATGAATCTCAGATTCATGGAGTGTGATGCTCAGAGCTGTCTCATCAAAGTTTGGCACATTTTGAAGAATGACTTTCCACCCCTCAATGTATGTGGTCAACCCCTGGAATTAAAGGTCAGCACTGTTTGGGCATGTGGCCAAGTGGTTAAGGCATTGGACTAGTGACCTGAAGGTCGTGAGTTCAAGCCCCAGCCGAGGCGACCTGTGCTGTGTCCTTGAGCACGGCACTTTATCACACATTGCTCTGCGATGGCACTGGTGCCAAGCTGTATGGGTCCTAATGCTTGGACAACATTGGTGTCGTGGAGAGGGGAGACTTGCAGCTTGGGTAACTGCTGGTCTTCCATACAACCTTGCCCAGGCCTGCGCCCTGGAGAGTGAAGACTTTCCAGGCACAGATCCATGGCCTAGTGGATGCCTTTACTGTATGATCCTTTCTGATTGCTTTTTGTATCTCTCCACATTGGTTTCAGTCACTTGACACTTATACAAGTTACTCCTTCACATTTCCTAGATACGTGCCCCTTTTGAAGCTATTTCTAGATAAGCTTTATTGAATCCTCTCAGCCTCTCACCGCACATTTAACACTTCTCCTTTTATTGATACATTTATAGGATACTTTACTGTGTTTTTTTAAATATTTTCTGAGCTTTTCTCCTGATACTTCCAGTTTGTTTCTATTTTTCTAATCCTAATTTTCACCTTCAGAACTTTTCACATAGCACAAATCATATATACTGCACATTCAATTTTATATAATTGTTTGAAAAAAGCCACTAAATAATGATCATCAACAAATCACTTGTAGTACCAGAGGAAACAACACCCTGCAGCACTGTTACACCACCATCAAGAGTGCTTACCATGCTATCCCATGCCCACACTTCGGAAAGTCTGATCACCTGGCTGTATTTCTACTCCCTGAGCATAGGCAGAGACTGAAGACTGCAGAACCAGTGGTGAGGACCAAGAAGGTGTGGACAAGGGAAGCACAGGAGCGCTTGCAGGGCTGCTTTGAATCGGAGGACTGGACTGTATGCAGGGATGCATCTTCAAGTCTAAATGAGTACACTGCAGTTGTCACCGACTTCACGAAAACCTGTGTGAACAAGTATGTACCTACAAAAAACAGCAGTATATTCCCAATCAAGCGCAGTGCTTGGACCAGGAGGTCTGTGGTTTTCTGAGGGCTAGATCTGTGGCATTTAAGTCTGGCAACCCAGCTCTGTGCAAGAAAACCAGGTATGGCTTGTGGAGGCTATTTCAAGGACGCAGAAACAACTCCAAGCAAGGTTGGAGGTAACATCGGGTGCATGTGAACTCTGGCAGTGTTTGCAGGACACTGCTTTCTACAAAGTGAAACCCAACATTGTGAATTGCAGTGATGCTTCACTACCAGATGAACTCAACGCCTTTTATGCTCATTTTGAAAGGGAGAATAAAACTACAACTGTGAGGATCCCTGCTGCACCTGGTGACTCTGTGATCTTGCTCTTGTAGGCCAACATCAGGCTGTCTTTCAGGAGGGTGAACCCTCGCAAGGTGGCAGGCCCCAATGGAATACCTGGTAAGGCTTTGAAAACTTGTGCCAACCAACTGGTTATTGAAAGACATTTTCAATATCTCACTGATATGGTTGAAAGTTCCCACCTGCTTCTAAAGGGCAACAGTTATACCACTGCCCAAGAAGAGTAGGGTCAGGTACTTTAATGACTATCATCCAGTAGCACTCACATTTATGGTGATGAAATGCTTTGAGAGGTTGGTCATGTCCAGAATCAACTCTTGTCTAGGCAGGGACCTGGACCTACTGCAATTTGCCTATTGCCACAATAGGTATACAGTGGATGTGATCTCAATGACTCTTCACATGGCCTTGGATCTTCTGAGCAACACAAATATCTACTGTATGTCAGGATGCTGTTCATTGACTATATCTCAATGTTTAACACCATCATTCACACAGTCCTGATTGAAAAGCTACAGACTTTGAGCCTCCGTACCTCCCTCTGTAACTGGATCCTTGACTGCCTAACCAGAAGATCACAGTCTGTGTGAATCAGAAGTAACATCTCCACCTCGCTGATGATCAACACTGGCGCATCTCAGGAATAGGTGTTTAGCCCAGTGCAATATTCTCTCTATACCCATGACTGTGTAGCTAGGCATAGCTCAAATGACATCTATAAATTTGCTAATGATACAACCATTGTTGCTAGAATTTCAGATGGTGACAAAAGGGCGTACAGGAATGAGATATACCAACTAGTGGAGTGGTGACGCAGCAACAACTTGGCACTCAACGTTGGTAAGAGCAAAGAGTTGATTGTGGACTTCAGAAAGGTAAGACAACAGAACACAAACAATCCTCATAGAGGGGTCAGTAGTGGAGAGAGAGAGCAATTTCAAGTTCCTAAGTGTCAATATGTCTGAGGATCTAACCTGATCCCAACATATCGATGCTGCTATAAAGAAGGCAGTGACAGTGGCTATATTTCATTCGGAGTTTGAAGAGATTTGGTTTATCACCTAAAGTACTCAAAAACTTCTACAGATATACTGTGGGGAGCATTCTGACTGGTTGTATCACCATCCGATACAGAGGTGGTAGGCTACTGCATAGGATCTAAGTAAACCACAGAAAGTGGTAAAGTTAGTCAGCTCCAACATGGGTACTAGCTTCCATCGTATCTATGACATCTTCAAGGAGAAAGGCCTCAGAAAGACAGCGTCGATCATTAAGGACCCCCACCACCCAGGACATGCTTTCTTCTCACTGTTACCATCAGGAAGGTGGTATTGAAACCTGAAGGCACACACTTAGTGATTCAGGAACAGCTTCTTCCCCTCTGCCATCCAGCTTCTAAATGGGCATTGAACTCACTATTTTCCTCACTACATTTTTACTTCAGTTTTTGTACTACTTATTTTAATTTAACTATTTAAAATAAATATTTAAATATATATTTACAGTAATTCAGGTTTTTTCTATATCATGTATCGCATTGTACAGCTGCCTCAAAGTTAACAAATTTCACAACATATGCCAGTGATATTAAACCTGATTCTGATTTTCACTTAACTATGCTATTCATAATTTTGAAATAAACTTCATTTCAATTACATGAATTGATTTTATTCCTTGTAAAAAAAAACAATCATATTGGTGAAATCATTCCTCTTCTTTCCAAGATCAGCCTGAGATTTATCGAAGTTCGGAAAAGGAAAAAGACTACCTGTTTCTTTTGGTCTGTGTTGATTCTTCGCAACAACAATCCAGATAGCTTTGTCCTAGATCCCTGCTATTTGTTTTTTTTTCCTGTTTAAGTACTGATCCATCTCCTTCTTGAACATCACAGATGGATGAAATTACTACCGCTACAACGACCACTACTCACCCCTAACAGTGTAATCTGGTATCTAAATCTTTTCTTTGTAAATTAATTTTCCTGTGAGGTTTGCCAAATTCTTTCACTATATGTCCTCTAGTTCCTGACTCTGTCACCAACAGGAACACTTGCCTTCTATCTCCTCTGTGCAGATTCTTAAGATCTCCATCAAATCCCTTCTCAACTTCCGATGTCGTGTGAAGAATTAGCCCAGCTTCTCCAGGATCTCCATCATGGCAATCATTGTTCTTGATATCCTGTGCAAGCTCTTCCCATCCTTCCTGATAACTGGGCTCAATACCATAAATTGTGTCAAGCTTCTATTATGTAGAGATTCATACTGAATTCCTGTTCTTGTACTTGATGTCTTATAAATAAAATTCAGGCTCTCATATGTGTTTCTCAACCTGCCCTCCCACCTTCAACAAACTAATGATGTATGCCCCAGAACCTTCTGTTCTTATACTTCCCTTTAGAGTTCTGTTCTCTGGTTCATCTAGTGCTCCTTGTTGTTTCCTCCAAATGTCAACTTATCATATTTTTCTGATTTAAGCTTTATTTGTTACCTTTGTGCATTCCACTAGATTGTCTGTTACTATTATTATCCTTCACACAGTTTGTTATATTTACAGGTTTTGCCTCCTTTCGAAATTTGTAATCTGTCCTGTGACTACCCAACTCCAAGTCATAATAGGCAACTGAAGAACTCCACCTTACCCTTCCCCCTGCCATAAAACATCCCATCACTGCGACCCTGTTTCCTATACTCTGGCCAATTTCCCAAGTCAGCTCTACAATTACTTTTATTCCATGGATTTCAATCTTAATGACAAGTCTTTAATGCAGCACTTCATCAAAGTCCCTACACTGCCCATCAGCAGCATTTACCTCATCAATCCTCTCAGCTACCTCACTAACAAAACCTTTCAAGGTGGTTAAATATCATTTGCCTTTAACAAATCCTCCGTGGCTTTCCCTAAATTATCTAAGTGACAGTGAGTCCTGCCTCTAATTACTCTTTTTTTAAGTTTCCTCTCAACTGAGGTTTAACTGATTGGTCTGTGAACAAAATGTAGCATTTGAAACTTTCTGGTCTTCAGGCACTACCCCTGAATCTAAAGATGCTTAGAAGAAACGTCTGGGGCCTCTGTAATATCCTTACTTACTTCTCTGAACAGCTTTGGAAGTATTCATTTCAACCACAAGATTTATCCACTTTAAATATAGTCAGTCTTTCTATAACCTCATATTTAACAATTTAAGCTATCTAATATCTCAACAATATCTTCCTTTGTTGAGATTCCAGAAACATCTTCATAGAGTCAGAGGGTTATAGAGTCACATGACACAGAAAAAGGCCTTTTAGCCATCCTAGTTCATGTTGACTATTAAGCAACTAATTATACTTACATACACCAATCCTAAACAAGGGGAAATCTGCAGATGCTGGAAATTGGAGCAACACATACAAAATGCTGCAGGAACTCAGCAGGCCAGGCAGCATCTATGGAAAATAGTACAGTCAACATTTTGGGCCGAAACATTGACTGTACTTTCTTTCCTCCAGCATTTTGTGTGTCTTACACCAAGCTTATTTTATTTTCCCAACAGTCCCTTCAAATTCCCATATTCTATCACTCCAACACGACAGGGGCATGTAAAATGGCCAAATTAACCTATGAATCCACAGATCTTTAGGATGTTAGAGGACACTGGAGGTTTCAGAGGAAACACATGGGGTCACAGGAAGAAGATGCTAACTTCCCACAGACAGCACCAAAGCTTAGGATAAAAGCCCAATGTATTCATAGTAAAGACTGTCATTCCCATTTAGTACCTCAGTCATACACACTCCAACATGAACAAAACTTTTTGACCATAAGACCATAAGACCATAAGACAAAGGAGCAGAAGTTGGACATTCGGCCCATCAAGTCTGCTCTGCCATTTTATCATGAGCTGATCCATTCTCCCATTTAGTCCCACTCCCCCGCCTTCTCACCATAACCTTTGATGCCCTGGCTACTCAGATACCTATCAATCTCTGCCTTAAATACACCCAATGACTCGGCCTCCACTGCTGCCCGTGGCAACAAATTCCACAGATTCACCACTCTCTGGCTAAAAAAGTTTCTTTGCATTTCTGTTCTGAATGGGCGCCCTTCAATCCTTAAGTCATGCCCTCTAGTACTAGACGCCCCCATCATGGGAAACAAGTTTGCCACATCCACTCTGTCCACGCCTTTCAACATTCGAAATGTTTCTATGAGGTCTCCCCTCATTCTTCTAAACTCCAAGGAATACAGTCCAAGAGCGGACAAACGTTCCTCATATTTTAACCCTCTCATTCCCGGAATCACTCTAGTGAATCTTCTCTGTACCTTCTCCAATGTCAGCACATCCTTTCTTAAATAAGGAGACCAAAACTGCCCACAGTACTCCAAATGAGGTCTCACCAGCACCTTATAGAGCCTCAGCATCACATCCCTGCTCCTATACTCTATTCCTCTAGAAATGAATGCCAACATTGCATTCGCCTTCTTCACCACCGACTCAACCTGGAGGTTAACCTGTACGAGGACTCCCAAGTCCCGTTGCATCTCAGAACTTTGAATTCTCTCCCCATTTAAATAATAGTCTGCCCGTTTATTTCTTCTGCCAAAGTGCATAAACATACACTTTCCAACATTGTATTTCATTTGCCACTTCTTTGCCCATTCTTCCAATCTATCCAAGTCTGTCTGCAGACTCTCTGTTTCCTCAGCACTACCGGCCCCTCCACCTATCTTCGTATCGTCAGCAAACTTAGCCACAAAGCCATCTATTCCATAATCCAAATCGTTGATGTACAATGTAAAAAGAAGCAGCCCCAACACTGATCCCTGTGGAACACCACTGGTAACCGGCAGCCAACCAGAATAGTTTTATTCCCACTCTCTGTTTCCTGCCAATCAGCCAACGCTCTAACAACGTACGTAACTTTCTCATAATTCCATGGGCTCTTATCTTGTTAAGTAGCCTCATGTGTGGCACCTTGTCAAAGGCCTTCTGAAAGTCCAAATATACAAAATTCACTACATCTTCCTTGTCTAGCCTACTTGTGATTTCCTCAAAAAATTGTAATAGGTTTGTCAGGCAGGATTTTCCTTTAAGGAATCCATGCTGAGTTCTGCCTATCTTGTCATATGCCTCCAGGTACTCTGTGCCTCATCCTTGACAATCAACTCCAACAACTTCCCAACTACCGATGTCAAGCTAACAGGTTTATAATTTCCTTTTTGCTTCCTTGCCTCCTTCTTAAATAGCGGAGTGACGTTTGCAATCTTCCAGTCCTCTGGAACCATGCCAGAATCTTATCGACTATCGACTGACTTTTTGGTCAGTGATTCGCCTCAAATTTCCCCTTTCTAAGTGTTAGCACACTGAGAGAAGATGATTGGATTTTCTTTTTTATCTGTCACCCTTTCTTGTTTTTATGCTTTCTCACCTTCTATTTTTTACTTTCCCTACTTCTCATTGTGTTAACAGCCTGAACTATCTGCGTCTTAAAGGCAACCCACTGTTTATTTACAGTTTTGCCTGGTAACCTTTCATTCCAGTTTATCTGAATGAAATTAGCCCTCACCTTACTGAACTTGACCACTCTTCAACTGATGCTTTTTACAGTGTATATTATTTTCATTGCAATTCTAAATCTTTCCATTCTATCATTACTGGTCCTTAAATACTCTTCCATTGATACTTCTTCACTTTGCCCATGCCATTCCCTAGAATCAATGGCCCTTTCTTCTTTTGACCAGAAGTTTGGTAGCAATATAGTCCTCTAAAGCAAAATTTCTTCTTCTTCTTCTTTGTTCCTTATATTAATACTATCCCATCCTATGGTGGAATGGTTTTAAGTACCTAGTCATTATCAACATCATCAGTGGCAATCATCCATCACTCCTGGATGAGCTCAATGTCCTTTTCGCATGTTTTGATCAGAGGAATTATGACAGACACACATCTCTGGATAACCTTGTAATCTCAGTTTCTGAGGCCAATCTGAGCATCCTTCAAGTGGGTGAATCCATGAAAGGCCTAGGGTCCAAACAGTGTACCTGGCTGAGTACGAATTATCTGTGCAGACCAACTGGTTGGACTACTTACAGACAAGTTCAATCATTTCTGCTATATGAGGTTCCCAACTACATCAAAAAGGCATGCATTGTAATGGTGCCCAAGATAGGCATGGTGACCTGCCTCAGTGACTACAACCCAGTGACATTTACAGAAACTGTAATGAATTTCACTGAGAGGTTGGTTATGGCACAAATCGCTCATCCTCAGAGATGATCTGGCTCTGCTTCAGTTTGTATACTGACACAACAGGTCAACAGCTGATGTGTTTCCTTCAGCTCTTCATTCTCCTCAAGATCATCTGGACAACAAGAACTCAAATGTCAGGCTATTGTTCACAGACTACAGCTCAGTATTCAACACAATGATCCCATCCAAAGTCATTGTCAAGCTTCAAGACCTGGGCCTCTGTACTTTCCACTGATACTTCCCAACTTCCTCATTGACAGACCTCAATTACTGAGGGTTGGTAAGATCCTCTCCTCACTGACCATCAACATCGGTATACCACAGGCTGTATGCTTAGCTCCTGGTCCACTCTTTGTACACACATGACTGTGTGGCTAAGCACAGTTCCAATGCCATCTACAAATTTGCAGATAGCGCCATTATTGTTGGCCAAATCACAGGTGGTGTTGAGTCACTGTCAGTGAAACTAAAGATTTGATTCCAAACAAGAGAAAATCTGCAGATGCTGGAAATCCAAGCAACACGCACAAAATGCTGGAGGAACTCAGCAGGTCAGGCAGCATCCATGGAAAAGTGTGCAGTCGATGTTTCAGGTCAAGACCCTTCAGCAGGACTGGAGAAAAAAAGATGAAGAGTAGGTTTAAAAGGTGGGGGAGAGGGGAAAGAGAAACACAAGGCGAAAGTGAAACTGGGAGGGGGGAGGGGTGATGTAAAGAGCTGGGAATTTGATTTTTGAAAGAGATGCAGGGCTTGAGAAGGGGGAATCTCACAGCAGAGGACAGAATAGAATTAGAATAGAATTTAGTTAAATCTGACATCCATCCCACAACGTGAAGGAGTAAAAAACTTGCGTTATGACTCTGTTGCAATGTACGGACATGTGAATTTAAAAGTGTAATGGCTTAGAGAAAGAAGCTGTCCCATGACCTGTTGGTCCTGGCTTTAATGCTGTGGTTTAGTTTCCAGACGGAAGCAGCTGTAACAGTTTATGGTTGGGGTGACTGGTGTCCTCAGTGATATTCAAGGCCTTCTTTCTGCACCTGCTGTTGTAGATGTCCTCAATGGAGGGAAGTTCACATCCACAAATGCGTCCATACCACTCTCTGCAGTGCCCAGAGATCAAGTTTGGTGCAGTTCCCATACCATGTAGTGATACAGTCAGTCAGTATGCTCTCAATTGTGCCCCTGTAGAATGTCTTGAGGATTTAGGGGTCCATGCCAAACTTCTTCAGTCGCCTGAAGTGGAAAAGGTGCTGTTCTGTTGAAGTGGAAAAGACACTGCTCTGCTTTCTTTTTGCCACAAAGCCAGTATGTCCAGTCCAGGTGACATCATCAGTGATGTGTATACCAAAGAACTTGAAACTACTCACCCTCTCAACTGCAGACACATTGAGGTTGATCGGGCCGAGCCTGTCTCCGTTCCTCCTGTAGTCCACAATCAGTTCTTTTGTTTTTTGGACATTGAGGGACAGGTCGTTATTCTGGCACCGCCGTGTGAGGGTGTCAATCTCTCCTCTGTAGGCTGTATTATTACCGCTAGAAATAAGGCCGATCAAAGTCGTGTCACCCGCGAATTTGATCTGTAGGTTGGATCTATGTGTGGCAGTACAATTGTGGGTGTAAATGGAGGAGAGAAGGGGACTCAGAACACAACCCTGGGGTCACCTGTGTTGAGGGTCAGAGGGCAGAGGTGAGGGAGCCTGTCCTTACTATCTGTCTGCAATCCAGTAGGAAGTCTAGGATTCAGCTGCACAAGGTGGCGTACAGGCCGAGGTCTCTGAGCTTCCTGTCAAGTCTGGAAGGAATAATGGTTTTGAATGCTGAACTATAGTCCAGGAACAGCATTCTAACGTATGCATCCCTCTTCTCCAGGTGAGTGAGGATGGTGTGCAGTACTGTGGCGTTGGTGTCGTCGGTAGACCAGTTCTGTCAGTAGGTGAATTGTAGAGTGTTCAGTGTGGGTGGCAGCAAGCTGCAGATGTAGTCCTTGACCAGCCTCTCAAAGCACTTGCTTATAATCGAGGTGAGTGCAACAGGGTGCCAATTGTTCAGGCATGCTACCTTAGTTTTCTTAGGTACAGGGACAATGATGGATGATTTGAAATGGGAAGGAGCTACACATTGGTAGAGGGAGAGATTAAAAATGTTTGTAAACACACCAGCCAGCTGTTCAGCACACATTTTAAGGACGCGCCCTGGGATACCGTCTGGCCTCACTGCCTTGCGGCTGTCGACACGTTGGAATGTTTTATGTAACTCAGCCTCAGAGGTGACCAAGGTGCAGTTGTCTTCAGTGGCTCTCCTCGGGGGTTCAGTCCTATCAACCTCGAATTGAGCGTAAAAAACGTTTGGCTCATCTGGAAGCAAGGCAGCGATGTTGGCTGTAATGCTGCCTTTGTCTTGAAGTCCGTGATGGTGTGCAGTCCATACCATACACTCTGTGGGTCATTGTCACAGAGTTGTGACTCTACGTAAATCATAGTGGCATCTCTCAAGCTCCTGTTGGTCTCCGGAGGCGAACGCTTTATCCCTCGCACTGAGAGCAACTCACGCTGAATTATTTATCCAAGGCTTCTGGCTTGGGTAGACCCCAACCGATTTTTGGGGACCAATGTCTTCAAAGCACTTCCAAGTGAAACTTGCGACCACCTCTGTGTATTGGGAAATGTTCTCAGCTAAATACCTCCCAGGTGATGCTGTCAAATCAGTCTTATAATATTGAGTCTGATTGGTTGGACCAGCAGTGGATAGTTTCCACTATGGCTGCTTCCTGCTTCAATTTCTGCCAGTAGGCGGGCAGGAGAAAGATAGGGGAATGGTCAGACTTTCCAAACAGAGGGTGGAGGAGTGCTTTGTAGGCATTGTGGAAGGGAGAGTAGCAGTGGTCAAGTATGCTTCCTCCCCATGTGCTCACCTCGATGTGTTGGCAGAACTGTGGGTGACCTCTGGTCAGTGATGCTTGGTTAAAGTCTCCAGTGATGATGAAAGCAGACTCTGGGTGTGTGGATCCATGGAAGAAAGGAAAAGGGGGAGGAGCAGAAGAGGGAGGCGATGAGCAGGCAAGGAGATAAGGTGAGAGAGGGAAAAGGGGATGGGGAATGGTGAAGGAGAAGGGAGGTGCATTACTGGAAGTTTGAGAAATCAATATTCATGCTATCAGGTTGGAGGCTACGCAGATAGAATATAAGGTGCTGTTCCTCCAACCTGAGTGTGGCCTCATTGTGATCGTAGAGGAGGCCATGGATTGACATATCGGAATGGGAATGGGAAGTGGAAGTAAAATGAGTGGCTACTGGGAAATCCTGATTCTTCTGGCAGATGGAGCATAGGTGCTCGGTGAAGTGGTCTCCCAATCTACGTCAGGTCTCACTGATAAACAGGAGGCCACACAGGGAGCACCGGACACAGAATGTGATTCCCAACGGACTCACAAGTAAAGTGTCGGCTCCCCTGGAAGGACTGTTTGGGTCCTGAATGGTAGTGAGGGAAGAGATGGAGGTACAGGTGTAACACTTGTTCCACTTGCAAGGATAAGTGCCAGGAGGGAAGAGATGAATGGACAAGGGAGTCACATAGGGCGATCCCTGCAGAAAGTGTGGGGGGGGGGCGCGAGGGAAAGATGTGCTTGGTGGGGGGATCCCGTTGGAGATGGCAGAAGTTACAGAGAATTATATGCTGGACGGGGAGGCTGGTGGAGCGCTAGGTGAGGACAAGAGGAACCTTGTCCCTGGTAGGGTTGTGGGAGGATGGGGTGATAGCAGACATGCATGAAATAGAAGAGATGCAGTTGAGGGCACCATTGATAGTGAAAAAGGAGGACATCTAACTTTAATGGTGGAGGAAGGAAAGACCTTTCTTTGAAAAAAGAGGACATCTGCATTGACCCTGGAGGAAGGGAAACCCCTTTCTTTGAACATTGATGGTGGAGGAAGGGAAGATCTGATTGTGGATTTCTGGAAGGGAAAGGAGGTTGAACGTTCATCAGTCTAATTTGAGGGATCAGCAGTCAAGTGAGTCAATGTGGAAGAATAAAGGATTAATTTATCTGATAGCACCACAGTTGCTAATACTTCTCCATGTTGACACTTCAAGTTACACAAATATGGAACTTCACTATTCTTCTGGTGTTGCTAAAATTTCGCACATCGTCAGCCATAAAATCAGTCCAGACTAGCTGGGTGAAGGCTCTGGAAAGGAGTTAATGAACCAAGTAGCTAGCTTGCATTTTTCTATTTGAACTTTGTAACCTAATGAACTTTTGTAACCCAATGTCTTAAGCTTAGACTTACAGAAGACAACCTATTATAATCAAGTTGCAGCACTGAGTGCAGAAATGAGAAACATACATTCATATGACTTTGTTACTGTCAGCTCAATAATTTAAAATAACTTGTGTGATGGATGTACAATACCTATTTGCTCCTGCGTTTTTGTGTTATTAAGACTAATATTCAAACATCTCATTGCTGTACTGCATAAAAGAAGGAACTTCACACTACATATTGTTAGTCCAGGATGCCCTGATTGTGAGTCGGACTCCACGTGATATAATAAAGTGAGTTTGATCCTAGTGCTATCAGAATCCATGTTTATTTGTCCGATCAAGTTAGTTAGTCTTGCTAACAGTCAACAGCTGAGGCTGAGGAGGTTGAGGAGGTTCA
The DNA here is from genome assembly GCF_963921235.1 of Mobula hypostoma. NCBI lineage: Eukaryota > Metazoa > Chordata > Chondrichthyes > Myliobatiformes > Myliobatidae > Mobula > Mobula hypostoma. The sequence goes on from NC_086099.1 coordinate 143,204,395, forward strand.
GCTTGTCACTGAACACTCTAATAAACTGCTACAGATGTACTGTAGAAATATTCTGACTGGTTGCATTATGGTCTGGTACGCAATTTAAATATACAGGAATGTAAGTAACCGCAGGGGGTAATGGACTCAGTCTAACGCATTATGGGCACATCCCTCTCCACCATCAGTAACTACAGGAAGTGCTGCTTGAAGAAGGCACATCCATCTTTAAAGATCCCCACCACTGGTGTCATGCTATCTTCTTGCTATAGTCAAGAAGAGGTACAGAATCCTGAAGTCCCACATCGCAATGTTTGAAAACAATTACTTTCCATCAACAATTTGATTCTTGAACCAACCAACAAAGCCCAGGTCACTGCAGTTCAGCAACATCATGACCATTTTGATCACTTTGAAAAAGCTGGATATAATTTATGTTTAATGTATATCTGAACAATATGTTTTTATGAAGCCATGTGCCTGTGATACTACTGCAAGTAGGATTTTTTTCATTATACAGATGTGCAGATGACATAAACTCTACTTTGATTTAAAATCCATTACAAATTTCCTACCAATTTTCCCCTCTTCTCTGTCCTCAGTAGTACATGAGGGACTATAATCCCAGCTGAATGATCACACTTTATTTTTTCTTAAATCCAACCGAATAGATTCTGTCATTGGGCACTACAAGATATTCTTTCTGTCCAGCACTGTAACAGCCTCCCTAATCAAGATAGCCATTCTCCCTCATTCTCTTTTACCTTCTTTACCTTTTCTGAACATCTTTTAATCAAGAATATTTAGCACCCACTCCTGTTCTTTTTTTGAATAACATCATACCATATTCCACGTTTCTAATTGCGCCCACTGTTCTGCAATTGTTTTTAATGTACTTCCAGTCATTATGTACAATTCACCGTAAATCTGTTTTAGGCTTTGTGCTCTCCTATGTACACTGCTCCAACCTAAAAAAAGTAATTTCTTGTTCTGGTACCTTTTAACTCTGCAAGTTTTATATTCTTTTTATTCATCTCCATGCTATACCTGTTTCCATCCATCTGTCCAATTAAACATCTCTGCACAACATTGATCCCACCTCTGTTAAAGTCCCACTTCCCTCAGAAAAGACCTGTTCTGCTGCAGGGAAATGAAGCCCTTCTCCTGCACCATCTCTCCAGCAATGTATTTATCTTGTTCTACTTCTATAGTTGCCAAGATATGATTACCACCTTTGAGACCCTACTTTCTAATCTCTTTCCTGACTCCATTAAGTCTGTCTTCAGAGGTCTTCTTCCTTCTTGACATGAGGCACTGACACACACCACCATTTCTGACTCGCTCCCATTTTTCCTGCAAACTTCCTCTGTGATGTCCTTTAGTCTGACACAAGGTGCTATCAGTAGAATTATCCCTTCTATGCCCACATTGAGGAGCTCGAGGCATAGCTTGTCAATCCTCTCTGAAGCCAGCTTCCTCAAAGTGCCACTGACTTCCCTGAAGTTTCCACCTTGTTGTTCTTTCTCATTCAAGGCATTGACTCACATTGACAGATATAAAAGTATGGAAACACCCAAACTATGGAAGCTATGCCACTACTTCTCTCATCTTCACTGCTCCCCTTGTACAAACTTTTCACCAAAAGTGCCATGTTCTGGAATGTGCTCTGGAAGAAACTATTTTTTTTCATTTGGTCTTTGAAGTTCACCATGTTATTCACATCTTTCCCAAGTTGCTCACCCACATTTAACTCACTGTGTCCAACGTTGCCTCTCTCCCCTTACAGGCAAATCTACGTACTTTTAGTTTAGTAGTTCAATTCCCTTTCTTCATTTGCTCTGTCCCTTCCTCAATCAATCAATAGATTGGTAACCGAAGATTGTTTTTATCATTTCTACCCTTGTCCCTGATTTTTACTCTTCCATAGGTAGAATGGTAGTGGCATCATTCACCAATGGACCAATAGCGTTTTTTTAAATTTTTAATCTCTAAGTATACTTCAATTAAATTTAACAACTGAACCATTCTAAGTTCCCATCCATTCCAGTCTGATACTCTAAGCTCGTTTATGTTTGGAGAGTGTCATCACTAGATGTCGCCAGCCATGATGTTGAAACTCACACTGTTAATCTAAACAGCTATAATATGGGGATGGTGACCACAGAATGTGGGAATCATAAGGCAGCAATAAACATAATTAATACCCGTGATGTGGCTTTCCATGCCAATCTGATTAAGTCATGTTTGGTGCACATACCATCCGACACCAATGAATTTCCATCCAGTTGTCCACATTAAAAGGAGCATCTCATCTGAAGCAGACAGACTCCTCGAAAATAATTTTTCAAAATGGTACCACTACATAATGAGGGATAAATACAATCATCTCCATTGTGAGAGTGTTACCCACTCCATCAATCCAGGTGAAATCAATAAAGTCAAAGCAGTTGACTATGACTGAACCTCTTATGTGCACGTATGAATATTGCCCCCAAGATGTGCCCTTTCAGGATGCAGGAAGAAGACAGGATTGGATTGCTTAAATGAATAATTAGCCACGAATGTATTGAACAGTCATGAAGACTCGAAGGACGAAATAACCAACATTTGTTCCTATTTTCAATGTTTCTATAATTCCCTAAAATGGGCGCCTTCATACTTTCTCAACCACTCTACCGCAGTCAATAGTGGTGCAATATTCATTTTCAACCTTGTCAAAACAGAACCAAGATTTTCATATGTTTTTGAAGCATAATTTCTTTCAATTCCTTCCAATTTCTATACTCTGAACCTTGCAATACACACAAATATCTAAATTGAATACACTGTTAATGCTATTCATTGTCCCTCAGCTTCTTTTGTCCAAGATAGAATCTCATAGTTTCATCGCATTTCATTTCCCTGCTTAAAGGTGGCACAGAGATTATATGAGTTTAGATTTACTGCAGCATCAAACCATGATTCGGTAATGACTGTAGAGTCATTATGTGAACTGAACTGTATGGTGTAATGTGATACATTAATAAACTGACAGGTCGTTATGTGCACCAGCAAACATATCAGTCAATAACTAATTTATCAACCTGTTTGTTGATAACAGCATTGAAATTTATGCATTCACCAAACTGAGCACTGTGCTAAAGAGATAAGACAAATGCAAAGATAAAAAAAAGTTTACAGCTACACTGTGACTTGGCATAGACATGCTTCATTGTGATTTTGTCTGCATGCTTACAGTCAACTGATAAGACTTCCAGTCAATTGTGAAAATTATTCTGTTAGTACACTCAAACACTTGAGCTTTCTGGAACATAACTATTTCCCACTTGAAACATATACTCAGTGGCCACATGATTACGTACCTCCTGCACCTAATAAAGTGGCCACTATGTGTTCTGCTGCTGTAGCACATTCACTTCAAGATTCAATGTGTTGTGCATTCAGAGATGTTCTTCTGCGCACCATTGGTGTAATGCATCATAGCCTTCCTGCCAGCTTAAACCAATCTGATCATTCTCCTCTGACCACACTCATAAACAAGGCATTTTTGCCCACAAAATTGACATTCACTAGATTTTTGTTTTGTTTTTCACACCATTCTGTGAAATATTGAGACTGTTGTCCATGAAAATCCCAGGAGATCAGCAATTTCTGAGTCACTCAAACCACCCTGACTGACACCAACAATCATTCCATGGTCAAAGTCACTTGGTTAAACATTTCTTCCCCATTCCGATGTTTGTTCTGAAAATAACTGAACCTCTTGACCATGTCTGCATTCATTTATACATTGGGTTGCTGCCACATGATTGGCTGATTGGACATTTGTATTAACAAGCAGGTATACGGGTGAACCTAATGAATTGGCCACTGAATACACAAATTGGCTACTTGAGTTTGATCGACTGAAGGAAATTTTGAAGAAGAAAGTTGGGGACAGGGGAGAAGATGCAATTAAGAAGATGATTCATTGGAACTTGGAATAGATTATTGTACATATATAATAGTATGAGTAAAAAGTTTATGAAACATTATTGTGGTAATTTTAAAATAGGATACCATCCCAAGGGACATCACAAATGTCAATCTGTGAGATGCTCTGGCTACATTCTGTTAGATCAAATATGGAAAGTAGTCATATGAATATGGAAGGTTATGTAAGTCATGAATACAATGGTAGAAGATAATTATTGAACTCAGTGCTCCACTTAAATCCCTGCATGGCAGAGCACACATCCAGATAGGAACTTCTCACTCCAATACTCTCTTTCCCCACCAATAATACTAATGCATGAATTCATACAAATTGGTTGTTTCTGGTCATTGGTACACATCTTCAAAGCTATTGGTAGTTGTTTGGTGTAGCGAAATCTTAAAAAGAATTACAGGGGAAGTGCCAAGCATGCATGGTTGATCAAAAGACTTCTGCATAAATGATTTGCTCCCAGAAATAAGTTTCAGAATTAAGAAGGGCTACATGAATTGAGCAGAAGCCATGCAGACAGGAAAATATGCTACACGAATGAAAAGGTGGAAACAGGACTCTATGCCCATGATTCACCAGGATGTTTCCTTCTATGTCTCAACATGGAGCCCTCTATAAGCTGTTTCTACAATAGTTAGGATTTCTTCTCTAAAGTATACAATTTGTGGCACCTAAAACTGAAATTACAGATTAGATAGAAGACCGTATTTCTTTCAAGTTGGTCCATAGACATGAACATACTGTATATCTAGAACAGTGCAAAGCGATTCACTTTAGAAGGTCAAATTTAAAAGCAGGATTCTTAACAGCGTGGAGGAACAGAGGATTTTGGGATTCATATCCATATATCCCTAAAAGATCCCATGTGTTTATAGAGTGGTTAAAAAGTCATACGGTACGTTGGCCTTCATTAGTCAGTGATTAAATTCAAGAGCCGTGAGATAATGTTGCAGTTCTATAAAACTCCAGTTAGACCACACTTGGAGTATTGTGTTCAATTCTGATTGCCCCATTATAAGAAGGATGTGGAAGATGTAGACAGGGTGCAGAGAAGATTTACCAGGATGCTGCTGGGGTTAGAGAACGAGTCTTATGAAGATAACTTGAGCAAGCTAAGCCTTTTCTCTTTGGAGTGAAGGAGGAAGAGAGGAAAATTGATAGAGGTGTACAAGATGATTAAAGGAAGAGACAGAGTGGATGGGCATAGATTATCTCCCAGGGTAGAAATGTCTAATACAAGGAGGCATAACATTAAGGAGCTTCGAGGAATATATAGGGGGGATATCAGAGAGAGTTGTAGGGGCAGGGAATATCCTACCAGTGCTGATGGTAGAGGCAGATACATTAGGGACACTCAAGAGACTCAGGTAGACACAAGCATGAAAGAAAAATAGAAAGCTATGTGAGAGGAACACACACAACATGCTGGAGGAACTCTGCAGGCCAGGCAGCATCTATGGAAAAGAGTACAGTCGATGTTTCAGGCCAAGACCCTTCAGCAGGATGGAGAAAAAAAAAAATGAGGATTCAGAGTGAGAAGGTGCAGGGGTGGGGGAGGAAGGAACACAAGGCAATAGGTGAAACGGCGAGGGGGGATGGTGGGATGAAGTAAAGAGCAGGGAAGTTGATAGGTGAAAGAGATACAGGGCTGGAGAAGGGGGAGTCTGATAGGAAAGGACAGAAGACCATGGAAGAAATAAAAGGGGGGAGGAGCACCAGGTGGAGGCAATGGGTGGGCAAGGAGATAAAGTGAGAGAGGGAAAAGGGGATTGAGAATGTTGAAGGGAGGGCATTACTGGAAGATCGAGAAATTGATGTTCATGTCATCAAGTTGGATGCTACTCAGATGGAACATAAGGTGTTGCTCCTTCAACCTGAGTGTGGCCTCATCACGACAGTATAGGAGACCATGGACTGACAAAGTGGTCTCCCGATCTACATCGGGTCTTACTGATCACTTCATTGAGCACCTACACTCCATCCTCCTGAAGAAGCAGGATCTCCCAGTTGCCACCCTTTTTAATACCACCTCCCATTCCCAATCCAACATGTCAGTCCATGGCCTCCTCTACTGTTGCGATGAGGCCGCGTGCAGGTTGGAGGAGCGACACCTTTTATTCATCTGGGTAGCCTCCAACTTGATGGCATGAACATCGCTTTGTTGAACTTCCGGTAATGAACCCCCTCCCCTTCCCCATACCCCATCCTCTTTTCCATCTCTCACCTTATCTTCCTACCTGCCATCACCTCCCTCCCTCAGAAGCCACTCCTCCTTTTCTTTCTTCCTTGGCCTTCTGTCCTCTCCTGTAAGATTCCTCGTTCTCCAGCCCTGTATCTCTTTCACCTATGAATTTACTTCACCACACCCACCCCCCATTTCACCTATCATTTTTTGTTTCTTCATCCCTTCCCCCCACCTTGTTACTCCGATTCCTCATCTTTTTTTCTCCAGTCTTGCTGAAGGGTCTTGGCCCGAAACATTGACTGTACTCTTTTCCATAGATGCTGCCTGGTCTGCTGAGTTCCACCAGCATTTTGTGTGTGTTACTTGGAGTACCAGAATTTGCAGATTTTCTCTTGGCTATATGGGAGGGAAGGGTTAGATTGACCCTAGAGTTGATTAAAGGGTTAGTACAATATCATGGGCCAAAGGCCTGGCCTGTACCTCTCTGGACTCTATGATCCTATAGGAATTTTGCTCCATTGTATCCCATCTTGCCAATAAGCGGTAAATGGGGAGAGCATGTTGCTCTGCCACAAACAGAGGCTTTCCTAGGTCACAGGGTTGCATTGCTTTTGAGATATATCCTTATACTGCAACCAAAGTCAACTCTGCTTCTTCCAGTCCTGCTGTTGTTCAGCCAAAGGCAATGAACAGAGCAGTGGAATCCCCAGTATCCATCACGTTGCAGTGTGATGTGCCAACTGCACTAAACATTTGAAAACAAACAAAGTGTTAGAAATGAAGCAATAAGGATAACACTGTAACAGTATCCCTAACATCTCCATCAATATCCATGAACATATGTAAAACATGCATGCAATGAAAGCCAGACCATCAGATAAAATGGGGTACACATTATGAGTGATGTGCTGATATAATGTCCAAACCATTCTGTAGTACCTAGCAAGAGTCAAAACCCAATCTCAACATCATGACAGCTCAATTCTCTAATGTGCAGGAGAAGGTTGGTCAAGTTGCTGGACTAGTGTCCAAAGGCTAGAGCTACTAATTTGGAGAAAAAACCAATAGGAGCTGAGTCATTAAGCAGATTAAAGGCCATTGAAGGTAGGTTTTGGACTATAGGATAATAATGGAAACAGAGCAGGAAAATCATTCGTGAAGGAGACTCAACGTGCATGTGGCTTATTTCTGCTCCTACTTACTGTGATGTCACGGTCAGGCACTGGAGGCTGAGTCCACAATTCTGCAAAAGAGTTCCTTTCTGAAAAGGGGGACCTCCAAACTCTGAGCAGCATTTTGTACCAAGTTGATGCATGACGCTTCCTACCTCCTGATCCGGAATGCAGGCTTCCTGAAAAGCTTCCCAACAAGCTAAGTATTTCACCGTGTTCGTCTATCAGTTGTATCCTACATCATGCCTCATCAAACTCCTCCAATCAACTGGCACCCACACTAACACGAAGAAATCTGCAGATGCTGGAAATTCAAGCAGCACACACAAAATGCTGGTGGAACGCAGCAGGCCGGGCAGCATCTATAGGAAGAAGTACAGTCGACATTTCGGGCCGAGACCCTTCATCAGGATTAACTGAAAGAACAGATAGCAAGAGGTTTGAAAGTGGGAGGGGGAGGGGAAGATCCAAAATGATAGGAGAAGACAGGACTGGGAGGGATGAAGCTAAGAGCTGGAAAGTTGATTGGCAATGGGATACAGAGCTGGAGAAGGGACAGAATCATGGGACGGGAGGCCTGGGGAGAAAGAAAGGGGGAAGGGAGCACCAGAGGAAGATGGAGAGAAGGCAAGGAGTTACTGTGAGAGGGACAGAGAGAGAAAAAAGGGAAAAAAAATAATAAAGAAAGAAAGAAAGAAGGGATGGGGTAAGAAGTGGAGGAAGGGCATTAACGGAAGTTAGAGAAATCAATGTTCATGCCATCAGATTGGAGGCTACCCAGACGGAATATAAGATGTTATTCCTCCAACCTGAGTGTGGCTTCATCTTGACAGTAGAGGAGGCCATGGATTGACATATCAGGATAGTGCACCATCACTACCCTGGCTGTAGACTGTTCATGTTCGTTCCCTTACCACAGGTAGATTCTGTCCCTCTACAATGACCTACAGTATCAGCACTTGAGCTGAGGATTCTGTATGGAATAAAGAGATAACGGTTCGTTCCTTCATTAATTTGCCAGCCTTGACTATCCAGAATAAAAAATGATGTGTGGTGGAGAAGGGGGGAAAGATACTTACCCTGCCTGCACTTGTAAATCAGAAGAGATTGTACATAAAACTGAGATGGGATGTGTATTATGAGAAGGAAAATGTGATAATTCTTTTATCTTTGATAGCCTCACCGCAGGCTCTACAAGGGTTGGTCCGACCGTGGTCATCACCATTAGCTTTGATGAGGGTTCCAAACTGCGTCAATGCCCTCCACCAGTCATTATTTTCTCTTGTTTTCTCCTGAGGGAGAGAGAAAACTGAGTCATCAGATATTGACCAGTTGATTGGATGATGTAGCTGTGAGAGTGGAATGGTTTGGCAGTATGCACCAGTTATGAAATGCCGGTGGAATGTCGCTGCATTGCTGGATGAGTCAAGCAACATGATGCACCTGTATTCTAACCAACAGAAATTGGTGGTAGCTCAGTAAACATGATATAGTTCATGAGCAGTGTCCAAGGCCAGCAGTGTAGTTGGTAGCAAGTGATACTTAAAAGTGCATTCAACAATTTTGGCCACTCTTCTTAGGGATTTACCCTTTTGTCATTGCATCATATCCCTGGAGCTGGAATCTCCTGTAAACTTTTATCAATGTCTTTGTATCCAGAGGACCACTAGTCCCCTGTGAATACAAGGCATTGCTGCTATTTTGTATTCCTTCTAGCTCAGTACCTGATAACCTTGAAACTCAGTCTCCCCTACGTTATGCCATTTCTCAATGTTTATTTCACATGTGTCAGCACTTGCACCCCTCCCTTCTGTAGGAAGCAAATGTACATTTTAGCTGGGGATAGTCATTATGACTTTGCTTCTCCTTCTGCTGGGACTCAATATTCAGCAGCGTGTGAAACACCATCTGGAAAAAATGAAGTCATAGGGAAATGATTCCTTGCATTTCAAGCAATGGGAATGCAGGAAACTAGCTTCTTAATCCCCTCAGTTATTTTCAAGGCTGTCAAAAGAGCCGTCCTTCTATCTTCAGCAGAGATATAAGATAGCAGTCCAGAACAGGAAGGTGATTTTTACCCATCCGGGTGCTGCATGTCAACTTTCCTGTTTATGTGAATATTTAAAAATATGCTTATAAAGGCAAAGTAGAAATTAAAAGTAATTGTAAGGACCATTTCACTGGAATTTCTGTTTTTCTCTGATTTTTACCTTCAAGCTTCATCAGTAAATTATTGGATAACATCAGATGAATTTTGTACGGTTGCTATTGACTTCAATGGTATTGTAAAAATACCTAAACCTTTAAGACTAACTGGGCTAAATCTCAAAAATATACAGTCAAATAAAATAATTAAATAAAAATGCTGCGGCATTTCTAACAGCTCTTTGTTGTTAGAATGGTAGATTGATTATTTAATTGCTAGTAGAGATCAATTGGAGTCTAATAAATTAACTGAGGTGCCTGCCATGCCACAAGCCTTCAGAAACAAGTTTCCTGAGCATGACGATCAGAATAACTCTCTGCAGTATATTTGTATCTAATTGTTATAATGTAGTGCTATCAACAATGTGATCCAATAGCAATGACACCTTCAACCTCTCAAAGTCTGTTCATGTATACAAGACTCCTCAAGAGAATATCAGCTACTTCCCTGAAGTACCTCTGAGGAAGGTTGTTGATAACCCTGCAGACAACCAAGGAAGTTGAAATTCTCTCAGGGAGCTATGAGGCAGGCATTTTATTGCTTTTAGGTAATTGCCCAATTCTGTATGTGGATGTGTATATATATACACACACACACACACCCCCGGAACCCCCCCCCCCGCACACACACACACACACACACACACACACACACACACACACACACACACTCTCTCTCTCTCTCTCTCTCTCTCTCTCTCTCTCTCTCTCTCTCTCAGTGACCGCTTTATTAGATGCACCAGTACATTAATACAAACATCTAACCTGCCAGTCATGGGGCAGAAACTCATTGCATAAAGGGATGCAGACATAACCAGAGGGTTCAGATCAAACAGAATGCGGAAGAAATGGGATCTTCTTTACTTTAACCATGGAATGATTGTTGGTGCCACATGGGATGATTTGAGTATGTCAGAATCTGCTGATCTCCTGGGATTTTCATGCACAAAGTTTACAGAGAATGATGTGAAAAACAAAATAAATCAGCCAGTGAGCCGCAGTTCAGTGGGTGAAAATACCTTGTTAATGAGAGAGGTCAGAGGAGAATGGCCAGACCGGTTCAAGCTGGCAGAAAAGTGACAGTGACTCATATAACAATGCTGTACAACAGTATTGTGGAAAAGAACATCTCTGAATGCACAAGACATCTAACCCTGAAGTGGTTGGGCTACATCAGCGGTCGACCACAGACGTACAGAAATATGCTCAGTGGCCACTTTAGGTACTTCCTATCCCAAATAAAATGGCTACTGAGTGTGAGTGGGTAATCTACACATTATTCTTCATTACAAATCCTTTATTTTTGATGTTTCCAGTGTGTAATATGAACTATTGTGATATCTTAAGCAGGAGTAACAGCCTTCAGACAACTTCTGATGCCTAGTAACTGCAAATTTCATGTTTCATAATATATCAAATATTGCACTGAGGATGGAGCCACAGAGTGACATAAAAAGCTGACTCATCTGAATACTAATGCCTTTGAAATGTTTTCCCCATTGTACAGTTTAGGTAGGCAATGTATTAAAGGGGAATCATTCATAACAATTTATATAAATTATTAAATATTAGAAACAACTAATTAATTTATAAGCAGAAGTCAAACTATACCTGATGAAATTATAAAAATAACTTATTATGGAATTAAAAGTTCAATTGGTGTGCAGAACATTCTGTCAAGACTTTACACTTGGTTTATACTATAATCTGTGATTCCATACCTCGCTCATACTTTGACAAATTTTGCATTCAGTCAGAACAATTGATATCAAATTGGCTGCCTAGTTTACACTTTCCTGATATTTATTTCCATTTAAATCAAAGAAGATAAATGATGTAAAATGCACAGCCAGCTTACAATCATAACAGTCACTCAACTCTTTTACCTGAGCTTCTTTACCGATATTACACCTTTATAAAAGGTGAGTCATCATATTTCTTTCTGAAGTTTGATAGGATGTTTGATTACTATGATAATGATTGGACCCCATTTTGGTACTTAAACAATTAATGTTCGGTTTTAATTGTTGTGTTCGGTGGAACTGCAAGTGTTACAATCCTCTATTCTTGTTGTCTGCTGTTCAGCCTGTGTCTGAAGAAAAAGCTGCATTCAAATTAGTCAACTTTGTCAGCAGTTGTATATAATTGCCAAATACTGAGGGAGCTGCAACTGACACGGAGGGTGCATCACCACTCAAACAAAATTCATTGTAAGTAATTATATCAGCAGCAATATCAAATTTTTGGTTTGTGGAAGTTTGTTGCTGTTTGGGTGTCCACCTCATTCAGCAAGATTCAGCCAGGTAAAACCCTGTAGCAAAAAAAAATCATATCCACACATTCATCGGTTAAAGGAAGAACTCCCTGGAAAAGTAGCAAATATTGTTAATGTGACATAACTAGGGTGTATCCACATTTTCAAACTGAAATCTATTAGTATTTTATTCCTATTTACATACCATCTTTCAGAAATAAAATACTTTAATACAGACAATGAGTAATATGGCATATGTATACCTCTTAAATTGTTTCTTCACCAGTTACATTAATTTTAATAATTGCTTCTTTGTACATGAGTTTCTTGTAAGCTATAACTGCTACACAAATAAAAGATTATTTTTCATTGCATTTGCTCTTTAAACCCATAAACAAGCAAGAGAGACAGTTATACATTAATGTTCATAGGTAGCTCAAATAACACTGGTTAACTATATACAGTACAAACCATTCATACAAATGAAGACAAAGATATAGAATTCATTGCAGTAACATAATTACAGTAACTGTTTTATTAGACACACTCAGCCAGAGGGGAAATAAGGAGTGTCACTGTGGTAATTGTAATCGGGACACACCTTCTGCACTAGTTTGTAATCTGTACTGTAGAATGAAATATAAATACATATGACTTTAAAAGGTTTGGAGCAGAGCCATGACACGTGGCTTTGGGTCTGCTCCTGGTAACAAGTTTTCGATGGATCATAGTTACAAAGTGTAGTCTTCTTCGCCTTGTCTACTTTCTCGTACTCAATGCGGCAGTTAAATGTCTTTGAATCTTTGGCATCAATCACCGTCTGTTGAGCCAAGTCAAATTCCACAATTTTTGTAGGGGGCACCAGGCTGACGGAGACATTCCCCTGGCCAGTGGAATTGTGGCGGAAGTAGACGCTGAAAGTACCATTCCCATGGTCCACTATTTTGCCAGTGATGAGTAAGTTTAGCTTGACAGTTTTGATGTTGGAATGAAAGTCTCCCCAGCCAAACATTTTCTTGAATTTTCCTGTTTTTACTATAGGGCGTCTCTTAGCACGAGGGTGGGGCTCCTTCTGATCTGAGGCATTTCGTAACCAATCCCAAATATCCTGGTCCGAATAAGGTACTGGAGTTTCATAGTGCAGGTCCACAGCAGTAGCATTCTCTTTGCCAGATAATGTCTGTGAAAGCAGGCGACTGATAGACAGATCTTTGCTACTTTCTGTCCATATGTGCTTTTGTGTGTTCTTAGGGCTGCCAGTTTTTAGAAGTTCTGATTTCTGAGGGTTATTTCCATGAACACATATTACCTATAATTATGAAAAAAAGAGTTAACAATGAATTTTTGTTTCAAACACATCCGAAATATGAGCAGATAATCTCATTTGCTATGCTGATAATATTATTTTACACAAGATGGTAATGACAAAAGGGTTTGCATTTCAAATAGAACCTGAACATTTTAAATAAATACATTAAACTAGTTTAAATATATTGCAGTTCTCTGTAGTGCATTGATTTTTCAAATCAAATATTCTAAGATTCCATCTTACAGAGCAGTCCAAACAAACAATGAGATAAAAACGCTGTTTTTCTGATGAATGAATATAGGCACAGGAATATGACAAACACTTTCCCATTTACATTTGCACTTGCAACAAGTGTATAGTCATTAGCAAGCACCTCATTTAACAATAGCAGTTTGAGCAGATGGTAGAGCTGCCCATCAGACAAAGAGAGTGAGCCCTCAATCTTTTGACTCAAATGTGGTGACCAGACCTAAAGAAGTCCTAAACATTTGCTGAGTTAACAACGTCTTGTCTTGATTAATAATCAGCACAAGATAATATATTGCCCAGTTGAATTCAAACCAGCATGTTCCACTACGGAGATAAGCACCTGTTAGTCACATCCAGCTGAGAAAAATAGTGCCGCAGGAACAAATTATTGAGACCATGATATTTCTCATTCCACCCCACCGACAACCTGATCCAATCTACATCTTCAAAACTATCACACCATTTGACATTCTAAAGCCAAAACCAAATAAAACTCATTCACATGTTGAACGAATTCAAATTGTGGCCTGTGATATGTGAATATCTGCCTGCTGGGACTTGCATTAATAAATGTGTCTTTAACATTTGATAATTGTTCACCAAGCATTGGCAAACATACTATAGAAAGCAGGACACATGAGGAGATATTAGTGCAGATGACCATATGCTTGCTCAAAAGGTTGATTTTAAGGATCTTGAAGAGAAAAAAATGAGATTGAGTTTGGGGTCCATACCACTGATGCATCTTTGCAATGGCATAATGGCTAAATTCAGTGACCCCCAAAATTACACAATTAAAATTGTTGACAGCCCTACTCAAAGATGTCACTAACTGTGACTAGGTCTTAGAATAATACAGCACAATACAGGCCCTTTGACACACAATGCTGTGCCGAACATGTACTTACTTTAGAAATTACCTAGGGTTACCCATAGCCCTCGATTTTTCTAAGCTCCATGTACTTATCCAGGAGTCTCTTAAAAGACCCTATTATATCCGCCTCCACCACCATCGTTGGCAGCCCATTCCACACACTCACCACTCTCTGCGTAAAAAAAAACTTACCCCTGACATCTCCTCTGTACCTGCTTCCAAGCAAATTAAAACTGTGCCCTCTCATGATAGCCACTTCAGCCCTGGGAAAAAGTCTCTGACTATCCACACGATCAATGCCTCTCATCATCTTATACACCTCTATCAGGTCACCTCTCATCCTCTTTCACTCCAAGGAGAAAAGTCCAAGTTCACTCAACCTGTTCTCATAAGGCATGCTCCCCAATCCAGGCAACATACTTATAGATCTCCTCTGCACCCTTTCTATAGTTTCCACATCCTTCCTGTAGTGAAGTGGCCAGAACTGAGCACAGTACTCCAAGTGGGATCTGGCCAGGGTCCTATATAGCTGCAACATTACCTCTCAGCTCTTAAACTCAATCCCATGGTTGATGAAAGGGTGTATGCCTTCTTAACCACAGAATCAACCTGCACAGCAGCTTTGAGTGTCCTATGGACTCAGACCCCAAGATCCTCTGATCCTCGACACTGTCAAGAGTCTTACCATTAATACTATATTCTGCCATCATATTTGACCTACCAAAATGAACCACCTCACACTTATCTGGGTTGAACTCCATCTACCACTTCTCAGCCCAGATTTGCGTTCTATCAATGTCCCGCTGTAACCTCTGACCACCCTCCACACTATCCACAACACCCCCAATCTTTGTGGCATCAGCAAATTTATGAACCCATCCCTCCACTTACTCATCCAGATAATTTATAAAGATCACGAATAGAAGGGGTCCCAGAACAGATCCCTGTGGCACCCCACTGGTGACTGACCTCCATGCAGAATGTGACCCATCTACAACCACTCTTTGCCTTCTGTGGGCAAGCCAATTATGGATCCACAAAACAAGGTCCCCTTGGATCCCATGCCTCCTTACTTTCTCAATAAGCCTTGTATGGGGTACCTTATCAAATGCCTTGCTAAAATCCATATACACTACATCTACCGCTCTACTTTCATCAATGTGTTTAGTCACATCCTCAAAAAACTCAATCAGGCTCGTAAGGCACAACCTGCCTTTGACAAAGCTATGCTGACTATTTCTAATCAAATTATACCTCTCTAAATGTTCATAAATCCCGCCTCTCAGGATCTTTTCCATCAACTTACCAACCACTGATGTAAGACTCAGTGGTCTATAATTTCCCAGGCTATCTCTACTCCCTTTTTTGAATAAGGGAACAACATCTGCAACCCTCCAATCCTCCAGAAGATCCTCCATCCCCATTGAGGATGCAAAGATCATTACTAGAGGCTCAGCAATCTCCTCCCTCGCCTCCCACAGTAGCCTGGGGTACATCTCATCCGGTCCTGAAGACTTATCCAACCTGATGCTTTTAAAAGCTTCAGCACGTCCTCTTCCTTAATGTCTACATGCTGAAGCTTTTCAGTCTACTATAAGGCATCCCTACAATCGCCAAGATCCTTTTCCGTAGTGAATACTGAAGCGAAGTATTCATTAAGCACCGCAGCTATCTCCTCAGGTTCCATGCACACTTATCCAGTGTCACACTTGATTGGTTCTATTCCCTCATGTCTTATCCTCTTGCTCTTCACATACTTGTAGAATCCTGGGGTTTTCTTTAATCCTGTTCGCCAAGGCCTTCTCATGGCCCCTTCTGGCTCTCCTAATTTCATTCTTAAGCTCCTTTCTGCTAGCCTTATAATCATCTAGATCTCTATCATTACCTAGTTTTTTTCACCTTTCATAAGTTTTTCTTTTCTTCCTGACTAGATTTTCAACAGCCTTTGTACACCACGTTTCCTTTACCCTCCCATCCTTTCCCTGTCTCATTGAAACGTACCTATGCAGAACACCATGCCAATATCCCCTGAACATTTGCCACATTTCTACTGTATATTTCCTTGAGAACATCTATTCCCAATTTATGCTTCCAAGTTCCTGCCTGATAGCTTTATATTTCCCCTTACTCCAATTAAATGCTTTCCTAACTTGTCTGTTCCTATCCCTCTCCAATGCTATGGTAAAGGAGATAGAATTGTGATCACTATCTCCAAAATGCTCTCCCACTGAGAAACCTGACACCTGACCAGATTTATTTCCCAATACCAGATCAAGTACAGCCTCTCCTCTTGTAGGCTTATCTAATATTGTGTCAGGAAACCTTCCTGAACACACCTAACAAATTATACCCCATCTAAACCCCTTAGTCTAGGGAGACACCAGTCAATATTTGGGAAATTAAAATCTCCCACCACAGCAACCCTGTTATTGTCACACCTTTCCAGAATCTGTCTCCCTATCCGCTCCTCGATGTCCCTGTTATTATTGGGTGGTTTAAAAAACACCTAGTCACGTTATTGACCCCTTCCTGTTTCTAACTTCCACCTACAGAGACTCAGTAGACAATCCCTCCATGACTTCCTCCTTTTCAGCAGCCGTGACACTATCTCTGATCAACAGTGCCACGCCTCCACCTCTTTGGCCTCCCTCCCTGTCCTTTCCGAAACATCTAAATCCTGGCACTCTAAGTGACTATTCCTGCCCGAGCCATCCAAGTCTCTGTAATGGCCACAACATCATAGCTTCAAGTACTGATCCACACTCTAAGCTCATCTGCTTTGTTCATGATGCTTCTTGCATTAAAATAGATACATCTCAAACCATCGGTCTAAGTGTATCCTTTCTCTATCACCTGCCTATCCTCCCTCTCGCACTGTCTCCAAGCTTTCTATGTATGCGAGCCAACCACCCCTTCCTCCACTTCTTCAGTTTAGTTCCCAGCCATTCTGGTTTGAACCCTAACCTCTCCCCAATAGCCTTAGCAAACCTCCCTGCCAGGATACTGGTCCTCCTTGGATTCAAGTGCAACCCGTCTAATTGTTAAGGGTCTTATTGTACTTTCTCTACAGGTCATGACTGCCCCAAAAGAGGTCCCAATGATCCAGAAATCTGAATCCCTGCTCCATGTACCAATCCCTCAGCCATGCATTTATCCTCCACCTCATTCTATTCCTATACTCACTGTCACTTGGCACAGGCAGTAATCCTGAGATTACTACCTTTGAGGTCCTGCTTTTCAACTTCTTTCCTAACTCCCTATAATCTGTTTTCAGGAACTCCTCCATTTTCCTACCTGTGTCATTGGTACCAGTATGTACCACGACCTCTGGCTGTTCACCTTCCCACTTCAGGATATCGTGGACGCGATCAGAAACATCCCGGACCCTGGCACCTGGGAGGCAAACTACCATCTGCGTTTCTTTCCTGCGTGCACAGAATTGCCTGTCTGACCCCCTAATTATAGAGTCCCCCATTACTGCTGCCTTCTTCCTTTCCCTACCCTACTGTGCCACAGGGCCAGACTCTGTGTCAGAGGCTCAGCCACCGTTGCTTCCCCCAGGTAGGCCGTTCCCCCCCGACAGTACTCAAGCAGGAGTACTTATTGTTAATGTTGCAGGTAGGATTACGAAGATGATAACTTTAGAATTGTTCACTGGGATTGTGGTGAGACTAGTTGCTTTCTTGATAGGTGAGCTCAGAGGGACTTTCTTCATCATTCAGTATTTCAATGTTTTATTGTACAAAAATCACACAATTATTCTGATTCAATCCAAAAATGAGACAGCAAGATTTATTTTCATTGCATTTTTTTGCCTTGTGATTAGCACCATGATCATCTGGACACCAAAATAACCCCAAATTCATTTCATCTACTACCAAGTGAAATTAAATAAGGATCTGCCAACATAACTTGCTCTATTCATTGGCAGCTTGTAATGTATTGCTGTAATATTGCCAACCTCTTTCAAAATGAGGGCAAACCCCCTAAAGGCAGCAGTGTCTGAAGATTGGAGCAATGGAACACACAGCAGAATCTACAATAATCTGCCACACCACATGTAATTTTAAAAGAAAATTTTTGGAATAAAGAAAGACTGACTACTTGAGACTGTCTCTGAATACTGCCCACAACAATTTGAAATGTAGTTCATCACCTCTCTCCAGAAACCCATGCAACTGGCTCCTGAATTATTTTTGTTGTTTGATGGTGTTGCCTGATAAAATGTTTTCAAGACTCATTCATTCTTCTGTAAAAGCACAATATGTCATAGTGGTAATTATAAAGCATCTTTCATGTCCATGCTGACAAGTAGGCACCTATCCGTTTCCACCATGGGTACAACTCTCCTCATCCTTGAGGACATCTGCAAAATGCAATATCTCAGGAAGGCGGCATCCATCATCACGGACGCCCACTATTGGGGCTGTTTAAGTTTTTTACCTTCTTAATGTTGCCATTACTCCATTGAGAGTAGGGGAGATTCAAACAAGAGGACATGAGTTGAGAGTTAAAGGGCAAAAGTTTAGGGGCAATATGAGGTGGAACTTCTTTACTCAGAGAGTGGTAGCTGTGTGAAACGAGCTTCCAGCAGAAGTGGTTGAGGCAGGTTTGATATTGTCATTTAAAGTTAAATTGGATAGCTATATGGACAGGAAAGGAATGGAAGGTTATGGGCTGAGTGTACGTCGGTGGGACTAGGTGAGAGAAAGCGTTCGGCACGGACTGGAAGGGCCGAGATGGCCTGTTTTTGTGCTGTAATTGTTGTACGGTTATATGGTTATCTCCCTCAAATGTTCCTCCTCCCAGAGTTCTTGATTTCCCAATGCTACTAAAGGAAAAGGATGACAGAACCAAAGCTTAGGAAGCTTTCTTGGGAAGCTACCACTAATAATGGAAAGTGGATCTCCCCACTGCAAGCACTTCTGTTCTCTAAAATATCTGCCAAATTTAATGTATTTGTAGCAATATCTAGCAGGAGAGACAGCACAGTGATGAACCAATGTGATGTCACAATTGATGGACATTTTGGATGGGAGAACTTCGGGACAGTAGTAAATGGCTCATCGGACAACATCCTTCACTCCTTTTCTCTTAAATTTATCACAATGCAGAACAACTTGCTGCTGCTTTCAGAATCCATGTTGGGTTACACACATTAGTAAATGTAATATATATATCCCATGCCAGATTCAAAAGCCTCACACAACTCACGAAGAGCAAAAGAAAATAAAGAAGTATCAACACTTTTTGTTTTATTACATTCAAGTGAAACATAATGGAAAATATGAGATTAAACTGTTCATTGGTCACTCTGTTAAAAGGACAGTTGACTTCTCAACTTTCATTAGATGATTGATTTTGTTAGTAACTTAATAGAAACATCAGCCACATAAAAATTGGTGCACTATGAATGTCTGACACTAGATGGCAAAAGAACATTTACAAATAATGTATATAAAAATACTAAACCAATGTACTGCAACTATTTTAATAATAGATCTACTACACTAATAATCAGTCATTTTGATTTGCTAAGTTCAATATCAGTCTCTTGTGAATGGAACATGAAAATATAAATGAACAATTGGTTGATGTTTGAAAATATCACAATTCCAACAGCATTGACAAAACTCTTAAGAGTGCAAAGAAACATGCTCTTGAAGCTATAAGGAGTTACAAAAGATTAGAATGGAGTTAGAGACAGCCTCGAAAACAACGGAGAGGGAATTAGCAGCCGCATTATACCTTACAATAATGCGGATGTAGTAGCAAAGAGAGAGGAAGCAGATAATGCAGCAGAAGGAAGGATTTACCTGAGTAATTAAAACAAAGCTTTCTGAAAGGTTTGCAGAACGTCAATAGACAGCTGGACGATATTGAAGAACAAGAGTACCATTGTCAAGGGAGGAGCTACTCCCTTGGTAAATACAAACGTATTTTTTTTAATCCTGAGAATGATTTTCTTATTCTTCAATATCCCCACCGACTTCTGTTAATCTCCTGCTCATGATCACTGTGGAGTGGAGGAAGAGTATTTAGAATGGTACTGGTCGCCTCCTTCTGGTTACCATATAGTCTTCCCTCAGTCAATGCCTCAGTGCTCCTCACTGTTCAACTGCACTTGTTCCGTAACAGTATCACTATATTCTGCATATAGTCCTGATGAAGGGTCTCAGCCCAAAACGTCGTCTATTAATTCCCCAGATGCTGCCTGTCTTGCTGAGCTCCTAAACAAAGTTTTCACTACATTCCCATACTTGTGACAATAACAAACCAATACCAATAATATATCAAGAAGCAGTAAAAGTAGCAAGGGTCCTCAGGATACATTGTGGGTGAGAGACTTCAGTGAGCAACATCTACACTAGCTTGGTAGCTTCTCCATTAACTGAACTTGAGCCGTAAGTCTGAATAACCTACTTAGACTGCTCTTCCCTATCTTCCCTTGGCAGGTGCATCTCTTGATGATGGCATTTGTAGAAGTGACCACTACATAAATCTTGTAGAGACAAATTCCATCTTCAGATTGGGGACACCCTCTATTGGGTTAAATAGCTCTAAGTTATACTAGATGGGATAGACTCAGACCAAATCTGACATCACAAAACCAGGCATTCATGAAGCATTTTGGACCATCAGCAACAGCAGAAATGTTCACTAACAAGGTATGTAATTCTATGATCAGCCACATCCTTATGGTACTACTAGTATTATGCCATACATTGAACCCAGTTCAATGAGCAGAGCAGAAGGCAAACCAGGAACACTAGCAGTCATATCTAAAAAAAAAGGTGTCAATCTTGTGAAGCTCCAAGATGGAGAAGGTGAGTGCAATTCAGCAAAAACAGAATGCAACAGACTAAAGCAGAAAATGCTGGAAATACTTGGCAAATTTTCCTGCCTCTAAAGAAAGAGAAACTGAATTAAAATTTCAAGAGTGAGACCTTTCATCAGAATGGGTTACTTCAGACTTTCATCATCTTCTGTGCTGTTTTTGGATTTTCAAGAAATAGACAGAAATCTCACAACCAATGGATTAGATCAAAGCTCTGCAGTCCTACCACATTTAGACAAAAATGGTGGTGGAGAACTAAGAATCTAATAGGAGGAGGATGCTCCAATAATATCCTCATCATCAATGATGGCAGGGCCTACCACGTAACAAAAACTAGGCTGAAACATTCATAATTGTGTCCAACCAGAAGTGCCTATCAGCTGAATTATTTATGCCAGCTTGTGAGGTCAGCACCATTGCAGATGCCATTCTTCAGCCAATTTCAAGTGATACCAAGAAACTGTTGAGAGTACTAGATAAAACAGAGGCTATCAAATCGGAAAACTACCTCAGCTGTGGTACTAAGGATCTGTGCTGTTCCTCTGGTAGTGCTGTTTACAGTGTTGTTACAATTCTGGCATCTACCCAGCAATGTGTAAAGTTACCTTGCTATGACTTATGTACAAATCTGTGCTGGACAATTGCTGTCCAATCAATCTACTCACAATCATTAGCAAAACAATGGACAGTGTCGTTGACTGCTATCAAGAGGCATTTAGACACCGATACCCTGCTCACTGCTCAGTCAAAGCTTCATCAAAACCATTTGACTTGGAGTCTCATCAGAGCCTTAGACCAAATGTGGAACCAAGAGCTGAATTCCAGAGGTGAGATGAGGTGAGAGTGACTGCCCCTTGACATCAAGACATAACTTGAAAGAAAGTGGCTTCAAGCAACCCTAATAAATGGTCAATGGGCATCAAGGGAATTAAATTCCAATGGTTAGAGTTTTATCTCACAAAGAGTGATGGTTATTGTCAATGGATATCAATCATCCCCTGAGACATCGTCACAGGGTTGTATTCTAGACCTGCTTACCTTCAGTTACCAGATGAACGCCTTTCCTTCAATAATTTGTCACGATGTTCCCTGGTGATTGCATTATGTTCTAGCCTAGTCACAATACCTCACCAAATACACAAAATTACGTCATATGTGCATAGTAATTAACATTCATGCCACTAAACTGTCAGGCAAAGATTATCTCCGAGAGAGTCAAATAAGATTCAATGCCACCAAGACCGTACATATTGCAGTGAAAAAGAAAGACTGTCATAAATGATTGAAAGAAGATCATTATTCCTGGAGGTCAATGCTGAGTAGAGATCGGGGATCGGGCATATAAATGTTGTGACTGCAAGAACATGAAGAGATTGGGGTGTCTGAAATCTGAAGTGAGCAATTCACCTCCTGACAACCCAGATCTTATCCACCACCCGCAATGCACAAGTCGTAATGGAATTCTCTCCACTTACCTGGATAACTGTAGGTCCAACAACCCTTAAGAAGCTTGACACCATGCATGACACTTCAGACCACTCAATTGGTGCACCATTCACCAATGTAAGCAATAATTCCTTCCATCACTGAGGGCGCAGTGGCTACAGTGTGTGGTGTCTACAAAATGCATGGCACTGCATGTCCCAAACCCACGATCACCACCACAAGGAAGGAGAATCACACCAGGCACAAGGGAACACCACTACCTGCAGGTTATCCTCCATGTCACACATCATCCTGACTTAGTATATCACTGTTTCCTCATTTTGCTGGATCTAACGACTGGAACTTCCTCCCTAATAATACTGAGGAAGTATCTAAACCAGGACTGCAGACGTTTAAGCAGACAGTTCACCCCCACCTTCTCAGGGGCACTTCAAAATAAGCATTGAATGTTGACCTCAGCTGAAGGGAGTCAATGTTGACCAGCGATGGAGGGTCATGGACATAAATACTGCAAGAACAGGTGACAAAGCTGGGGATCCTGAGGTGAGTAATTCGCCTGATGAAAACCCAAGTATTCTTCAAGCAACAAGTCAGGTGTATGACAGAATAACCTTCAGTTGCCTGGATGACTGCAGCTCCAATATCTCTTAAGAAGCACAATGCTATCCTTGACACTGCAGCCAACTTGAATTTAAAAAAATGCATCCAGTTTTGAAGCCTCTGAAATGTTAAAATTTGTTCTACTGAATTAAAAAACCGGACTTTGCTGCAATAACCAGGCTTCTGTACCTCGTTGCCGATAGTAGCAATGAAAAGAAGGCATGTCCTGGGTGATTTGGGAGCTTAGTGATGGATTTCACAATATACCAATAAAATAACATTCATCATATTAACTTCTAATGTTCTCCACTATTTTGCCAAAATATGAAACAGGCTAATGTTTCCAGTGGGGATAGGAATCAGAGTTTACTTTAGAATCTCACAACCTCACTTCAAACAATTTTGCTCAGTAATTCTATCAGCCACATACTATGATTAAAAATCAGAACAGAATGCCTCTTTTGTTTGTGTAATTAACATGAAACTTTTTGTCTTAAGATGAATGCTACCCATTTACAATTATTGCAGATTAAAACCAACAGTAGGCGGTTTGAATTGTAATATCATACTGGTGTTCTGCAATAAAAGAGTAATGAAAGCAATTTGGAGAATGGATTTTACACAATGCAAGATCTAAATGCATCAACACTCTACCACAAAACCTTTTCATCTCTCAGGAAATTGCAGTTCATTACCTAATTTAGTGCACCACAGTGAGACATTTACCTTCTTTGGATTTCCTGCAGTGTCCTAGAACTGCAGTATGTTAGATGAGTGACTTCACCAAATATCCATTTGACTACAGAAAATTTTAAAATAATTAAAAATTATTGAAGTTAAACCACTGACATTCCAAGAGGGGTTTAAGCACAGTGCACTGGATGAAGATTCAAAGTACATTTATTATCAAAATATATTTGCAGTATACAACCCTGAAATTTATCTTCCCCACAGACAGCCATGAAACAAAGAACTAGGGAACCCATTTGAAGAAAAAAGCATCACCCTCCACTTTCTTAAGCGCAAACAAAAATTGCACAAACTGCAACAAACAAAATGAGTGAAAACACAAGATCAAAAGGTATATTTCAGTTCTGCTCAGTATCCATTATCTACAGGCCACCCTGATTCAAAATTGCCCAAATTAACAATAAAAAAAGAGCCACCAGAAACCAGAACATCTGATAAACCACGTTAATTTAAAAGCTGATAGAAAGATCGTGAATTTGGTCATTTGTAACTTTTTATACAAATCTCCAACAATAGAGTTATAGAGTAATACAGCTTGAAAACAAGCCCTTTGGCCCAATTCATCCATGATGATCATAATGCCCATCAACCTTGTCCCATTCACCCACTTTCCACCCATGTCCTTCTGAACCCCTCCGATCCATTCAAATATCTTTTGAATATTGTTATTGTACCTGTATATATAAATAAAATTCCACACTTCTGACTAGAATACCAAATGAGACTTCCTTCACCATCAAAATGCTATTTGTCCTGTCCTTTGTTGATGAGTTTAGTGGGTATCTATTGTACAAGGACACCTACAGTGAGATTGTACGAGAATCTGCAGATGCTGGAAACCTAGAGTAACACACATACATAATGCTGGAAAAATTCAGCAGCTCAGGTAGCCAAAATGGAAGGAAAGGAACAATTAATATATGGGCTGAAACCCTTCATTGGGACTGGAAAGAAAGAAAACAGAAGCTGGAATAAAATGATGGGAAGAGGGGGAAGAGCATGGGCTACCAGGTGATAGGTACATCCACTTGAGAGGGGCAAGGTAGGTAGATGAGATGAGGGAAGTGGAGCTGGGAGTAGGAATGATGTGAGAAGCTGAGAGTGGATCATTGGAAGAAGCAAAAGGCTGAAGCAGAAGGATTCTGATAGGAGAGGACAGTAAGATCTGAAGTGAAGAAAGTGGGGAACCAAAGGGAGGGAAGTGTGGATAATGGGCAGGTCATGGGGGTGGTGCAGGGGAATTAGAAATGGTGAAGGGGCCAGAGGAATAAGGGAAAACAAAGGCGGAGGGATGACAGGGGAGGAGAAGTTACCAGCAGTTAAAGAAGTCAGATCTTGTAAATACAATGCTTTTGGAGGAGCAGAAATCTCAGCAGCATTAAATAGAACCCTTGATGTCCACACTGCGTAAGTAACAGAAAAGATTTAAGAAGCTGCTTTTACAGTCTGCTTTCAGCTGTAACAAGATCCTCTCTAAAAGACAGTCTTATTCCTGGAGCAGTTTTCTTTTCAAAAGTAATAATTTTTAAATGATTTAGTTCCATGGCAACCTCCTTTCAATTTCTACTGATTAGTAGCCGTTGACAATTCCATGGGCTTACAGTTTGTTTTGGCTGGTCACAAGTGTTGGGATATCACTCACTAAGGGACATGTGCAGAGTCTGACCTGCCACACATCACAACTGTGCAAACACTGCAATGAGAACACTCAAATCCCATCACTGTTGAAACGGAGCACGTTCTGTGAAGGGGTTTGGGAAATTAAAATCTGGAGGTAACATAAATGTCTTCTCACTCTCACCTGCTGTTGCAAAAGAATATATGAAACATGGGGGCTGATTGTATCCGTCCAGGAAAAAAAATGATGTCAGTCCTGCTGTCAATCGGATTTATTTCATGTCAAACTCATTGGCTTGATAATTTATGTACAAGCCATTGATTACTTTCTTGGATTAACTAATAATCAGTATGCCTATTTAAGATTTTGCTTTATAAATGAGCATGGAACATTTTTGCAGTATATTGATGAGCCACAAAATACAGCTGACAAGTTAAGACTACAAAGGAAAGATGAGGAAGTATTTGCTCTCATAATCTATTGCTGTAGCTCAATAGCAACTAGCAACTCTGAAGAGTTCTGCTGCTTGTCACCTTGAAGAAAGAGAAGAAGAACAGAAATTAACCCTCCAGCTGTAATGCAAGATTGTGATCAATACTTCCACTGCATCACTGTATTGGAAGCTTTCTTGTTAAATCATGGGTCATATTTTATGGATTAAGGATTATTTTGCAATATATGAACTATGTATGCTAACTAAATCCTTATCTGTTGTACATCTACTTTGAGTTGAGCAGAAAAAAATGATGTAACGTCACTTAAAGCTGTGATAGTACTACACAGAAATGTGACCTATTAAAATTAAATTTAATAAGTATGATCTTATTATATAATGAGTGTGGTCCAGGTAATTACACAAGGGCACAATTAGAACCAGATCTTTGGAATATCTGGTGAGAAACCTTATGACTGTTTAAAAATGTCTGACGTATTTTCAGAGAGCCATTTTACTGTCGTAATACTTTTTAGTTTGTTATTAAGTTATGTATGTGTATCGGCACATTACAATCTCAGTTTAAGGGACCAATCCAAAATGGAACCTGGAAGAGTTAGAAATTTGTACAGAACAAAGGAGAAGCTGCATCGTGGGGCAGCGATGGTGAATCATAGGGAGTTACTCCTTCCAAGCGATAAGAAAGGAAAAGCAGGACATTAGAAAGAGCTTATAGATTCACGGTAGGAAACACCCAAGCGAACTAAGCATATATGTAGCCTAATGCATCACAAAGGTATCCTCTCTAACCTATTCTGTATAGTCATTTCCTTCATTGCATTTTTTCACATCCCCACATAATATCCATAGAAACCATAGAAACCATAGAAAAACTACAGCACAGAAACAGGCCTTTTGGCCCTTCTTGGCTGTGCTGAACCATTTTCTGCCTAGTCCCACTGACCTGCACACGGACCATATCCCTCCACACATCTCCCATCCATGTATCTGTCCAATTTATTCTTAAATGTTAAAAAAGAACCCGCATTTACCACCTCGTCTGGCAGCTCATTCCACACTCCCACCACTCTCTGTGTGAAGAAGCCCCCCCTAATGTTCACTTTAAACTTTTCCCCCTTCAGCCTTAACCCATGTCCTCTGGTTTTTTTCTCCCCTTGCCTCAGTGGAAAAAGCCTGCTTGCATTCACTCTACCTATACCCATCATAATTTTATATACCTCTATCAAATCTCTCCTCATTCTTCTACGCTCCAGGGAATAAAGTCCTAACCTATTCAACCTTTCTCTGTAACTGAGTTTCTGAAGTCCCGGCAACTTCCTTGTAAACCTTCTCTGCACTCTTTCAACCTTATTTATATCCTTCCTGTGATTTGGTCACCAAAACTGAACACAATACTCCAGATTCGGCCTCACCAATGCCTTATACAACCTCATCATAACATTCCAGCTCTTATACTATTAATAAAGGTCAATGTACCAAAAGCTCTTTTTACGACCCTATCTACCTGTGATGACACCTTTAGGGAATTTTGTATCTGTATTCCCAGATCCCTGTTCTACTGCACTCCTCAGTGCCTTACCATTAACCCTATATGTTCTACCTTGGTTTGTCCTTTCAACGTGCAATACCTCACACTTGTCTGCATTAAACTCCATCTGCCATTTTTCAGCCCATTTTTCCAGCTGGTCCAAGTCCCTCTGCAGGCTTTGAAAACCTTCCTCACTATCCACTACACCTCCAATCTTTGTATCATCAGCAAATTTGCTGATCCAATTTACCACATTATCATCCAGATCATTGATATAGATGACAAATAACAATGGACTCAGCACTGATCCCTGTGGCACACCACTAGTCACAGGCCTCCACTCTGAGAAGCAATCCTCTACTACCACTCTTTGGCTTGTTCCATTCAGCCAATATGTAATCCAATTTACCACCTCTCCATGTATACCTAGCGACTGAATTTTCCTAACTAACCTCCCATGCGGGACCTTGTCAAAGGCCTTACTGAAGTCCATGTAGACAACATCCACTGCCTTCCCTTCATCCACTTTCCTGGTAACCTCCTCGAAAAACTCCAATAGATTGGTCAAACATGACCTACCACGCACAAAGCCATGTTGACTCTCCCTAATAAGTCCCTGTCTATCCAAATGCTTGTAGATTCTGTTTCTTAATACTCCCTCCAATAACTTACCCACTACCGACGTTAAACTCACCGGCCTATAATTTCCTGGATTACTTTTCGATCCTTTTTAAAACAACAGAACAACATGAGCCATTCTCCAATCCTCCGGCACCTCACCCGTAGACACCGACATTTTAAGTATATCTGCCAGGGCCCCTGCAATTTCAACACTAGCCTCCTACTTTGCTACTTCATTGCTACATCTGCCCCTTTGGATCGCACTTCCTCATAAATACCTTCAGAATATGCACTGTAACCAGCATGTGCCATCGTAATCATTGCTTAGTATTTGCTTCGCCATTTACAGAGGAGGTAGAGGCACCACGACGTTGACATCTGTGACTTATAAATGGGATTATTTGACCATGCAACCACCTGGTAACCAGAATAAATATCAGCATGTCACGTGATATAAATTTAGCAGAATATGTACTATAATCGTCTTCATAATGCCAAGTTACTGTACAGAGTATCATTCGTCATTTGCTAGCATCAATTCATATTTTCTTTACCTGGATTTAATAAAGTGATTCCTCAGAGAATCCAATATCTATATACAAGACTCATACATGCCATGTACCAGAAATATTGTGGTCTATTGCATAGTTCTTTTAGTTGTCAACTTCTGGCTTACAATTCAAAAGAGAACACTAAGGAAGGCAGAGAAGACAAAGGCAACTCTGGAAATAAGAATGGAAAATGCTAAAAATACTCAGCAACTTTAGCAGCATCTCTAGAAGGAGACAGAGTCAGCATTTCAGATTGAAGATCTTTCGTCAGATTTCCGGCATCTGCAGTTATTTGATTTTCAATTACTCTGGAAAGCTAGTTGGGTGCAGGTGCAGATGCACAAGGATATCAACATAAAGAGTAAATATGAAGGGGGGCAGAAGATATCAAAGACAATAAACAAATGAACCAATGCACGCCTTGCCCACGCCCATGTAAACTTGGATACACTCACATCTGCTGCCACAAAGAAGCTGACAGACATCTTAGCCATGAATTTATAGCAGACCACTGATCTATGCTGAGCAGTACTCCAACAGTGTTAGAATGAAGTTTTGGTTTGTGAGAAGGATTATTATAGAGACGTAGAGTAAGACACAGAAATAGGGTCTTCAGTCTATTAAACCTGCATCAACCATTGGCCATTTTAACCTAATCCCATTTTTTATTCTCCTCACATTTGTTTTAACATTACACACTTCAAATGTGCACAGCACAGTAAACTCAATTTACAGTGGCCAAGTATCCTCTCAGTAGGATTCTATCAAGCAAAGATTATTGGCCAAAAGCAATGCTGGATTTGAGCCAGGGATCTCAGCATCAGCACAGTGGGGCAGATGGCTGAGCTGCTGCTTCAAAGCTCCAGAGAACCAGATTAAATCCTGACTGTGTAGAGTTTGCATATTTTCCCTAGGAATGCATGAGTTTCATCGAGGCATTCTAGTTTCCTCCCACATTTCAAACGTATGCTGGTTAGTAGGTTAGGGAGTTATTATGCTTAAAATGCCAGTTGATCACAAACACCGTTTGACAATCAGTTTGTTCTGACATTATCATATTTACTTTTCTTCAACTCCACAATTCATTAGGCACTATTTCCTCTTTGAAGAGATATCTACACCCACTGGGAATTTCAATATGTTCCTCCATCCACTTTCCCAGTGAAATTCTCCAGAGAACTAGATTTATCTTGACTGTGTGTAGTTACCATAACTTTACTCAGGCCACATGAGTTTCATCCAGGGACTCTCGTTTGCTCCCACTTCTCAAATACATCCTGGTTAGTAGGTTAATTGAACACTGAAAATTGACCTCGTTATGTAGGAGTGGTAGAATCTAGAAAAAGTTGATGAAAACGTTAGGAGAATAAAAAAAGAGACTTATGAAGAACTGTTTGATGGTCAGTTTTATGACATAGAGATTATACCATGAAAGAGCAGCTTCAGAAATGCAGCACTGTGGGATAATTCCAATTATTGATTGCTTTTATTTCAGGCAGATAAATGATATTGTCACTTTATTGCATTTTAAGGATGCATAAGAGACACCTAATTTACAAGGATGAATGTACAATTATTAGATTTTAGTTTTAGAATAACAAATCTTTTCATGGAAGTTCAAGATCTTATTATCATACCTTCTTCCACAAATCTGAGGGCTTTGGATTGAAAGAAAGAAAAGTCTGCACTGTAAATAGATGAAATAAATCCTGGAACAAGATTTGTGCCAAACGCTGCTTTGAGAATTAAACCATTTTCTTTTTCAGAGATAATTTGCAGAACTCCAGTAATTTTCTCACTGTAAATCAATGAATATTGGTCCGAGGGAACTTGCCAGTAATAAAGATGCCCTGAAACCATCTTTCTGCAAGCTGAAATAGCTACACAGACTATAATAATAGATTGTCCTGAAGCTGTGTGATGCTGCAATTTTGCATGTCAGAGATTCCTATATTAGAAAATTATATTAGCATCTTCTGTCCAACTTGTCTGTTTTCATAGTTCAGCTCAGGAATTGCAAAATTAAAGGAAATTCTATTTGGGGAAACAAAGGATGAAATGTGCTTTGTTACTACCTCCCGTCTATGCTTCACACTCTATTGTGATCTTAATGAGCAGTCCACTGTGTCAGAATGCATGAGCCTACATATCTACTCATCAACAGGATCTCTTGCAAGCCATCATCACCTATTTGCTGCCAAACTCAGTTTAGATACTACACTATCTCTCGACTGCATTCATTTCCACAGCCAGAAGCCAAATGCTAAATAATAGATATTTGTTCTATCTTGGATTTTGTGCCATTAAGTATATTCCATCTTACAACTAAAATGAAATCAGTACATTTCTTATATTCAAGCCACAATTTCAGAAAGCCCAAGACTTGTGAGGAGTTCTTTTTTCATAGGTAGTTTCAGAAACTCAGTCCAGTATAATATAAATGGCAGTCATAATCTAAATAATACCAGCAGACAATATTTTTAATATTGAATGCAATCGGTAGTCTCCCCAACATCAAAGTTTTCATCACTGAAGTGTTGAAAACAAGTGACCTACGCACTTTAAAGAATGAATTGTGCTAAGCAGATTTTAGTAGAGTTTGATTGGCTGAAACTCAATCAATATTTTCCATATGGTGTAAGTATCCCTGGTAGGAAAATGCACAAGACAGGGTGGTATTGAGTAGAAGAACAAATGGACAGAAGACTTGCAAAGAGTAATAGCCAAAAGGACTGGCAGACAGGAGAAGTTGTTATGCTTAAAATGCTAGTCGGCCACCATCACTGATGGACAATCAATTTCTTCTGACATTTCTTCTGACTATTTCCCCTTTGACATGATATCTGCACCCACTGAGGTGTTCAACATGATCCAACACCCACTTTCACCGTGGAACTGTTCTTCCAGAAGTGTTGGGAAATGTTTATCTACATGTGTTCCTGTTTTGATTTGAAACAGAAAGTGCTGGCTCTACTCAACAGGTCAGGCAGCATCTGTGGAAAGAGAAACAGTGTTAATGTTCGGGTCCAGGACGATGCCTCGAAAATGGGAACAATGAAGTACAAGTAAGGTTTTTAAGTATAAAGGAAGTGAGAGAGGGAAGAATAGAACAAAGGGAATATCTCTGACAGGGTGAGCCCAAGTGCATTACATATCAGAATTGGTCATGCGCAATATATTGTTGCAACAAACCTAAAACCCATCTCATCCCTTAGGTAAGAAACAGATTATTCGTTGTTTACAGATGTCCATAAATTGATTTTCTCATAATTTCAAAAATACACAAGAATCACTTGATATGGTAACCAAACATCCACAGCCTTTTAATAAGTAGAATCAAAAGCACGTCTAACTGATAAGAATGAACGAAAGGTGGAAACAGAAAGGGACCTAACAAATTCACAGTCTGAGTCCATAGAAGAGCATAAGCCAAGTTGTTATAAAGACACTGTCATCAATATTCTGAAACAACAAAGATCAGGTGCAACTTGTAGCTTCCCTCCACCTCATATAACTACTCTTTAGGACAGTAAATTGCCCAAAAGCAACTGATATCAATGCAAACTTCATACGCCTTTGCAATATCAGGAACTGCCAAGGAGTTAGAAATAAACTGCACTCTCTACTTATATGTGCTTCATACTTTTCTTTTAAATCTCCAATACTTTGATCTTTCTGAGTCCATTCAAGGAGCTCCAAATATTTTCCCAATTTTTGTGCACCCCTGTGACATGCCCCCTTAAATGTCTTTAAGTTCCACTTCCATGCAAAATTCTTCATTGATTCATTGAGGTTATTTAAGGATCTGTCTAAATTGTAGCTAGACTAGGGAACAAAACGTGGTTAAGCCAAATTATGTACAATTGGATTCAGGAGGTTACTAATTCAGGTCCATGTTCAATACATGCACTCCAGAAGGAGACCATAAATTATGTTGTCTCTGCCCTGTAATACATCATTTAGGAAAGTGATTGTCCCATCCTCAAACATTTCAAACTGTTGTATGATCTCTTTCTAACATTCCTCATTGCGATTGCCAATGGATGTTAATCCTTTCTTCTGTAGATTTCTCAGGGGGCCATTTCTTCTATCTCCTCTTCCCTATCAATGTAGACTTCCAGCTGCATTTAAATGATATTATGATTCTGGGAAACAATGCCAAAGTTAGCAAGCAATTCACCTTGGCACCAACAGAAACCCCTGAACTCCAAATTGGCACCAGAGGTACACAGGTGTAATTGTGGGGGAAATTGTATAGGATGTTGGCAACAGCTTTAGTGTTTAAATTTTTAAATGATTAAAATTCACACACAATAAGGACCTCACAACAATCTCAATCAATAAAAAATGGTCCTATGGTACAAAGAAGGAGGGAGAGACAGGCTGTCAGCAGAGTACTGCTATGCTTCCTATTCGGAATCAGCAAAGTCAATTCATTACTAATCCCAATCCTTGGAACTACTTTTGCTATCTATTGAACAAAGACACTTTAAAATATTAATGTTGGAGAATGGTTGGTTAAAACGGGTAGGTGTGATTCATATGAATCTCCTGGATTGGGTAAAGGTCCATATCACCACTAATGCTATTATTTTTGCCTCCAAGAAGGTTGAGCAACGTGGTTAACTCTGAAGCTAATGGTCACTGCACCTCAAACTGCCTCAGATGCTTGGAAATAGTTTCCATCTCAAGCAGTATGTAACGAACACCTGTGGAAGAAGGTTTCCAGGCTGCCAGTGACGTTCTTTTCAAACCACAGAGAAATCCACTTCTTATTCCTTCAACTGAATTATGTTTGGAATTTCTTCAGTTCCAGTTTAACATGAGAAAGCTTTTGTCACCCTCTTGTTAAATTTAAAAATTCTCCCTGTGACCAAATGGTTTTATGTTCAAATGCTTTTTGAGTACGTTGATCGACTCTTCAAATGTCTTGTCTTCAGGCTGGTCAGGAGCAATGAAATTTTTACTATATGTTGCAAGATTACAGACAGTGTACAGAAGTATTCACTTTTAAGCAACTATTACAATTTCATTTTCCTTTCTTTGAACACATTTAGTTCAGTGCAACCCCATTTGACACCCTCTGGCTTTCCCAACTAATTCTAGCATGATATATTTTTAGACCATTACATAAAACAAAGATACTCAGTGTTTAATTTCTTTGACAATATGCTGTTTATTTCCCCCTCCGCCAATATTATAGTCAAATCTGTAGCAGATAACATTGCATAACACATCCCTCATCAGCACTATATTAACTAGATAACTATGACTGTGAAACAGGTACTAAATGTTTACACATGCATGAATGCTATGACATGGATTATTGTACTGTACATGTGTCCAATGTCATACTTAAATAGGTAAATAAGTAACTGTGTTTCAGTGTTCTTTGAGTGCGGTGTGCTCGCTTCAAGATTGAGAATAATATGATGAGGTAACAAGTACATTTCAGAGGCTTTGTATGTCTGAGCTTCAACTGTCACCACACTCACCTGCAAAAAAGCAGATGCAAGGAGCCATGCTAACACCGAAAATGTAACAGTGGGAATTACCTTACAAAATGCTGAGTTCACTGTGACTGCAGCACAAGGCCTTCAGTTACCAATTAGAGGATCCAATTAAACTGACATCTATGCAGAGTCATTTTGCATGTGCATTAACACAAATGTAGTTGTATAATTTCTAACACAGATCTCAAGGGAATATTGGGGTTTTAAAGGAATATGCTATTATCTTACCCTTAGGGGAGTAGTGCTCGGTAAAGCATTTAACTGCTTCTGCATGACTGGAAACATGTGAGTTAAAAGCTGTAGGCCTCAGTAACCTTCGCTACCACTAAGAATGAATTGCAGGTACTGAACTAACCCTGTAAGTCTTTGTAAGCCATGTCAGACAAGATTCCCCGGTGAACATGATCTGCCTTAGGCACTGCTCCTTCATCATGATCAGGTAGCCAGTTCAAGTATAAACACCCCATTGCATAGTTCTACATGACAAAACTCATGCCTCCATTGCCCTCTGGATCCCATGCTTACCTGATCCACCACAATACAGCTGGCCATCTATACTCATTATCATAAAAAAGTAGTCCAATATGATAAATATGTACCATCTCCACAATGAGCACAAGAAATTTTATTACTTATTTCTCAACAATATGTTTGTATTTGCATTTTAGATGAACTTGCCTTAGCCTCATCTGCTGTCAAAATATGGTATTACAAGTGAAATCAGCACCATTGTATTACATAACAAATCACTAATATAATACTTTTATTTTCTTTGTCACAATACAGTATAACAATTCATTCAACATTTCCCAGGGCCTCACCATTTCCAAAAAAAAATTATATAATGACTCCTATCACTGCAATTCATCATCAGCTCAAGCTGTCCCTAACCAAAGCAGGCAAGAAAAAGAATTGTACAGGTCAGCAAAAGGCACGCTGCAATGTTGGTTCACACCATACTAATAAGTATTCTTTTTGCTGCCATAAAGCATTGCAAATTATAAGTTATGAACAGATATACCATTCATAACGTCAGACAGAAGTATGCATTAAATGATACAGGAAATGGATGTGTACAGCTCTGAAACCTTAATTATTTGATTTTCTGTCAACAAGAAAGGAGTTAAACTTTTCCAAAAAATGCAGCTGTAAATGCCAATCAGTAATGAACAGTGGATTATTTAAATGATGCTTATGATGCAAATATTTGAGTAGATCAGCTGTGATGTTCAAATGTGTGCAGATGTGATATGGAAACATAGATTGCCTAATACATGTTTGAACAAAATAATTGCATTTTATTGTGATGATTAGATTTTAAACAAATTCATTTATATTTTTAGGAAGCACATTTTTTTTGTTATTATGTTCCCTTTTAATGTAATTCTCAGACATTCCTTATCTCAGAACCAGAGAATCTTTTACGCAAACAAGCATTACATGATCAAATGCGTTATCTAAGAGTTAGTGAATATTTTACAAATCCAATTGAGATTCACGCGAGTTATACCTACATCCTTTCACCAACCTTATATTAACACCACAGGAGGTGGAACTCCTTCTTCCACTTCTCATAAAGAAACGTTAAAATGTTTTAATTAACAGGAGAGAAATAATTTTGTTACATATAACATGGAAAGTGTTTCTCCAAGTTCTAGTGCTGGCTATTTGATTAAGTCAAATTATCAGTAAATGTGCCTACTAATAGAAGAAATGAGTGGCCCAGTACCAAAGGTTTACCCAACCAGTACGGATTCCAAAGAAGTGGTAAACTCAGCATCACTAAGGATCCATATTTCTTAATTTAGACTCTGATTGTGTAATACTCTTGGCATGATTTATTTTGGTTTGTTTAACGACAAACCCCATTAATCAGGCCTCTCTGATCATTAAATTATGCTCCTCTCCAGTTTACCCTCTCCCCATAATAATCAGGAATGTCTCTCTCTAATCCGTCATTATTCATTACTGCCTACAAAACCCTTCCACGAAATGAACAGATCCATATTAAATTTCTGCTAAATCATACTTGGGTGCAAGAATGACAGAAAATAACCTCCTTATATCAATCTCAGTTACCTTTACTTTTTTCCTGTTGCTTCATTGGAGAATGTACAAGTACAATCCTTTTATTCATAAATTTTACTCATAAAAATTTTATATATTTATAAAATTTATAAATTTTACTAATGGTGTCATCATTAAACTGATACTACATTGATTGGCCTAATCTCCAATAATAATGAGGCAGCCTACAGAGAAGAAGTCATCACCCTGACACAGCGTAGTGTCTCCCTCAATGTCGCAAAAACAAAGGAGCTGTTTGTGGACTACAGGAGAAATGGAGACAGGCTAACTCCTATTGACATCAATGGATCAGGGGTTAAGAGGGTGAACAGATTTAAGTTCCTCGGCATCCACATCACCGAGAATCTCACGTGGTCTGTACATACCAGCTCTGTGCTGAAAAAGGCACAACCGTGCCTCTTTCACCTCAGGCAGTTGAAGAAGTTTGGTATGGGCTCCCAAATCCTAAGAACTTTCTACAGGGGCACAATTGAGAGCATTCTGACTGGCTGCATCACTTCCTGGTATAGGAAATTTACTTCACTCAATTGCAGGACTCCTGCAGAGAGTGATGCGGACAGCCCAGCGCATCTGTACATAGAAACATAGAAAACCTACACACAATACTGGCCCTTCGGCCCACGAAGCTGTGCCGAACATGTCCTTACCTGAGAACTACCTAGGCTTACCTATTGCCCTCTACCTTTCTAAGCTCCATGTACCTAGCCAGGAGTCTCTTAAAAGACCCTATCGTTTCCGCCTCCACTGCCACCGCTGGCAGCCTATTGCACGCACTCACCACTCTCTGCATGAAAAACTTACCCCTGCCATCTCCTCTGTACCTCCTTCCAAGCACCTTAAACCTATGCCCCCTCATTCTAGCCTTTTCAGC
Organism: Mobula hypostoma; assembly: GCF_963921235.1. NCBI lineage: Eukaryota > Metazoa > Chordata > Chondrichthyes > Myliobatiformes > Myliobatidae > Mobula > Mobula hypostoma. The sequence continues at coordinate 143,241,485 of NC_086099.1, forward strand.
CCTGGGAAAAAGCCTCTGACTATCCACACGATCAATGCCCCTCATTATCTTGTACACCTCTATCAGGTCACTTCTCATCCTCCATTGCTCCAAGGAGAAAAGGCTGAGTTCACTCAACCTATTCTCATGAGGCATGCTCCCCAATCCAGGCAAAATCCTTGTAAATCTCCTCTGCACCTCTTCTATGGTTTCCATGTCCTTCCTGTAGTGAGGCGACCAGAATTAAGCGCAGTACTCCAAGTGGGGTCTGACCAAGGTCTATATAGCTGCAACATTACTTCTTGGCTCTTAAACTCAATCCTATGATTGATGAAGGCCAATGCACCGTATGCTTTCTTAACCACAGGGTCAACCTGCGTAGCAGCTTTGAGTGTCCTATGGATCCCTCTGATCCTCCACACTGTCAAGAGTCTTACCATAAATGCTATATTCTGCCATCAGATTTGACCTACCAAAATGAACTGTAGATGTGAACTTCACACTATTCAGGACATTTATAAAGACAGGTGTGTAACAAGGGCCAGAAGGATCATTGGGGACCCGAGTCACCCCAACCACAGAGTGTTCAAACTTCTATCATCCGGGAAACGGTACCGCAGCATAAAAGCCGGGACCAATAGACTCCAGGGCAGCTTCTTCCACCCAGCCATCAGACTGATTAATTCATGTTGATACAATTGTATATCTCTGTTACATTGATTGTCCTGTTGTACATATTATTTATTATAAATTACTATAAATTGCACATTGCATATTTAGACAGAGATATAATGTAAAGATTTTTACTCGTCATGAAGGATGTAAGTAATAAAGTCAATTCAATTCAATTCATTTATTGCCCATTCCAGAAGATGTTGTTGAACTGCCATCATGAACCACTGCCACTCGTTTGATGATAATACTCCCACTGTGTTGCTGAATATGATGTTTCAGGATTTAGTTTCAGCAACACAGAAGGAACAGTGCAATACTTAAAGCGACTTTAGAGCAAACTTGCAGTTAGTTAGTGATCCTCCATTCACCAGCTTATCTTCTCCTTCTTCACATTGGAAGTCCAGGATTTGGGAAGAAATTTTGGCATGTGACAGAACTACATTTTGTATTTGACACACTCTGCTGCCCCGGTATGTTAGTGGTGATGGCAGTAAATGTTTAGAATGGTAGAGGGGTATCAGTCAAGGGAGCTGCTTTGTCCTTTGATAATATTCTCTTTGAGTGTAGGTGGAGATACAATAAATCAGGCAAGTGGTTATTATTCTACCAAACGTGCCTATATGTCTGCATATCCACGTGCTCCAGATGCTGTTGCCAATATACGCCAATGTTTTGTGGGTAGCAAACAAGACTACAAACTATTCTACTAAATATAATTTTTATGGACTATTATCACTGCAACCACAGCCTATAATTCCCTTATGGAGCTGTGCCTATGAACCTTCAGTATGTTTTTCTATGGTATCCTGAAGAATTCAGTGAACAGGACTCTCAAGAAAGCTGGTACGGCCACAGCCATTGTAGGAGCGGACTTTGAACAGATTAAAACTTCGAATTGGATTGAAGCGGCGGGGTCTGAGCTAGGTGACTCCATATTGATGGAGGAGGTCACAGTGATGATAATGTCAATGAATATTAGGAGAACGTGGTTGGACTCTCTCTTGATGGAAATGATCACTACTTTGCACTTTGCAGCATAAATTTTCCTCATCATCTCAATCTTGTATAAATATTCATGTAGGAAGACATGACTGATATGTGACCTAGGAGACATGAGCAGAATTGGCTATTGTGTGTTCATCAAGGAATATCCCTAATTCTGACCTTATGATAGGAAGAAAATCATTGAATGAAGCTCTGAAAATTTAATAGAAGGAAGAACACACCGGCATTTGCTATCAGTAAATTGGTTTTTATTTATATCTTTTTTAAAAAATAAAATCACATGCCCAAACATAAATTGTTTTCTAAATGCAGCAAAGTATCATCTGCAGCTTGGTTCTGGTATCATACAGCCTTCAATATACATTTATATCTTTGTGGCAGTGTTGCTAGAAAACTGAAATGCATTGCACTGATACTGCTGTCCAGGTTGAGTATTTTCCTTTGGCAGCTATAGTACCACATCTGCCTGCATCTAATATACTATAATCATTACTCCCTGGTGTGGGAACTGTACCTCCCTCAATCACAGGATTCTGCAGAGCGTGGTGTGGACAGCCCAGCACATCTGTAGATCTGAACTTCCCACTATTCAGGGCCTTTACAAAGACAGGTGTGTGAAAAGGGCCCGAAGGATCATTAGGGATCCGAGTCACCCCAACCACAAACTGTTCCAGCTGCTACCATCCAGGAAACAGTACTGCAGCATAAAAGCCAGTACCAACAGGCTCCGGGACAGCTTCTTCCACCAGGCCACCAGACTGCTTAACTCATGCTGACACAGCTGTATTTCAATGTTATATTGACTAACCTGTTGTACATGCTATTTATTATAAATTACTATAAATTGCACATTGCACATTTAGACGGAGACGTAACATGAAGATTTTTACTCCTCATGTATATCAAGGATGTAAATAATAAAGTCAATTCAATTCAATTCATTACCAGAGGTAGCAGACTATCTTGAGACAGGGAGTCATAGGTTGGATATCTGTGCTTAATCTAACCACTCTATCACTGTGAACTTAAATCCCTTCAAGCATGCATCTAAGTGCCCCCATTTCATGAAACAGAACGCAAAGTGGGCAATCTTTTAAGTAAGTTTTACAAGTAAATTATATTTTTATAAAAGTGCTGACTGACAATACAGAAATAATCGATTAAAACTCAGCCTCAGTCTTGACACTGGAATTCAATGTGCCCTATGTATTGTATCAGACATACTGGAACAAATCCACAGCTAAGTTGAGCATTACATTCATGAATCAACATGCAGATTCAAAGGTCACAGATGTTGACCTCTGTAGCTTTATGATTCATGCTCACTTTTCATGAGCTCTGTGATTTACTTCCTCTCCTTGGCTGACCATAGCGTGCAGTTTGAGCCACAGGACTACCAGAGACATATTCTCATTTCAAAATGTACAAACCTTTCCTATGGCTGCCTTTTTGTCCTCCTTCCATTTTAACATTCTGTCATTGATCTACATCTACATGAAACACTGTCGTAGGAAAGCAGCATCCATCATCAAAGATCCTCACCACCCAGGCCATGCTCTCTTCTCACTGCTGCCATCAGGTAGAAGGTGCCAGAGCCTCAGGACTCACACCACCACGTTCAAAACCAGTTACTACCCCTCAACATCAGGCTCTTGAATAGAAGGGGATAATTACACTCACTTGCTCCATAATTGAAATGTTCCTACAACCAATGATCTCACTTTAAGGACTCCTTATCTCATTTTCTTGCTATTTACTTATTGCTATTTATTTATGCTTGCAATTGTACAGTTTGTCTTTTGCACTCTGGTTGATCCTCATTGATCCTGTTATAGCTACTACTCTATAGATTTGTTGAGTATGCCCACAGGAAAATAAACTCAGGGTTGTATATGGTGACATATATGTACTTTGATAATAAAACTTACTTTGACTTTGATCTCATATAATTATATGTAATGCTCTGGGAATTAAGTTCAGCCAATAATTACAAACAGAAAGCAAATATCAAAGTTACTGAAAATCATCAAACAATATTACAAATATCATCATGCATAAGTTGGCTTCTGCTGGAATGCATTCTGGATCAGATTGCCGTTATTCCCTTATGCAGGAAATTACACAGACTAAGTTATAATGATGCGGGAACAGGTTCTTGTTGAGACATCATATTCACAATGCCCATAGGAATACATTATACAGAATTCACCTTTGATCATCATATTCCATAATATCATCAATAAATCATAGCAAAACAAAGACACATGGAAGTGAAAACAATATAATAAGATGAACCAATAAAATGCACCCTATACTTCCAATCTATCAAACTTCTATTGCTATGTTTAATTTTCCCTCTCGACTTTTTTAACATTGTTCAAAAAGTTCCCTGCTAAATTCTTCCAGTTGTTGCTTCAATTCTGAAATAAAAGCACAAATTGCAGGAAATACTCAGCAGGTTAGGCCACATCTGTGGGAAGAGAAACAGAGCTAACATTTCAAATAAAGAAACCCTTTGTCAGACCCATTGAGTATTTCCAGCACTTTTTTGTTATTATTTCAGATTTCCTACTTTTGCAATTTTTATTCTGATTTTCACTTGTGTCATTCTGCTTTTCAATTACCTTAAGTTCACTGACGCCATTCTCAACTGACAACCACATGCTTTGCCAAAGCCTTTCGTCAATTATCAGGCACTGGATCCACATTTAGGGCTTGGGTAGGACAGACCTGCATTCTAACATCTGGGGGATATTGGTTGCTCTGCCTAAGTATATTCATACCTAACCTTCCTCTCCATGTTTGTAAAAGGATCACTGTCCAATGCTGGTAATGATGTCAGTAGAAATAGAAGCACAGGGATAACATCTGCAGTACTATAGCTGCTAAAAGTAAATATCTGGAATATAAGACTGCCATCATCAGCAGCATCAGTGCAAACCACTTAAGCTTCGTACCAACAATCCCATAACACTATAATTTTAGTCTGAAGCCTGTACGATACTAAAACCAAGCTGCATAAGATATTCTTACTACATTTCATTCAGGAAACTAGGTTCCTAATCTCCCCTTTCCACCACTGGAATTAACACTGAACCTAGGTGTGAGCTCACATGATCAACTCATTAAGAACAAAACTAAAATATCCAAAATTTGGTAAATTGGCAACCATGTGCATACTTGCTATTCTCTGATACAGTTTCTGATTGCATCAATGTCTCTGTTTCTTTACACTGGTAACACTTCTTAGAATTCAAATAAAAAACTGAGAATAAAACCTTTAGACATGAATGAATCCATTCACCTCAAATTGCAAGCTATTCAATTTAAGTTTTTTTTCAGTACAATGACTCATTTTAAGTTTCTTTTTTTAAATTCACATTGCTGTGAAGAGCAAACTACACTAACTACTAAATTTATTATAATCTCATTCTTTGATTTTCTTTTAAATCTACTGTTTCACATGATGGACTGCATGCATTTAACAAAAATACTTAAATTTTTGTAATAACTACTTTTAAGATGTATTAATAGAAGTACATACATTACCACTCAAATATATCAATAAATATTTTCATTCCAAATGTGAATATATGAAAGAAAGGATAAGCAAGGCAAAATGTTTGGATTATAAAGTGCTAACAACTGAGCAGAATACAGGAGAAAAGGCTGATAGCCAAGTATGAAATGCGAAAACAGAAAGTGAGCCTGAAATGGGTGAATCAGATGAAGAAGGCAGGGTGTGGAAGAATACTAACTCCATGGCAACCCATAGATAATGAAATGTCTGTACAGACAGTTTCTCAAACTGCTGAGAGCTTTGTACCTTTACAGGAGCACTGAGAATGAAATATTGACTATGTGTTTGGTGTTAAACTGATGGTTCCAAGGGTAAGAACATGTTTTTGGCATAGTTTTGAATTTTCAATATGAAATGATAGTCTACATTTAAAGTAAAATGTAATTGAGATGTGAACAGCAATCTACGTAGTCCAGAAACAAATGATATCTTTCAGAAGGATTGCCGGCTGGAAGTTAATTTCTCTTTGGTAGTATGGAAGGAAGCAAATCATGGCAATGTTTGGTCTGGGTGCAGTTGGAGGCTGCAGTCCTGATAAATACTGGTGTATATACTTTCTGACAAGCATTATACTAAATAATATGCCATGATATTTGTTTCAGGGTTGAAAGATATTGCTTTAACTGGTATTTGTAAAGCTTGTGAAGGCAAAGGGAACTAAGTGAACTTACAACCATGATCCAAAATCGGTATCAAGAGTATAAAGGTTGGAATAAGGCAAAAAGGGGAAGATGTAAAACATCAGTACTACAGAAACCTAGAATAAAGTGTTGGATGAAATTAATGAGGAAGCTTGAAAAACAAAGAGCAGGTAGGAAAAGCCAACCCACAGAATTTCTAAAGATGTTCTTAATGAAGGCAAAAGAATAAACATAAAAGCATTTAGCAAGGTTAATTAGAAAATGCAAGCTGGGTTTATGAAAGCGAAATGATTTTTGACCAATTTATTGGAGAAATACTGTAACTTGCAATGTTGATAGAAAGGAGTATACATAGAGTTCCAGAGGACATTTAATCTGTTGCCTTATCAATAGCTTTTAAGGAAAACATAAGTTAATGGTTTAGGAGGCAACATGTTGGAATGGACGGAAGATCAATTGGCTGGCAAATAGCAGAGAGTAAGCATAAATAAGTATTTTTCAAGTTGCCAAGATCTAACAAGTGTTGTAGAATGTGGATCAGTGCTAGGGGTGTTATTATTTACAAGCTAAATCCACAACTTGCATTCTGACTGCATTCATCACCACCTGGTATTGAGGCTCTAATGCCCAGGATCAAAAGAACCTGCCACAAATACAGCAACTTTCACAATATATTTCATAAACCTGATTCTGATCTTCTGAAGGCACCAAAGATGTGTGGACTTCTGGTTTAAGATGGTACTGGTGAAGTCCAGTGACTACTAATCGGTGGCAAACAAAACAAAGAATACAACTTTGTACCTTATTACTAACACTTTTTCTGGTAAATGATCACTGCAAACAATGGAGAGGCGAGGTAAAGTCAACAATCGAGGCAAGCTGAGGCAAGGCAGAGTTGAGGGTCGAGGTGAGACAGAGTCGAGGGTCAAGGTGAGCAGAGGTGAGGCAGAGTTGAGGCGAGCAGGGGTAAGGCAGAATTGGGGCGAAACTCGTCCACCAAAACCAAGAGCAAGGGAAGACCAGAGACTTGATCGATCTAAATTCCAGGCTGAAGGGTCAGGTACGGGCCTAAAAGTGGCGGTGGGATCCAGGCCCAGAGCATACCAAAGCGACAGGGCCCGGGTCCTAGAACAAAGAACAATCCGATGTCTGGACAATTTAAACACCAGGACAGATTGAAAAAGCAGGGTGTTGACACCAATGGCAAGGGTGGGCCAGTTCTGCTCACTGTTCAACCATGCTTGCTTGGCTCTATGCTGAACTGAGGTTATGGCAATCTCCAAGCTTCGAGTCTGCGATGCATTTTTGTTCTGAATGCTACTTGCTTACCTTTATTGTTTGCACAATTTGTTTTACTTTTTCATGTATAGATCTGGTCTCCTTATTCATAGCAAAACATTGGAAGCAGTTCAGAGAAGGTTTAATAAACTTATATTTGGAATGGACAGGCTGTATTAGGAAGAAAGGCCATACAAGTTAGGCTTGTATCATCCAGAGTTTAGAAGAATCAAAGGCTGCTTCACTGAAAAGGACATAGTGAAGTAATTTGACAAGGCAATTGTGGAGAGGATGCTTCCTCCCATGGGAGAATCCAGAACTAGAGTTTATTGTATCAAAATGAGTAGTTGCCCATTTAAGAAAGAGATGAAGTGTTTTTTTTAATGCTGGTGCATGTCTGAGAGGCCAGATAGAAAGGGTGTCCTGCCACACAGGACAGGTTATTTGGGTGGTGGAAAAGGATAGATATGACCACCTCTGACCTCTAGCACATCCCCTACATTCATATTAGTTTTCCCAATTGGCAGGCTCACCTTCTGAAAGACAATGCTCTGAAAATAAAGTGTTGGTGTGTGGTTTACAATCCTCTTTGAGGGCCTGGTGGGAGAGCATCCTCCACAGAGTACAGACTCAGGAAAGCAGCCCTCGCCTTTTATCATCTTGATCAATTGCCAAGATAAACAATAGATTCTGTTGGAAACCCCCAAGACGCCAGTGTGATTACATGTTTTGAGCCAAAAGAAGGAAAGCAGAGAAGCGGCCCAGGCTGTGAGATCAGGTCCACCAGCTGCCAATGTGGCACTAAGCTTCCTGTTCTGAATAAATGCACAGGGAGCTCAGGAGGACTAAATGCAATTGCTCGAGGTCAGGTAATGATTCTCTGACCACAGAGAGAAGTAGAAGAATTGCTCACAGAACCAATCAGCTGCAGAAGTCCTAATAAATGGGGATTGAGCAGAATAGCATGATTCCATGAATTTTTACATTGTTAATTAAGCACAGTCCATGCCAAGATCACTTGAATCTAATATACTCGCAAACAATTACTAGATAAATCAGTTGAAGTATTCTAAAGACCAGTCTGAGACAGACCAAGCTGACTTTCTGGACATCCGGCACCCAACAGATCGGTGTGACCCAGAGTACCGTAGAGCAGCACTGGGCTCCCACCACGGAAATGGCTGGCTACAACCCCAGAATAGCTTTGCCAACCATGACATTCTGCTCTGAGGCTGAGTGGCTACCAAAGGTGTTACTTAAACAGGAAGTAAATATCTCTAGCATTCACAAACTTTCTAAAAGACTCAAGAATTATTGATTAAAATATTTAAAAAGTTAAAATTATTAGATTAAAAAGTACTTGAAAATTAAGTGCTCATACACAGTTAAACTAATTAAAGGGATTTAAATATTTTGACTGAAAGTAAAAAGTCTATTTGCCACTGTTATTATGTTCCCAGTGATTTCACTAGGACTAAGCTACTTGCACCAGGTCTAACCTCACCTTACAGCTGGAAACCCAATGTGAGGGTTCAAGTGCAGTGCAGGTTTCCAGGGTCTGAGAGCAAACTGCATCAAAACCTTCATTTATGGTCTATCCTCAAGAATCCAGAGGGACTCTTCGAGTTGCTTAGATTTTGATCAGAAATTTATATTTCTTTTTTTTTACATGTTAAGTAGATTTTGAATGTTTTGGGGTATTCAGAAGAACTTATAAGGTGACAAATGGTGTCAGACCTTAAATGTTTGTTTCCTTTCTTTTCCCACAGATGCTGCCTGACCTACTGAGTGTCCTGAGCATTTTCTGTTTTTTTGTCACATTTATAACATTGACAGCTTTATCAACTGGTGACGCTAGAGTCAGGGGTCAAAGACTTCCAAAGAAGCTAAAAGGAAAGGATTTGTTTCAACCCACTAATGTCACTCCATCATGCTATTTGAGCCACTACTGCTACTTATGCCCTTGTTTCTCAATCCTAGGACCTTCTGCACAAGCAAGATTGACTTTACAGATTCAGTTTAGTAATCTTGAAGGAAGATGTGAGCTTGAACTGCCAGCTTAGTAAAATCACAGCCTCTTTACCCAATGGTGTCTCTTGCTAAGATAGCCTAATTTTATTAATGCTGCTCATCCAGACAGTTGCATTAGGGATTATCAGGTGGGAAGTTTTCTCAAACAGTCCAACAATATTAATCTACCAGGTGAATTTTGAGTTTTCCATCTACAATCCACTCAAATGCAATAAACTGAGTATCTGCAAAGTATTATGTGATATTTCAGTGACTGTAAAATTATTCCAAAGTTTCTCATTTGCGAAATGGTGATGAGTGCTATCACCAAGACAGACAGAAATAACCATCAATGGTACAGTAATTCAAGGATATAACATCAAAATAGGGCTAAATATTTAGCTTCCAGTAATGTGGTGCAATGGATCAGATGGCTTCATTTTGTTCTCCAGAATCTTGATTTTTCTAATATCTATTTTTGGTTGTTCAAATAATCGCTTTTGTCACTGCCATTGGTAGCAAAGAGCTCAGCCGCTTGGCATGGTCATTTAAATGTTCTGACTATGAATGCAGTCAGCAAAAGTATGGATGGCATCTTCAAGGACATAAAATGCAGTATTCAAAGATACAGACATACCTGATATCAGCAAGTCTGGAAAGGGATCAAATACATGCTCCCACTCCTAATGTAGAGGATGGGATCCCTACTATAGAGAACAAGTCTCCTTTTTGCATGCTCACTCACAATTCAATTCTTCTCCTGGTAGCAGGAGGGATGAAAGAGTTACATTCAGTGAGCCTAAGTACTGGTAAAGCATGTCATAGTCTCGTACTGGTTATATAAAAATATTGGAGTTAGAATTCTGGAATATTCGTGTAATTTTACAAGACAGCAGTTTGATATATACAACACAAGAGACTCTGCAAACACTGGAAATCTTGAGCAACACACACAAAGTGATGGGAGTCAAGCAGCAAGTTAAGCAGATTCTATGGAGGGTAATAAACAGTCAACGTTTCAGGCCGAGATCTTCATCAAGACTGGACAGGAAGAGGGCACAATCAGAATAAGGTGGTGGTGGAGAGTGGGGGAAGGAGAAAGAATTCAAGCTAACAGGTGATAGGTAAGACCAGCTGAGGGGGGGAAGATCCGTGAGTGGGGGAAAGGGGATGAAGTAAGGACTAAGAGGAGATAGATGGAAGAGGTAAAGTGCTGAAGAAGAAGGAATGTAATAGGTGAGGACAATGGACCATGGAGGAAGGATAAGGAAGAAGGAAACCAGAGGGAGCTGGCGGGAGAAGAGAAGGAGTGAGAGGGCAACCAGAAAGGGGAATGGAAATAAAGAGAAGGAGAGAGGGAAGAAATTACCAAAAGTTAGAGAAATTAATGTTCATGCTATCGGGTTAGAGACTTCCCAGGCGCAATATGTTCCTCCAACCTGAATTTGGCCTCATCATGGCAGTAGAGAAGGGCATGGAAGAATATGTCAACGTGTCAATTTCAGGAAGTGCTGTTGAAACTTTCAGACTATACTCCATCTGTGGGCAGTCATTGCATACACACCCTGCAGTTCTTCAGCCATTATACTGAGGAATCTGTCTGCTGAGAGCAACTCCATTCATTTCAATAGAAATGCCGACAAGGTGATTTTTCATATGATTAATCACTTTTACTTAAAAGTCTTTTGGTTTCAAACACTTTAAAATGTCTGTTTCTCAATCAAAATTAATAGTTCGATTAGTTTTTAATAGTCTTTTAATGAGTATGAATGTCAGAAAAATGCCAGTAACATCCATAGTCTTTGACAGTTTTGACAGCTGGCTATGACAGAGACATAGCATTTCTAACTATGAAAATCTTTGAAAGACCTTTTGTGATTGGACTAAGTTTGGGCACACTACATGATAGATAGCATTCGGAAGATTATGTGCTGCAGAGACACTCACTTTGAAGATCCAGGTATTTCAGCAAGGAATTTTTCACCAGGAATCCACTCAAGGTATAAAAGAAATCATGAAATATTTGCAAATGCAGTGCAATTGACCATTGCAAATGCTGCTTTCAAAGCATAGCTAAGCATTCAGTTTCTATTTCCCTAATTGCAATGTGCATATCAGCAGTACATTGATTTCATTAATTCAAAATGACTAGGCACTGATCTCTGTCTGCTTCTGAACTGCGCCGAGAAGTAATAATCTTTCGCACTCCAATTATGCACATGAGAACAAGTGTGGGCTATTCTGACCCTGGGGCGTTTGCTGACATTCAATTAGATGATGGGTGAGGTGTGCTTCAACTCTAATTATCCACCTTTGATCCATATCTCTTGATACACTTACTTACAAAGATCTATCAATCCACGTCTTAAATTTTATGTAGGACCACAAGCCAATATCTTTGAAAGACCATTTTCTACATCTTCACTTCTTATTCTTAAATCTATATATTAAGATTGCTTGGAGTGAGAGCCTTGTCAAGTGAAACTTTGTAAGATATTATGATTTTATCTGTCTATCTGAGAATGTAATAAATTATACACTGGCCTGAATGCCAGTGATAATAAAACAAGAAAAGTCGGGCAGCATAAGCATGCTTAAATAACATCAGTGCAGGAAGCTGCAAAGGCTTTGCCATTAATTTATTCAAAAGCAATTTATAGTATTTGTATAGATTCATTCTTCCTGATATTCCCACATCATTGATTTTTACTCTTTGCTTTCCCTTGTAGATAAAAACCTATAGAACTTGATGTTCATGTACACTAGGAACTCTTTGCATGTGAATCAAGATAGTCATAATCATGAAGTTATTCCATTGGAGAATGGAATTGTGGTAAGGTTGAAGAATGTCATGGATGTGGGTAACATTACATATAATTTCTTTATTTGAAGGTAATAGATGTGGTAGTTGTAATCAGTACTCGCAAGCATAGCATCCTGTCTGATATTTTTTCTCCTATCTGCCGAGCTGAATTCATTTACAATGTCTCTATTGCTGCCCAGCTAATTCATCACAGGCCAATGAGACTTAACAGCTCGGCCTCAGCAGCACACAAACAATAATTTTAACTGCTGAATTAAATTAAAGTTTGAAACCCTGAAGAAAAACAAGAAAACACAGTTATTATTAGCAATTTGTTGAGACAGTATTGAAGATGTTTCTCTTCAAATATATTAATGTATTCATTTTATATTTTATCTCTAAATAACCCCCATTTTTGAATAGCTTTCTAGTACCTTCAGACTGCATTTATGTTAAAGAATACCAGATCTACGCTACCATCTGAACCTAAAGCTAATTTCAAACTTTGTCAGCCAGCAGCTCCTGAAAAAAAAATTTCTCTGACTCCTTGTCAAGGTCAAACAAAGAAAATATTGGAAAGAATCTGAAATGGGCAGTGGTGCCAAAACCTTCCGGGTTAAGTGCAATGAAAGACAGCACACATAGTGTAGAAGATATGACCAGTGTGTAGATTAAAAAGCAGCTGTAAACCATGCATTCAAAAGAAAAAGATAAGCCTTGGTAGATTATATGTGCCTTTTAGATATTAGACTAATAAATACCATCTCAGTCACTACAGATTATCCTTATTGACTCTTTTCTCAGTGAACTGAAGTGTAAACATGGAACTCTCTTCCGTATCCCAAAAAGATAAGATAAAACCATCACCCATTTTAAATAGCCCTGTGACACATGAAAGTGAAGTTAATGATCATTTGAAGCAGAAAATGGCCAATTTTAAATCACCTACAATATTGTCAGTTGCAGTATTTATGCTCCTGATTGATCACACAAGCATTATAACAAGCAGAACCAACCTAGAAGCAAATAAGTATGATGCAGTTTCCATTACTATACCTAACGAAAGGAAGTGAGGAAGATGTTTCATGATGCTAAGGTAAACAACCAGTATAAAGCAATACGAAAAGAAAGAAACTGTATAACGGAACTCTTTGGAAAAACACACCCATGTAATATCCTCTATATTTTAACCATACTGTTGATTTGATTAAGTGTGTCAACTCAGGTACAATACAAGCATGCTTCTTTAAAGCACTTTGGTTATAGATACCATATAAAAACATCTTCATTCGCTGGTGTATTTTTTTATTCGCTATGTATACTGCAATACAGGAAATCCTCATAAAGAAGAGGCAAGCCAAGTTAGTGAAGTGGCAACTGGGGAGTACTTTGGTTCCAGTGTCCACAATTCTATTAGCTTTAAAATAACTATCAAAAAAGATTGAACAGATTCACAGGTTAAGATCGTGAACTGGAGTAGGGACAACACTGAGGGCAATAGACAAGTTCTGGATGACTCTACTTAAAGGCAAAGAACAATTGAAAATTGGGAGGATTTTAAAAGGGTCATATCAAGAGTCCACGGGAAGTGTATTCTTCATAGGGCAAAGAGTTGACATACCAAGCTCAGAGGACCCTGGCTGACAAGAGATGTCAAGGTTCTGGTGAGGAAAGAGAAGGAAGCATAGACTGGTTTAGGTAGATGGGTACCAATGAATCCTTCAATGAATTTTTAAAGTTTAAGACTAGGTTTAAGAGGAAAATCAGTACAGCAAAAAGAGGATATTAGATGGATTTTGCAGGCAAGTGTTAAAGATAATCCCAAAGGTTCTTCAGTTATAGTAACAGTAAAAGGGTAACTAGAGACAGACTAGGTCTTTTTGATGTCCACCCGAACCACTTATGTGTGTAGTCGCAGGAGAGGGCTGAGTTGTTTAATGTCCACCTCCTTGATGTTTACTAAGGAGAACATTATGAATCCCAAAGATATTAGGGTAATTGTCAGTGAGGTCTTGGATCAAATGCATATTATGAGAAAGGGTGTTTTTGCAGACTTGAAGCATATTAAGATAAACAAATCCCCAGGATCTGACCAAGTGTATCCTTGGACCTCACGGAAGGCCAGGGAAGAAATCACAAAGGTGCTTGTAGAGATATTTGCTTCATCATTAGCTACTGACAAAGTTCCAGAAGACTGATGGTTGACAAATGTTGGTCTATCATTCAGAAGGATAGCAAGGACAGGCCAGTAAACTTGACTTCAGAAGTTACAGGAGGGAATTCTGAGGGATAAAATCTACAATCACTTGAACAGTCAAGGCCTGCTGAGGAATAGTCAGCTTAGTTTTGTGTGTAGGAAGTCATGTCTGATAAACTTTTTTTGAATTTTTTTTTGAAGAGAGTCCCAATCTGGGGTCAATAGACCACTCAGTTAAAGACAGGGGTACATGACATAAAAAAGGTTGGGAACCCCTGAGATAGATAAAAGTAACTCAGGGTGCATTATCTATATAGACTTAAGTAACAATTGTAAACAATTAGCAACTTTGCTGATGATACTAAATTGGGGGTTTTACTGATAGTCAACCAGATTACAATAAATTGCAAAGAGATCTTGATCAGCTGGAGAAAAGGGCTAAGGAATGGAAAATAGATTTCAACTTAGATAAGTTTAAGGTGATACATTTTGAACAGTCAAATCAGGCTGGGCCTTGTACAGTGAATAGCAGGGCACTGATGAGTATTGTGGGATGGAGAAACTTGTCCCAGCCACAGATATTGTCACAGAGTCTGGGCACTTTCACAGGTGGACGGCTGAAAGAAGACAACAATCACCCACATGAGAATGCACTCCTTCCAGCCAATTACAGTTTCTTGTAATTGTATTCAACTCTATTCCTTGTGCGTTAGTCTTGTCAAGTCTTGACTGAAGCACCACAGTGACAAGGCTCTCTGCTTAGCTTAGACCACATTCCGGGAATGAAGATTAGTGATTTTAGACAGCCGCTGTTAAATGAGAAGTTTTAGTTTAGCTCTAGGTTACTGCTTTCAAGACACAGTGATGGTGTTTAATTTGAGAGTTTTCAGTTAGCTGCCCTGTTGGCCTAGTGTTTATTATTTTCCCTTGTTCTGTATAGTTCTTATTAAAACTGAGTGAACTGTTCATTCATGTCTGCATCTCTCCCCCTGCCCTTGGGTCATCAATGAGCTCTTGCCAGTACAAGTGCACAGTTCACTGAAAACAGCCAAGTAAGTACACAGGGTAGTGAAGAAGGCACTTAGCATGCTGGTCTTTATCAGCCAGGGCATCAAGTTTAGAAGGAAGAACATGATATGACAGTTGCATAAGTCGTTGATGAGGCTGCATTGTAATATTGTGTATGGTTTTGGTCATCCTGTTATAGAAAAGACATCATCAAGCTGAAGAGGGTGCAGAAGAGATTTACAAGGATGTTGCCTGGACTGCAGGGCGAGGTCGGACACATCTGATCTCTATTCCCCGGAGTGTAGGAGAAAGGGAGGTTACGTCATAGAAGTTAACAAATTATGAGGAGTATGGATAAGCAGTATAGATAGGGTTGGAGAATCTAAAACTAGAGGGCAGAGTTACAAGATAAGAGGGGAGAAATTTAAATGAGATCTGAGAGTTAACTTCAGAGGATAGTGAGTACCTACAATGAGCTGCTAGAGGAACTGGTCAAGGCAGGTGCAATTATAACATTTAAGAGGTATGAATAGGTGCATGTTGGGGAGGAGCTTGAAGGATTATAGGCAAAATGCAGGCAACTGGCACTGGCGGAAAGGATGGTCTGATCAGGATGGACCAGAAGAGCCTACAGTGTTTCCATGCCATATTACTCTATGGTTCTATATACCTTAAAGAAAATGATGTACCATGTGATATAGATGTTTGATACATACTATCACTGCTCTGAGTTAAGCTTCATTAGCAATCAATAAAGGATGCTTCCTCTTAATCTCCACACTGTTACTCGCCTCTCTACCTGTGATATTGAGAAGAATCATGAGAAGATTACATATTGATGACAGGTTTTAGGAAATTGCTCTTGAGAAAGGAGCAGAAATTAACCGGCCTTACTCCCTCTATTTCACAGTTTCTGATGGGACATCTGGTTTTCAGAATGCACCAAGCAAATGGATATAGCAAGCTGAGAAGGATTATTAGTATTGGCTGAGATGGCATCTTCTGTTGGGATATGATAGGCTACCAGCATTAAGACTCTACACAATACCTTAGCAGTAGTGCATGGCAAGCAGTTATTTTGAAAACAGGCTGCTCTGAGGTTTTTTGGAGACTCAGAACAAGGGCTGCAGACAGCCTGGTAGAAGGTTGTTAAGGAGCTCATCTCATTGCAAGAGGCTCTGCTCACAGAGAAGAAACAAACAACAGGTACACGACCTTGAGTGGCACCACTCCTGATCTAGTTCACATTCAAATTGCAGGAATTCAGAGATCATAGAGCCCCGACCATATGGCAGAAGAATATTGCAAGGACAATACACCCCAGAAATGAAAGACTCCAACAATCAGGAAAAATTGATGTCAAAGTGTTTTGAAGTGAAATAAAAGTCTACATGGTGACCTGATAGAATTTCATATTAGCTCTGGAAGGGGTTGACAGGGTGAATATAGAGAAAACGTTTCCACCAGACTGATGCTGGAAGTCTTGAGTAACGCACACAAAATGCTGGAGAAACTCAGCAAGTCAGGCAGCATCTACAGAGGGAAATAAACAGCTGACATTTTAAGCCAAGACGCTTCATCATGACTTCATCGGGACTTCATCAGGGTCATAAATATGTTAGTTACTCATACTCTCATTTGAAAGCAGGAGAAATTTATCCAGCAATTGATTAAAGTGCGCACTGCTACAAGACGTTGAAGCAATAACTAAGAAGCAATTAAAGGGAAATATGGGACTTAAAGGAATCAAAGTTTATTTTATTGGAATGAGCTGCACTAAACATTCTGATAAACGGAATCACTTTCCTCTATTGTTTACGCTTTAAGTAATTCAGTAGAATTGTTCTTGAAATAATATCATTAGCTTCACAATGTGTCAGTGTGTTAGGATTAAACTAATTGTCTAAAATGGCACTAGAAGTGTAACAAGCAAACTAGAAGATCAGCCGGCTCTCTTAAGGAAGATAGAGTCTTGCACACACTGAAATTATTTATATATTTATTTTGTTATTGAGATACAGTATGGAATAGGCCCTTCCAGCCATTTGAGCCACGAGCGGAGCAACCCCCAATTTAACCATGGCCTAATCACAGGAGAATTTACGATGACCAATTAACCTACTAACCTTTACATCTTTGGACTGTGGGAGGAAATCAGAGCACCTGGAAGAAACCCATGCAGTCACAAGGAGAATATACAAACTTTTACAGACAGTGGCAGGAATTGAACCTGGGTCACTGGTACTGCAAAGCGTTGTGCTCACCACTACGCTACCGTGCCACCCTTACTGGATGACAGTATTGGACGATGAGTTGTAGTTCTTCACAGAAACAAATTACTTTGAAAAATTCCTAGTTTCTAAAGGACATGTCAACAAAGAAGCAGCTGCTGCATCCAAATGTCTAGTTGGCCTAACCAGTCCATTCATGCATATGTTTCTCATCATATTTAAACTTCCAGTTTAAGATGGCACTACAGAAGTTGGGCAGCAGCTTACTGGTAGTTCAAAAGGCAAGAAGTACAACTAAAAACTTCATTCATAATACTTTTTCTGAGGTAAATTGTGATAGACTATCAACACAACAATGAAGGGCGAGCGAAGGAGAAGCTGACTCAAGGGATAAGCCGTGCTGGTGAGTTGCACAGTCGGAGTGTAATGTATTCAAGACAGTGTCACAGACAGATATGGTGTCGCTGTCAGAGATGGAGTTGGAGCCAATGATTCAGAGACGAGTTAAGTCGGAGGAGTTTCAATTCCCAGCCACCTAAATCAGGTGTGGGGTTAGATCACTCTAAGAGCCAAGCTGATTTGGAGAGGTCAAGGATGGCTCTGGACAGGGTGGCAAGTTCTAGGCCCAGAGTGAGGGTTAAGCCAATTTTGCTCACTCTCCCACAACGTTCACTCCTCTCACTGCAGCGCTGAGGCTGTGAGATTGCTCCGGCTGCTATGCGGTTCAGATCTGCCAGCTTTGCAGTAATTTGCCCAGCTGTGTGATGAACTGAGACCGAGGCTTTGGGCCTACTCCAGCTGTTCTGGGGATTTGGACCTACAGATTCAATTTAGTTTGGAATGCTGTTGCTTGCTTCTATTGTTTGCATGATCTGTGTTTTTTTTCTCTTTCTCTACACATTGGCTGTTGGTCTTTCTTTTTTTAATTGGGATATTTCAGGTTAAATGCTTTGTTGCTGCCTGTAAGCAGACAAACTTTGAGAATAAATGTACTTTGAATCCTGTGATTAAATCCTTTGCATATTTATTTGCATCCTTCCCATATCTCTTGAGGAAGCAGAAGTTCAGATTTGAGCACCAAACTTCTGAAAGGATTCATTAGACTATGACTGTTGGGAATGCAGCATTTTGCAGTATAGCTGACACAAACTTTCCATTTCCCATATTTATTCTCAACTTGCTGACTATTCGTTGCTAGTAATTCTCTTACACCTAGCTTCTCAAAATCTTGATGAGACACAAGGAAGACTGTAGATGCTGGAAATCTGGAACAACACGCACAAAATGCTGGAGGAACTCAGCAGGTCAGCCAGAATCCATGGAGAGAAAAGAAAAGTTGATGCTTCAGACCAAGGCCCCTCAACAGGCTTGGAAAGAGGGAGAGGGAGCAGATGAACAGCAGGACGGGGAAGGCAATTGGGAATTATGTGAGAAGCTAGAAGGTGATAGGTAGGAAGGCAACGGACTGAAAAAGAATCTGATAAGAAAGGACAGTGGACTATGGAATAAAGGGTAGGAGGTGGGGAATCAGAGGTGCCCTCTTTTTTTCCAATCTTGATGAAGGCTCTGAGATCAAAACATTGCCTGGTCATTTCCCTCCATAGTTGCTGTCCGACCTGTTGAATTCCTCCAGCATTTGTTGCATGTGCTTCACAAAATATTTCCATTCTCCATAACACATTAGTCAAATGTGCAGTAGATTACTCTGTACTTGAACGAATTAACCACACTTCCAACGGCTCTCTGTGCTCAACATGATCTACATAGTTTCCTGAAACTTCTGCTTACCACTCTAGCTTTGACATATCTATGTGTGGTTTCCTCAGGAACAACACCTCATCTTCCATATGGGCACAGTAAAGCCTTCAGGACTCACTATCATATTCAACAATTTCAAGAAACTTAAATTTTTGTTTGTATCAGAGATGATTAATACCACTGTAGGTTGTCTATCTACAATATTAGATGCATAGAGTTATAGAGAAATATGGCATGGGTAAGGCCCTTTGGTCCAATGAGCCTATGCCAACAATCGTGCCCAACCAGTTAGTCCCGATTTCCTGTGTTCAGCCCATATTCCTACTCCTCCATGTACCCATGCAAGTGTTTCTTCTATTGTACCTGCTTCAACCACTTGTTCTGACAGCTCTTTACATATACTTACTACCCCCTTGCGTGAAAAACTTGCTGCTTGGGTCCTTTCTAAATTTTTCTCTTTTCACCCTAAATCTACGCTTCCTATTTTTAGACCCGCCTACTCTGGGGAAAACACTGTTAGCATCCTCCTTAGCTATAACCCGCATGATTTTATAAACTTCTATAAGGTCACCCCTCATTTGCCTATGCTCTGAAAAATAAGGACCTTGTCTGACCAACCTCTCCTTATAACTCAAGCCCTCTTGTCCAAGCAACATCCTCATATTTTCTTGACTCTTTCCAGTTTAATTACATCTTCCCTATAACAAAGTAACCAAAACTACAAGTGCAGCCTCAACAATGATTTAAACAACTGCAACATAATGTCCCAACTCATATACTCAATGTCCTGACCAATGAAGGAATGCATGCTCCTAGGTCCCTCTGTTTCATAACACTCCCTGGTGTACTGTCATTCATAGTATAAGCTCTACACTGGTTTGATTTCCAAAAATGCATCAACTCACACTAATCTGCATTTTAATCCACTTGGCACACCAAGACCCACTTCTCTAAATGTTAGATCCCCTGTAACCTTACTGATCATTCATAACCAAATCTTTAGCTTAGTTTATTTTTTAACTATTAGCTTAAATTTTCTCTCTCCATAGACATTGCCTGATGTGCAGAGCATTTCCAACACGATCCTTTTAGCTTCAGATTCAACAACAGTTCTGACCTGCATTCCAGTTTTAACACGTCCTTTTGTTCTATCTCCTCTTTAACTTCCTAATAATTTATTAATCAGAAAATATTGTAAACATTGGAATCAGTTAGGCAATCCTAAAATTATTCCACAAGAGATATTCCCTTTGTCTTTTCCAATCCTGCACCACCCTCTCTCCAACTTAAAACTAACTTGTTTTCTCTTTTTCCCAGTTCTGATGAAAGGTCTTCAACCCAAAGTGTTAATTTGTTTTCTCTTCCCGCAGATGCTGTCCGACCCATAAAGTATTTCCAACATTTTCTCTTTTCAGATTTCCAGAATTTGCAATTACCGTTATAATTATTCTTTTCTTTTCTGTTTTTTTCTGCGGCTGAGGGGCTCAGGGATTGTTATTATCACTGTCTTTTTCTGCAAGTGAAGGGGTTGGGATTTTTATTGTTGCTGTTTTTTTCTGCTGGGGAGGGGGTGAGGAATTTGGTGTCTGTGAGTTTTGTTTCTTTTCTGTTTTGTGCTGAGGGATGGAGTTGATATCTTTTCTTTCATCAACTCCGTGGTATCTCTATATTTCGTGGCTGTCCGGAGAAGACAAATATCAGAGTTTTATTGTACATGCATACTTTGACAATCAAAATGAACCTTTGAACCTTTTTATTCACCACATTATCATCCTGGATGAAGCAGAGGGCATCATTAGCTCCCAATTCTCCGATTGAAATACTAATAAACTGTAAGTGCATTCTACATGGCCCCCTAGAATGCATTGCAGCAACTCACCAAGGATCAAACCTTTACCACCTACACATTTAAGAACACCAAAGCACATGGGAACACCAACTTTCCGTGTTTTGCACTAAGCACACAACATCTTGAATTGCAGATGTACCACCATTTCATCACTAGTGGTTGTAATTCTGGACTTCCCTCCCAAACCGTGCCATATTTTACAATGACTTAAGAAAGTAGCTCACCATGTTCTTTTCCGATGTACTAGGGCTGTGCAATAGATAAGTGTTATCCAGTTCCTTTCTTCACACAATAGTCTTATTAAACTTTAATGCTGAATGGTTGAGTTTCTATTGGTGAGGGTGGGCACAAACTCAGTCAGATAGAGTGAACTGTGAGAAATACACTCAGAGGTCACTTTATTAGATACATACGGTACACCTGTTCATTAGTGCTAGTATCTAATCAGCCAATCATTTGGCAGCAACTCAATGCATAAAAGCTTGCAGACATGGTCAAAAGGTTTAGTTGTTGTTCAGAACAAACATCAGAATGGGGAAGAAATGTGATCTATCTAAGTGACTTTGACTGTGGAATGATTGTTGGTGCCAGCCAGGGTGGTTTGAATATCTCAGAAACTGCTGATCTCCTGGGATTTTCCTGCACAACAGTCTCACCAGAGAATGGTGCAAAAATACAAATTTTAAAAAATCCAGTTCAAAATGTCTCATTAATGAGAGAGGTCAGGGGAGAATGGCCAGAATGTTTCAAGCTGACAGGAGGGTGACAGTATCGCAAATAACTACACGTTACATAAATATCCTATTTTATCATGTGCCTCCAAATACTCTGAAACCACACCCTTAATGATAGACCACAACATCTTCCCAACCACTAGCCTATAATTTTCCTTTCTTCTACCTCTCTTCCTTCATGAAAAATGAAGTGACATTTGCAATTCTCCAGTCTTCTGGAACCATGTCAGAGTCAATTGTTTCTTGAAAGATCATTGCTAATGCCTCTGCAGTCTCTTCCCAGCCACCTCCTTCAGAATCCTGGGGTGTAGACCATCTGCTCCAGGTGATTTATCTACCTGTAGAACATTCAGTTTCCAAAGTACCTTCTCTCTAGTAATGGCAACTTCACTCTCTTCTGCCCCCTGACATTCTCGAACTTCCAGCATATTGCTAGTGTCTTCCATAGTGAAGACTTACTCAGTTTGCTCATCATTTCCTTGTCCCCCATTACTATCTCTCCAACTCATTGTTTTTCAGTGATCCTATATCTACTCTTGCATCTCTTTTACTCTTTATATACCTGTAGAAACCTTCGGTGTCATCTTTAATATTATTGGCTAGCTTACCTTCATAGTCCATCTTTTCCCTCATTATGATATTTTATATGCCTTCTGTTGGTTTTTAAAGGCTTCCCAATCCTCTGACTTCCCATTAATTTCTGCTGTATTACCGATATATGCCCTCTCTTTGGCTTTTATGTTGGCTTTGACTTCCCTTGTCAGTCACGGTTGTGTCATCCTGCCTTTAGAATATTTATTCTTCTTCTTTGGGATGTATCTATGCTGCACCTTCCAAATTGCTTCCAAAAATTTCAGCCATTGCTGCTCTGCCATCATCCCTGCAAGCATCCCCTTCCAATCAACCTTGGCCAGCTTCTCTCTCAAGCCTCTGTAATTCCCTTTAATCTACAATGATACTGATACATCTGACTTTAACTTCACCCTCTCAAATTGCAAGGTGAGTTCTATCATATTATCATAACTCTTCCCTAAGGATTCATTTACCTTAAGCTCTCTAATCATTTCTGGTTCATTGCACAACACTCAATCCAGAATAGCTGATTCCCCTCTCCCATGGGCTCAACCATGAGCTGCTCTAAAAAGCCATCTTGTAGGCATTGTACAAATTCCTCCTCTTGGTATCCAGCACCAACGTGATTTTACCAATCTACCTGCATACAAACATCAAACAAGTCAACAAATTCAAATATCTTGGCAGCCTAATAACAAGTGATGGCAGGTGCGACACAGATATCAAATACAGAATAGCAATGGCGAAAGAAGCTTTCCAAAAGATGAAGACCATATTAACAGACAGAAAGATGAGCATGCACACTAAAAACAGAATACATGTACTGCAGTGCTACATTTATTCTATCCTGACTTGCGGAAGTGAATGCTGGACCATTTCCCCAGCAATGGAAAAGAGACTAGAAGCAGCTGAATTATGGTTCTACAGGAGAATGTTAAAATATTATGGACCACACACACATCAAATGAAGAAGTTCTCAGAAGAGCCCAAGCGACTCAATCACTCATACCAATAAGAGAAAGACAAGATGGGACACATCATGCGGAAAGATGAACTAGAAAAACTCATACTCTCTGGAAAGATTGATGGGAGTAAACCTAGAGGAAGACCTCGTTTATGTACATCAAAAGCATAGCCAGCTGGCTACACATCAAGGAAATGGAAGTCATCCAAAAAACGAAGGATAGATTTATATAGAAAACCACGGTCACCAAAGTCCGCATCGGATATGGTACCTAGACAGACAGACCTGCATATTGAAATCCCCCATGATGATCGTAACATTGCCCTTTTGACATGCGTTTTCTATCTCCTGTTATAATATGGAGCCTACATTTTTACTACTATTTGGAGGCCTGTATGTAACTCTCATTACGGTCTTTTTACTCTTGCAGGTTCTTAGCTCTGCCCACAACGATTCTACACCTTCCGACGCTATGGCACCTGTTTCTAAGGATTTAATTTTATTTCTTCTACCTACCTGCCTGTCCTTTCAATACAACGTGTACCTTTGGATGTCAAGCTCCCAGCTATAATCAAGCTATAGCCAAGTGATGCCCACAACATCATACATACCAGTCTCTCTCTAACTGTGCTACAAGACAAGTTCATCTCCCTTATTCCATATACATCATCTAAGAAATGATGCACTGGCATTGGAGAAGGTCTAGAGGAGGTTCCTGAGAAAATATACTGGGAATAAAAGGATTAATATATGAGGAACAATTGGTAGCTCTAGGCCTGTACTCAATGGAGTTTAGAAGAATGAAGTGGGTATCTAATATAAACTTATAAACTTTCCAGATATATGAAGGCCTAGATAGAGTGAACATGGAGAGGGTAATTCCCATAATGGGAGAGTCTAGGACCAGAGGGCACAGCCTCAGAATAGAAGGATGTCCCTTTAGAACAGAGATGAAGAAGAATTTCTTTAGCCAGAGGGTGGAAATCTATAGAACTTATTGCCAGAGATGTCAATGGAGGCCAAGTAATTGGGATATTTAAAGCAGAGTTCTTGGTTATTAAGGGTAGTAAATGTTAGAGGTAGAAGGAAGTAGAATGGGGTTGAGAGAGAAAATAAATCAGCCATGATTGAATGACAGAGCAGACTCACTGGGCTGAATGGCCTAATTTTGCTCCTATATCTAATGAACTAGGCCTCATTTCTCCTTATTTCTGTCTAAAACAGCATTCTGCTGATCTTGAGTCTGTGACCACTATCCTTAGCTGGGGAACATTCACCCCTTTGCTCTGTCCGGAGGGAGGAGGGAGGAAGGGGAGATGAGTGGTAGGTCTGCCAACAGGTATACCTGTAAGAAATGTTCATGTTCCTCTTTCCTCACAAAATGTACTTAAACAATGTGATACGTTGTGAGAACTTTTCACTTGTTCTCATTTACCAGTTTCTTGAAATCTTCCTGACGTGGAACACCATAAAATGCAGTATCCTTGTGAGACATGAGTGAACCGCTGAAAAGCCAAAATTTTACTTCCATTAAAATTGGATATGAGTGGATATGAAGGAGGTTTGTTTTTAGATTTTTAATACTCTGATTTTCCATCAACTTTAACCCATCTATTTTATGCCTTGAGGACACAGAATTCAAAAAAACACAAACTGATTTTTCAGAAAATCTATGCTATTAAAATTATTCAACTTGTTTGTATTGTTGAAATCTGATTGTGAACGGATCACTTCTGGAAGGCCAGTTTATACCTTATGCAAAAATAGTCAAAAATAAGGGTGCCCTGGCTAGATGGAAAAATAACTTTCAAAGATGGATGTCACTTGTGTCCCAGTCCCAAACCCCACGTTATGACACTGTACATTGGGAATTAGAAGCAGCCACAAGATTTCTCTTCCATTTAATGAGATCATGGTTGACCTGTAACCTCAGTTCAGTTTCCAGGTTGTTCCTGGTGACCATTCATCCCCTCGCTTATCAAGATTCTTTCTACCTCTGACTTCAAAATATTGAAAGACTTGAGGAAGAAAGTTCGAAACTCACGACCCTCCCCCCTCCCCCAGTTTGCAAATATTATTATTTCTGCCATATTTTACAATAATTACCCTCATTTCCATATTCTCCCACATGCAGAAGTATTCTCTCTACATTAGTCACGTCAAGACCTTTCCGGAACGTACGTATCTGTCAATACCTGTCGCACTCTTCTAAACCCCAGCCGAGTCAGTCCAACATTTCCACATGAAGCCCACTTATTCCTGGCTTCCATGTAATGAAAACCTGCCGGAAGATTTCAGTGGGTCAAACAGCATTTGTGAGAGGATAGGAATTGTTGATGTTCTGGGTTGAAACCCTGCATCAAGTTCAGCCCTCTGAGTTCTTCAGCAGAATTGCTTATTGCTGCAGCTTCTAGCATCTAGTCTCCTGTGTCCCCATCAGTGTAGTCAATTTTCTCTGAATTGCTTTTACATTCTCTTTATATAAGAAGCCAATACTGTACACAGTAATCCAGAATTGGCAATAACCACTACACCACGTAACTCAATTTCCTATACAAAATAATCTATAACAGGGATGAGACACTTTACTCTCAACAGTTATTAATAGTTCACAGAGATCAAAATGCATTGGTGTATTTCTAACTATTTACAGTCTTAGTATTTACAACTTCATAGGTAATGTTAATTTGTTGTGACAGTTATAGACTCACATCAGCAATATATAAAATAAACGAACAAAGCAATGCAATTATACCACATAACATTGAGTAAAAGAAATCTCTCCTGTTGCCTTTAATCTCATTTAAACATAACAAGCTCCAGCTTCAAAATAAACTGTCCAAACTCAAATTTATTTAACATCAAAGAGAATTTTTTCAGAAATAAATTAAAAATGAGAGGTAACCAATAACATTACATCATATGAGCATATTATTTGGGAGTTGGAGCAACCTACTTGGTTTCTCAAGCTTGCTTTGCCCTTCATTAAGACCACAGCCGTAATCTGGACTCTGCGTTCCTGGCTATTCCAGTAACCTATCTCCTCCTGCTTATCAAGAATCCATCTGCTTCTGCTTAAAAATATTCATACTCTTATTTCTACAGCCCTTTGAGGAGGAAATTTTTAAACTAACATGACCTTCTGAGAGAGAAAAAATACTCCCTTCCTCTCTGTCTTCAGTGATTGGTCTCTTATTTTTAAACAATCACTAAAGGAACCACACATTCCCCTATATCCATCCCACCCTCACCCACCACTTCTATGTTCTAGTGTGCAGAGTAGAGCCCTTCAGGCTACGATCTTCATACCGGCCTTTTTTGCTTATTAACACCAATCCCATGCAGCTGCATTAGGCCTGCATCTTTCTATGGTTTGCCTATTTAAGTGCATGTCTAAATTTCTCCGAAACACCATGATTTCCTGATATCAACCCCTCCCTATGTTAAAAAGCAATCCCCCTTAAATCCTGTTAGATCTCTTTCCTCTCACACTAAACCTGTGCTTCCTTGTTCTCATGCACGGGAAAAAGATTTTATTCATTTTTATTTTATTTAGAGATACAGCATGGTAACAGGCCCTTCTGACCCAACAGGCCCATCCTTGCCCAATTACATCCATGTGACCAATTAACTACTAACTTACACATCTCTGGAATACGGGAGGAAACCAGAGCACCCAGAGGAAACCCGCGCGGTCACAGAAAGAAAGTACAAACTCATTAGATAGTGGTGGAACTGAACCTGGGTTGCTGGTAATGTATTGGCATTATGCTAACTGCTTAATTACAATACCTCCCCTATATTCGGACCAACCTTATCGATGCATCTTATAATTATATTTACTTGTATCAGACCACCGCTCAGCTCCAAGTCCTTCTACCAAGACAAAATACCAGTTAATCTCCTCTGCACCCTCCCCTGTGCAAATACATCCTATAGTGTGGTGTCAGAAATTAACATGGTAATCCAAGTACAATCCAACCAGTGTTTTGTTAAGTTGCAGCACCATGTCCCAACTTTTATTTTCTATACTCAACATAGAAAGGTAAGCATGCAATATGCCTTTTTTTTCACGCTATCTTGGCTCTTTCAAGCAACTATAAACTGGGACCCCAGGGACCTTCTTTCCATCAAAATTCCTTAGCTCCTTCCCATTTGCTGTACATGTCCTACCTCTATTTGACTTGCCAAGAAGATCACCTCACATTAGTTGGGATTAAGTTCCATCTCGTCTAGACCAAAATTATACATATTCCATCGAATATATAACAGGAAACTGCACAGCACTGGAAAGGGACCTTCAGCCCATCATTATGACAATATAACTATGCCTACATCTGACCTGTATCATTCTATCCCATGTGTCTGTCAAGATGCCTCTTAACTGTTGTTAATCATTCCTGCTTCTACTATTCTGCTGGCAGCATGATCAGGGAGCTGCCACTTTGCCGTGTTAAAAGAAAAGCACCCTTACAAACCTCTGTTAAGCTCTACCCTTCTCACTTAAAACTATGCAATTTAGTATTTAACATTTCCACCTGGGCTAGAAACTATGACCATCTACCTTTCCATGATTATATAAAGTTCTAACACTCTAGAGAAAACAATCCAAGTTTGTCCAACCTCTCTTCATAACTAATGCTGTCCATTCCAGGAACCATCTTGGTGAACCTTTCTTCCTGCTCTTTCTCCTTCCTGTGTGCAGAAAACCGAACTGCACACAAATATTCCAAATGTGGCCTAAACTTCTATACAGTTGCAACATGACTTCCTGACTTTTGCACTCAATGCCTCAACCAACGAATGCATGCATGTCATGAATCTTCCTCATCGCCCTCTCCACTTGTGCTGTCACTTTATGGAAGCTATGACTTGCACCCCAAGTTTCCTCTGTGCACCCATGCTCCTAAGGGTCCTGTCATTTACTGTATAATTTCCTTTCGCATTTGACCTCCCTAATTACAACATCTCACACACATCCAGATCAAACTCCATCATTTCTCCACCCAAATTTTCCGTACCCTTTGACATCTTCTACTTTATCCACAACTCCACCAATTTTTGTATCATCTGTAAAGTTAACTAATCAGACCATATACATATTAATATCGTAACCAACCAAGGTCCCAGAACTGATCTTTGTGGAACACCACTGGTCACATGCCACCAGTCAAAGGGATACCCCTCCATCAATATCATACCCGTTACAATGACCCAGCTGCACTCCAGATGTGCTTTCATGATTAACCCAGAGAATGGCAGCATAACCTCCTTCATTATGTTTTAAATGCCTGAGCAATGAACAAGAACATTCTGTTCACTTTGTAGGTTACTTGCTGTACCTGAAGACAGGCCTTTCGTAAGTCATATATTATCAAACCCGAATCACTCTGCATCTGAGTTCTGCATCACTCAATATTTAAGTAATATTCATCTTTTTTATTATTTTTCCTTTCAAAATGGACAGTTTCATATTTTCTCACATTAAACTTCATTTGCCAGATCTGTGCCCACACACTTAATCTTTCTATAACTACTGTGGTCACATTATGCTCTCTTTACAAATGATGTCCTTTCCTACTTATCTTGAAGTTCTTTCTTCCCTGTGTTTCTGTCAAATGAAAGACTATTAGTTAATTCAGCTGCACCAGAACTGAAACTGTAGAAATAATGATATAACCAATTTTGGCTGTTACAAATAATATCCAGCTCTAATAAGTGCTATAAATTTGCAACTGAATTGATACAAGTGAGGTTCAAAGCAATAGAGAGAGTGCTTTAATAGATCCCATTAATAATAGCAACTATCTGGCAAGCTAAAAAAGAACTGATAAAATATTAGATTAGAGCAATAAAATAAAGTTACAAGCCAAAAATGAGATATTTCATCTCTCAAAGTTGTATTGATGAGAACTGTTTATATGCACCAGCTCAATATTCTGGGATATGAACCTTATACAGACATTGTATGGTCAGGGCAGGAATAAATGCAGCTTTACTCAGTATCTAGCACCTACTAAAGTCGAAATTTACAATTTGCAATAATTGATGTTAGACTCCAAATATTAATGAAATAGCAAGTTGTTACATCCAATTATTTTCCAGATATGAAGAAAACTTGGTTGTACTTCAGCATATTTAGAGAATTCTGAAAACCAGTGCTTACTTCTAAGGCACTGTCTGATCGTGAAAAACTATATTTTGCCAAAACAAAATTTAGATCAAAATCCAATAATTACTCAATTTGTGACCTAAAATGTACAACCATACATCAATAAAAACACTATTCTAGATTTTGCAATAAAAATAAATGTAAAGATATTAATGCTCACACTTGTTTAGGAATAAACTAAACAGACAATTCCAGTGTGTTACAGGAATAATAATATACTGCTATATGTGTTGGCGCGTTGCCAAGTGGTTAAGGCATTCGTATAGTGATTTGAAGGTCACTAATTCGAGCCTTGGCTGAGGCAGCGTGTTGTGTCCTTGAGCAAGGCACTTAACCACAGATTGCTCTGCAACGACACCGGTGCCCAGCTGTATGGGTCCTAATGCCCTTCCCTTGGACAACATCAGTGGTGTGGAGAGGGGAGACTTGCAGCATGGGCAACTGCTGGTCTTCCATACAACCTTGCCCAGGCCTACGCCCTGGAAACCTTCCAAAACGCAAATCCATGGTCTCATGAGACTAACAGATGCCTAAAAAATATATATATTGCTATGTGCACTTTCCACCTGTAGACTTGGTGTATACTACCCAGGAAATTGTTCAAGTGTATTACAGTCCCACCAGTAACCTGCGCAGTTGCAGCATACCGCTCTATTTGCCTTCTTGTTACAACTACAAATTTACCTACTGCGATTCATGCACAAGCACTCCCAAGTCCCTCTGAACATCCTGCAATCCTTCACTATTTAAATAAAAATCTGATCTTCTAGTTTGCTTTCCAGTGATGACCTCACATTTACCAATGTTGTAGTCCTTCTGCTACACCCATGCCCAGTCGATTGGCCTACTCACATCTCTCTGCAGACTCTCCATATCCTCGGCATGATCTGTTTTTCCACTCAATTTACTAAGCAAACTTAGATGCTTGGTCCCCTCTTCAAAATAATTAATGTATATCATCAACAGTGGTGGACCCATCACCGACCCCTGCAGCCCTCTGCTTATCACTGACTGCTAACTAGAGAAACACCTGTGTATCCCACTCTCTGCTTTCGGTTGGTTAGCCACCCCTCTATCCAGGCTACTACATTACACTCAACTCTATGCATCCTTATCTTATGCATAAGTCCTTTATGTGGCACCTTATCAAATGCCTTCTAGAAATCCAAGTTTACAACATCCACCTGTTTCCTCCTATCCGCTGTATTCATCATATTCTCAAAGAATTGCAGAAAGTTTGCCAAATGGAATCTGCCCTTCATGAATCTATGCTGTGTCTGCCTGATGAAACTACTTCTATCCAATTCTTTTGCTATTTCCTCCTTTATCCATTTTTCTGACTACAGACATTAAGCCTACATTCTTTTTTAAACAGTAGTGTGACATTCACTGTCTTTCAGTCTGCCAGCACTTGCCCAGAATCCAGAGAATGATAACAAAAGTATCTACTATAATATCCACCATTTCTTTCAGTACCCTGGGATGCATCCCATCAGGACCAGTGGACTTGTCAAACGTTAGTACCACTAGTTTGCTCATCATTACCTCTTTCATGACAATGATTGTATCCAAATCCTCACCTCCCATCAGATCTATGACATCTTTCTTTGGCATGTTAGATGTGTCCTTCATAATGAAGACTGACACAAAATAGTCAGTCAAGGTTTTGGCCCTTACCATATTAACCTTCTCATCTTCTAAAGGACCTACACTCACTTTAGTCACCCTTTCCGCTTTATATAATTATCAAAACTTTTACTCTCTGTTTTTGTATTTTGTGCTGGTTTCATAATAAATCTTTCCTTTCCTTATTGCTTGCTTAGTAGTTCTTTATTGCTTTTAAAGTTTTTTGCCCCAATCTTCTGGTTTCCCACTACTCTTGGCAACTTTGTGCTTTTTAGTTTGACGCCTTCTTTTATTTCCCTAGTGATACAAAGCTGGATCTTCCCATCCTGTCCTCTCCCCACCTGCCCCTCCCCCCCCACTGCTGATTATTCATCTCCAAACATAAAATGTAGCTCACTGCTCTGCAAATCGTGAACATTTTCCACTCACTTCCCATTGTTTTAAAATTATTAATCACCATATTGGTTCCATGTTAATATCTATTCAATTAAGCCAAAATTGTTTCTACAACCTACTTACTTTGAATTATAATAGTTCAGCTTCTACATTACTGTCAAAGAACACTATCTATGCATTAATATCTCCAAATCCATTATATATACTCAGTGGCCACTTTATTGTGTGCTTCCTGGAGGACTGCCACTATGTATATGTTCATGGTCTTCTACTGATGTAGTTCATGCACTTCAAGTTTTAATGTGTTGTATGTTCAGATGCACTTCTGCGCACCACTGTTGTAACTCGCAGTTATTTGAATTACGTCCACTTCCTGTCAGCTTGAACCAATCTAACCATTCTCCACTGACCTTTCTCAGTAACAAAGCATTTTCACCCACAAAACTTTCACTCGCTGGATGTTTCTTTCATTTGTTTTATTTTCTGCTCCATTCTCTGTAAACTCTAGAGACGGTCATGCGTGAGAATCCCAGGAGATCAGCAGTTTCTGAGATACTCTAGCTACCCCATCTGGCACCAACAATCATTCCTCGGTCAAAATCAATTAGTTTACATTTGATAAGATACCCTATGCAAGGCTTATTGAGAAAGTAAGGAGGCATGGGATCCAAGGGAACATCGCTTTGTGGATCCAGAACTAGCTTGCCCACAGAATGCAAAGAGTGGTTGTAAACGGGTCATATTCTGCATGGAGGCCAGTGACCAGTGGAGCGCCTCAGGGATCTGTTCTGGGACCCTTACTCCTTGTGATTTTTATAAATGACCTGGATGAGGAAGTGGAGGAATGGGTTAGTAAATTTGCTGATGACACAAAGGTTGGGGGTGTTGTGGATAGTGTGGAGGGCTGTCAGAGGTTACAACGGGACATTAATAGGATGGGCTGTGAAGTGGCAGATGGTGTTCAACCCAGATAAGTGTGAGGTAGTTCATTTTGGTAGGTCAAATATGATGGCAGAATATGGCATTAATGGTAAGACTGTTGGCAATGTGGAGGATCAGAGGGACACTCAAAGCTGCTACGCAGTTTGACTCTGTGGTTAAGAAGGCATACGGTGCATTGGCCTTCATCAGTCTTGGGATTGAGTTTAAGAGCCGAGCAGTAATGTTGCAGCTATATAGGACCCTGGTCAGACCCCACTTGGAGAATTGTGTTCAATTCTGATTACCTCACTATAGGAAGGATGTGGAAACCATAGAAAGATTGCAGAGGAGATTTACAAGGACGTTGCCTGGATTGGGGAGGATGCCTTATGAGAATAGGTTGAGTGAACCCGGCCTTTTCTCCTTGGAGCAACGGAGGATGAGAGGTGACTTAATAGAGATGTACAAGATAATGAGGGGCATTGATCATGTGGATAGTCAGAGGCTTTACTGCAGGGCTTAAATGGCTAGCATGAGAGGGCATAGTTTTAAGGTGCTTGGAAGTAGGTACAGAGGAGATGTCAGGGGTAAGTTTTTTACGCAGAGAGTGACGAGTGTGTGGAATGGGCTGCCGGCAGCGGTGGTGGAAGCCGAAATGATAGAGTCTTTTAAGAGCCTCCTGGATGGGTATATGGAGCTTAGAAAAATAGAGGGCTATGGGTAAAGCCTAGGTAGTTCTAAGGTAGGGACATGTTTGGCACAGCTTTGTAGGCCGAAGTGCCTGTATTGTGCTGTATAATTTCTATGTTACTATGTTTCTATGTTTCTTCCCATTCTGGTGTTTGGGCTGAACAACAACTGAACTTCTTGACCATGTTTGAATGCTTTTGTGCATTAAGTTGATGCCATGTGTTTAGCTGATTAGATATTTGAATTAAAAGTAGTTGTACGGGTGTACCTAATAAAGTAGCTACTGAGTGTAGCCTTTCCCATGCCTCCAAATTCATTCCATTGAAGCTAATGCCTCAAGTTTCAGAGGCAGAGTACAATGTAGTGATGCAACTATAAAAGTATGTTTAGCATGACTGATCAGATCTGAACCTCTAAGCAAGTAGCTTCTAATTAATCAGCTAACCCATTCAAACAGATTGAAGTTTTATCTTCGAAAAACCTTGCATCATTCTGAAAAGTCGCACAGAAGAATTCCCAGCCCCAGACACTTCCACTTGGGTCTCTGTGTTTGTTCCTTGACGGAGGGAGAAATTCAGTCCCTTTCCACTACCCCATGACAACTCAGATACATCCTCCAGTGTGCCAAACATTTGGGGCATTTCTTGTTAACCTTCCCAGCATAACAAGAGCAACAGTTAAACTGAGATGCCACAGAAATGAGAAAAAAAATGTGAGTACGAGGAAATTCAAATGCATGATACATGTTTTTATATAAATCCATTTGTGAGATTTGAGCAAAATGAATCTGGCATTTCTGTATATATGATAAACTTATACACAGAGACCACTGGTCATGCAGAAGTGATATCAATCAGTATCCAACACATGCTTGATGTTATTTATGTGCGAATGGTCTTTCTGGAAAACACGTGGCCTCAGCTAAAGTTTGCCTTTTTGTGGCAAAATAAAGAACTGCTTTAATATATGTTGAAGGATATGAAATAAAAACAGAACATGCCGGAAACATTCAGCAGGTCAGGCAGCATCTGTGGGAAGTGAAAATGGATTAATATCTCAGGTTGGAGACTCTTCATCAGAACTAGGAAAGAGAGAATAAAGGAGAGTTTTATATCCAGCTGACGTGGCAGGAGTGATGGACAGGGCAAAGGGAATGACTGTGATAGGGCGAGGCCAGGTCAAGTGAGTCAATGAGAGCAGTTAGAGGGTGACTACACATCATTATCTGTATTATATATTGTATTAGAATGTGCCCAGTTGTTAAGGTTGCTCTAATAGAGAGATCAAAACTGTGTCAATATCAGAAATGGGAGACCTGAAGCAGAAATTTCTCCAACAAATACAAACACAGGAAGTAAGTTATCTAAACTTTGAGAATTCAATAATAAGTCCAGAAGTTTGCAACATTCCCAGACAGAAGATTAGATATTGTTCCTCAAGCTTGCATTGAGCCTGATTCTAACAGCGGGGAGACCACAGAAAAATAGATTAGAATGGAAAATGTGATTGACAGGCAATAGGAAAATCCTGCAGAATTAACACAGGCACTCCAGTTTTTTCATGCATTTGCAATGTCCAGCTTCAGAAATTAAACAAAGACCAGTTTTCTGATTATTAATTGGTTATTTCAAGAGTTCACAAGCATTATACTGAAGGCTTTCAGAAATCGCTTGAATTAAGTTTGCATAAATTAAGTATGACAATGCTTCTAAAGTCTGTTCTGTGTGCAGTCACTGATCAAAACATTTGGCAAATATAAATTTGAACTAATTATTATTATTGTATTGAAAATGATAATTTCTCCAATTACATTTAACTACCCGGCTCATCTGCTGTTGGCCAGCCAGACTCAATTGGCTCTGTACCTCTACAATTAATGTTTTGTATAGTTATACTATAATATCATTGTTCTTCCATTCTATGCCCTGCCTAATGAAGTTTCCTTTGTGCCTTTTTTATTCATCTTGTCTGTGTATGCTGCTGGATTCAGAGATCCATAGACATGTCCGTCAAGGTGTCTCTGTTCCTTAGTACTTTCTAGGCCCTATAATTGTGCATATCTGAACCAGCTAATTCCCCCAGCATACATCTACTCCGTTTTTCAGAATTAAATCCCATCTGCCATTGCTGTGCTCATCTTGCACAACTCACAAAAACCATTCATTCAGCTAATGACCCTCCATTTAAAATCATCTTTTTAGTAATGATCATGAACCTGTTGGATTGTCATTGAAATCCATCTGGGTCACTATTGCCCTTCAGGGAAGGAAAGCTATTTTCCTCACCTTGATTGGCCTTTGAGACTCAGGCCTGTAATAATGTCAGACATCCCACCTCTCCCGGAAGTTCCGGGAGTCTCCCTGATGCCCGCAAATTATGTAAGATGTCTTGGAAATCAATTTTTTGAGAGTGAGCGAGAGAGAGCATGAGAGAGAGAGAGAGCGCAAGCGACCACGAGAGAGAGCGAGCGTGCGAGCGCGAGAGAGACCATGAGAGCGAGAGAGAGTGACCACGAGAGAGAGAGAAGGAGCACGCGAGAGAGAAAACGCGCACCATGGCAGAGTGTTCCAAAAAAAGAGAAAATATAAAATGTACATCACCCCAGACTACGCTAAAGTGTACCCCTGCCTAATAGGGGGTCAAAAATAATGACAGTGTTGCTCGCTGCACT
The DNA here is from genome assembly GCF_963921235.1 of Mobula hypostoma. NCBI lineage: Eukaryota > Metazoa > Chordata > Chondrichthyes > Myliobatiformes > Myliobatidae > Mobula > Mobula hypostoma. The sequence continues at coordinate 143,277,246 of NC_086099.1, forward strand.
GTTTGCAACAGTGACTTTTCTATTGCCCATGGTGGGTTAAGACTGTAAAAGACATGTTGAGGTGAGTTTAACAGGTGTCATTCATTCATTAGCATAGCTAACGTTATTTAAACTAGCTGGCTAGCTGCTAAGGAGCTACTCTATTGCAGACATCCCACCTCTCCCAGAAGTTCTGGGAGTCTCCCGCAAATTGATGGTGCTACCTCCCTGAAATGAGTTTTTGCAGGGTGGAATGTCTGCAATGTGGTTCACACTTAACTGCCCTGAAAAGCAGCTTAGCAAGTAACTTGGTTGTATTATGACCACCATGACAAGGCAGGAAAATAATAAACTAGGATTGACCAATTGCTTGACCACAATGCCGACTGAAAGTACAGAAAAGGCAGGAAGTTCTCAGCTGGACAGGCTGCACCTGTAACTTTAAAAACAATCCAAGGTTTCTAACCAAGCAGTTTTTCTTCCACAAATGCAACCTCACCTACTGAGTGCTTCCGACAATGTCTGTGATTTTTTTTTAAGATTTCAGTGAACAGTGAAAAAGGCTGTTTAAGGCCACAACAGAATCTAGATCAACTGGGAAAGTGGGCAAAGAAATGGTAGATGGAATTTAACTCAGACAAGTGCAAACTGACTCATTTTGAGACACTAAACCAGGGCCATACTTACAACAGTAAATGGCGGAGCCCGCGAGGAGGTGAGGTGGGGAGCTGCTGTAGAGCAGAGAGATTCAGAGATGCAGATACATACCTCCCTGAATGTGGCAGCACAGGTAAGCAAGGCGAGGAAGGCTGTTGGCACCTTTGCTTTCATTGGATAGGGCACCGAGTATGAGAATTAGGATGTCATGTTGCAGCAATAAGAGACATTGATGAGGCAGCACCTGGAATCTTATGTTCTGGTCACTATACCTCAGGAACGATGTGATTAAACTGGAGAGGGTATGGAAAAGATTTACAAGGATGTTGCCGGGACTGGAAAGCCTGACTTGTGTAAGTGACTGGATAGGTTTGGACTGTTGTCCCTGGAGCTAAGGAAGCTGAGGGGCGAACTTAATGTGGTTTATAAAACCATGAGGTCCTCCTCTGGTCAGGGTCGACTATGGATGTGGTGTCCCAGCTGTCTAAGAGGTATACAAGTCAGGGCAGCACGATATGGGAGCACGCTATTGCCCATGTAGCAGGCTCCCCACACAGCTGATAAATCCAAAGGAACGGCAGAGACCAAAACAGTTTGGTGCAAGAGTTGCCAGTCATCATTGAATACAACTTATGACTGCCTTCCAGACTTCAGCTGTGGATTTTTCCTCAGGGATTACTCCCAAAGCCTTCTCCATGAGTAGGTATAACCACAAGACAATAGAGGTTTGAGATCAGAGTTCTCCTTCTCCTAGATGAGTTACCAACCACAGCTGATAAACCCTGTCTGCACAAAGCAACTGCTTTTGAGGCACCAGTAACCCACCTTTGCCCCTTCTCCTGTCAGTAGAAACAGTTCTGCTGGGCTCAGTAGCTAAGCTGCACGTGAAGGCCAGGAGATGGACTTGGTTGGCAGAGGCTATTTGAGACACTTGCCATTTAATAGGTAATGGGAGTCATCCCCATTACCCACCACCCCACCTTCCCCCAGCTATAACAACCTTAAGGAACCATCAAACCACGAGGGACAAAACAAATGTGGACAATCTGTCGGGTAGGAAAGTCTATAACTAGCAGGCTTAGGTTTAAGATGAGAGGGGAAAAATTTAAAGCAGTTCTTCATAGTGAAGAAGGTAATTATAGATTACAGGGAGCATCTTGATTAGTGAAGTAAATGAGGAGTGACAAATGGATTTCAATACAGATAAGTGTGAAGTGTGGTATTTTGGACAGTCAAACTGCCAAAGGACCTATATATACTATATCTATATACACTATACCTATACTATGAACAGGAGAGCAGTGGGGAATGTCATGGAACAGACAAGCCTAAATGTGCACAGTTGACTGAAAGCTGTGCCAAGAGCTAAGTTATTGATGAGGCCACTCTTGGAGTACTTGTACAGTTTTGTTTCCCCCGCTACATGAAAGATGGAGTTAAATTAGGAAGAGTGAAGAAAAGACTTACAAGAATGTTGGCAGTCTTAGAGGCCTTGAGTTATAGGGAGGAGTTGGCCAGGATAGATTTGTATTATGTGGAATATAGGCCTTACAAAAGTTTTTAAAATTATGAGAAGTATAAATAAGGTGGGTGATAACAGTCTTTTCACCAGGGTAAGGGAGATCAAAACTAGTGTGGCTTACAGTACGTATGCATACATACATTGCCATGATGGATTTAATACAGCAGCCTAGGAGGTCAAGGATGTAACTTTGACTGTGGAATTCAGTCTACATAAGTTTCTGTGAAGTTAAAAGATAATACTTATTCCTCAAGGATAGAAGCAAAATCAAAATATATTTCAATGTATATTAAATCGCATTGGGGTTTCTAAGTGACATTCTGGATAAAACAATGTTAATTCACATGTTGGAAGGTTTGCAGTTTACAGGTGACAAGGTGATGGGGTGAAGTAATTGAGGATCACAATTTTTTTTGGTGAACTTGAGCTTTAGCGGATTAGGAGTTGGGAGCCCAGCTGAGAAGTTCTGGACGAGTTGGGACACAGTTGTAAATGATGGCACCATTGGCTAAATTTGAGGCGGGGAACTAGTGTTGCAGATGGAGAAATTGCGAGATGAATTATGCAGCCCCACTGTGATCCAGATGCAAATGATCCTGAGAAGAAAGAAAGTCCTGAGAATGTACAAAAAGTTAGAGGTGTTGCTCTGAATTTCACCTCAGTAGGTATCTGCCAACAGCATAGGAGGAGAAAAAGAACTTTGTATCAGGTCTGATAATATATCAATACTGCTAAAACTTAAGTTCTTTACAGATCAAGCCAGAATTGTGATGATCATATTATAATATATTTTGGAGCCTGCATTGGTACTTATGTTGCTAAAAAGCTTAAAGTATATCTTAGCTTTCTGATAAAATCAAGTTTTCATTTCAAGTCACATTCAGCCTAAATAGAAATTCCACAATCATTTATTTTGATTTTTTTCTAAATTATTAGTTGTCTTTTAAGTGTTTTAACATTATTTTTATATTAAGAAAGGAATTGATTAGTGCACATATCTATCACCTGGAAATGGTTCATAAAAGCTTTATAAATTAAACTTCTATGATTTAAATTCAAGTCATTCATAGTTGGAGGACATGACGCCCTGTGTTACTTTGTGATAAATTAACTTTCATCTTAACAGGTTACCACTCTTAAATATCTCACAGAAACACTTTTTAAAACAAGAACAAGTTAAGATTACATCAATACATTATTGTTATTTGATAAGACATTTGGAAAATTTATATTCTGATTATGTAATGGAATTAGGAGAAATCTTCAGTCATAAAAAATAAACTCTCCTTGGGCTTCCAGCCAGGTCCAGGTATTGATTTTAACTGACGTGTCAATGACAGACTCTACTATCTTCATCACAGAGAATGCCTGGGCATACATAGTCCAGTGGTATTTATACTCCCATCATTCATCCCTCTGGATTGGTTAGTCCTCATCCAATCAGATTTCCACTGTCCCAACTTGTTTACAATCAATTTCCAATGTTTACTTAGAGCGAGATCTATGTCTTTGTTATATTGGCCAGACGGGATACATGGTGGAAACTCACATTAAGGAGCACAGGAGGCATATCCATTTGGGTTACCCAGAGAAATCAATGACAGCAGAACATTACATTTGCAATGGCCATAGGATTGACTTCAAAGGCATAAAACTACCTTGCTGTGCCAGTGGCTTTTGGAACAACCTGGTGAAGGAAGCCACTGAAATAAAAGAATTTTAACAAAGACTAAGGTCTAGATCTGAGGAAGAACGGGAATGTGATTGGAAACAAGGTGGGATAGCGGAAACCTGAATGGATGAGGACTAATTGATCAGGAGAGACAGACGATGGGGGTATAAATACCACCAGAGTAGACATGCTCAGGCATCATCCCTGATGAAGATGGCAGAGTTTGTCATCAAAACATTGGTTAAAATTCATACCTGTATCTGACTGGAAGCCTGAAAAGAGTTTATTTATCATATATGCCAGGAAAGCACTAGATCCTTCTTCAATCATAGCATTCGGTTCAAAAGCACATGTACTTTCAAACAGAATTTTGTAACAGTTTTCCAATTACAATAGGGAATTCTGTTTTCTAACTTCTGTCTTTAATCTACCACTAGGTCTATAGAAAAATAATTAATACAAAAATCAAAAATATTGCTATTGGGTACTTCAGAGAAACTCAACAATGGTTAGGCTATAAGAAATGTGAAAAAAGTAACAAGCAGCAAATGATACATAAACACAATTGATACAACTCAAAGCTCTATTGGCTAGTATCTTCACTGGTGTCAATTCTCCACACCTTCTATCTACTACAGATTCCCAAACCCCAGTTTAAAATCTATGATATTTTAACTACTGTGTTTGTTAAGTCTACACTACTCCACATAGCCATGAGCATCATTCAGGTGCTCCAAGTGCTTCTGGCATATTTTCACAGTAACAACAATTATCATGGAAAACAGGTGAAATAACAGAATGTTAAACCAATCATACTGTAAAACTTCCAATAATAGTGTGCAATAAAAATAGAATTTAATGTATTCAGTGACCAAAAATCTTTGCACTTGTTAATACTTTTTGTACATAAGAGAAACATTGCCATTATATAATGCCGGTCATTAGACACGATATTCATGTGAACCACCAATAAGTGTGTGCATCAAACTTCAGAGATACAGGCATGGAGTTATACAGAAACAGGCCCATCAGCCCAACTCATCCATGGCAACCAAGATACCCACCTAAGTTAGTCCCACTTACCTGCTTTTGGCCCATACCTCACTAAACCATTCCTATCTATGTACTCATCTAAATGTCATTGGTCATCATGTAAAATTTTCCATCATCTTTCAAAAGACATTGGTTGGTTTTGATACACAAAAAGCAGTATCTAATATAATTTTATATTCAAATAATGTCAATTCTGACAAGTTATCTAGCTTCAGAGAGAATGCAACTGCTGTAGTATGTCTAATTTTCATCATAATTTCTTTTTTGAAAGATATTATTGCTGGAGAGGATGTCGTAGGAGGATTGTTGCATTACTTCTGCTCATTGATTTTTGAATTATCAGAAGAGTTTGGCTGCCTCTAATGCTTCCCTTCAATAAACGAAAAATAAATGTTGATTTAACAAAAGCATTTAAGATTATAAAGGATTTGTAGAATTGTGTTTGAATTACTCATCCAGAAAGGATTGAAAATCATAATTTCAACATTTAAAATGAATTGAAGTAAATTCTTTCCAAAATGGTGAAACACATTTTGCACAAAATAACAAGTTTTGTGTATCAAAAGCCTATTATGGGAGCTGGAAACTCATGATAAAGCTTGCAAGCAGACTCCAAAGATTCAAATATAATCATATTTAGAAATCCCAAATTGTATGAATGATCATTCAGAAAATTGTAACTACGATAGCATTTGTAGGAAGTTTTAGTTCTAAGTATGGTATAGTATTAGTTGTTCAGTAGTTAAGAGAAAATTCTGAGGGGCAGGATTAAAGATGAATGAAAGGCAAGAATTGATCAGAAGTGGCCAGCATGGGTTTCTCAAGGGAAGATTCTGTCTGAACAGTCTTATTGACTTTTTGAGGTGCTAATTGAGTGCATTGTTGAAGGAAATGCAGTAGATGAGGATTACATAGATTCACATAATGCCGTCATCAAGTTCCCTACGAACCAGGGCAAATTAGCAAATTCGATCCAAAAGTAGCCTGACAGTAGGAGAAAGAAGGCGATGGTAGAGGGCTGCTTTTATGATTGGATGTCTGGATTAGTGGTGTTCCACAGGAATTAGTGCTGGGAATCCTGCCATTTAGAATATACAATTCAATGATTTGAATCTGAATGTAAGAAGGGTGATCAATAAGTTTGCAGGAGACACGGATATTGATAGAGTTTTTTGACAGTATAGAGGTTAGTCTTAATAAACAGAGTGATATCAGTTGTGACGACGAACCAAGTTATCAGAAGATTGATACTGATGAGAGAGATAAGGGAGACAATGGAGAAGCGTTCAAAATGTTAATGAGAGAGGAGAGAGATTAATGAAAAGAGACACAGTTCCGAGTATTGACAGACCGGTTGCTTTGAACCTGAACTGTTTGAAGTTTGATGAACAGGTGATACCCCAGTAGGGGGATAAAAGGAACAGGTTCGCTAAGGCACGACAGACACCACGAGATAACGAGACCCTGGAAAAGCGGAGTTGGAGGTCTGGTCGCGGGAACCGACCATAGACGCACAGGGTGAAAAGGGTACGATCGGTGGGAACCTGATGTGTGTGTCCACCCTTGCCTGGGTGCCGGGTTCACCGTGGAAGAACGGTCGTATCCGGAACGGAGGGGTCACAATCGGTGACCACAGAAGAGATTAAAAGGTTTCGCCTGAAAGCTAACTGCGAAGAACAAAGGTCTGTCTGAAACAGATTTGCGTATTATCTCTCTCTCTCTCTCTCCAACAGCACAACAGTGATTACTGCGAACTGTACTAAGCTGAACTGAACTCTGCGTCACTTGAGACTGATCATTTTACCCCTAGACTGCGATAGAGCTTGTTTGATTCCTATTACCCTAGTTCTGTGTACATGTGTGTTTTATCATTGCTAACCTGTTGCATTTATATCCTTATGATTAGAGTACTGGGTTACTTATTTCTTTAATGAAACTTTCTTAATTCCAGTAATCCAGACTCCAACTAAGTGGTCCATTTCTGCTGGTTTGGCAACCCAGTTACGAGGTACGTAACACAGTGTGTTGGTGAAATGTGCTGAGAAATTGCTGATGGAGGTCAATCCTGAACTCCAAATGAGGTTATATATTTTGGGAGTACTAAAGGGCTAACATATACATAATCAAAGTTAAGTTCCTGGGGAAAATTGAGGAACAGAGGGACTTTTGTGTGAAAATCCAAAGAATTTTGAAATTTAATAATGTGGTTAAGCTGTTAAGAATGCAAATGAGATACAGGTCTTCATTAGTCAGGGCATTGAATAAAAGGGCAAGACAGGGAAGTAATGCTCCATCTTTGTACTGTAAAACATTGGTCAGACCTCTGCTAGGGTATTGTGAGCATTTCTGGTCACCACATCAGAGGAAAGATGTGATAGAACTGGAGAGTGTGCAGAAGAGATTCACCAGAACGTTATCTGGGACTGAACATTTCCGTTATGAGGAAAAGCTAGGTCTATTTCTCCTGGAATCAAGGAAACTATGAGGGAACACCATTGAGGCATATTAAGTTTTGAGGGATAAAGACAGGATAGACTGTCAGAAACTTTTGCCTGGTCAGAAATGAAAAAAAAATTTGAGGAGATAAACTTAGGGTAAGAGGGAAGAGATTTAGTGGGGATCTGAGAGCAACTTCTATTCACCCAGAGATTGATGAGTATTTGAAGGATAGAGTGAAGGAGGCAGAGTGGCTGACAGCATTGATGAAATGTCTAGACAACACTTAATTCATCTAGGCACAGAGGCTACAGGTTACGTGCTGAAATATGGGATTAGATGGATGCCCATGGGTCAGCGTAAATGTGGAGGTGCAAATGGCCTGTTTCCACGCTGTATGATCATGTAACTACCAGAAAGTAACAGATGTAGCATTTATGACGTTTAGGGGGCACATTTTTATACAACTATGTTTTTAACATTGAATAATGGTTCAGGTTCTTCTTGCTTTTCAGTGGAGCTGCAGTTCACATGGTGTTGCATCATTCTTTATCCAAGAGAAATTTGCATATAAATGATTCACAGTGGTCTAATGCTGAGTAATGCATATGCACAGTAATTCCCCAAGTTTGTGCTATTTCTTAGATGCATCTACTGAAACCCACAGTTACTTATCAATAGGGCTCTCTACCCAGATCAGGGTTAGGTTCCCAAATTTTTTTATGCTGTGGACCAATACCAGTAAACAAGGGGTCTGTGAACTCCAGGTTGGGAACCCCTGACCTAGACATAAAAAACTAGTTTACACTCGACAATTGATACATCCATAGCCTAATGTTTCCTGAAAATGTGAAAATGAGATGATAGGGTTGGAGAACAATTTTTTAATCTCTATTGACACTGTTCTCAGTGCAACCAAAATATTTTGTTGCACTTGTGTAGCCAATCCATCACAAATTCCCTTCTGATTTTATTTCTCAGGAAGACTCAGTAGCTCAAATGGTGCTCCAGGTGTGAATCTCTCTGCTTAATGCAACAATGGCAGAGGAGGAATGGAGTCGAGTGATTTTGAGAGTGAGATGGCATAAATATTTTGTCCTAAATTATCTAATAAATCTCTAGCAAATTATGCAACGCAGAAAGAAGTAAAATATATTCTAATATTATATATGTCCTATGGTCATTGCTGGTTATTTTAGGCAAAGAAAATGTTAACTATATTTTTTTCAATTTTGTAATGACATCAAATTTCTTATTGCAGTCTCGATGCCTTGCATTGGCCCTGCAGCCCTGTACCTCTGAAAATGGCTTGCTGTAAGTCAAATGTAAGAATTTAAAGACCCTTTGTAAAGGCCACTTTTCTTTGCCAATGACAATGTATTGAAGCAGCATACGATTTTTTCCTATGTTTTTGCAGCTGAGATTTTCAATTCAGCTGGAGAGAGCCAAACACAAATGCTCTACAACCAACATACCATAATAGAAGTGTTAAGTTAAAACCCAAGATGAACCCAAGGACTTAATATTTTCATGGCCAAACAAATTGATTCTATATGGTGGGGTTTCAGGCTTGGCTGGATATTCTGTACAATACTGGCCAGCTCTACTGTGGTGGCAGCATACGTCACCTCATTGGGGCACTCACATCTTTGCTTCTTCTTTTAGCTGAGTTGAAGATGTTTACTAGCATAACTGGGAAAGTATTATAATAAGCCTGTGTATTTCTGGAAATTAGTGGTTTCATTCATAAAGAGCCGGCCCAGTCTCAACTAACCCAAACCTAATCTAAGCAGGTCCTGTCAGATTTGTGCCAGGCAGTTAGACTCTATTTCAAATACTGTTTAAGTTGCAGTAGTTATTCCACTGATGTGGATTTAGAATTCTGCTTAGAGGTCATCAGAGCCATTTGCAGAAGTGGGGCCATGTGAAGCACCCCAGAGCTGTAATTTAAATTTTATGATAATAGGTTGTTTACTTCCAACTTTACTTCACTAATTCCACTTTAAATTATAATTGTTTTGAAAGACTATTAGAAATACAGCACACATGATTAAAGCACATCTATTAACAAACAACGCCTCCATTAAGCTTCATAAACTGAGTTGAAGAATGGTAGTCTGGACACACTAAATAGTGCTAAGGGATTTTTTAAATCTACTGGCAACTAGTTTAATATTAAAAAGTTACACACAGACAAATCAGCCATCCTGCAATACTGTGCTGGTATGTCATGTTAGATTATATAAGCAGGTAACTGACAGAGACTTGTATTCAGTATATTTTGGCCCAAGTGCAAAAAAACTCCTGTAGCCAAACATACATGGTTCAATGCACTCAGTGGCCACTTTATTAGGTACACCTGTACACCAGCTCATTAATGCAAATATCCAATCAGCCAATCATGTGGCTGCAGTTCAATGCGTAAAAGCATGCAGACATGGTCATAGGTCCTGCTGTTGGCAGACCAAACATAAAATTGGGAAGAACTGTGATCTAAGTGACTTTGTTGGCGGAACAGTTGTTGGTGCCAGATGGGGTGGTTCGAGTATCTCAGAAACTGCTGCTCTCTGCAGAGTTTCATGCACTCCAGCCTCTAGAGCAGGGGGTTCCCAACCTGGGTTCCGCAGATGCTTTGCTTAATGGTATTGGTCCATGACATTATAAAAGGGTTGGGAAGTCCTGCTTTAGAGTTTACAGAGCATAGTGTGAGAAACAAAAACATCCAGACAGTGACATTTCTGTGTGCGGAAGTGCCTTGTTAATAAGAGCGTGGCCAGCCTGGTTAAAGCTGACAGGATGGATGTGGCAAACCTTCTGTCTATGTGATATGCAATCCAGGGCAGTGCGATACAGGGAGCAGGCTGTTGCCCATGTAGCAGGCTCCCCCTCTCCACACAGCTGATCAATCCAAAGAAAAAGCAGTGATGACAGAGTTTGGCACCAGTGGCATTGCAAGACTTGCAGGTCAGCATGGATCGAAACATAGAACTGCCTTAGGAGCACCAGCTCTGGATTTTCCTCGGGGATTACTCACAAAGTCTTCCCCATGGATGGGTATACTGTAGCCACAAGGCAGCAGAGGTTTGAGGTTAGAGCTTTTCTTCTCCTAGATGAGCTTCCAACCATTGCTGATGAGCCCCTGCTGTCCAAAGCAACTGATTTTAACATACCACTAACCCGCCTTGGTCCTCTCTCCTGTCCATAGAAACGGTTCTGCCAGGCTCAGTGGCTAAGCTACATGTGAAGGTCATCAGCTGGACTGGTTGTCAGAGGCTATTTGAGACATACGTCATTGGGAGCATTTAATAGGTAGTGGGAGTTTATCCCTACTATCACCCCTGCCCACACACCCCCCCCACCCGCTAAACAGCCTTAAGGATCCAAGCTGGCAGGAAGGTGACAATAACTCAGATAACTACGCATTGCAACAGTGGAATGTGGAAGAGCATCTCTGAATACACAACATGTTGAACTATGAAGTGGATGGCTACAGTGGCAGAAGGCCACAAACATACACTCAGTGACCACTTCGTTAGATACAGGAGGTACCTAATAAAGCGGCCACTGAGAGTGTTTTGATTCATATGGTTCTTTATGTACAGTGGGTTTACAATAGCAAAGTAATTACAGTTTTTTTTTTAAGATGCCTCCAACAGCAAGTTATTAAACATGGATATCTAGACATCTCAGGCTGGTACCATCCAACTTGCAGCAACCAGTTATTAGTGATAATGGTGGAGGAGATTTCCAACATCTATTTCAGAGAAAAAAATATCATGAAAGGCAAAAAGAAAACAAAAATATGAATCATTGATTGCTTATGTTTCATGAAAGGAGTACATTTGTCTTATCAGGTTTGTAAGGAATTGATGTGCAAGTACCACAGGTACTTTTAGTATCCTTAAATTTGTGCTCCAGTGCCCCTGCAGAGAAAAGTAATAAATGCGCAACCTATTAAATAATAGCAACCACTGTGTTGTGATACAGAACTGTAAGAAACAAAATAATTTCAATGATAAAATATTAACTATTTTTGCTAATGAAAATGAGTCCTATGAGAACTAAAAATAGAAAGTGCTGAGGACACTCCACATTTGTAGAATGTGAAAGAGAGTTAATGTTTTCAGTTGATAGTCCTTCATCAAAAGAATGATGAAAAAAACTGCAGTTTTTGTTTTTTTTTTGCTTTTCATCCTGAGCTTCAATTGTATTTCTGTTTCTCTTAAATGTGTGCAGCAAATTATAAATCAATTCTACCAAGACTAAGAACTGATTTTACTTTGAAGTCATCAAAGACCCCTGTCATCAAGGACTCACACCATCCAGGCCATGCTCTCTTCTCGCTGCTACCAGGAGCTACAGCAGCCTTAGGTCATGTAGCTTCAGATTTAGGAACAGTTATTACCCTGCAACCATCAGACTTCTGAACCAGCGTGGACATCTTCACTCACCTCAACTCTGAACTGATTCCACAACCTACAGACTCACTTTCAAGGACTCTACAGCACATATTCTCAGTGTATAATTTTTGCATGGTTTGCATTCTTTTGCAAGTTGGTTGCTTGCCAATCTTTATTTATGTACCGTTTTTCATAAATTCGATTGGTATTTCTTTATTTTCCTGTAAATGCCTGCAAGAAAATGAATCTCAAGCTAGTATATGATGACATAAACATACTTTGATAATAAATTTACTGCTTTGACTTTGATTTTGATGTCAATGTCAGGATATACCAGCAATAAATACAAGAATCTAGTCAGCCAGCAGTATAACTCTTTAATCATGAAATAGCTATTATTAATAACCATATTGTCGAAGGTTTCAGCTCATTGGAAATGATTGAAGCACAAGGCTTTAATAGGGCTGTGTGTATCTTTGCTGCTCTCCTTTCACTACTTATTAGAGTCATAAAGCCTCAGAGTAAAACAGCATAGAAACAAGTCCTTCAGCCCATCTCATCCATGCCGACCACAGCATCTTTCCTGCTAGTCCCAGTTGCCTGCATTCACTCAAGAACCCTCCAAGACCTTCCCCTCTATGTACCCATCCAAATGCTCTTAAATGCTGTAACGTTACTGATCTTGACCTCCTCCTCTGGCAGCTCATTCCAGGCACTCAGTGGCCTCTGTGTAAGGAAGTTGCATCTCATGTCTCTTTTAAATCTCTCCCCTCTTATCTTGTCTCTGTGCCCTATAATTTTGGGCTCCCAACCCTGGGGAAAAGGCTCTGACCATCCACTTTATTCACATCCCTTTTGATTTTATCAACCTCTATATTGTCTCCGCTCATTCTGTTGTGCATATTTCAAATATCCACCAGCATCCTTCTGTTACATTTCAGTATCTATATTCCAAACCTTCTTTAAGGATCAATGATACTATTTTCATTTAAACTAGATTCTTAATCGTTACAATTTGCATTGAAACTGAAAGCAGCTTTCCCCAACCAGGATGTTCCTATGACCATGACAACTACAACCAGCATGATCCTAATGTTAATTCCCATCTGAGCCATCTTCAGGAGGTAGCCTCAGTGTGTTACAGAATGAGAAGAGCACGATGCTCCAGACAGAGATAAGGTGTGCGTAACCATCAACGTTCGGACTTACAAGTTTGGTGGGGTGCATGGGATAAGCAATGTGCAAGTGGCACAATATTTTTCACAAGGAAGTAACAAATTCAGAAGAGAGAGGTCAGATAAATAACAGCAATGAAAGATAAAGGAGACAACATCTCCTTGCAAAAATAATCTCATCTGAATCATTTGACAATATTGTTGTGCAATGATCACAGCTTTATGATGCATCTTAGAAATGTACTAGCTACCATCTTATCAGGTACATGGGATGTCTTAGCATGTTAAGAAAATGAAGAACTGGATGTGAATTATGAGCTGAAGATATCAACTTGAGATTTTCTTGGTGTTCACCATTTAAGAATGAAGATATAGAGCAGAATGCCTCTGCCCTTGGGTAATGTGCACCCTACCAGCAGATGCAATCAATTCAGAGAAGCCCAGACTACTAAATTCTAATTCTTGCTGAACAAGACCTGTTTTAATGTTGTACATCATTACTTTGGGAAGAACTATATAGACACTAATATATACATACACATATATAGCTAGATAACATTGATGTATTAGCTAAATCGGTGATTTTTTATGTGATCCATGCGATCCTATGATTTTCAAACAAATGGACCACAAAGTCAAAAGCTAAGCCACCCTTCTCCTACAGTAAGTTAACCTATTATCAATTTATTTCATCTATAACATATGCACATAGTGTATATTGAATAGAAGTATATTTATTCCTCTTTACTCCTGCAATATACTTCCATCTGGCAGCCTTCTAGTTATACCCTACATTATAATCTATGTGTAAATGGCAGCATTTAAATGCACACATACCAATTTAATTTACTCACTACATGTCCATAACTTAATCTGTTTCTTGAAGGCTGAAAAGGATGTATTTATTTTCTTCTCTAAAAAGAGTTTTAATTCTGTGAGGGAATTATTCATTATTGTTATCAAACGTGCTTTAGACAAGTTGATAGAACTGGGCAGCAATAAAATCCTGGCAGAGGTGATGAAATGGGGTTGTTTGGTGGTCACAGGATGAGGGGAGAGGAAGCCTCATACTAAACTACTATTTATTAATTTCACACAAAGCAGTCCAAATACGTTTGACAGAGTAAAGTATGGTGTGTTAGCATCTGTGATCTGTTTCCCATAATTTAACCTAATTTAATATACAACCAGAAAGCCTTGAGGTATAAGACTCTATTATAGTCAAAATTACAGTTAAGAATTCCAGCTATGACTTTGAACAAACATCTCTATATTAAATGTTTCATTTTGGTCTAAAATACGGTGGAGGTAGAGATGGGAGTGAGAGGAGTATGGGTAACTCTGGAAGAACTCAAGGTAAGAAAAATCAAGTCTCCCAATTAGATTCAGTGCAGTTTATAAAACCAACACTATTGATTAGAAAGGGATTGATAATTTTTGGATGCAATCACCAGATAAATATCTATGATTTTATATTGTGCGATTGTCAGAAATATTTATATTTTAATGCAGTGATGCAATTCACAGTGACATTTAGAGTAATTACATTAATAAAACTAGCTCTAAATTCATTGGCTGAACACTTGGCAAATACTGAGTGAGTCAGTATGATTAAACAATTCGCAATACAATCACTGTTGAAGGAGGTTTCACTGCAAATGAAAAGTAAATGGCACCCTTGTAATAAGGTAGCTGACCTGCCATGTTTGCAGCCTTTTATTCAAATGTCTGGCACCTCCAGTATTTTGCCTTTGTAAGGAACATATGTCTTTAATGAAACATCAGTAATTCAAAGCAATGTTTATGTTTTAATTTCAGCCCATAAACCTGGATGGTTCTCATCACTCCCTCAAAACTATTCACGGCTATTCTTTTACTCCCCATGTTTTAAATTCAAATTAGTCTTTTGGAGCTTTGAAAATTCTTACAGAATCTCATCAAATGATTCTATGGTACTCAGTTAAAATGTAAACAGCACTTGCAAAGCAACGTATTATAATAAAATTACATCTGTGCAATCAATCTTTACTGTTATGGTGAACATTAACCATTTGATAATAGAACAATGTTCAAATTTTTTTAGAAACTATCATCATGTATTTTGTAGTCAACACCTGCCACACCTAGGTGTTATGCTACAGTCATTCAGTTGTTTATTTTCCAAAGAGTATTGCTCATAAAATTTATCTTCTTGCAAAGATACTTATGTTTCTGCTTTGTAAATGTAAAACAACCCTGTTCATAATCTGTGTACCAAAGTTAATATTAGACTTCTGAGAAGTATAAAGTGGTGGCTACTGGAAATCTGAAATAGAAATAGTATGTCTGAAATATTGGGAAAGTTAGGCAGAATCTGTGGAGACAGAAACAGTTAACATTTCAAATCAATACTGCATCATCAGAACAGACTGTTATCTGACCACAAGAGCCTTGTAATCTTAAATCCAAGTGATTCTTATTGACTTTACTAGCACTTTAATTTTATTGTGATCATAGCATGTATCATTAATAATTATGGCTATATAGAAGTAAGTGGTTTATTTACAATATTAATTGGAATTTATGATTGTCATGCCATACATATCGTACTTATTAATGGAATGTTTCTATGTTCCAGAATGTGGTGAGATCTGTCACCTTGAATTAAATGAATGATGAATCATAGGCTTTGGCCTGACTTTAGGGTTTAGTAATGCAGTCATTATATCGCTTCCACATCACTTTCAGTTGGTTTTGGATATCTTTTCACGTGAAAGAGGGAGGAAAATCAAATTGAACATTTCAGTCTGAACCTCATTTACCTGAGGCCTCCTATTCAACCCCAGCAGATGCTTTTCTCATGCCATAGAAGTTATTTATTTATTTGTTTGTTGAGATACAGCATGTAATAGCCCCTCCTGCCCTTCAAGCCAAGCTGCCCAGCAATCCCTGGATTTAATCCTAGCCTCATTTAATCCTACACAATTAACCGACCAACTGGTACATCTTTGGACTGTGTGAGGAAACCAGAGCACCCGGAGGAGTTCAGGGAGGATGTACAAACTCCTTACAAACAGCAATGGGAATTGAACCCTGGTTTGCTGGTACTGTAAAGCGTTGTGCTAAGCACAACTCCACAAGCTGGTTGCATGGTGAGTATACCGCTGGAATAGAAATTCAAAGATCCCTGTGAAAGGCGTGACCATAAGGCCACTGGATTGTTTTTTTTTTCCCTTTTGAAGCCAATCTGATTCCCTAAAATTCCTAAGGAAAGAAATCTGCAGTCATCATCTAAATGTGACTCCAGACCCAGAAAAATCTACCCTCAAACGATGCATCATCATATGTTTACCAAGTAGACAAATGCACTTCTCCTCATGGCACCTTCATTGCACATGGGTCCTAGCCGAGTTTTCACTATTGGCATCTTAGAGTGGCAAAAGCAATATAATTGACCAAATAAGTAGAAGACAATCACTCAGATGCTATTCAGAAATAATTCATTCCAAAATCAAGGTTACCAGCATCACCTACTGTATATTACAAATTTAGGAATGCAATAAAATGACACTTACAAGAAAAAAATTCGAAAGAAAAGGCTGTACAGTTGAAATAGAAGCAGAGAAAGCTGGAAATCCTCAAGCAAGCTGCACCCATGTAGAGGTACATAGGGTTAGCACACAGTCCCAGAAGTGGCAAAGTTTAGAAATATAAAGGATTTTAAACAATTGCAGAGGGAGAAATAAAGAGCAAAAAAAATGAGAATTTGTAGGAAATGGGAGGTATTGAAATACAAATAGAATCACAGTATAAGGTTTTCAGACAATGGAAATAGAAACAGGAAGAGTGAGGAAGCAAATTGAGGGGAGGAGTGATGATTAGTTTTAGGTGTCAGTTATTGGTGACTAGGCAGTTCCCTGAAAGATTGATGCAGCAATTGTGGAAAGAAAGGAGAACTGACTGTGGACTTGATGAAAGCAAGACAAGGTTCAAATTGTTCAGACTGGGACAAGTGTTCAAAGAAAATACCAGTCACCCGATTAGTTTTAATTCTGCACCTATTCCCATTCTAACCTCTGCTCACTTTACGGGACAGCAACTGTTGATTCTACCATTGCCATTGGTACCACCTGCAAACCAAATATTTTTAATTACACCATCACCAGTCGCCTGTGCCCTTTACCAAAATCCCTACAATGTCTTTTGTTTTCCTCTATCAAAACCCTTCCCTTATGCCTTTTCTCTTCCATTTCCCTACCCCTCAGCCCTTTCCTTGTCTCTGCATTTGCTTAAGACCTGCTCTATCTTAAACCTTTTCTGTTAATGATGACCCATTACAATTGTGTCATTCCCTACAAATGTCCTGCCAAGCCTTGGCTGTTTTTTTTTGTTCTCCTTTCTTTATTGGGCATGAGGCTGTGTTATTCCAGGACAAGCTTGGCGCTGCATGAACATAAACCATCCATACATGAAGCAGGAGCAGATCGCTGAAAAAAATCCAGCAGAGGGCACTACAATTAGGTACCATTTCTAAGATGGACTCCTTAGCCTTTTAAAAGTGAATTACTAATCCTCGTGGAGAAGACAGAGCAGACTGTCAGGCAGACAGTCAAAACTACTTGTATAGAATATGACATCTGACAACATCAATAACGCAACCCATTTTAAGCCAAATTAAATCAAAAGATATTTCACCATTGTCCCCACCTCAGCCTTCCAGGTGGGGTGGAAGGCTGGAAAACAATGCGTGAGCATTGCCTGGCATTAGTGTCAGAGAAAAATTTGTTCTGCAGAAGCCAGGACTGATTATCACAAGTGCAAGCAATGAGAGGAGAGGTGATCACTTGGAGGATAAGAAGTGGATAAAACCTGATGCTATACTCAAATCCTGTGAAACACTGTCCCACACTAATGTAGCAAGAATCCCTCCAAAAAACCTACATGACTGAGGCAGAGTAGAAGCTTAGAGCTAAGATGCATATTAAATTAAATATGTCAATAAAGATTGCATAATGCTGCTCTGAAAAAGGTAGTCACTCTGGTTACAAAAGTTATTTATCGTTACAACATATAAAAATGTTAATCCATACCTTGGAGACAGCAATAATCTGACGGTTTTCAAGACATGCATAATTTATGGAGGTTTCATGATATTAAATCCAAATAGAAAAGTGTGAAAAGTGTTGTAAATTAAGGTTGTTGCTTTAAAGTAGAATATTTTCCTTCCTTTGCATCAGGATACTGAATGGAGTTAAATAACAATTAGCTTATAATATTTTCACACTATCCTCAATTACAATTTTATTTCATTGATCAATGCACCATGAATCACAGTCCAGTCTGTCAATAACCATGTATTCAATGACAGCTACTCTTCAACAGCTGCTCTCTGAAGACACATTGCATCAATAGAAGATTAGTGTTCACAGGATTGTGTTAAATTACCTTGGATCCCTTTTTATTTTCTAACAGGAAGCGCTACAACAAGAGACAAGTAACGTCTTGCACTGTGTACAATCAGTGTGGTTGATTGCTGATCCTTTTGAAAGTATTGCATTTGGCAGGTTATGTATCAGGGGCTTGTCTCTGGCCGAGTCTTAGAAATTGACTAATAAGTGTCTGTTTAAGATGACTTCATGGAAGAGCAGTTGGGCTAGAGGAGGAGACAGTGTTTTACGGATTACAGTGAGATAAATAGGTTTGTTTTGTTATATGTTTCTACCAGCAAAAATAAAACAATGCCATCTTAAAAATAAATGTCATACATCTTACTGTGTCTGTAATGTTTCCAATATGAGATGTCCTTTCACAGTATCATTTAACCTGTTCTAGGTCCACTGCAAAGTTATAAATTATAACTGAAACACTCAGACATTTTATTGTCTATGGCATAGACTTAATTACTGAATTGTAGATTTATGGAGCTATAAATTGCAAGAGCTAATTAACAGCTGATAGGAAAAGAAAGACGTGGAGTTTACGAATCCACATAGGTTTCAAGCATTATCGAGATGCAAGTCCAAATCCCATGAATGCAATGAAAGTTACGTGAAATCATGAGATTAAATTGTTAATGTTTCAGTAAAAAAGCTCATTACAGCAATGAAGTCGTCATTAGCCAACTGTTCTGGGACTCGCGGTTGCATTATTGTGCATCTGAAGTAGAAATCCAGAATGGGAATTTGCCTACTGATAACAATTAGAATAGGCGACTACTTATTATACTTGGTGTCATGTAGGTAACAGAATGGCGAATAAAAAGTAAGCCAATAAAAAGTTGGGAAAGAAAGATACAATTATGGAAGTAAATAAAGTAATACTATATGCAAAAACGGTTCATATTCATATTGCAATGATCACATCTTAACACTGTATTGATGGACACACTTCCTCCATAATTCAAGTATATTATAGAAGAAGATTTGGTGCCATTTATTTGCAACAAGTCAAGGCCTTTATAGGGAAAATAGGGGTAAGGATGGAACATGAATGTTCAAACACCACAAAATAAACCCGAGTAGTTCATTCAATTTAATAACATTTGATGGTTTGTAATTGGATACTACATTAATTGCTTTAAGTTTTAATGGGGCCAGTAGGTCAAGTGACTTGTATGGTATGATACGGAACCACTTTACTGGAATTTACATAAGAAAAGCCCAGTAAAGCACTTTAATCCAATACATTAGAGAAACACAGTTTGGATGTGCAGATTTGCTCTCTTCCAGTTAAAAATAAGAAGAACAGCAGATTTTTGAGACAATTTAGTTTTATTTTTCATTCAGTTACAGAAACATGTCGACACTTTGCAGAAGCTTCCATCCAGGATCAAGGCATCTGAGTTCAGTCCTGGCATGCTCTGTAAGGAGGGTGTATGTCCTCCCCACGGCTGCTCCGGTCTCCTACCACAGTCCAAAGATGTACCGGTTAGTACGTGATTAGGCTAGGGTTAAATCAGAGCTCATTGCAGCTTGAAATGAATAACTAAATAAAAATAAACTCCCTTACTGAAATAACAAAGTTTTTTGGCAAATTCTACACTAGTTTTCAGCAGGTTTAGGGAAGGAGGTAAACACATGCATCAAAATAATAAGATTTAGAGCAACACACACAAATTGCTGGAGGAACTCAGCAGGTCAGGCAGCACCTATGGAAAGAAATAAACAGTCGACATTTGGGCCGAGACCCTTCATTAGGACTGGAAAGGAATTCAGAATTTGTTTATGGATAGATTTAGGCTGGAGTTGAATTCATAATTTTCACAAAAGAAGCTCAATTTATTAGTAGTGCTGCCCCACAACTACTTGCAACCATAATTTTTGAGAACTTCATGTTCGCTCTGTGCAATGAGAGTGATGGAAATGGGAAACCAGTGATGTTCATGGACAAGGTAATACTGTGTCACTACCACTCCCTTGGTGACCTTTAGAATGTGGCAAAATCATCTCACAGAATGGGTTTCAAACAGCAAGTGAGATGGACGACCGAAGGATTGGTCAATAAACAAAGTTTTAAGCTTGCAATGACCATGAAGTGATCAGGTCTCTGACACTGAGTCTGGATCTGCGGCTCAGAACAGAAAGGGCAGGGGGTTGGGTAGGTGTGCAGTTAGTGACAGGGGATTCCATAACTAGAGAGGCAGAAAACACATTCTAGGCACGTGAAAGAGATGTTCGGATGGTATGTTGCCTCACAAGTGCCACTGTTACGGATGTCTCAGATGGGACCATGACATTCTAAAGGGCGGGGGGAGGTGAACAGCTGGAAGTCATGCTACATGTAGGCAGGAAAAGGGAAGAGGTCCTGAAGATGGAATAGGGATTAAGGCAGAAAGCTAAAAAGCAGGATTTCCAGGATAGTAATCTCTGGATTGCTGCCTATGCTATATGCCAGTGAGGGTAAGAATAGGATGATCTGGCAGATGAATGCGAGGCTGAGGAACTGGTGAAGGGGGTCAGGGTTTTTCTTCAGACCTGGATCATTGGGATCTCTTCTGGGGAAGGTAGGACCTGTAAAAACAAAAGATGGGTTACACCTGAACCCAAGGGCACTCTTATCATTGGGAGAAGGTTTGCTCGAACCATTGGGGAGGGTTTAAACAATTTAGCAGGGCGATGGAAACCTGAGTGATAGGGTTGAGGATGAGGCAGTTGCTGTAGAAGTCAATGCAGTGTGTAGTGAGGCTATGAGGAAAGACGGGCAGATGATAGGGTAAAATTTCAGTCAGTGACATGAGTTAAAGTGTGACAGAATGTTAGCTAGCCAGTACTATAAAAGGAGATACAAGGTGTTTTTTTTCTTTTTTTTTAAATTTTTTTTATGACACAATACAGAATATATAATGGATTACATCATTTTCCTCCATTTTGCTTTAGTATCGTACCCCCAAATCAAACCTCCCCCCCCCACCCGCCCTCCCCGAACATATCATGGCAGCTAATATATTTACAACACAACAATTCACAAATACAAGTACAGATATTTCACAACCATACCCCCACAGTACTTCAAGATGACGGCTCACACACATCTGCAACATGTCAGATGATCCAAAATACACTCATCTTTACAATTCATCAACCACCCTGTGAGGTAAATTATAAGCATGTTAAATGGGAGGCAACTTCCCAAGTACAATCAAATGCCGTCAACTAGCAGGTAATTCCTTAAGACTCCCAAAATATGATAAGAAAGATCCGCATTTCGAATAGAACTTTTTCACAGATCCCCTCAAAGTGAATTTAATCTTTTCTAATTTCAGAAAAAACATTACATCTTCTAACCAAGCAGCAGCAGTTGGGGGAGTGGCAGATTTCCAAACCAGCAAAATTCTCTTACGGGTCAATAGCGATGTAAATGCAATGATATCCGACTGGCTTGCATTTAAACCCAAATCATCATCTGCCACACCAAATACAGCTATAAGCAGGCAAGGTCTCAGTGTCACCCCCAAATCCTCAGTGATAATTTTAAAAACCAGTGCCCAATAGTCATCAAGCCGAGGGCATGACCAAAATGCATGTACTAACCCAGCCAGAGAGAAGGAACACCTGTCACAGCCAGCGTCTGTCCCAGGGTATATGTCTGCCAGTCTGGCTTTACTTAAATGTACCCTGTGTGAAACTGTAAATTGTATGAGCCCCAGTCTAGCACATGATGATGAGAAATGAACCCTATTCAATACTTTTGCCCAATATTCCTCCGCCAGATCCTTACCAAGGTCATCCTCCCACCTACTCTTAGTTTTGTTTAGATCTTGAACTCCCAAAGACATCAGCTGAGAGTATAGTTCAGAGATCAGCCCTTTATTGTTAAAGCTAAGAGTGAGTTTTTCCCATAACATAGCAGGTGGTAGAACAGGAAAAGAGGGAAATTTTTCCTTGACAAAGTGGCGAATCTGCAGGTATTTAAAAAAATGATTATGCAGAAGGCCATACTTACCGCACAGGTTATCAAAACTATCAAATATGTTATCAGTATACAAATCCTTAATGCGCATAAGACCGTTCAAACCCCATTGTCTGAAAGCTGAATCGAATGTGGAGGGAACAATAAATGGTTTTTATGAATGGGGCCCAAAACTGAAGCTGATATGAACTTATAGTGGCAGCGAAGTTGATTAAAAATTTTGAGGGTGGAGAGCACGACTGGGTTAGATGTAAATTGAGAGGATTTCAATGGTAAGGAAGAATACACCAAAGCTGGGAGAGATGAGGAGTGGCAAGACAGTGACTCAAGCAGGCACCAGATCATATCTGGCCGGTGGAGCCAAAATAATACTTTTTGAGTGTTCGGTGCCCAGTAATAATGAATAAAGCAAGGTGTTTTTTTCAGATATAATAGATAAAGAGTAAAAGAGCTGAGTGGTTATCAGACCACTGGAAAATGATGCTGGAGAGGTAATAATGGGGGAAAGAAATGGCAGAGAAGCTTAGTAAGTCCTTTAGCTCAGTGCTCACTATGAAAGACACCAGCTAATGCCAGAAATGCAAGAGTGCTAGGGGGCAGAAGTGAGTGTTTTGCTATTACTAAGGAGAAGGTGCTTGGGAAGCTGAAAAGCCTGAAGGAAGATGAGTTACCTGGACCCGATGAACTACACCCCAGGGTTCTGAAAGAGTTAGCTGAAGAGACTGGAGAGGCATTAGTAATGATCTTTCAAGAACCACTAAATTCTGGAATGGTTCCTGAAGACTGGAACATTGATCATTGCAATCCACTGTTCAAGAAGGGAAGGAGGCAGAAAAAAAAAGGAAATATTAGGCCAGTAGCCTGACTTCAGTAGTTGGGAAGATGGTGGAGTCTATTATTAAGGATGAGATTTGGGGATACTTGGAAGCACACGATAAAACAGGCCAAAGTCAGCATGGTTTTCTAAAGGGGAAAAGACAGACAAAGAAGAGCCAATGGTGTTGTTTATTTGGATTTACTGAAGCCCTTGACAAGGTGCTACACATGAGGATGCTTAACAAGGTAAGAGCCCAAGGTACTATGGGAAAGATATTAGCATGGATGGAAGATTGGCTGACTGGCAGGAGGCATAGAGTGGGAATAAACCGGGCCTTTTCTGGTCGGCGTCCAGTGACTAGTGGTATGCTGCAGATGTTGGTGTTGAGACTGCTTCTTTGCCATTGTATATCAATAATTTGGATGAAGGAATGGTAGATTTCCATCCAAATTTCCAGACAAGATGAAGATAGGTGGAGGAGCAGGTAGTGTTGAGTATTCTGAGCAATTTTGGAGCCCTTATCTAAGCAAAAATGTGCTGTCATCAGAGAGGGTCCAAAGGAGGTTCACAAGAATGATCACAGGAATGAAAGTGTTAAAATATAATGAGTGCTTGATAGCTCTGGGACTGTACTCACTGGAGTTTAAAAGAATGAGGGTGGATATCATTGCATCCTATCAAATATTGAAATGCCTGGATAAAAAAAGGATGGGAAATAAAATCTGAGAGATAACATGGTATAAAGTCCAAATATAAACCTGATCCTCATTTCAGTTCCTCACATAGCACCATCGATGACTGCTTTGGTGCCAATCACAATCAGTCATAATAGCATTTTAACATTATAAAAATGCATTTCATCAAAATTGTTATCAGACCCTATTGTTCAGGATAGGACATTGTACTTTGGTTTGTACCATTTGAGCAGGACCAGGAGCTGTTGTTCTGCAATTAAACCATGTAATTTATTCTTTTCATTTCAAGTACATTTGTGCACAATTCATTGCAGAGATAATTTTATTGGGAAGTCTTTCAAGAGAAATTGCATTTCCTTTAATATACAAATGAAGATATACAGAAATAGTAGGCAATTTCAGTATCTATATATCTACATTGACTTTCCAAACTGATTTCACATATTATTCAGTAGTGGCTCATCCACGTATTTAACGGTAATTAAGTTATTTTTATAGTTGGGAATATACCTCTACAAAGCACTGCAGAAGAGATTTGTAGCAACTCTTGCAACAAAGACTTCCAACCCTAATGAAATTATGGTTTATTTTAAAGTTATCAATCCCTTCCATGTTGCGCTACTTCCTTGTAACTGTATCCCCTTCCATTCCCCTGCATTCCTTTATTTCCAGTTTATTTTATTGGTATCGGAGTTTTCCAATTATTTCAAAGTCAAACTTGAATTCCCTCTCTCGATCTTGCCAGATTTCTCTCCCCCAACAGGTCGATTAAACAGCCATCTCTTCCAACAAGCTTCTGTTTATCGGAGCCTAAGGTTTCCTTCCGTTAATTAGAGTCAAATTTATTTTAAACAATGTCCTTTGTTGCAAAAGGGTCAGCGTTTAAAACAGGGATACAAAACTGCGCACAGTTTTGGCCTCCTTATCTAAGAAAGGATGTGGCGGTACTGGAAGCAGTCTAGAGGAGATGAGGAGATTCTGGAGCTAATTTATGGACTGAGAAGGTTATCCTGTCAGGAAAGTCTAAACAGGTTGGATCTGTATCCTTTGGAGCTTTGAAAAAAATGGTATATGAACATCTTGAAACAGATAAGATCCTAAGAGGGCACGATAGGGTAGATGTTGAGATGTCGTCACTAGTGCGGGAGTCTCAAAGGAGGGGATATTACTTCAGGATAAGGAGCCAGCCATCTAAAACCAAGGAACATAGTACTTTTTTTTCTCGCAGATGGCTATGAAGCTCTGAAATTCAAAACCCAGGATCGCTTTGAGACCAGATCATTAAACTGGAGATAGGTGGCAATTTGGAATGTTTGAAGATTGATAATAAACTTGGGTGAAGGCCTAGGGTAGATCATATTAAAGAGCGGGGCAGGCTTGAGCGACCAGGTAGCCGACGCGCCTTTTAATTGTGTTCCAGTTTTACTGTGCTGAAAATGTGAAGTTGTTATTGATCAATGCTGGATTCCTAACTGCGTGTCTGCCGTCTTCTGGATTAAGAACTGAATACTTTGGGAAGCCTTGTCTGTTAAGAGATCACAAAAGTTGTTTGAAAATACAGAAGTGCACTTCAACCAATAAATTTTCAATAGCGTCAAATGTCGACGGACTTCGCGTAAATTAGAAGCCCTTTCAATATCCATTTCATTCAGTATAAATATCATGCCATTTTTCCTACATTATCAACATTTCGAAATGGTAATGAAACGCTTTCCTCAGAATGATGGTAGGCGAGGTAACCCGAGTTCCAAAGTTCGAAACCAAAGCAGATAGGTGAAGACAGATGTTGGGATCTGCAGCAACATCCAAGAAGCTGGAAGAACTCGGTGGATTAGAGAGCATCTCTGGAGAGAAATGGACAGTCGGCGTCTCGGATCGTGCCTTCTCATTTATCAGTAGTTTGTATTTCCCTCTATAGATGCTGCCTGACCTGCGTTTTTTGTAGTTGCTCCAAGTAAATAGATGTCGTGTAGCTGGCGTCTTTGACCCAGGAGCCACGAGTGGTAGAAAAGGGATTACCCGTCGAGCGGGCTTTTGTCTTTTGAAGCTCGAGGCTACTGCTCAGAGTTACAGATAGGACGGCCTAGTTCCCTTTTCACAGCGGAGCGGCGGGTGTCCTGTCCTGCTGACTGGTAGATTCGAAAACGTTTGCCTGTCGACCAGCGAAGTACCTCGAGTCTTTCATATTTTTAATAAATAGCGTGTGGCTTTGTCGGTCACTTTTCGCACTTTTCGAGACTTGCGCCCATTTCGGGGCAGGTAAACCACACCGCTCCGTCACGTTCGCTGAATCAGTAGCACTTCGTGGGCCAGCTCTCTACGACATCCCTGCAATTTTTCTCTGTCATCTTCGACCCGCATTGCTCATTAACTCACCTCGCGTTCTTCTAGAGTCATCTGGCGCCTGGTATTAACCAATTCGAGCTCCAGAATCCGTGAGCAAGTAGGAATTGCAATGTTGTGATGAGTGCCTTGTATCTTCATTGGACTGTTACGCACCTTGCCTCAGAGTATTGTTTGTCTTTACCATCTGGTTAATCAGTATTACTTTCCTTCGCCTTTTCCTCTCCAAAGGCAACGTTTTGTGTGGGAGGGTTTAATCAACTCTGTTTACAGCTCGAAAATTGCGCGAAATTGTTTGCAGACAGTAGTTAAAGTGAGCAAATCATTAGTATGTCATGAGGTTGTCTTTCACGCATATTGGAAGAACTGCGTCTAATGTGCTTGGCATTTAAAATTATGGCCCTCAAGAAGACACATAAATAATGAAGTTTTGTTTATTTGTCATGATGCTTTCCACTAATTTAAAACGTGTTTCTAAGTACTTTCATGGTCACGTCGTTAGAATTTCTCAAAGTGGTTTACAATTAGTGGAGTCGCTTCGAGAGGCAATCGCTGTGCGCGCTTTTTTGTTGTGCAATGATAACATCATTTTAGTTACGTAATTGCAAGTTGTTGTACACTGTATTGAGTACAAGTGTAAAAGGCAATGACTGCGATGTAACTTACTATTAAGGAATAAGACTGAATATGTTCATTTCACAGTAGCAATGATTATTATATTTGTTACAATGATCGCTCTAAGATATTGCTTGCTATATCTATTAATAATGTGTTTTTGCCAACTTAGGAAATAATAGTTTGGGGATTGTGAACGACTAACATCTCCCTTCTCCGTTTCCACTTCTGTTACTCCTTTCTCATTCAGTGTAAACCTACCAATGTATGTATATACAATAGTTTGTCTCGGTATGTCGCAAGTCCCGTGTTCCACCACAATTAAGTGCATTGGGAGAAAGTCAGAAAGATTAACATTGCAGTGAACACGGCCGTGCGCACAACGATAGAATTTGCAAAATAAAAATGGGACCAGTCCTCTGTAGTTAAAAATCACAGGAGTTTACTTTAGAGGGAACTTATATGGTCACCGATTAGATCCGCGTAAAGTGATGCTTGCGGTCCTTTGAGACTTCAAGTGCATAAATGGAGCAAATGCACAATCCAATCACAATACACGCCATTGTTAATTAAATGAAATACTCAGCAACTCAGACTGAACCTGTGAAGAAGAAACAGCTGTAATATTTCATAAAAATTTTGCCATGAAAGATCACTGAATTAAATTCTGTTTCTCTCGGCACGGAGCTGTTGAATAGTTCTGGAGTTTTATATTTGTATTTCAGATTTCCAGCATCCGTCGTATTCAGTTTTGGCAATTCGATGAATAATTGTTTTTTTACAGCAAATAGTTAAATACAAGCTTACACAAATTTTAAAAGAAAGGGTCATTTATGTTACTCAATGCAATCTGGATTGTCCTTTGAATTTTATTTTAATTTCAAGGGAACTTCGCACAGGTTGGCATTTGCCTTAACGCGCGTACTTTCAATAGTTTTACTTTTGGAATGAGATTCCTCCTTTGTTATTGTCTGCTCGTCTTGCGAGTCTGGGTCCCGAACTGTGTGTTATTCCCTTTGTTATGGCGTTTGGGGTCGCGGCTGAAGGTGCACTCTTCATAAACCACAATACCCCGCCAAGAGTATATTAACTAACGTCGATGTGCGTTTGTCTTGTCACATCGGCTTTGCCATTCTATGCAGCACTCGGTTGCCTCGCGTTTAGCAAACAAGCGCTTCGTATCTCGTTCTCAAATATTCAAACTGGAAAGCCCATCGAATCAGGTAGCATCCGTGGAGAGGGAAACAGAGTTAACGTTTCCAGTCGACAAACTTTCATTAAGAATGTCATCGACCCGAGTCTCAAGATTTGTGCTGCCTCTGAATCCCGGTTCTTGAAATTAAAATACTTTTAAGATTTTAAATGTATCAAAACCAGTTCAGTTATGTTATTCGTGAGTGGGGTAGGAAGGCGAATGGTAAACTTAGTCGTTTATTCCCGGGAGTACACTTTCCTTAGTTAAATGTGCTGAACCTGATGCACGTGGACAGCATTCTTCTGGTCATACGTAGCTTTCAAGACTCCCAGAATTTAACTATTATCTCTGTTCATTTCTCTAATCAAAAGAAGAAAGAATTCTTTTAGGAAGAAGAAAATTTGAAATCCACTATTCGGCAAATGACAACTGTGGAAATTTTAATAGCACGCGAAGAAAACTTCAGAAGCCTGTACGTTACCAACCAGAGTCAACGTTAAACCAACATGATCAAATTCTGTTCAATTCTCAATACATACAATTCTGTAAACTGGCGTCCGTTTTTAATTACAGCAAGTGGTCGATTTAAAAGGGTGACAAAGCACTTACGTTGAAACAGAGGTTCTCAAAGAAAGGCACTTCAATGTGTCTCAAAACTCTTATTTCTTAATTTAAATGGAAGACCACACCCATTTTTTAAATAAAGTTCGTGTTTTGCCATACGGTTAAGAAAAACACAAGGTCGCCAGTCTACTGGAATACTGGTCCCTGCCTCCTAAGTACATTGGCTATCATATAATGACAGTGAAAAATATTGTTTTGTATGTAAAGATGATCGCATCGCTGGGACATTTAATAAATCAGCGGAATTACTAAACGAGCACTTCTCTCAATCGTAAATCCAGAAGCCAATCCATCATTTTGTCTTTTCCATTTCAAGACACTGTAATTAATATCCATTAAATAAGCATGTAATGTGAATGGTGCATTGAATATCCATTTCAGTGTTGCATTTAAATGGGCGTTAAAGAGGCGAAGCTTTTACATGGCTGACACTTTTTTTGGCCTAGTCACCGAAATCTTCGCTCTCCTTCTGCTTAAAAAAAACACCTTCAGAGTCCAGCATATTTGACGGGAGTGTTTTAGAACAAGTAGGAATGTAACATAGCTAAGGACACAGTTTTGGAAAGACTCCCGGTGCAGTATCTATCAAATATCATACTCATTTGTTCCCAGTTTAGATTATTATGGCTTTAGGGTACTGACGGAATGTTGCACTTTCGTGGAATTGGATAAGAAATTTTTGAATTAACAACGGGCATTCGCAACAATTACCGCCACCGGTAATGATCCCACTGGCCTACAATGAGGTTCAGAACCGAACAGAAGAGTCGGATGTCACTTTTAAAGGAACAGTACAATCGCACAAAGAATGCCTTTATTATATCACCGGCTAATGGATGATTGGTTGACAACTCTCCAAATAATAGCCATTCCATTTCCCATTATTAATTACCGGGATTCTTACTGTGTATGCATCAGTCTTTCATCCTGTCATTTTTATGCACAAGCAGATCACCAATCAGCTTTGAAGAACGTTTAGAAATCAAAAGAATATCTTTTGAATCAGGTTTCCTATCTTTTATCTAATTGCATCACAAATCTTTAGACTTGTGGGAAGCAGAGCAAACAGAAGAAATCGCTGATAATATTCATCCGGGGAACGTTTTCATTAAAGATAATTCATTCGACTTTCGAGCTGAATTGATTGACTGACAGCAGAGCGCCTTATATATGGCAAAACAATAAAGGGTTGTTTTAAACTTTATGTTGATAAAATGCAATCTATAAACATGTCAGTCCTGAATATAAAATTTCTTAACCTGTGTTTACAGAGCGATGTGTAGGTCTCTGTTTGAATTACAAGAGTCGCGGCGTAGGACACCAGGATAATCTTGTATTGTGCACAGGAATGCTTTGTTTCCTGCATGCCAATGGACAGATCAGCAATAATTGGGGATGTCAAGATTGTAAAGGGTCGGTCGCAATGTGTAGAAACAGCAAGCTTCCAATATTCCCGCTCCCATTAATTTTATTTCCTGTGCCATAAAGTGCGCTGTTAGCCCAAAATATGCCGAAATTAATCGGTCGCAATAAGCGCCAGAGACTTCGATTTCTTGGCTGCATCTTCATCAAGTTTATGTTCGTCTTGTTCTGTCGATTTCTACCCGGAAATCCAAATGCTGCCCAGGAAAGAGAGGTAAGTAAGTGTCCTCTTAATGCCACCCATGGTTTATCTTAATCATCTGGACTTGGGTCACTGGCGTACCAATCCTACGTAGACTTATGGCCAACATTTCAACGTATTTCCTGTCTTGGCGAAATCTATTCGATCGATAGCCATTTATCCACTTCATTTCAATATAAAACACGTTTTTACGGCTGAGTTCACCAGGATTCCAAAAGAACCAAATGCGCGCCACTATTATCAACTTCAAAATCTCCATAAAATGAGCTAAGACAAAATGACAACACATCGCATGAGGAGCGTTGGAGGGAAATTATCACGTATGCATTTAGCTAACATATTGGACACACTGGCTTTTACACGTGCATCCAGGCCTCCATAGGCAACCAAATATAATCACATTAAAGCCGTGGTGCTGTTATATTTACAGTACTAGTAATAGTACTGCAGCCGCCTTCGAGTTGGATTTGGCACCTGGTGATGCAGTCAACAATTCCGGTAGTATGGAACAGTAGAGAACACAGAACAGCGCCAACCATTGATCTAATGATGACGAGATATCTCGGGGATGGTGACCATGCCAACAAGTAAAAATAATGAACCACTTCTAAAATCCGAGATGAACCAACTGCGTTCATACTTGTAGAAAAAAAAGGTTTTAAAATTGAGCTCAAGTGTGTACGTAGAAAATAAAGCGTTATATCTCAAGATTTTTAAAAAAGGATAATTCATATAACCTTTGTATATTACCATTCCATCACTATCTACAACTAAACAATAGCAATCAAAAATTCCCAGTTTGTAAATTTGTTTATAAATGTCGGAGGCGATATCGGTGAGGGTAAACGATCATTACCGCCGACAGCCAATACACTGCCGAAGGAAAACATTTGTCAATTGTTTGCAGAAGATGTGAGTTATGCCGTTTGGCGGACAATAGATGTACAATTAAATACTGCTTTAATTTGCCATAAATGCACCCGGAAGAATGCAGAGTGATGTTCTCAATGTGGCAATAAACTTCAGTGAAGCAATTGATAATTTGGAATTTTTTTCTGATTTAATGTCCCAAACTGTAATTAAATGATATTCTCTAATGATTACCGAAAGTAGACACGACCTTTTCAGGTACATGTTGCATTAATTGTGGAGTCGACGGTACAAAGGAAAACCATTCAATTATCCTTTTAGGCACCAAAATAATTGCTACCCGGATCGGAGCAAAGCTGTGGTATTGCCAGCAAAAATAAAGTTGAGAAGAGCACAATACTATATATCGATACATTTGCTTTCAAGCGCATATCCTCTATCTTTGTGGCCAGTATATAGCGTGTCCACCCTGAGCTTTCATGTGACGGGAATCCTTGCGCATCTTTGTCCCAATCTGAGTTTTGCTGGAAGGAATGACTTTGGGCTCCTGCCCATTCAGACAGCGAGGCGTGCGCCATATGCTTCAGGCGCCTCCCAGATGATTGTCTTCATCCTGTTTTTAAATAAAACAGCTGTCCATTGCTTCGTCATTTGCTTTTCTTGCCCAAGGCTTGAGGTCTATCCGATAGTTGGCTAGTGTCCAGGACTGCGTCCTTTAAACCTGCGGATACCTCGTAAGAGATATTTCTGGCCGTGTGTGTATGCCTCCTTGCGAACCCAAACAGTTGGGGTGGGGTGACAGTGGGAGGTGAGACGGTGATGACTAGAACATGACTGTTAGCTGTGAAAGAAAACTATCTATTCTTTAGACAGAGTATGACAACTCCCATGCCATTCTATTATAAAAGTGCTAGTTTCTCACATAACACACTCGTTACGTCTCCACTTTTTTTGTCGTTAAGCTTAAACACAGCAGAATATGACCCCAGTCCAAATCTTTCAGAATTCAGCAAAGTTTTATTAAAAATGTCTACTTCTTGGTAACATATTTTCATCAAGAATGCGAGGATAATATTTTGACCTTGTCGAATAGCGTCAGTATTAGATATTGTAGTTTATAATATCCTGAGTGATATAAAATTATGTTTGATAACAATGAACGTCCCCGTGTTAAAACATAATATTTTTTCGATAGGGTGAATAAAGGAGCCTCACCTATATTGCGCTAGCGTGTGTTAATTAACCCTTTATCTAATCCTCAAAGTCAAACCAATAACTGATGTGCCTTTGCAGCATCCACGAGAAATCCGACCATCACAAGCCAGCTTCTTGTTGCCGATGCGTTTAAGACAGAATCTAGAATCATAGTTCATTCAAATCCCGTTTGTTCAATAGGTCGAGACCTGCACGAATTCCCTAAGCAATTTAATCTCTTTTAATTATTTTATTACCGTCTTTGATACCTTTCTGCCATAATTGAACAGATGATTTTTTGACTTGCAATATCAATTCTGTTAAATGTATACAATTCTGATGCAACGAATCATTGGAAACTTGATTTCACTAGTAGGGTGTGAGAATTAGACAAATCTTTCTGTATGATACATATACTTTATACTTATTGGCACCAATCAATTGATACTAGAATTTACAATCATCACAGCGATATTTTATTAACGAGTTTACAGCCAGAAAGCATTACACCTAATGAAGTCTGTAACTAAGCGTTAATTATATCAGCATAATTTGCGAAAGGAATTATTTTGAAAAGCTTCCAGCTCACAATTGGAGGAAAATGAATGCGCCTAACCTGAAAAGAGGACGTGAAAACAAACCGTGCACCAATGCGGCAATTCCAGAATAAGGACTGCGACCCTTGATGTGGTTGAACTTCAAAGTTATCCAATCGAGTTTTTCTTGGGGAACATTTTATAAAAGATTTTTAGAATTATGAGTAATTGTGATTTTGGTGTCACTGGTCGGTTAAACTGTTTAATTTCTCTAGCAGCAATAATGTTAGAAAAGCCAAGTTGGTACAGCTCAGAAGTTAAACATTAGATAAATCCGGCACGAGTGCCATTTTTAAACGGAGTAGAGTGGGCGCAGTATTATACATGAGGTTGCAGTCGTTTCCCTTTGTTTTACAATGGAATTTTCGAACTTATTTTCTCATATTCTCAGTCGTTTGCTTTCCTTTCCGTAACTATACTTTTGCCCCTTTTTCCTTGGTTTTACTTTGGTGCTGCTTATCCGAATTGTTACAATATTTATCCAGTCTTTCAGACAAGTTGAGGAACAGGTTAATTAAATGGATCGCGGAATCCTACCAGCGAAGCCTTTTACTTGCGCAATTTAAACAACCCGATCATTTGAGGGCAAATCAGTTACAGGCTTAAGGTCGAATTTCAAACTTAGAATTCCACAGATGGTAAACTGAAATAACGCGTTTATATCCATTGTACTAAAAAGGCGCTGGGGTCCTAGCAACAACATGTACGCTTTCCGAACCCTTCCGCGTCCAATGGAGTATGTCTATGAATAACATTCTGCTATCTACCGCACTCTCTGTCGGCGTAATTTTGTAACTGCAACCACGGCCCCTCTCCATTTCAAGAAACAACTCCACAGAGACCACCAGTGTAAGTAGCCAGAACTCCACTCGTTCTTCCACACGGTTTATTTGCCGTTATTGCAGTTATTACAAAAAAAAGCCCTGATTGCAAAGACATTGTGCCACATAAAACGCAAATAAAATGAAATTATTTATAAAATTATTAATGAGGTTAAGGTACGATAAATCGGATGGTTATTTTGCAATAAGTATATAGTAGCAAAAGTTATTGTCTTGTGGTTTAGTGATACATTTGAAATTACAAAATCTGTATAGGTTGTGATGATTCAGAGTGAAAATTGAGCCCGCACATTGAAACTACTCGTTGTGTTAAACCGACCTAAAGTGCGACCAACTCTGCGTGGAGTTCCTTAAATTCCACCCACCCCCTTTAGTTATACTCCGGTCAGTATCCCCGCTGTAGGTATCATCCTTCTCACGTTGCTGTCAATGATCAGCAAATTTGAGAGCATTTGTTTTCAGACCTAGGAACTGAATGAAATAAGGACTTCGAAACGACTGTCACTTACACGTCCTTTTATACTGCTCTCAGTAGAAAACTGCATGTTTGGTATAAATACGAACTTTGCCACTCTGTTAAGGAACCACCGAGCTATAAACGCTGTTATTTCTCCTACGACATCAAATCTCTAAGTGACTAGCATCAGACGACATTCCGTATTTCATTTTCAAGTGTATAAATGTAAGGAGCAACATAGTCTATCATTCCCACATTTCTTATAATGTTGAAGGTATCAAGCATTCAGAAACTTACCAGGTAAAGAGTGCTCTGAAGGAGAAGGACAGTGTACCAATAAACAGCCTGCATTCTCCCCTCTTAAACTTCCTCTGCTTTCCCTTTGCTTCTTAACATAGATCCACCTTGTATCCGCCAGAGTAAAGAGGGATCTTTCACGAGCCTGTACATCTAAACAAAAATGAAATTATAGACCCCATGACCACTAGACAAGGTTACTTCAGATAAAAAAATACGATTAAATGCGAATTAATCCAGCAAAACAGTGAAGCAATCTCATAATTCAGTGCCTGCCAAGTTTCAATTCAGGGACGATTAAATCTGATCATTGGTGATCAGCCCCTCTTTGCCACCGCCTCAACTCGCTTGCAAACGCCAATCGAGCCCGCGCTGGCTGCACTCGAGCACGTCACTGCCCATGACATCGGGCAGCCGGCTGCCAATCAGAGGCCGGCAGCTGCCACCCTCCGCCCCTCGAACACCCCGACCCCTAGCCCAGCAGCAAGGGAGGGGAGGGGAGAGCAACGGCCCTGCAAAGGGGGAGGGGGTGGCAGAAAAAGAGAGCGAGAAACCGCAAACCCACCACGGCAACCACAGCGTTCACACGCATGGCTCGTTTATTAGAAGAGATTTTTCTAAATCTTTTCTTCATTGGTACAGGTGCTTCTAGAGTGCAGACTGGCAGAAGAAAGTAAATGATCTACGCACCAGAATTTAGCTTATTTGCTTCGTGCATGCTTTTTGCATTATCGCATCTGATTAGCAACAACAACGTTCAGTACTTCCCGACGAACGTTTCTATAATTTACTTACCAGTTCTGTAGCCACTGATTATAATTATTAGATTGCTAGGATTTCATCAGATGAATTATAATGTTGACTTTTTTTAAGATGTTAATCACATTGTTATTATTTTCTGCAGACGGATTAGATTATTTCCTCTCATTAGGACTTCAAATTGAATTGTTATCATGCTAATGTTTATGCATTTCCCACAGAGAGTTGAAGCAGTCCGTGACTTTATTTTGAAGCACCTCGAGTACATTTTGCATTGTTCTGCACAGATTATTGTTTTGTTTGGGTGTCATGGACTGAACATCCCCGCCACACTCGGATCTGAGCCTATTCATTAGTTGCACTCTTCTAACTCTAAAATACCTTTCTCATTGTTTACACAATCAACATCCTTTCTGAATTGCTGTCACCATTATTAATAATATATAATTACTGGAGTGTTGTCAGACGGATAATAATACCTTTTTGATTCATTTGAACTGAGGTAATGATATTAAGGTATAATCCATCTCTTTCAGTACATTGGAGTCCATTTTTACGTGACTCTGATTTCATGTCAACAAAAGATGCGGAGAGGGTTTTTTTCTCGAATGGGCATTCAATCTGCTTACATAATTATGGTTTAGGAAACTCTCCAACCTGCTCATGCGGTGTGAGCTTCATCGCTCCCTCGTTCGTGCTGCGAAGATACAAGAACTGGAAAGCTTAACAATATATTGGACAGTGCCTCTTAACCCTAATCCACATCGCACCTAAACTCGCACGCAGATCGGAGGGAGTAGGGCTCATTCCCGTGTACGCTGGGGCACTGGGGTCCCGATTTCACAGCGGAACTCTGACTGAGTGGCTGGGCGCTGCAGAACAGAATATTATACGGTAGCTGCAAAAGTCAGAGCTCAGAACAGAAAGGCGGGAATGAGTGAAATCAACAATAACGTAATCCGTGCCTCCCGCTGCATCCCATTAGCTGATGAGATCTGCATTCGCTTCTTGTTCTTAATCTTTTAAAAATGCACTTGGAGTAAATAGAGATCATGTAATATATGATGATCATTATGCACGAATTCACTCTTCACTGGTACATTTGCATATGAGTTTACGGGTGGGTGACGGGCCGTGGAAGTTCCCCATGCAGATCCTCTTTCTTTAATACCAAGTACAGTACAGAGAAACGACTCCCTCAAGAGGAGAAAATCTTCATCTTCAAGTTTCGCTATAGACAGCTAAATATCAGAATGTGAGGATTTGTGGTTGGAAGTATGGAAACCGAAGTAAGCAGGTCACTTAAGGTTCTGCCTAGGAAGACACATAACGTGTTAAAACTATGATACTGATACCATCCCAGTCTCTATCACGGAGGGGATCTGACAGCACTGGCCATAAGCAGGGAGGTACGAGTAGGGATCCATTTCCGAAGCTACAGTATTTAAATCTATTAACCTGGCTCTGTGCGGAATAGAGGGGAGGAATGCTTTCTATTTCGGGAGTGTAGAGGTTGTCTGATCATCGTACGAAGTGTGATAATGTTCTTCTGAGTATATTGAGAAAGCTGGGTGCGGGAACAGAGGCCGTGTGTGTCCACAGACCTTGAAAGGTAATAGAAGAGGTAGATAGGATAGTTAAAGGGCATAAGGACTGAGTTCCTTTGTCAGAATATAACTGCATGATGATTATTGACAGGTTTGTCTACACCATCAAGACCACAGCTTGAGTATTTCGTACAGTTCCGAAATTTATATGACCTCAAAGACACGATTGCACTGACGAAGGTGCAGATGAGATTTGTTAGGATGTTACCAGGAATGTAGAATTCTCGCAGCAATTGGAATAGTACGGGCTTGTTGTCAGAGAAGGTTAAGGGAAGGAAGGGCGAGAGACCAGAGCAGGACGTAGAAGGCGTAGTGAATAAAGTGTGTTTTTGACTGTTTCCTTTAACAGAGGGTCAAAAACAGACAGGCACAAATGTGAAGTAATTAATGAAAGAATTAGAAGAGGGATTTAAAAAGAACACTCAGAACGTTGTAAAGGTCAATAACTCTGCCAGAATGGGTGGTAGGGATAGAAAAACTCAACACATTTAAACGGAATTTGATGCGCACTTTAAAAGCCAACCTGCAAGGCTTGAATGCCGAAAGGCGGGACTGTGCCAGGCATTGACAGATGGGCCAAAAAGGCCTTTTTTCATAAAGATTTTCTGTGATTTTTGGGTGTGTTAATGTGACAGCACACGATTCAAATGTAATCAATCAAATTTTGCTCGGGGTTCCGACATCTGCAGTCTCTTGCGTCTCCAACTGTAATCGCCATCCCCTTGGAGCGTGGGCTCCAGAAACCTTGATGGGGACCCCGAATCAGAAGACAGAAACATCACTTCTCGAGATCTACTCCTCTTTAAATAACATGAACAGGCACAAACGTGCAGGAAAATCCGAACGGGACGCCATGAGTTGGTTTGGAAGCGGCGACGGAGATGTGCCGATTTCAATTTGGCACCAGACGCTTCCTGGGAACACCGAACGGCGAAAACCTGACACCTTCTGTCATCATTAATATCGCTGGTAGTGTGGGAAGTGCAAAGAATTGTGTGATGTCAAATGTATAATACAAACACGGGGTGCGCTTGCTAACCCCTAGAGATTTACAGTGACAGAGAATACTGTAGAACGCGTTGTTGTCAGGCACACGGTCTTTTTGGCCTTTCTGCAAAGCATATGTCAGCGAAAATAAATCTGAATGCAGTTACTTTATCATGAATTATAGCCAGATTACAGTCAGTCATGTGCAAGTTTCTTCCCACCGCCAGTGTAATGAACATGGGTTGCTAATCAGTGCGCGGAGTCACCGTATTGCACATGAGACAAACTGTCAGAGGTGAATGCACTTGGTTTACCTGTGCGCGCTCCGACCTTGGAAACTTCAATTTTCCCGCCCCCTATCGACACGTCGATCATCTAAATTAATAGAGAAGTTGCTCGCAGTACCAAGTGATGGCTTCCTTTCGCTTTCCATATATGGGTGCTCATTATACCTGTTTTTATTTGGGTAATGCTAACCTAGATGTGACTTAAACCCCCACATTTTTTTTTGCTGATTCAGCTATCCCTCCTGTTTTACGGTAGGACTGCCAAATGTGCCCTAATCCCCATCTGCTCTAGCTGCAGCCGGCAAAGCTCTGCCGTCCTTTTGTGTGTCTGATCCATTCAGAGTGCGTGTGATTTTATAGGAAATGAGCGTTTCTCAGATACCAGAACCCACGTTTAAAGAATGACTGAGCAATGTATTGCCGCGCCTGTGTAAAAAGGACAGATTAATTACTTCACTCCGTCGTCTCCCGCCGAGCCGCTCAACATCCCCATTAGTGGTCTGACAGCGCCTCGGTGTGGCTGCAGACTGTCAACAACGAAATACTTGAAGCTGGTTGAATTTTTGTTTTTTTTTCCCCCAATTGTGTTCGTTTTTTTTAATCTTATTTCATTCCTTCCAGAGGTTATTGTAACACCGAAGGAGACCAGTCGGCCCAATGAATCTAAACTGGCTCTGAGAGCAATCCATCAGTCCCATTCTCTGTTACTAATTCCCTTTTACATGCCATTCCCAAATAAAAACAGCAGATGGGTTTTATGTTTCAGAAAATCCATAGCAACTCATTTATTGTACTCCAAACATTGAACACAAAGCGCGGTAAAAGTACTTTACGTAATTATGTCTTCACATCAAACCTGACTCTTAAAGTGAAACCCAACTATGTTGGTGGTTGTGAATTATGCACATTTCCACCAATTACATTACCCTACACAGCACCCACCCCCGCCCCCCAGAATTAACTAAAACCGGCATTGAGAGCCTGTCCAATACTCAAGTCCTATGTTCAAAGGATGGAGGCACAGCAGAGGCCTCTGGCTCCACCAGAGGTGTGTTGACCTGCTCATGGTCATGTCATGATGGCATGGGCATGATAGCAGAAACCTCCAAATCTTGATGAGCCAGCAGTCAAGCAAACTTACATGTGGTGGTGCATGCCTTTGAAGGAGTCATTGTGGGGAGCTGGGTAATGACACAAAGACCCTGACATCCACAAGCTGGCAGTTCTTATTATTGACTAGGGCCCACTGATGCAGAGTGTCACCCAGGGCCGGATTTAGTGGGGCCAGGGCTCCTGGGCTGGAGGCCCTGATGGGCCCCTGCCGACAACGTAAAGTGCTGCTGTACCAAGCAAAAAAAAAGGCAAGAACAAGAGCAAAGGTCGTATTGGTCTAAATATCAAAGCTGTGGACCAAGACACTGGTTTAGTACAACACGTAGGCTATAAACTTACAGGCCTTAAGAGGGAGGACGGAAAGTAATGCAGATTCTTAGTTTGAAAGACAGCATCTAAAGCACTCAAAAATTGACCTAGGCTTACTTGGCTTAGTAAAGTTATGAGGGAGACGAAGTACGATGTACAGAATCTTACATCTTTATTTAGTTATTGCTGCACATACCATAGGCCTTACCTCAAACAATGCCGAAGCATTTTTATCCGGGTATTTTTTCTCTACCGTGTGTTCTGAGAAAGTGAAATGGAAATGAGAGACAAAAAGGCCCAAGAGAGATGGCACTATGGCAAACTAGGAAACTTGACAATACTCCAATAATCTTTTTGAAAAATGAGATCTAGCACATACTAACCTATTGCTGTACTGTGTGACTTACAGAGTAAAGACCACTTATTACTTACTAAGCTTGTAAACAGTCAACTATTAGCCTATTGCCACAAAAACAGGAACAGCACTGACACACAAGCCTAGATATTTACAAAGTCAGATGCTTGTTTTTCAAAATTAAAGCCTAGTTCTTCTGGATTTCTTCGCAACAAAGTCCTTGATCAGATCACTAAAATCCAGTTTCTGAACAAGATCACTTTCAAGTGACATCAGAGTAAGATGATTCAGCCTGTCCTGTCCCATTGTGGATCTGAGCCTATGTAGTTGCCGTTAGCAGGCCTGCCAAATATGTCACTGGAGCCTCCGCTAGCCAGTCCCCTCTCAACCAAAAACTTCACAACAGCCACCACTCTTCTTAATACGTTGGTCCAGTAGACACACTCTGACTCAAACTGTTTTTACAGTTCTGTATCTATTCTTCTGCTGTCAAGTGCTAGTGTAATGTAGGTCAGTATCGTTTTCCCATGGTGTTCGCTATTTCCATGCTCTCCTATGCACTCTGTGGCGTGTTTCCAGTTGCTAAAGCCAGTTTCGAAGATGGACTGACAGTTACCATCACTGAAGATGCGGCATGCAAAACAAAACACACAGCCGGTGGAAGGGGAATATAAGAGCCATTGCCTTGATGTGTACTCACCATTTACGAGCTTGTGTTTGAAGTGAAATTTGGAGGGAAAAAACATCTCTACTGTTTGTATACTCATTCCGAAGCTTTGATATCCACATCCTTATTCTGGCAGGACTCCGGCCCTTTCTTAGCCCAGTACGTTCGGACTGAATCATCTAACGTTTCCTTTCCCCAGCGAGCAGGATCAGCACTGTAAGGATCCTCAGTAGTGGTAATGTTAGCATTAATGGTGGCCCATCTTAGTTGTTCAGAAGCCTCTGTGGTTGGGAATCAAAGTCATGCTCTCTCCTCTTCAACGTCAGCTGCTGACTGTGGCAAGGACGGTGGTCCTGTGCTAACACTAGTGCTAGCACTAGCTGTTAAACAAGTCTCCATTTGTCCACCGGTCTCAGACTGTGACAAGAGTGATGAAACTGCTGCATCATCGAGAACAGACTTTAAAAAATTCTGTCAATTTCAATGTCCTTTTTAATGCTTCTTTCTGGCGGTCCTCTTTTTCTTGTTTCTTTTTTCTTTTCTGTGCTCCATTCATATTTTTTTTTGTCTGCCATGATGACAGCTACCTATTTTGGGCCCCCCTGCAGCTCTGGCCCCTGGGCTGCAGCCCAGCCTAGCTCTGCCTAAAGTCCGGCCCTGGTGTCACCTGTCACGTCCCATAAGTCTGGACCCTGACTGCTACAATACTGTTAACTTGTATCAAAACTTGCATCAAAGTCAAAAGAGCTGGTTATTGACTTCAAGAAAGGGGGCATATGCTCCTGTCTGAATCAATGGGTTGAGTTTGAGAGGGTTGAGAGCACATTTTCCATAGATGCTGCCTGGCCTACTGAATTTCTCCAGCATCTTGTGTGTGTTGCTTTGAATTTCCAGCATCAGCAGATTTTCTTGTGTTTGTGAGATTGAGAGGGTTGAGAGCCTAGGAGTAACCATCACCAGTAGCCTGTCGCGGTCGAACTATGTAGATGCTTTGGTCAAAAAAGCTCACCAATATTTCTACTTCCTCAGGAGGCTAAAGAAATTTACCATGGCCCCATCGACTCGTACCAATTTTTATCTATGTAGCATAGAAAGCATTTTGATATGGCAACTGCTCTGCTCATCATTGTCCAATACCTACTCTCACCTCTCTTTTACTCTTTATATCTGAAAAAGTCTTCTGGTGTCCTCCTTGATATTTTTGGCTAGCTTACTTTCATATTTCATCTTTTCTCTCCTTATGGTTACTTTTAATTGCCTTCTGTTGGTTTTTAAAATCTTCCCAACCCTACTAATTCTTGCCATATTATATGCCCTCTATTTTGCTTTCATGCTGTCTTTGACTTCCCCTGTCAGCCACGGTTGCCTCATCCTCTCTTTAGAATTCTTCTTCATCTTTGGAATGTATATATCCTGCACCTCCCAAATTGCCCCCAGAAACTCCAGCCATTACTGTTCTGCTGCCATCCCTTGCACTCAACTTTGGGCAGCTCCACTCTCATCCCTTTACTCCTCTGGAATGCTGATACATATAACTTTATCTTCTCTTTTTGAAATGACAGGGTGAATTCAATCATATTATGATCACTGCCTCCCAAAAGTCCCTTTACCTTAAGTTTGCTAATCAAATCTGGTTCATTACACAACACCCAATCCAGAATTTCCTTTGCCCTAGTGAGCTCAACCACAAGCTGCTATACAAAGCCATCTTGTAGGCATTCTACAAATCTCATCTTTTGGGATCCAGCACCAACCTGATTTTCTCACTCTAACTGCATATTGACATCCCCCATGACTATCGTAACATTGCCTTTATTACATGCCATTTCTATTTATTGTTGAAGCTTTCCATATTCCTGTATTGTTTTTGCATTCAAAATGGTGAAAAGTTATTAAGTTTCATAAGACAAAAATAAATCAACTCAAAAACATAACATTTTAAAATAATTAAGAGCATTGACAAATGATGTAGGTAATTAATTTGCCTTATTTTTGCTGCCTTGTTGTCAGGCCTGCACTGGCAGGCACATCCAGACTCCACCCAGCTAACAGGGCTCACCTGCCACTCTGTGTGTGCAGCTTGGAATCCCTACCGAGCTTATCTCTCGCCCCTTCTATACCGCAGCCATTGACAGACGGCCCTTGGGGCCTGGAACTGGTCAGAGTGTGCACATGAGGATATGACAGCATTGTGAGCCCAGCTGATTCCTCATTCCGCTCCTGAAACCCAAGCCATGAATGACTACATCGCTGAAGCACTACAGCAGCGCTTCATTTGACCATCACAGTCACCAGCCAATGCAGGATTCTTCTTTGTCGAAAAGAACCTTCATAGACTACCATGGACTCAACTAAATCACTATTATGAACTGCTACCCTCTCCCTTTGATGGATAATACATTTGAAATACTCTGTGGTACCCAGTTCTTCACCAAAATTGATCTATGGAATGCGTACAACCTGACCCACATCTGTCAGGGAAGATGTTTATAACACTCACTGGCCACTACAAATACTTGGTAATCCTTTTTGGACTTTCCAACAGTCCAGCCATTTTCCAAGCCTTAATCAGTGAGATCGTCTGAGACATTCTACACAAGTTCATCTACCTCAATGACATCCTCATCTTCTCCAAGGGCCCCCAAGACCACGTCTGTCACATCCATTCAGTCCTTCAGCACCTTCTCCACAACCAACTGTACTGCAAGTTAGAAAAATGCCGGTTCCACACCATAGTCATTTCCTTCCTGAGTTATGCCCTTTCACCCCAAGGCATAACTACGGACCCAGAAAAAGTGTGCACCACCGTTGAATGGCCCCAACAACACTCCCTCAAACAGCTAAAGCATTTCTTCGGCTTCTCCAACTTCTACCACCATTTCATTCGAAACCACAGCCAAATCGCTGCTCCACTCACCTACCTCACAGATATCACATACCATGCTTTTAAGGAGCTCAATTCACCACCACTCCTATTCTTTGCCATCTGAACCTTTCCACAACTTCTGTGATAGAGGTGGATGCATCTGACATGGGTGCCGGGGCCATCCTCGCCTTACGAGAACTGGGGTAATATGGTAGAGTAGTGGTTAGCACAAAACTTTACAGTACCAGCAACCCAGGCTCAATTCCCACCTGCCTGCAGGAGTTTGTACATTCTCCCTGTGACTGCCACTGTTTCGTCAGGGTGCCCTGGTGTCCTCCCACTGTCCAAAGGTTGGTAGATTAAGCAGCTATTGTAAGTTGTTCCATGATTGGGCTCGGATTAAATCAGGGGATTGCTTGGTGGCGTGGCTTGAAGGGCCAGAGGGGTCTAGTCTGCTCTGAATCTCAATAAATAAATAATTACATGAACTGGATGAGAAGACACGCCCTTGTGCCTTCTTATGTAAATTCAACTCAACACGGTGCCATTATGGAGGAGACAGGAAGCTACTCACCATGAAATAGGCCTTGGAGGAGTGGAAACACTGGCTGATGGGAAACGCTAAGATGGTGGACCTAGCTCTCCAACATGTAGTTTGGCTCTATGTTTTCCCTCAGGACCAGGGCCCTCAATTCGTACCTCTTCCGGTGAGCTTTTTGCTCACTCCTCCTCGCCTCAGTGAGTTTGTCCTTTAGCTGTCAGCTGCAGACTAACCATCGATCAGAAAGAGCCAATCAGCAAGTGGAGAAGTTCCTGTGATGCTTCAGCACCTCTAACCCTTCCACATGGAAGGAGCATCTGCTCCGGACCAATCAGACCCACAATCTACACAGCTCCTTTGCCGCAGGTATGTCATCCTTTTAAGTGCTTCATGGTTACCCCATTGTTCCCTGTGCAGGAGCCGGTGGTGGAGGTCCCATCCACCAGGGCCATGGTTCGCCGAACCCCTGGAGTGCTGGGAAGAAGACATGGTGGGCCATCCCAGTTGCCAACTGTGCCTACTTTCAGAAGGCAAACTGTCATTAGTACCCAGCTTGACTACTCCACATGGGC
The DNA here is from genome assembly GCF_963921235.1 of Mobula hypostoma. Lineage (NCBI taxonomy): Eukaryota > Metazoa > Chordata > Chondrichthyes > Myliobatiformes > Myliobatidae > Mobula > Mobula hypostoma. The sequence continues at coordinate 143,321,759 of NC_086099.1, forward strand.
AGCCTGGTCTTGCCACCCACCCAAGATCTACCCCTGCACAGCAACTCCCACAAGCTCGCACCTTAGTTTATTAAACCCTTTAAGATTACTCATCACATCAGTCCAGTCACTCACTATCTCCAGTTGCCACTGTCCCTCAGGATCACACCTACCTTCTACGTGTACTGTTTCAAGCCTGTTGTCCATGGACTACTCAACCCACCTGAGCCTGCACCTCTGGAACCCAGGGTGGTGGAAGGTGGTCCAGTGTACATCATTGCCAGTTGATTGATTTGTTTTGTTGTGGGCAGGATGTTCGGTACTGGGTCAGCTGGGAAGGATATGGCTCAGATGAGTGGTCTTGGATGCTGTCCAGTTTTATCTCAATTCCATCACTCATCCAGACCCATCCAGGTGGTCCTGGGCCTTTGGGTGCCAGCCATAGGATAGGGTGGGGGGTGTTCTGTCAGGCTTGCACATGCAGCCACCTCACAGTCTCCACCCAGCTAACAGGAATCACCTGCCACTCATTTCCAACTCATTACCTGCAGCCTATTTAAACCCAGCTCTCATTAACAGCCCTTTGTTCACCCACTGAACCAGCCAACCTCAATCTTTGGATACCTTGTTCCCTCATTATGTGAAGTATCTGTTCTCTCTTTTTTGTGGCTCCCTCATGGCTTGTTATTTTGCAGTTTATTAACTTACTACAAAATCGCTTCCACTGCTCTGCTTTTGGGTCAAGCCTCCTCCACATATCTTGATGCTTCTCTGCAGTTCCATAATCCCTATTAAATAGATGGGACCTCAGATTAAATAGATGCCACTACCATTGATGCATGCAAGGTTTTACAGCAGATGCCCAGCACAGCTGGTGATGGGCCTGAGCAAACTCCTGCTGTGCCACTGAATTGCATGGGAATTCAGCAGTGGAGCAGAGGGTTGGATATCATCACTGGGGTTTGCCTGATACATTTGGGAACTCTGTGTTCAAACAGGAGTCAAAAAATATATTGGAACTTGCATTGAGGAGTGCTGGTAGTTTGACACAGAACTGCCAACAAATCCCCTGGGGGTGGGGGAATAAAACAGATATTATGAAAATTAGACCTGCTGCTCATTGTTCCCTGCACCCCCCCCCCACTTTCTGCTTTCCGCAGGGATCACTTCCCATGCAAACCCCTAGTCCATTCATCCCTCCCCACTGATCTGCCTCCTGGTACTTATCCTTGGAAGTGCTACACATACTCCTACACCTCCTCCTCACTACCACTCCTTCCAGGTGAGGCGACACTTCACCTGTGAGTCTGTTGTGGTCATCTACTATATCCAGTGCTCCTGATGTAGCCTCCTGTATACTGGTGAGACCTAATGTAGACTGGGAGACCACATCACTGAGCCCCTACGCTCTGTCCACCAGAAAAATCAATATCTCCCACTGGCCGCCCATTTTAATTCCACTTCCATTGCCATTCTGTCATGTCCGTCCATGTCTTCCTCTACTGCTGTGATGAGACCACACTCAGGTTGGGTTATATTCCATCTGGGTAACCTCCAACCTGATGGGATGAACGTTGATTCCTAGAACTTCTAATAATACCCCCCCACTTCACCATTTCCCATTCCCATTTCTCTCTCTCACCTTATCACCTTACCTGCCCATCACCTTCCTCTGGTTCTCCTCCCCCTTTTTTTAATGGCTTTCTGTCCACTCCTAACAGATTCCTCCTTCTCCAGCCCTTTATCTCTTTCACCAATCGACTTTCCAGCTCTTTACCTCATCACCTACTACAATGTATTTCCTCCTCCCCTCCCCCACCTCCTTACACTGACCTCTCCAGTCCTGCCAAAGGGTCTCGGCCCAAAACGTCGACTCTTTCCTCTTTTCCATAGGTGCTGCCTGGCCTGCTGAGTTCCTTCAGCACTCTGTGCATGTGTGTTGCTTGGGTTTCGAGGATCTTCAGATTTTCTCTGGTTTGCTCATTGTTGTTATTTCATTTTTCACTTTTAATTCCAAACCTCTATAAAAGCTGGCAACTTAATCTATCAGTTACTCAGACCCATGCATAAGCAATTTTAAAAGGGTTCTAAAACCCGCCTATTTTCAGAAATTCCATGGCTAATCAAAATCCTCCAAGCCTCTTTTTTTCCCCACTCACCATATGCACCCACAGGCCACTTTTTCAGATATTTCAAAGCGTATTTATTATCAAAGTATGTATACATTATACAACCCAGAGATTTGCCTCCTTATAGGCAGCCCACAAAACAAAAAAACCCAAAGGAGCCCATTAAAAAAGACCATTAAACACCCAATGTGCAGAGAGAAAAAAAAATCAAATCGTGCAAACAATAAATGTAAGCAAATAGCATTCAGAATAAAAGTGAGTCCACAGCCATGAAGCCTGAAGCACCCAGAGTGGGCCACAGCTTCATTTCTAGTGCAGAGCCAAGTAGACTGCATGGAACAGCGAACAGAACCAGCCCAAGCCTTGCCTCTGGTCCGGACACCCTGCCTTTTCAATCTGGCCCAGCGTTTAAATTGTCCAAACATCAGCTCATTCCCCACTCTGTTGCTTCACTATGCTCTGGGCCTGGACCCCACCCAACATTTCAGTCTGTACCTGACCTTTCCAAATCAGCCTGGCGCTTAGATTGATCAAACCACGAGTCGTTCCTTACCATCGATTTTGCTGGACTGGCCTCAGCTCTGCCTTGCCTCCACAATATACCTGTTCACCTTTTCATTAATGCAGATATCCAGTCAACCAATCATGTGATAGGAACTCCATGCATAAAAGCATTCAGGTATGGTTAAAGAGGTTTAGTTATTGTTAAAACCAAACATCAGAATGGGAAAGAAATGTGATCTAAGTGACTTTAACCACGTTGGTACGAGATGGGGTGGTTCGAGAATCCCAGAAACTGCTATCTCCTGGGATTTTCATGCACAACAATCTCTAGAGTTTACAGAGAATGGTGTGAAAAGCAAAAATAAAAAATGCAGTGAGGGGCATCTCTGTGGGCAAAAATGCCTCATTAATGAGAGAGGTCAGAGGAGAATGGCCAAACCGGTTCAATCCGACAGGAAGGGGACAGTAGCTCAAATAACTACGCATTACAACAGTGAGGTACAGAAGACCATCTCTGAATGCACGACATGTCAAACCTTGAAGTGGGGACTACAGCAGCAGAAAACTACACTGGGGTCTACTCCTGTCTATTCCCGATAAAGTTGACCCTGAGTGTAAATTGCAGCGCTACTAACTAGGATGTTTTAATTTGTATTTTAATGACGATATTACTTAATTTTCACCAGTACCTATAGTATATCTGTCTCCTGCACTAGACTTCTTGTGACTATCAATTGCCAAACAGGAGTGTCTTTCACAGAGAGCCCATTGTTACAGTAAGGTCAAACCTAGTACCGAAAGGCTTTAAAATATCATCTCTCCTTTGAGAGGTCAAACTGCGGAATTGAGGTAACACACTTGAGTAATGAGTGGTTAATTATAAAACACATACATAAGTGTACACCAGTGGCTTCAGTCTAGAGCAAGTACTTTGCTTGTTAGGACCAATTGCTTTGATAAAGTGCAATTTCAGATTGTCTTTTTCTTAAAGACAATTGTTTTTAGTGTACAAAGGAGACCCACAAATTTGAAACTAAAATGCTTAATATTTTGTTCTTATGACATTTTTTAAGGTTCATTTGTTTTGTGGTTATCAGCCTTGCAGCAGTATCTAAGAAACTGTGCGCACAACAGGCAGGAGCTAGGCTAGCAATTTATAACAAAGAAGCCTTGCACGTGACTTGAATGGATGTTCAGAAGTCTGCTCTATGGGTGGCTAATTCATTTTATTAGGAGAGGACGTATATAATATTGTCTTTTACCTAATGTTTACAGAGGAATTAGCAGATGTCCTGAGCAATTTTGAAGGCAGTTTTCATATCAGACTGGAGTTATATTGCAATAGTATAAACCTCAGCTGTCTTACGATTGTCTCCCAGAGAAGGTAGTACAGCACTTGACTTCAATGCAGTCTGGAAGCTGATTTCCATGTATATTCACAATTTAACATTGATGGGCTTTGAATAGTAAAAGTGACTGCAAAAACTGTAAAGGCATGTAATCAAAAACCTTGGCAAACTTCTATAGATGTGTGCTGACTGGCTGCATTATGGCCTGGTATGAGAACATCAATGCCTTTCAGCAGAATGGATTCAGCCCAGTACATCAAGGGTAAAGCCCTCCCAACCACTGAGCACATCTACATGAACCATTGCTGTTGAAAAGCAACATCCATCATCAAAGATCCTCACCACCTAGGCTGTGCTCTTTTCTTACTGCTGCCATCAGGTAGAAGGTACAAGTGCCTCAGGGCTCATACCACCAGGTTCAAGATCAATTACTACCTCTCAACCATCGGGCTCTTGAACAAAAGGAGATAACTACATTCATTCTATTTCTGGTGCTCCCACAACAATGGTTTCATTTTAAGGACTCTTTATCTTCTTTTTCATACTTGTTATTTATTGCTATTTATATTTGCATCTGCACAATTTGTTGTTCATTGATCCTGTTTGCAGTGACTGTTCTACAGATTTGTTGAGTATGCCTGCAAGAAAAAGAATCTCAGGGTTGTATGTGGTGACATGTATGTTCTCTGATAATAAATTTTACTTTGAACTTTGAATAGGAACTTCTTACTAATGATTATGAAATTTGAATCCTGTTAATAAACTGGCCCCTCTCCTTTCCTATGGAACCATTATATTTTGTTCAATCAGCAGCGTCTCTGTGTATCTGCTTGTATTTTCTCTTCAACCTTTTGAAAGCTATTAATGCACAAAATTTAATGTATTAAGTAAAGAAAAGAGACTGCATGGAAATTTTATATGGAGAAATGATGTCATCAAATCGAAATAATTTCCAACTAAAATTGATTTAGTCACTTATTTCTATTAAATTTGTAGCAAAAGGACTGTCAGATTCAAGAAATGGAAATACTTAATAAATATCTATCATATCAGATGAGAATTTTATCCAATATACAATTTAATGCAAGCATATTTTTCAATTTAGACCAAGAAATTCCTACACAGCTTTATATTTGCACCTAGAATAAATTAACAGAATATTTATTTCTGTCCTTCTTGCTTTAGAGGACAACATCGCCCGCTCACCTTTACTATTTATTGGTGAGACAATATTCAACTCACTTGTGATTTGTGTGGCCATTGTCAGAGATCTTGTAAAGACTTACATCAAAGGGAAAAGGGCATTCTTGATTGTGCTTTTAAGATCAAAGCTTTCATTCAAACAAAAAATAGTTTTACTCACTATTAAATTCTTGTTGACAAAATTGTGAATTTGCTGTAATTTGTACCGTGTATATGGCCAGGAGGACTTCAAAAACCAGCAAACCAACAATGGTTAACATATTCTAATGACAATTCTTACTTTCTTCATGAGTCTTGGGAGAGATGTTAGACAATTGCTCAAAACGTTCAGAGATCTCAACCCTTTGTTCAAGAAATGTAATGGGGATAACCTTGGGAATTATAGACCAGTGAGTCTTACATTAGTGCTGGGCAAACCATTAGAGAGACAGGATTTTCAGGCATTTGGAGAAGCATAGTCTGAGTAAGAATAGTCAACACTGTTTTGTGAGGAGTAGATCGTGACTGAATTCTTTGAGGAAGTGACAAAACATATTGATGAAGGCAAAGCATGCCTGAATGACTATTGACCTGTGGCTCTGACAATGCTATGAAGTGCTTCGAGAGATTGGTTATGGCACACATCAGCCATGGCCTACCGGTCAACCTCGACACTTTGCAATTCGCCTACAGGAGTAACAGCTCAATGGCAGATGCCATCTCTCTGGCCCTACATTCCTCCTTAGAACACCTGGAGAATAAAGACGCATATGTAAGGCTCCTTTTTATTGACTACAGCTCTGCCCTTAATACCATCATTCCAAATAAACTGATTCCTAAGCTCCGGAACCTGGGTCTTAGCACTCAGATCTGCAGCTGGATCTTCAGCTTCCTCACAGACAGAACCCAGGCTGTAAAAATAGGGGACAAGCTCTCCTCTACAATCACTCTGAGCTCAGTGCCCCTCAAGGCTGTGTACTCAGCCCCCTGCTGTACTCACTGTACACCCATGATTGTGTAGCCAAGTTTCCATTGAACTCAATATATAAATTTGCTGATGACACCACAATTGTAGACCATATCTCGGGTAATGATGAGTTTAAGTACAGAGAGGAAATTAAGAACTTGGTGGCATGGTGCAAAGACAATAACCTATCCCTCAACGTCAGCAAGACGAAGAAATTAGTTGTTGACTTCAGAAGGAGTAGCGGACTGCACAACCCCATCTACATCAGTGGTGCGCAGGTGGAACAGGTCAGAAGTTTTAAGTTCCTCAGGGTCAATATCACAAATGACCTAACTTGGTCCAACCGAGCAGATTCCATTGCCAAGAAGTCCCACCAGTGCCTTTACTTCCTGAGAAAGCTAAAGAAATTTGGCCTGTCCCCTAAAACCCTCACTAATTTTTATAGATGCACCGTAGAAAGCATTCTTCTTGGGTGCATCATAACCTGGTATGGAAGTTGTCCTGTCCAAGACCAAAAGAAGCTGCTGAAGATTGTGAACACAGCCCAGCACATCACACAAACCAATCTTCTGTCCTTAGACTCACTTTACACCGCACGCTGTCGGAGCGGTGCTGCCAGGATAATCAAGGACACGACCCACCCAGCCAACACTTTTTGTCCCTCTTCCCTCCAGGAGAAGGCTCAGGAACTTGAAGACTCGTATGACCAGATTTGGGAACAGCTTCTTTCCAACTGTGATAAGACTATTGAACGAATCCTGACCCGGATCTGGGCCATACCCTCCAAATATCCGGACCTGCCTCTCGGGTTTTTTTTGCACTACCTTACTTTCCCTTTTCTATTTTCTATTTATGCTTTATAATTTAAATTTTTATTATGTTTACTATCAATTTGTACTCCAGGGAGCGCGAAGCACAGAATCAAGTATCACTGTGATGATTTTACGCTCTGGTATCAATTGTTTGGCGACAATAAAGTCCCTGTTTCCATGCTGTAATTGTTATATAGTTATAATCATAATAGTAGATGGAGTGTATTCTACTAGAAGGTTGTCATAGGTCACAAAGGGATATTGATAGGATGCAGAACTGGGCTGAGAAGTGGCAGATGGAGTTCAGTCTGGAAAAGTATGAAGTGATTTACTTTGGAAGGTTGAAGACGAAGTAGAATAGAGGGTTAGTAGCAGCATACTTAACAGTGTGGAGGAACAGAGGGATTTTGGAGTACACATCCATAAATCCCTCAGAATTGCAGTGCAAGGTGATAGGGTGGTTCATAGTTCAACTTTAATTGTCATTCAACAATACCTAAGTACAGCCAAACGAAACAGCTTTACTCTGGCCAAGGTACAACACACAGTACAGTCACACAGAGCACAAAACACATATAGCACATAGAAGGTAGAAGGCACATATAAGATATCAGTAAAATATAAAAAGTATATAATCCATGAATGTTGCAAAAATCTGCAGCTGAACACAATACGGCTTGTCTTCTGCAAAGCGAACACTAAGGGGCAACACCGACTCCAGCTTGGACGCTGCGCAACACTGCCCCTGTTGGAGCACACCGACTCTGATGCCTCTCTCCTTTGTGGCTGTAAACAGGTGACACTGCAGCTTGGGGCCTAGTCCCCACTGTGACCAAGGCCACGCATCTTCCCCACCGTCTACCAAGAAATCATTGAATCAGACTTGCAGCATTCCACATTAACAACGTCCAACAGTCTTGCAAAAACAGAAGTGACTAAACCGATGGCTTGCTGTTAGACTGCACACCTCCTTCACACACTGATGCCACTCCTCTGATTCCAGCAGCAGCACAATTCACACCGAGCCCGGCCTCTCTAGTTTCTCTGCCAGTCAGCAACTCACTGATTGGGGTAGACCTGCAGTACTTTGAATTCTTAATGTCCAGCAGGGTGTTGAGATTGTAAAAAACGTTTAAAAAGACAATAACACCTTTGGTTGACCCCGTAAAAGCCACTGCGAATGACCATGCCACCATCTTACCCGAGAAAGGCACATGATTTGCTGACCTTCATTAGTTGGGAAATCGAGTTCAAGACCTGCAAAGTAAGCTCGATAAAATTCCAGCTGGACCACACTGAGTGTATTGTGTTCAGTTCTGGTTGCCTTGCTATTGGAAGGCTGTGAAAGCTTTAGATAGGGTAAAAAGAGATATACCAGGCTACTGCCTAGATTAGAGAGCTTGTCTCATGGGGATAGGTTCAGGGAGCTGTGGCTTTTCTCTTTGGACAGAGGAAGAATGAGAGGGAACTTGATAGAGATGTATAAGGTGACAAGAGACATAGATAGAGTGGAGAGAGGGAGTCTTTTTCCCAGGATGGAAACAGCTAATTCAGGGGGCAAGACTTTGAGGTATTTGGAGGAAAGTATAGAGGGGGATGTCAGAGGTAGGTTTTTCTCACAGAAAGTCGTGTGTACTTGTAACACACTGCCAGGGTGGTGGTAGAGGCAGATACGCTAGAGACATTTAAGAGGCTTTTAAATAGCCACATAGATGAAAGAAAACTGGAGGGCTTTGAGAGGGATGGGTTATATTGATCTTGGAATAGGTTAAAGGGTCAGAACAACATCGCAGGCAGAGGGACCTTTACCGTACTATAGTGTAGTGAAACCCAAGGTGACAGCTTTCCCTGTGAACATGCAGAAAATGTTCCGAAATTGAATTATATTGACCACAGATGAAGGGATTTGAATTGGCTCTCAGGGTCCCAGGAAACTAAACATTTCAGTGATCTCTGGAACAATCTATTGGAACCAAACAAACAAGAACATATAAACTCATGAGAAATTAGGCTTTCTTTTTGTGCAATTTAACAACTGACAATCAAATCAAAATGGTGGGTGGAAATTATTTAACTGTGGGCACTTTAAGTAAATTGGATTTTTTTTTAAATTGTGAAAGCATCCAATCATAATTTACCTGCAACAATAATTACTTAGCACATCTCAACCAAATTAAAAAAGGCAACAGTTCGCAAGATTAGTCCTGCTTAATGTGCAAACTGATGCTGAATAGCTGAAAGTGAAAGTGAACGATCCTACGTTTTAGTTCCAACCTCTATATAAACATCTGTAAACATTAAATAAGAGTGGATGCAAAAATTAACTTCCTTAGACTAGTTGGTGGACATTATGTTTGCACTGTATCCAAGCATGAGGAATAAGGTATGTTATGCAACGTGCACTTCAATTTTCCACGGTAATTAAGGGAACAATTATGACCCCTTTATAAGGAAATGAGAATTTACACATATAAGAGTGACAGGAAATGCAGAGGACGCTTGACCCAAAAGCAGAGTAGCAGAGACGATTCAGTGGTGAGCGATAACTTTAATAATAAACTGAAAAATAATAAGCCACAAGGGACCATGAAACCAGAAAGAACGGGTAGTAAATATCAGAGGCAACAAGGTAACTGAAGGCTAGGATCAACTGGTTGAAGCTGGCTGGTTCACTGAGTGAACAAGGGCTGTGGATGAGAGCTGGGTTTAAATAGGCTGCAGGTGATGAGTTCAAAATGAGTTGCAGGTGACTCCTGTTAGCTGAGAGGAGATTGTGAGATGTCTGCCTGTGCAGGCCGAACAGGACCCTCCTACTACGACTGGCACCTAATGGCTCAGGGTGATCTGGCTGGGTCCGATGGAACTCCTTGATGAGAGATGGATCCAAGATGAAACTGGATGACACCCAGGACTTCTCTCCTCGGCCATACCCATTCCAGATGATCGGGTACTGCACACCCCTTCCACAACGACATGAATCCATCAACCAGCGAATCACATACACTGGCCCAACTTCCACCATCCTAGGTACTGGAGATGCAGGCTCGGGTGGGTTGAGTGGTCCTTGGACAAAGGGCTTGAGGCAGAACACATGAGGGATGGGGGCAGCTGGAGATACTAAGTGACTGGATTAATCCAATGAGTAATCTTGAAGGGACCAATGAACCAGGGCGAGAGTTTACTGGAGTCGGTGTGCAGGGCAGACCTCGGTTGAACAGCCAGGCACAGTCCCCAGGCCAGGGTAGTCAGGCTGAGTACTGCCAGTGGTTGGTCTGGTGACAGTAGGTACAGTTGGCAGTTGGGATGTCCCTTCATGCCATTTTCCTAGCATTCAGCAGCAGCAAACCATGGCCAGATGGATGGGACTCCACTAATAGCTCCTCCACAGGGAACAAAGGGGGTGTTGGTAGCCATAAAGCACTTCAAAGGCTGACATACCCATGGTAGAGGTGGTGTGTAGATTGTGGGACAATTCGGTCCAGAGCAGATACTTCTTCCATGTGGCAGGGTTAGAGGTGCAGAAGCATTGCAGAAGCTTCTCCACTTGCTGTTTGGCTCTTTCCAACTACCATTTGCTCTGCAGATGATAGCCACAAGACACTGAGTTGCAGGGCAGGGAACAGAAGACTCACCAGAAGCAGGAGATGAATTGTGGGCCCCAATCCAAGGCAATGTCCTGAGGGAATCGGTGGAGGCAAACTACATGTTGAAGTATCAGGTTCAGCAGCTGACAGAATTTTGGGGAGGGTAATGAAGTGTGTTGCGTTGGAGAACGTGTCCCCACTGTCATGAGCACCATGGCCCCAATGGAAGGAGGCAAACCAGAGATGAAATCCATGGGGATGTGGGACCATGGAATTTGAGGGAATCCAGAGGGCTGCGGGTTGGAGAAATTAGATTGGGCACATTGAGGGGAGTCAGCAATGAATTGATGTACATCTGTGATCATTGTGAGTTGCCAGAACGGATCATTGTGAGTCACCAGAATGGATGTTGAAGAAAATCCAGAATTCATCATGTACTGAGAGGGGCGAGGAGTGAAAGGATACGACAATGTGGTCGGGGGTGGGGGGGGGGGGTCCTTGGAGAAGATGAGGATGTAGTCAAGGTAGACGAATACATACCTGTGCAGCATGTCTCAGAGAATTTCATTAATGAACCGATGGAAAGAGGCTGGGCTGTTGGAAAGTCCAAGTATTCATAGTGGCCAGTGGGTGTTACAAATGACTTCTTCCACTCAGCCCTCTGGCAGATGCAGATCAGGTTGCATGACTCCATAGGTCCAAGTTTGGTGAAGATCTGGGCTCTGTGGAGTGTTTTGAATCTGCTATCCGTCAAGGGGAGAAGGTCACAGTTCCTAATGGCTATGTGTTGAGTCCATGGTAGTTGATGCAGGAACAAAGAAATCTGTCTTTCCTTTTGACTAAGAAGAATCCTGCATCAGCTGGGGACCGGGATGATCAAATGAAGCCAGGCTCAGATGTAGCTATTCTTGGCTTGTGTCTCAGGAGGGGAGAATGGGAACAGATGGCCTCGGGGAGGAGTGGTGCCCGGGAGATGGTCGATCATGCAGCTGTGTAGTTTATGAGGCAGCAGGGTGCTGCCTTCCCTCTTACTGAAGACAATGGCAAGGACGTAGTATTCCTGTGGGACTTCGGTGAGGTCGAGGGCTTACTCCGTCTCTTGGATTTACAGGGTGAAGACAACTGAGGTGGGACCCGAACTGAGCAGTGAACTAGATGACCAGGTGAAGTGAGGGTCGGGGGGGGGGCAGGAGTAACCCGAGATGAGAGGAGTGTTGGGTGAGTCAATCCTAAGGAATTGGATGGACTCACGGTGCTCTCTGATGTCGAAGTGCTCAGGCTGTGTGCACTCTCTGACCATCCCCGACCCCAAAAGACATCTGAAAATGGCTGAGTTGCAGAAGGGGTGAGAGAGAGGCTCGGTAGGAAGTCCAAGCTGCACACGGAGTCAGGTCTAGAAAGTTGACTGCTGCACCGGAATGCACCAGAGCCTCTTGCGTATGTACAGCAGTCGGAGTGTGAAGGAGGACAGAGAGAGTGAGTCGGGCTATGGTGCTGGAATGAGAAGGCAGGGGGAGCTTACCAGATGGAAGGCCCCTCATCTCTACCTGGTGGAGCCACTTTCCTGGTTACAGTGGGCATTTAACGCGTTAGTGACTGGCAGCCCCACAGTAAGTGCACAAGTTGTTCCTCCACTGATGCTCATGCCCTTGGGGTGGTAAGGGAGCTGTCCCTGACTGCACGGGTTCTGGAGGCATTCCGGAGGGTCTTGCAGCCTGAAATGGTTCTGGGAATGGAACTAGGGGTCCAGCTGAAGATCAGGTGGGCGGATCCATATGACGCTTGTCAATGCAGAGGGCCAGAGCGATGAGTCATTCAAGGTCAGTGGGCATCTCCTGGGCAGGAGGCTCATCTTTCAAGCACTTCGAGAGGCTGTGATGGTAAGGAGCCAGCAGCGCTTCTGCATTCCGGTCACACTCCGCCACAAGGGTCCTGAGTTCCACGGTGTAACGCAGCACTGAGCGTGAGTCTTGGCACAAAGGATCTGATCCACTGCCCCACTTCCACTTCCCAGATGGTTGAAAACCCGGAAAATCTCAGTTGCAAAATCCTCACATCTGTTGCAAGTGGGGATCTTATTGTTCCAGTTAATAGCAGCCCAGGTCAGAGGTCACCCAGACAAGAGTGAGATGATGAAGGCAATCTTGGCATGGTCCATAAAATACAGAGACAGCTGGACCTCCATTTGCAAGACGCACTTGGACCAGAAGTTGTGCAACGGTTTGTGGACCATCAAACATCCAAGCACCAGAATCCGGGACTCCAAGGGAGGAGGTTTACTGGCACAGGGTCGCTGTCTCAAGACAGAGAGTTGGTTGAGAGTGGTGGACAGATCGTCACTGGTTTCCTGCTGCTTCTGGATCGTGTGTTCATGTCAACGGACAACTTCCTTTAGCTGGGTCAATGGCTGGTTCACCCATCCTGTCAGGAAATGCAGCAGAGCCTTAACCCAAAAGCAGAGCAGCAGAGACAGTTTAGCAGTAAGCAATACCTTACTGGTAAACTGCAAAATAACAAGCCACGAGGGGACACAAAACAGATACTTAACAGAACAAGATAAAAATTGGTTGAGGCTGGCTGGTTCAATGAGTTGACAAGAGCTGTGGATGAGGACTGGGTTTAAATAGGCCACAGCTGATGCATTAGCAAATGAGTGGCTGTAAGCTGCATGGAGACTAGGAGGTACCATCCTGTGCAGTCCTATTTTGTATTCTTTTCACTGTTCATGCACTCTATGACACAAGTGTGTGGTTATGACCCAAATGCAGTGGGAGAGATACTGAAGTGGATGAACAGTTCACTGATTTTTAATAAGCACTGTGCAGGATAAAGGAAAAACAATAAACGCTCAGCCAACAGGACAGTTAAATAAAACTCTCAAACTAAATACTAATGCCAGTACTGTGGCTAGGAAGCAGTAACTTAATATGAAATTTATACTGCCCCTTTACAGCGTTAATTAAAATGTTAGCCTACTGTCCTGGAACAAAACCAAAAGGTAAGCAGGGAGCGTAGATGTTGATGTGCTTTTGGTCAAGCCTCAGCAGGACTGGAATAAGAGTAAGTGAGTAAAATACCACCGCAATGAAACATGAACTGACTAGAACATGCATATTCATGAGCGTGATTGCCAAAAACCCATTCCTCGGCCCGCTGGCAAAGGTGCGCAGATGCTGCGGCGGAGTCCACGGTTGTGACAGGGCCCCCCGTTAGGCACAGCTCCTCAGGGTCCAGAGACCTATGTCTGCCAGAAGTTCCAGATGAGAGCCCAGAATGTCATGGGCCAGAATCTTGTAATCTTGAAAATATATTATTTGATTAAACATTCTTGTTCATTTAAATAATTAATTACAGGTTATATGTAAAAATACTTTAATTGCATATGTCATCACGCTATCACACTTCTGGTAAAGTAAAGATGAAGTAACATCTATTTTCAGACTCCCTATGTCTTTCTTTGAATACGTTTGATGTTTTGAAGTTACAAAACATAACACTGGCAACAAGGTACGTATTTTAAAACAAACCAGAGATGGCTACCAACCTATTAAAGTGGAGTGAAATGTTCGAACTAAACAAAACGCAGAGGAACATCAAGCGTAAAACATAGTCCAACATGTGCAGCATGTTGATCAAGTTTAAAAAACACAGTGCAGCATGTATTCATGGAAGGGAAGACATGGTAGAGTTTTAAACAGTCAGAATTCAGAGGTTCATAAAGAGTGAGTACTGAGTGATAAAAAAAAATCAGAAATGGTTGGCGACATTGGAGAGATTGACCGGTTTGATTACACAACAGGCAGTTTCTTCATGTATACTGAACAATTGGAACAGTATTTTGAAGCAAATGAAGTAGCCAATGGCAAACCAATTTGTTGAGTTCATTAGGTTTAATGGCAACACACACAAAATGCTGGAGGGACTCAGCAGGCCTGGCAGCATCTATGGAAAAAAATACAGTCAACGTTTTGGGTCAAAACCTTATGATTATGAGGACACGCAGTCCCCTTTTATTGTCATTTAGTAATGCATGCATTAAGAAATGTTAAAAATGTTCTTCCAGAATGATACGAAAACACATGACAAACCGACTTAAAAACTAACAACCACCACATAATTATAACATATAGTTACAACAGTGCAAAGCATTACCATAATTTGATAAGAACAGACCATGGCACAGTAAAAGTCTCAGTCTCTCAAAGTCCCATCACCTCTCGCAGACGGTAAACCCCCAGCGCTGCCAACTTGCCAATGCAGCATCCCGGAAGCATCCGACCACAGTCCGACCTGAGTCCATCTGAAAAACTTCGAGCTCTGACCACCTTCCGACACCAATGTACCGAGCACCATCTCTGCTGAGTGCTTCGGCCCCGGCCCTGGCAACAGGCGATACGCAAAACCAAGGATTTAGGATCTATGTCTCTGGAGATTCTCGATCGCACAGTAGCAGCAGCAGCGAAGCAGGCTTTTCAGAAGTTGCTCCAGAATGTTCCTCTGCGCTTTCAAAGCTGTCCCCCATCAAATCCGGATTGATGCACGGCACCCCTAGTTACACATATTGATATTAATTTGGAACAGCCGCACGCGCTGTGTCGCGTCGCCATCTTCTCCTCCCTCTTCACCTTTTGGCAGGACTGGAGAAAAAAAGCTGAGGAATAGATTTGAAAGGTGGGGGGAGGGTACAGAGGGACACCAGGTGATAAGTGAAACTTGGAGGGGGAGGGATGAAGCAAAGAGCTAGGAAGTTGATTGGTGAAGGGAGGCTATGGAAAATAGAAAAGGTGGGGGAGAGGAGGTGCACCAGAGGGAAGCGATGGGCAGGCAAGGAGATAACATAGGAGAGGAACACAGGGGTGGGAAATGTGAAGGTGGGGGGAGGCATTACTGGAAGTTTGAGAAATCGATGTCATTGCCATCAGCTGGGAGGCTACCCAAATGGAATATAAGGTGTTGTTCCTCCAACCTGAGTGTGACCGCATTATGACTATGGAGGAGGCCATGGATGGACATATCGGAATGGGAATGAGAAGTGTAATTAAAATGGGTGGCCACTGGGAGATCCCACTTGTTCTGGCAGATGGTAGCGCGGCAGGAGGATGGGATAAGAGCAAGACGTGCATGAAATGGAAGAGATGCGGTTGAGGGCAGGGTTGATGGTGGAGGAAGGGAAGCCCCTTTCTTTGAAGAAGGAGGACACCTCCTTCATTCTAGAATGAAAAACCTCATCTTGAGGGCAGATGCAGCAGAGACAGAGGAATTGAGAGAAGCGGATGGCTTTTTTACAAGTAGCAGGGTTGGACGAGGTATAGTCCAGGTAGATGTGAGAGTCCATGGGTTTATAATAGAGATTGATGGATCGAGAAAGGGAAGAAAAGTGTATGAAATGGACTGGGTGAATTTGAGGGCAGGGTGGAAGCTGGAGGCAAATTGGATGAAATTGAGGAGTTCAGCACGGGTGCAGGAATGCAGTCATTGATGTAGCTTGGGAAAAGTGTGGGACAGTCACCGATGTAGGCTTGGAACATAGACTGTTCCATGTAGCTGACAAAGAGACAGGCATAGCTGGGTCCCGTGCGAATGCTTAAGGCTACCCCTTCTGATTGAAGGAAGTGGGAGGACACAAAGGAGAAAATATTTAGAGTGAGGACAAGTTCTGCTAGGCAGAGGAGAGTGGTGGTGAAGGGGAACTGGTTGGGTCTGGTGTCCGGAAAGAAACGGAGAGCTTTGAGGCCTTCCTAGTGGGGGATGGAGATGTATAGGGCCTGGACATCCATAGTAAAAATAAAATGATGGGGGCCAGGGAACATGAAATCCTTGAAAAGATCAAGAGCGTGTGAGGTGTCATGGATGTAGGTGGGAAGGGACTGAACTGGGGGGATAAAACAGAGTCGAGGTAGAACCTCAACTCTGAGGTTTAATGGCATACTGTTTGCTTTGAAGTTTAACTGCTCCAACCAAACCATCAGAAATTAGCTTTCCTGATTTTTCAAAGTAATGTAAGAACATTTAGAATCAAAGATATTGTTGATTGTAAATACGAGAAATTCTGCAGATGCTGGAATTTCAAGCAACACACATCAAAGTTGCTGGTGAACGCAGCAGGCCAGGCAGCATCTCTAGGAAGAGGTGCAGTCAACGTTTCAGGCCGAGACCCTTCGTCAGGACTAACTGAAGGAAGAGCTAGTAAGAGATTTGAAAGTGGGAGGGGGAGGGGAGATCCAAAATGATAGGAGAAGACAGGAGAGGGAGGGATGGAGCCAAGAGCTGGACAGGTGATTGGCAAAAGGGATATGAGAGAATCATGAGACTAACTTCCACTAATGCCCCACCTCCCCCTCGTACCCCATCCATTATTTATTTATATACACACATTCTTTCTCTCTCTCTCCTTTTTCTCCCTCTGTCCCTCTGACTATACCCCTTGCCCATCCTCTGGGTTTTCCCCCCCTCCTCCTTTTCCTTCTCCCTGGGCTTCCTGTCCCATGATCCTCTCATATCCCCTTTGCCAATCACCTGTCCAGCTCTTGGCTCCATCCCTCCCCCTCCTGTCTTCTCCTATCATTTTGGATCTCCCCCTCCCCCTCCCACTTTCAAATCTCTTACTAGCTCTTCTTTCAGTTAGTCCTGACGAAGGATCTAGGTCCGAAACGTCAGCTGTGCCTCTTCCTATTGTTGATTGCAGTATGTTTTAGGTTTCATAAGCAAATCAAAAGGAAGGGGAGACCATTTCAGCGTAAATGGCTGAATTGAAGAGATTGTTGGAGCATTGTTATTTCACTAATGAGCTTAATGATGCACTGAGAGATTGTTTAGTTTGTGGAATCTTGCAAGAAAACACTCATAAATGGCTCCTAACTGAAGCACAGTTTACATTCAAATGAGGAGTGGAAAGCAGTGTTTCAATGGAGCCACAGACAGGGGTGCAATTGAGTTGCAGTCAGGAAGGAAAGTGAATGTGAATAAAATTATAGCTTCTAAACAGAAACCAGGCCAGCTGGTGGCGCAGTGACATCAGCGCTGGACTCCGGAGCGAAGGTTCCCGAGTTCAAACACAGTCAGGCCACTCCTAGGCACGCCTTCCATCCATGCTGGGTTGAGCGTCGAGCTCACAACTGGACCTCGTAAAAAAAAACTGCGCTGTGAGAAGGACGTGGGGGACCACTCACAGAATCTTTCCTCTAAGACAACCACTTGAAAAATGGTCACCAAGGCTCTGGCAGAGTATGGCACACACAAAAAAAACAGAAACCAGCCTGGCCAATCAAATTGTGTTACAGGAGCTCACATACACCAAACAAATGCAGATTTAAAGGGAAAACATGCAGAAACTAAGTAGGATACTTAAGAGCAGGTCGGGCAGACAAAAATAAATGGACTACACAGAGGAAAGAAAAAGATAAGAAGTCAAGATGCAGTTTCAAAAAGAGCACTGATCTGCATGCTGTTGACGAAAAATATAATGATAATGATGAGAGTGTCACAGGACTGGGTAGCCTTGAAATTTACAATTTGAAAACAAACAGGAGACAAGCAATATGGCATATGCCAGAAGTGAATGGCAAATTAGTTAAAATGGAATTGGACACTGGCTCAGCTGCATCTACAAAATAAATTTCAATGGCATTTCAGAGGTACTGAACTGAACCTTGTAGGTATCCAACTAAGAACAGTATTGGAGGAAAAATAACTCCTGTGGGAATGACATTGAAACTGAATTACAACAACCAACAAGCCACCTTGAGCTTGTATGTGGTAAAAACAGAAGGGCATTATAGGGACATGATTGGCTGAGACAACTACAGTTTCATTGAATATCCATTCACCAATTTCATGCCACATCCCTGCAATGAAACTAACTGAAAGTGAATGAAGGAAGGTACTGAATGATGCCACAATTGTCTCCATGCCACACTCCTTGAACTATTGCCCAACAGAGGATAAATGGGTGTTGATGCCAACCTCTGTGCATCTAGCTGGAAAGCCTATTGGACCAAGGAAGAACCATACTGCACAGAGGAATCATGAAAGTAACAAAAGCAGTGGTTCAACTATGACAGATTCTGTAGGCAACATATCCAAGAAAGATTCCAATATGCTAATCAGGCAGTCACTGGCAAAGTGTGGCTTGGTTTTAGGTTGGAATAGAGTTCAAGGAGCTTCATAAAAATTGCAAGCATTTGTCGTTTGTGAGTATAAAGAAGCAAAATCTACTCTGTGTGCATTAAGGTTATTGCATGAACTTCAAGAGGGAGACAAAAATGCTGCATGCAAAAGTAAATTTAATTTTGCTGCCTGTGCCACGTGCTAGCGAGTATAAGAATAACATGATCAGGCTTATTAATGTATGGCTGAGAGACTGGTGTAGGGGGCAGGGATTCAGACTCCTGGATCACCGGGGCCTCTTCTGGGGGAGGTACGACCTGTACAAAAAGGATGGGTTACACCTGAACCCAAAGGGGTCCAATATCCTAGCAGGCACATTTAATACAGCTCTTAGGGATGGTTTAATCTAATTTGGCAGGGGAATGGGAAGCAGAGCGATAGGGCTGAGGAAGGGGAAAACAGAAATAAATCAAAGATAGTGTAAAACAGAGATGATATAAAGGACAGGCAGGAGATGAGGCTTAATTAAAGCAAGTGGGATGAGTTACAGGGCAATAGAGGTGTGGTGCAGTTAAAACAGAAAGCAACAAATACTGGACTGAAAGTGTTGTATCTGAATGCATGCAGCATAAGGAATAAAATGGATGATCTTGAAATTCAGCTACAGATTGGCAAATATGACGTTGTGGCCATCTCTGAAACTTGGCTAAAGGATGGCTGCCATTGGGAGCTGAACATCCAAGGATATATGGTATATCGAAAGGTAGGTTAGTAGGCAGAGGGGGTGGTGTGGCTCTGTGTATAAGAAATAATATTAAATCATTGGAAAGGGATGACATGGGATTGGAAGGTGTAGAGTCTCTATGGGTTGAGTTAAGAAACAGCAAGGGCAAAAGGATCCTAATGGCAGTTGTATCCAGGCCTCCAAACAATAGAAGATAGAAAAGGCATGTCAGAAAGGCAATGTCGTGATAACCCAGACATGTTGTTTCTGAGCACGCAGTAAAGAAGCTCTCTTCATGTGCACTTGTAGTGCTGGACCAACTGTTCTGCAAGAGGAACCCCAAGTCAGCCTCCAGGTTAGAAGAGCACTGGCTGGAATCCTTTCTGCCATTCAAAGGGGCACATGCCAGTGGAGGACAATTGGAGGTTATTGTGGGCAACCTCTGCCCAATCCAACCGCAAGCTCAGGACATGGGGTGGGAAGAGGCAAGGCAGCACAGGGTTGCCTCCAATTCCTGATTCACTCTCTCAGTCTGACCACTAGTTTTGGGATGGAAACCAGATGAGAGGCTGGCTGTGGCTCCCACAAGACAACAGAAGGCATTCCAAAAATGGGATGTGAGCTGTAGTCCTTCACCAGACACTATGTCTTGAGAGAAGCCAGGTAGCCTGAACACATGCTGAATCTTGAGAGAGGCAATCTATAGAGTCGATGGGAGTTTAGGGGAGCAATGAAGCAAGCGGACTTGAAGAATCAGTCCACAACCACCAGAATGGTAGTGTTTCCATCAGACAGGGGCAAGCTAGTGATGGAATCCATGGAGAGGTGGGACCAGGGGTGGTGAGACACAGGCAGCAGACATAGCAGACCCACAGGGCACTGGCATAACATTTTGTTCTGGGCACAAGTGGGACAGACAGAGATGAAGTTGTGGATGTCCTAGGACACAGATGGCCACCAAAATCATCCCTTGATAAATATCTGGGTTTATTGAATTGCTCAATGGTCAACCAGACAGGAGGAGTGACCCCACTCCAACACACAGGGGTGCACTGTAGGAGGGACAAACACTCAGTTGGGAGGTTGCCCACCTGTGCCTGGATCCAACTGCTGGACGGCCCTCACCTCTGCTTCTTTCCCCCAGGTTACTGGAGTAGCAATGCCCGAGCGAGGAAGGATAAGCTCTGGTTTGATATTCCCTTCAGATACATCAAGCTGCCAGGAAAGAGCATCAGCCTCAGGATTCATGGTAGGAGAGGCTGAAGAAGAGAGCCCAATGAGTTTGAAAGGAGTTGAGTCTCTTAGCATCTTGAATGTAGGAGAGGTTCTTCTGACCTGTCCCTACTAAAAGGGGGTGCTCTGTCCCCTCCAGCCAGCGTCACCATACTTCCAGGGCCTCCCTGTCGGCCAGACATTCTTGGTTCCCAGCATTATAGTTACATTCAGCCAGAATAAAGTATAGGGAGGGAAAAGCAGACGAGTGCAGGCAGTTATCTGCAATAAAATGTTGACAGAGTACAGCTCCAATGTCAACATCTGATGCATCCACCTTGATGATGACTGGACGGGAGAGTCTGGCTGCTGCAGCACCATCCAGGGTCACTGTGAAACGTTGATTACGCTTGGTCTGCTTCACTTGTCCAGTGGAGCCCTGCAGAGGTCTTCTTGGTGAATGCATTTATGGGAGCCGCAATGGAACTGAAGTTTCTGATGAAGCAGTGATAAAAGTTTGCAAGCCCCATGAAACTCTGCACATCCTTGACTATAGATGGTTAGGGCCACTCTCGACTGCCTGAGCCTTTACACAGGTCCATTTGGACACTGGAAGGGGTGAGGATGTAGCCGAAAAATGACATCTGTTCTTTGTGGAACACACACTTCTCTGGCTTGGCATTGTTACAAGAATTACTCCTTGTAATAATGATCGGTGAGGCACAGAGAGGGAATCTGCATTTACCGACAAGTACCTTTATTGTGTAAACTAACAAGTACGTGAATTCCCGCTTCGCACACCTGCTAAGTTTTCCTGACTCTCCTAAATAGAGAAAGAATAGCAAAGGTATCACCCAGGCAAAGGAGTCTACGCTGGCCAGGCATTCCTCATAGTCCCGATTCACTCACCACGTGTTCCACACAGGGTTGCTTACGCTTGTATCTGCGATGGTTGTTCTTTGAAGTTACCGCTGACAGCACACACTATTAGATTATGAAGACACGTAGTCCTCTTTTATTGTCATTTAGTAATGCATGCATTAAGAAATGAATCATTATTTCCTCCGGTGTGATATCACAAAACACGGGATAGACCAAGACTGAAAAAACTGACAAAACTACATAATTATACATATAGTTACAACAGTGTAACAATACCATAACTTGATGAAGAAGTCCATGAGCACAGTAAAGTTCAAAGTCTCTCAAATGTCCCACATCTCACGCAGACGGGAGAAGGAAGAAAAACTCTCCCTGCCATGCCGACCACAGTCCAACTCTGAGTCATCCGAAAACTTCGAGCTCTGATCAGCTCTCCGACACCGAGTACTGAGCACCATCTCTGTCTGAATGATTCGACCTCCTCCTCGGTCGCCAAAAGCAGGCAAGGCCGGGGATTTTGAGACCTACCCTCCGAAAGATTCCCGACCACACAGTAACGACAGCAGCAAACGGGCGTTTCAGAAATTTCTCCAGATGTTCCTCTGTGCTTTCACGTCCATTCTCCATCAAATCAGGATTGTCCACGGCCCCTATTTTACAGATATGATATCATTTTTCACTGGAGGGCTGCGCACACGCAGGCATGCCGCCATCTTCTCCGCCCATCAATGTGTCCATTTTTATATCCATTCCTGATCAATTCAAATATTGCATTCCAGTGTGATTGGGTACAGGTCTTGTGTCTGGCCTTTAACACCTTGTTATTGGCTCTGCTCCAAGCCAGCATCAATTTATTGCCCTCTTCCCGGCAAGTGACACTCAATAATTTATGGCTCTTTGTTCTCAATCAGCGACCAGCTCGAATCACGCGAACAGATACTGACTCCAACAGTATGTTATATCCAACCAAAGAACATCTCACAAATAACTTCTTATATGGAAATGATCTCCAGTCCAGCAGATCAAGCCAAGCAACTCAAGCTCACAAAATGGAAAACTGAGTGTCTTCACTCTGGCAGCCTCCATCCTCAAGCAGACAGCAGGAACAAAGACAATTGGTCTGTCTGCTTCCATTGTCCTCAATTCCTTCTACTTCACCGATTTGTAGCCTGTTGTTCCTTCTGGCCAAAAGTTATTCTTGAGATGCTGTCCTAGCTGCAGCAGGAAGAGATCAGAATCTCATCGAATTAGATGAAAAGAACCTGAACCAGCATGTCCTGGAAGACATCGTTGATCAGGCCCTGAAAAAGAGCGGGGGCACTAGTCAGAGCAATTGGCATCATAAGGTACTAATAGTAGCCAGAGGAGTTGTTGAACACTGTCTTCCACTCTTCCCAGATACAAACCAGGTTGTAAGCATTACGCAGATCAATCTTGGAGAAAACAATTGCTCCTTGGAGATACTCAAACACAGAGGCAAGCAGGGGGAGAAAGGAGCAGTTCTTCACTATGATGTTGTTGAGGGGCCAATAATCAATGCAGGGATGGAGCTTGCCATCCTTCTTGCTCACAAAAAAGAAGGCTGCTCATCCTGGCGAGACTGGCGGACAGATAAATCCTACGGCCAATACCCCCTTGATGTATTCTACTATAGCCAGCATTTCTGGATGAGAGAAGAAAAAGAGCTGGCCCCAGGGTCAGGCAAGAGGTCAATGCCACAGTCATATGACCAGTGTGGAGGCTTAGAGGTGACCTTCTTCTTACTGAAGACCTCAAAAGGTCAGCATATTCAGCCGGAACACCAGAGAGGTCCACACGAACAGCTGGCACCGGAGGGAATACGCTGACAGGGGTTTGAGCTGGCAGACAGGTAGACAGACATGCCAGTCCCCACTTTTGCAGCACCTTTAGGGACGAATTGGTCCTTGTGTTAAGATAGCCAAGGATGGCAAGGCACCAGTGGCAGTTCTGATGAGTCAACAAGATAGGAAAGCTGTTCCCTATGATTGTCTTCTGGAGGTTCCTTGAAAAGGTGGATCTTGCCAGTGCCCAGAGGCCAACCATCCAGAGCCTTGAGATCGATATTCTTTCTCAATTGCCAGGTTAGAACTCTCCTTCTCTGAGCCATAGATGCCCCAGAGTCAATACATGTCTCAAACTCCTGGGTCTGGGAACCATCCTGCCACCCCCCACCCCACCAACAAGGAAGCTAGGAACATTTTGCAGTTAGGGGATGATAATTGTAGAGAGAGTCAACCTGCCAGAATTCCCCTTCCTGCTAACGGTTGTCCTCTTTTACTGGGCCTTGGGACATGATACTCGAAAGTATCCTGGATCACCACAGTAGATGCAGTAACCTGTTCTCCTGCACCAATCTTGTTACTCCTGAGATATATGTATGCACCCCAGATGCATCAGCTCCTCTGTGGACTGGATACTGGGCGATGAAGGGAGGGTGAAGACAGATGGTGATCCAAAGAGTAGGAAGCTCGGGGCATTCTTTGTCCATGTCATTTAGTTGCCCGGTTGTCAATTTGAATGGCCAGGTTTATCAGATCATCCACTCATCACACTCTACAATCTCATGCCAAACCCCTGCACTCAGACCACACTGGAAAGCAGAGATGAGTGATCTCTCATTCCACCTCACCTCAACCACAAGCATGCGGAACTTTACTGCGTAGTCCCTCACTGTCCCTTTCCCTTGGTGCAGGTCCAAGAGTCAGTAGGCTGCGTCCTAACCCCACGCTGGAAAGTCAAACACTCTCTTGAGCTCAACCATGAATTGCTGGAAGGACTGGGCTGCGGGAGAACCTTATTCTCATAGATCGTTCTAGAAGCTGAGTGGGTGTCCATGTAAGAGCTTCACTATGCAAGCTATTTTACGCACACCATCAATAAGCTGATCTGGCTGGGGTTGGAATGTCAGCTCACACTGAGAAATAAAGTTGCTGCAGCTGTCGGAGTCATCAGAGTATCTGCCTGACGGTGGAATACTCGGCTCTGATCTGGAAACTGCTCAGGGAATCGAAGCACCAGTGGCTGAAACCGATGAGACTGTTACAAAGAAAGACGTGGGAGATGCTGGGAGTGGGACTGTCCTGGCTGAAGACCGTTACTGCTGAACTATGACAGCAAGAGTGGTGATGGCTGCCACCCGATTCAGGCTGTCTGTGGTGAATTGCTGAGCTGTCACAGTGAGTGCCGACAGGTGTTCTTCCTGTTCAGACTGGGCTTGCCAGTCTGAAAGGAACAGCTGCACTGTGCCAGCCACCTCGGCTAACCCAGACTCCATTGACTTTACTTTCTCCTCCACCTGACCAACAAAGTTCAGTCTGGAAGGGGCTTGATGCTCTGTGAGTGGTTGTTGCATTGTACAAGCCACATCAGCCAAACCAGCCTCTCTCCTACCTGCCCAACGAAACTTAGAGCTGAGAACCACTGTTCTCTCTCCACTGGGTCCATTTTAGTTGGTCAAGACTTGCTGACTCAATTGTGTGGTTATGTCCCAAGTGCAGCGGGCGAGACACTGAAGCAGATGAATAGTTCACTTAAGAACTGTGCAGAACAAAGGAAAAACAATGAACGCCAGGCCAACAGGGTCACTAATTAAAACTCTCAAACTGAAAGGTTATGGCAACACTGTGGCTAGGAAACAGTAACTTACTACTAAGTGAATTCCGCCCCTTTGCAGCGTTAATCGAAATGGTATTCTTCTTTCCCTGAACAAGGACAAAGGTAAGCAGGGAGCATAGTTGCTGCTGTGTTTTTGGTCAAGTCTCAACAAGACTGGAATGAGAGGAAGGGAGTTAAATACCACTACAGTGAGACATTACTTAGTTGGATCACGCATCCTCACGAGCGTGGTTGGCGAACCCATTCTGCAGTCCACCTGCAAGGACGCACAGATGCCGCACCAGCGTCCGTGGTTGTGGTACCCTGTCAGAATATTATTGATAACTCTTGTGAATCCACTCATCTCATAACAATTTAAAAACTTTTTATTGCTTTTTACCCAAATTCCTAGAAGTTAGATCTAAAGTAACTCTTCAAGTTGTGAGCATCCAATTTCAGGACCTTCTCTACAATGCCATTGATTCTTCAATGTAAGTTTTCCTGATTCAAATAGCTATTTTTTTTTACTATAATGAAAATTATGTCATTCCCCACCAATAATGCATTTCACATTTCCTCCTGTGCCACCTGTGCTTGTGGACATGTTGTTCGGGCTTGTTGCAATTCGTCATTCTGAACGTTGCACTTTTACTAAGGAATCTCAGCAATCTAGGACCAGTAATACTAAGCTGAATATAATTGATAGAAGTTAAAAAGGCAACAGGTAGGTATTAGCCATTCTTTTAACCTCAAAGTCTCAATTGTGTGAATAATCCTTAATAACACTGACAAATTAAAAGTTACCACCTAAAATGATATCCCTGGAAATGCACATTGCGTTATAAATGGCAAAATTGTTGTAATCAGAAAAATATAGGAAGTTTTATGTTTGTGCTTATATCAGACTCAATTGCATGTGCCCCTCGTGGTCTGGGAGAAAGCAATTTCATTGTGACAAGGCTTGAAAGAATGAGAGGAAGGTGGTGGACTGCCTGAAAGTGTTAAAGTATTCAAGGTCGGCTATGGTTGGTTTGAACATTAAATGAAGCATGTAAATATGCAAAGAATTAGTCCCCCTCGGGTTCGGGTGTAACCCATTCCATTTGTACACATCTTTCCTTTCTAGAAGAGATCCCAATGATCCACAAAACTAAAACCTTGCTCCCTGTACAAATTCTTCAGCCACACAATGAATTGTCATATCATTTTATTCTTAACTTCACTGAAGGTTCAAAGGTTCATTTTATCATCGAAGTACATATGCAGAATACAACTCTGAGATTCATCTTCTCCAGATAGCCATAAAATACAGAAAATCCATAGAAGTAGTTGAAAGACATCAATCCTCCTGCACAAAGAGAAGAAAAAACAAAAACTTTCAAACTCCGATCCCCTCCCTTACACAAAAACTAACAGATCACCCAAACCCTCAGCCCACCAATCAGCAACAAGAAAGAATGGATGAAAACATGATAAAATCATAAAAACTGAAAGAGGCCAATATGAACTACAGTCCAATCCATGAATCTCAGAATTTGAATAACATCTCTGAGAACACTGGGACGCAGCAGCTCCTCCAAGGGCGCAAAATGAACAAGCAGCCTCTCCAAGGGAAGAGACACAACTCAGCAGCCTCTCTGAGGGAAGCAACATAGACCAGCAGTCTCTCTGAGAGAAGCAACATAAATCAGCGACCCCTCTGAGAACCACTTGCTTACCTCCGCATTTGCCTCAATGTTTCAATCTTCCTTGACACTTTAATTGGCGAGAAATGTAGTCAATCGTGGCCTCTCATTTCATCTTTCAGCTTCTTCTCATGGTAGCTCGTTCTCACATTTCTCTTCTGGAGTTTGTGCGGGGACAGCAGAGCACTAGCTCACTCGATCGAACTACAAATTGTAAGCCACAGGCTTACAACAGTTTCAAAATCAAAGTTAAAATAAAAAAGAATAAGTAGAAGACATAGAAAAACTGAAATGATTGACTCTCTGGAAGATGTTGCACGAGGAATCATGCAGAATCAAGGTTGGTGCCATCTTGATTGGAATTTGTGCTAGCGTGTGGCACAGGCAGCAATCCAGAGATCACTACCCTGTTTTTCAGCTTCCTATCTAGCTCTCTATATTCTCTCTTCAGGACGTCACCTCTTTTTCTACCTTTGTCATTGGTACCAATGTGTATCAAGACTTCTGGCTGCTCAGCCTGATGCTTAAGAATGCTGTGGACCTGATCTGAGATGTCCCCGACAACTGAGAGAAGTACATCTTAGTACAGATTATGACAGACTGTGTTAGGAAGCTGGAGCTGGATGACCTTCAGCTCATTCTGGAGAATGAGGAGGTGTTAGATGGGAGCTACAGGGAGAGAGTCACACTAAGTTGCAGGAGGTAGGTAGCTGAGTGATTATCGTGGGGGTGGGGGAAGGGAATAGGCAGACAGTGCAGAATATCCCTGTGGCATCCCCTCAATAACAAGTACACATGCTATCCGGGAGTCTCTGTCACGTCCACAGAATCTCCTGTCTGTCCCCCTAACAATTGAATCTCCTATCACCACAGCTTACCTCTTCTTCCCTCACCCCCCCCCACCCCCATTCTGAGCCACAGTGCCAGAAGTTTGGTCACTGCAGCTTTCCCCCGTGGGTCATTCCCCCAAACAGAATCCAAAGTGGTATACTTGTTATAGATGTTTATGAAATTATGTGGGGCATGAATACTAAAGGTAGTCAGAGCTTTTCTTCCAGGACAGTGGAATCTAGAACTAGAAAGGCAAGGTTTTAATGGAATGGAGAAAACTAAAGGACATTTGAGAGGTATGTTGTTCACACAGAATGTGGTGATTATCTGGAAGGAGCTGTCAGAGGCAGATACAATTGCAACATTTAAAAGGCAATTGGACAGGTACTTAGATAGGAAAGGCATAGAGGGATAGGGTCTAATGCAATCAAATGGGTTAAGGGTCAATTGGTAACCCAGTCAGCATAGATGAGGTGGATGTACTGAAAAGGACTGTTTCTGTGCTATATGGTTCTATAATTCTCTGTAGAATAGCTGCTTATGTAAACGTGGAGTATTAGGGCTCAAAAGCCCTCTTTCATGTTCTAATATTATGCGATTTCAACATAAGCAATATAATGTTAAAGAAGACACAAGTTCCTTTCTTAATTCTGGGTAATAATCACATGCTTAATTAAACAGAAAATAAAAGATATCTATTGATGTCATACCTCAAATTATTTTATATTCTGCTGTAAACTGGTGTAAAGGACATCAGCTGTAGCAATTTGTTCAGGGATCTCCAGAGCAGCTCTGGATATAAACATTTCAGCTGTCAGTTGGAGTTATGCATAACACACTTCTAAAATACTCAATTCATAACAACATAAATGTGATTGACTACAGTATATAACAGGGGTATTAGGCTAACTTTCCTGGGCCTCTTTATTCATTGGATTTTGATCAGTTAACCAGCTTCTACATGATAGAGTACATCTGAAGGACTGAAATAACACGAAGAACACTGTATTAATAAAACAAAATGATCACTTCAATGCATGTTACAATAAGAAATGGCAAGATTCAGCATAGATATTTAGTTATAATATATTCTGCCTGATAGGACGTAAAAGTAGATCAGTATAAATAAAATAATTATACTCCCTTTGATGTGTACAATATAACTGTCCATTTTCTATGCTTGATGCTGTACCAGCAAATTATCTGATGTTAATTCTCAATTCTTTGGAAGCTACACAGTAGAAAAATGGCTGTTTCAGTGGACTATGTAAGTTCAAAGTCAGCACAGAAAACAAGGCTGTGGTAGATTTCAAGAGAATATGGAAGCATCAGTCAGAAAGAGCACAGGAACCGGTGTCCCAATGAATTGGAAGCAAGAATAGGAATTGGGGTCCCAATATGTCAGAAGCAAGCATGGGTGAATTGAATATATATTTTAAAGGGTGGGGATAATCATGTTGTATGGGGATAGAAATGCAATTGAAATTAATTAAATAGCTTAGACAAAGAGTAACGTGACTTTGTGGCCTGAATGGGTTTTCTGTTTTCCTTCTTTTTTATGACTCTTTGAAATCGGGGCTATTTATTGTGACTGAAAATTGAAAAACAGGCAGAAAGTTGTGAACTTCGGAAATTATCTTGGAAGGATACGTGACAAAACTGAAGGCTGCAGCTAACTCGGAGCTGACTGAATCAACTAATGGAATGTGTTGCTAAACAGAATGAAGACTAAATTTGTTGAGGGTGGAAATGAGATACAGAAAGGGAAAGATTTGCCGAGTAATTGAAACAGAGAAGAAATGATTAAATACATGTAGTAATAATCATATCAATAAATCAGATTAATAAAAGTAAATTAATGAAGTAGAGAATAGCAATATTAAAATGAACCAAGATATATTTAATAAAAATCTGCTATCAAATAATAAGTAATTTATGAGTGAATTAAAGAAACAAACAAGAAGCAAGAGTCATTAATTGCAAATTAATCTAAACTTAAGCTAATTTAGATCTTAATTAATTCTCTTGTATCCAGAACTAAATTAAGGTAAATAAACAGAACCATTGTATCTGGGAATATTGAGAGTGCCCTGAACCACCACACATGCAGGAATGGTGAGACATTTCAGCACAATGTTGAGTGATGAGTAAGTGACACTTCGACAAATAAAAAAAAGTGGTGACATTTCTGTGTCACCTTCTCCAGTGTACAGTCAAACTGCGAAGGAAAACACAACTGTAGGAACTAGAGAATATGACTGTAGGTAGAAGGTAAAGGGAAACTTGGGGGAGAATGATGCTGAAATCCATTATGATATTAATAAGGGAAAAGGGTCAATATATTGATACCTTGGGGGATAAGGAGCAAATGTATATTTAAATATAGGAAGAGAAGAAACATAAAGTTCATAGGATTTGGTCATTAAGGGGATCCTCTGAAACTATGATTAAAGCCTCAAAGAGGTTTCTCAATATAGTTGAAGGGAACTCAACCAAAGGTTTGGGATGGCACGCTGGCATAGTCATTAGCACAACACTTTACAGTACAGGCGACTCAGGTTCAATTCCTGCCACTGCCTGTAAGGAATTTGTACATTCTCCCCGTGACTACGTGGGTTTCCTCTGGGTGCTCTGGTTTCCTCCCACAGTCCAGAGATATACTGGTTGGTAGGTTAATTGGTCATTGTAAATAGCCCCGTGATTAGGCGAGGACTGAATCAGGAGATTGCTGGGTGACACCACTCGAAGGGCAGGAAGATCCTCTTCCACGCTGTATCTCAATAAACAAAAATAAATAAATTTGTAAAGGGGGAGATCTAGTTCAGAATCAGAATCAGGTTTATTGTCACTGAGTCTATGTTAATGCTCTTCTGTTACGAAATTTGTTATTTTGGAGCAGAAGTACTGAGCAATACAAAAAAAATTGCTATATGTTCCAAATAAAATATAAAAATTAAATAGTGCAAAAATAGAGCGAAATAGTGAAGTTAGTTCATGGTCCATTCAGAAATCTTATTGTAGAGGGGAAGAAGCTGCTCCTAAAACATTGAGTGCGTGCCTTCAGGCTCCTGTACCTCCTCCCTGATGATAGTAATGAGAAGAAGGCTCATCCTGGATGGTAAGGGTTCCCAATGATGATGTCTTCCTGAGGCACCACATTTTGAAGACGTCCTCAATAGCGGGGAGGCTAGTTTCCAGAATGGAACTGGCTGCAACCTCCTACAGGACTTTTTTTGATCCGGCGCATTGGAGCTTCCATAACAGGCAGTGATGCAACCAGTCAGAATGCTCTCCACAGTATATCTGCAGAAATTTGCTAGTGACTTTGATGACATAACAAATCTCCTCAAAGTCCTAGTGAAGTATAGACACTGGAGTGCCTTCTTTGTGAATGCATCAATGTGCTGGGTCTAGGATAGATCCTCTGAGATGCTGATGCCTGGATCTTGAAGCTGCTCACCCATTCCACTTCTGACTTTTAGGTGCGGACTGGGGTGTGTTCCCTCAACTTCCCCTTCCTTAAGTCCACAATCAATTCCTTGGTCTTTCTGACACTGAGCACAAGGTTGTTGTTGTGATACCACTCAACCAGCCAATCTATCTCACTCCTGTACACCTCCTCGTTTCCATCTGAGGTTCTGCCAACAACATTTATGTCATCAGCAAATTTATAGCTGGTATTTGAGGTCTGCCTAGCCACACAGTCATGAGTGAAGATAAAGTAGAGAAGTAGACTAAGCATGCATTCTTAAGAGGAGCTGTCACAGTCTAAGACCACAGCAATAATACAGAGAAAGAAAGGGAAGAAATTACCAAGAGTTAGATGCCAAATTCAAAAGCAGAATCTCAAAGAGCACAATCTCTATATTATTACCTGAGCTATTAAATAATTGACATAAGGATAAGCAGAGCAAGACAGTAGTACTGGAACATTGTCAGGGGATATTGATGGCAACCCATTTTAATTAGCTCTGATAGTCAATTGCACTGGATGAATGTGTAACTCACTATTTTCTTAATATGCAGTTAGATGAAAGTTAGTTTATTCACTGTTGTAAGTTGGAAAAGTTGCTGAAACTTTCACATGTGCTGGAGAATGTGAGAGAAGTGTTGGTGACATAGACACTGTGCTTTGGGTGATACCATGGGTGGAGGGTGACTTGTTGACAGAAATAGAAGGGCCTAAGAGGATTCCTTACTGGTCACTACAGATAACCACACAGCTATAAGGGAACCATTGCTCGTGATTCTTTGGTCACAAGTAGACCATTGAAAATGCAACGGAGGGGCAATCAGGGTGAGGCATTTGATGAGAATAATGAGGATAACCATGACAACAACTCCATTCAGAGTAAGGACAAGTTATAATTATCACCGTCAGGTTATAGCAAGGACAGAAATTTGATCAGGGAATTCACAGGAAGAGTTTTGGATAAGCAGGAAAGCAAGAAGAATTGGAGCAAGAGGCCAGAGATGTAGGAAACAATGAATGAAAGAAAATGAAACAGAAATGAAGGACAAAAAAAAAGCAGTGAGAAGGAAATATGGATGTGCAAAAATAAAGCCAAGAGTGCTAATAATGTTAAAAAGTCTAAAGCATTGTTTCTTAGTGCATGGCGTATTCACAATAAGGAAGATTAGTTAACAGTCCAAGCAGATGTATTTATGATATTTTGCCAGTTAAGGTGCATGGTTTCAAGGTGACCGAAGATGGGAAATGAACACCTAGGGATATACAATGTAAAGGAAGGATGGGAAAAAAGATGAAGTATGTATGCCAAAACCATGGACTCTGCCACGGAGTCTGGGCGCCCTCGCAGGTGGGCAACTGAAAGGGGCCAGAAATCTTGCTTGTGAGAATGCACATTCCAGCCAATTAAGGTTTCTTTGCAATTGTATTTAACTCCCTTCCTTTCGTTTCGGTCTTGGCGAGTCTTGACCAAAGCACAGTGATGGCAACGCTCCCTGCTTACCTTAGCCTACGTTCTGGGAAAGTAGATTACAATAGATTGGTGCTGTAAAGAAGTGGTAGTTGTAGCCCTGTTGGCCTAGCGTTTATTATTTTCCTTTTTTTCTATACAGTTCTTATTAAAATCCCAGTGATCTGTTTATTCTGCTGCTGTGTCTCTCCCTCTATGTTTGGGCTATTGCTGCGTCAGCAAGACTCGACCAACAAAATGGACCCGGTGGAGAGAGAGCAGCTGACCTTAGCACTGAATTTTGTTGTCAGGTGGGAGGGAAGGCGCTCGCACAGTGTGACACCTACTACTAAAGCAGCAAGCCCAGCCCAAACTGAATTTCGTTGGTCAGATGGAAGGTAGGTTGGCAGAAATAGCCCGCACAGTGAGATAGTTACCTTCAGATTGCCAAGCCCAGTCCAAGCAGGAAAAGCAGCAGTCAGCACTCACAGCTACTATTCAGCAATTCACTACAGACAGTCAAAATCAGGCTGCAGCCATTACTGCTCCCAACTGCTGGCCTTCTTGAGGTCTACAGCGAGAAGTTGTTGTGCAGTTTTGTTGGTACATCTGAAGACAAATTAATTATATAGCATCTGGATTTAAAATCAGGACACTTATTCCATCAACTGTGACTACTTAAATAACAAAAACAACTTAAAAAACTGTACAAGGTAATTTCTTAGCAATTTTCATATATATAAGCTCATTCATAGTAAACCATAATAAAATACTCAGATCAAATTGTTCTTTTGAACCCAAAAGAACAAACTTAAATGTAAGTATTGCCTTAAGGCATGAACATTTACAGAGTAAGTAACAGAAATATTCACTGGTGATGGATATGTTCTGGAGATAATCATATTTACTTATTGAGATACAGGATGGAATAAGACCTTCTGGTCCTTCGAGCCACTCTGCACAGCAACCCCTGATTTAATCCTAGCCTAATCACAGGACAATTTACTATGACCAATTAACCTACCAACTAGTACGTCTTTGGACTGTGGGAGGAAACCGGAGCACTCAGAGAAAACCCACACAGCCACGGGGAAAACATACAAACTCCTTGCAGGCAGTGGTGGGAGTTGGCCTGGGTTGTGGTACTATAAAGCGTTGTGCTGACCACTATGCTACCATGCTGCCCCAGTACCTGCCGATTATTGGTCTTAAATTTAAATTTAGTTCCTTCTTTGAGTTGGTGAGTTCTGCCAAGCCTTATTTGCGGACACTTTTGAGAATACTTGCAGTCATGATCGTTCATCACTACTTTCTTCAATTCTCAGTGTTCTGAGCCTATTTAAAATCACACAATCATGAAATGTCACAGAATCTGTCACAATAAAGGAGTCTTTTCAGCCCAGTGAATCTGTACAATGTGACTGCAAATTATTTAAAGCATAAATACTTCCTGTGTAAAATAAACCTTTTCCTCATAGCTCCCTTAGGTTTAGACAATCATCTTGAAGGTTACAATGAAAATGAATGATTTGCAGGATGCAATCATCAAAAGCATTGTTTGAAAGCAGTTGATTATCTGCACTAGGTGTATGTGCTGACCAAGTTCATTTACAGTCAATCAAAAGAACACAGCAGCATACACTAGATAACTACTAGGAACTAATACACAGTTTTATAGTACTGTTGTAGTTTTAGCAGTGTTCCTATCTGTCCATAAGTACTTTATTTATTAGTCAGTTAAGCGGTAGTTTGTCTTTTAAACATCTTTTTAACTATTTCCATGAAACTTTGGCTAATTGGGGTAGCCACTTAATTGGGCCTATACATACTGGTTCTGATGCGTCCCAACAGTGGTGTATCTAAGGTATGGCAGGTATGCCACTGAGCAGTCTCTATTAAAATCAGACAAGCCATCCTTGCATAGTGAAAAAAGGAATTTTCTTCAGATGTATGATCTGTCTTTGATTATCATGGGTGAGAAGCACCAGAATGGCCTTATTTCAGAGCATTGTGTAAGAAGACCATGGAACGTTTCTTCACGAAGAAGGAAAGTGGAGCTGAAGGACGGAAGAGACGAAAGTTGGAGGCAGAGGAAGCCAAGAAGTTGAGCAAGTTCTTCATGCCCTTCTTTGAAAAGCCCAGAACAAGTAGTTCGACACGTTCCATGGAGTCGCCTGCACCTGCTACAAGTTTGTTAGAATCCAAAGGTGGATCAAGTACAAATGTGTCACAAGCCAAGGAGGAAGTCAAGTCAGATAAACCCAAGTATGATGAGATTAAAAGTGAGGCTGCCACAGAGAACATGGACATGACAGGAGGGGAAGATGATGGTGGTGGTGGTGATGTTGAGTTTATTGACGAGATTTTACCTGACAAGATTGAACCTGACGACATTGAACCTAGTGAACTGGATGGTGTCAAAGAGCCTCGAACAGTCATACCAGAAGTAATTGAACAGCATGATATTGGACTTCTGAAGTTCGACAAGGTACTGCAAAAGCAATTCTGCCTGATGTGTTGAGAACAGAAATAATAAAGCTGGGTTCGAAGTATTTCCAGAACAGTGAGGGGCCTTTCCTACCAACAAATAACCACTCAATGAACAAAACTTGGTTCAAGAGGAAATTGGGAAATGGTCGTGGAGAGGAAGTGACTCGCTCATGGCTGGTCTATTCCCCTTCTAAAAAGTCTGCATTTTGTATCTGTTGTCTTCTCTATTCCTGGTTAGACCATCAATCCTCATTGGAGCAGGAAAGTGGATTCAACCAGTGGAAAGCATCTGAAAGGATTAGTGTTCATGAAAATGCCAACAATCATTGGGAATGCTTCACACAGAGGAAAGAAATGGAAAGAAATTTAGCAGGAAACAGAGGAGTTATTGATGCGGTATTCCAATCACAGATTGAGAAGGAAAAGCAAAAGTGGCGTGATATCTTGACGAGAATCCTTCGCTGCATAAAATTCCTTGCAACTCAGAACCTGGCTTTGCGAGGACACAGGGAGTCACTTCAGCTAGACGATGACTCCAATGTGGGAAATTTCCTTGGTTTACTGAAACGACTAGCCATCTTTGACCCTGTCATAAAAGAACATCTCACTCATTTGGAAAGTCATCCTGAATCCCCGTCTTATGTTTCACCGTGTGTCCAGAACGAATTCATCCACATGATGGCAACCACTGTTCGCCAGAGTTTACTGAGAAGCATTCGTAAAGCCAAGTAAACAACAGGAATTCTGCGGATGCTGGAAATTCAAGCAACACACATCAAAGTTGCTGGTGAACGCAGCAGGCCAGGCAGCATCTCTAGGAAGAGGTACAGTCGACGTTTCGGGCCGAGACCCTTCGTCAGGTCTAACTGAAAGAAGAGCTAGTAAGAGATTTGAAAGTGGGAGGGGGAGGTGGAGATCCAAAATGATAGGAGAAGACAAGAGGGGGAGGGATGGAGCCAAGAGCTGGACAGTTGATTGGCAAAAAGGATATGAGAGGATCATGGGACAGGAGGTCCGGGAAGAAAGACGGGGGGGGGGGAACCAGAGGATGGGCAAGGGGTATAGTCAGAGGGACAGAGGGAGAAAAAGGAGAGTGAGAGAAAGAATGTATGTTTAAAAATAAATAACGGATGGGGTACGAGGGGGAGGTGGGGCATTAGCGGAAGTTAGAGAAGTCAATGTTCATGCCATCAGGTTGGAGGCTACCCAGACGGAATATAAGGCGTTGTTCCTCCAACCTGAGTGTGGCTTCATCTTTACAGTAGAGGAGGCCGTGGATAGACATGTCAGAATGGGAATGGGATGTGGAATTATAATCTGTGGCCACTGGGAGATCCTGCTTTCTCTGGCGCACAGAGCGTAGGTGTTCAGCAAAGCGGTCTCCCAGTCTGCGTCGGGTCTCGCCAATATATAGAAGGCCACATCGGGAGCACCGGACGCAGTATATCACCCCAGTCGACTCACAGGTGAAGTGTCACCTCACCTGGAAGGACTGTCCGGGGCCCTGAATGGTGGTAAGGGAGGAAGTGTAAGGGCACGTGTAGCACTTGTTCCGCTTACAAGGATAAGTGCCAGGAGGGAGATCAGTGGGGAGGGATGGGGGGGACGAATGGACAAGGGAGTCGCGTAGGGAGCGATCCCTGTGGAAAGCAGAGAGAGGCGGGGAGGGAAAGATGTGCTTAGTGGTGGGATCCCATTGGAGGTGGCAGAAGTTACGGAGAATAATATGTTGGACCCGGAGGCTGGTGGGGTGGTAGGTGAGGACCAGGGGAACCCTATTCCTAGTGGGGTGGCAGGAGGATGGAGTGAGAGCAGATGTACGTGAAATGGGGGAGATGCGTTTGAGAGCAGAGTTGATAGTGGAGGAAGGGAAGCCCCTTTCTTTAAAAGAGGAGGACATCTCCCTCGTCCTGGAATGAAAAGCCTCATCCTGAGAGCAGATGTGGCAGAGACGGAGGAATTGCGAGAAGGGGATGGTGTTTTTGCAAGAGTCAGGGTGAGAAGAGGAATAGTCCAGATAGCTGTGAGAGTCAGTAGGTTTATCGTAGACATCAGTGGATAAGCTGACTCCAGAGACAGAGACAGAAAGATCTAGAAAGGGGAGGGAGGTGTCGGAAATGGACCAGGTAAACTTGAGGGCAGGGTGAAAGTTGGAGGCAAAGTTAATGAAGTCAACGAGCTCAGCATGCGTGCAGGAAGCAGCGCCAATGCAGTCGTCGATGTAGCGAAGGAAAAGTGGGGGACAGATACCAGAATAGGCACGGAACATAGATTGTTCCACAAAGCCAACAAAAAGGCAGGCATAGCTAGGACCCATACGGGTGCCCATAGTTACACCTTTAGTTTGGAGGAAGTGGGAGGAGCCAAAGGAGAAATTATTAAGAGTAAGGACTAATTCCGCTAGACGGAGCAGAGTGGTGGTAGAGGGGAACTGATTAGGTCTGGAATCCAAAAAGAAGCGGAGAGCTTTGAGACCTTCCTGATGGGGGACGGAAGTATATAGGGACTGGACATCCATGGTGAAAATAAAGCGGTGGGGGCCAGGGAACTTAAAATCATCGAAAAGTTTAAGAGTGTGAGAAGTGTCACAAACATAGGTAGGAAGGGATTGAACAAGAGGGGTAACACCGGGTCGAGGTATGCAGAAACGAGTTCGGTGGGGCAAGAGCAAGCTGAGACAATAGGTCTGCCAGGACAGGCAGGTTTGTGGATCTTGGGTAGGAGGTAGAAACGGGAAGTGCGAGGTGTGGGAACTATAAGGTTGGTAGCAGTGGATGGGAGATCCCCTGAGAGGATAAAGTCGGTGATGGTGTGGGAGACAATGGCCTGGTGCTCCTTAGTGGGGTCACGATTGAGGGGTAAATAAGAGGTATCCGCGAGTTGTCGCTGTGCCTCGGCAAGGTAGAGGTCAGTGCGCCAGACTACAACAGCACCCCCCTTATCGGCAGGTTTAATAATAAGGTTAGGTTTAGTGCGGAGGGAGTGGAGAGCAGAGCGTTCCGAAGGAGTGAGGTTTGAATGGGGACAAGGTGCGGTGAAATCGAGACGGTTGATGCCCCGTCGGCAGTTAGTGATGAAAAGATCCAGAGCAGGCAGAAGACCAGAGCAGGGTGTCCATGAAGAAGAGGAGGGTTGAAGACGGGAGAAGGGGTCATCGGTGGGGGTGGAAGAGTCCTTGCCGAAGAAGTAGGCTCGGAGACGGAGACGGCGGAAGAAGAGTTCTGCATCATGGCGAACACGGAACTCGCTGAGGTGTGAGCGAAGGGGGACAAACGTGAGGCCCTTACTGAGAACAGAGCGTTCTGCCTCCGACAGTTGAAGGTCGGAGGGGATGGTAAAGACCCGGCACGGATGAGAGCTGGGATCAGAGGGGGGAGGGGGGAGGCTGGGGGTGTCAATGGAGAGGGGAGGGTTGGGGTGAGAGGAAGATGGAGCCTCTGAGGACCCAGGAGCTGACGATGGGATCTGAAGGAGACGGGATTGCAGAGTATTGGTGGGGGAAGGGGAGACGGGAGTCACAATAGCAACACATAAAGACCCGGCCTGGAGTTCAAGGCTGGAGTCGCAGTTGGTGGTTGCACAATTGCTGTGAAGGTGTCCATGGTTGTTGCTGGAGTCCGGGTTTTGAATATGCCCTGAGGTGTTGGAGCCGGTGAGATCAATGGCAGGGCCGCAATCTGAAGTTCATGCCTGCTAGTTTCATGGCCAGCAGGCTCTGGAGTCCGTAGATGTAGGATCTTGCAATCTTTGCCTAACATGACAAAGTCAAAGAAACAGCGATTGCAGGCGTGAATCCGACGGAGGATGAAATAACGGGTAGGACCATTACAGACGGCGAAGAAAGTGTCCCGAAGGTGTGGAAGGGTCTGGGATAGGGACACCAAGTACCTCCTCATGGCGGAGAGAGTCGCCTTCAGAGCTTGACGGGAGAAGCGGCGAGAGGCAGAGTCAATAAAATATGAGTATCTGGGATCCTCAGAAGGTCCAAATTGAGAGGCTCGGAAACGAATCCTAAAGCCAACTGGAGTAAGTTGGCGACGGAGGCACGTTCCAAGAAAGGATATATGGCTGTGATAGCGAGTCTGAGTCAAAATGTGGTCAAAAAGTTGAAGAGCCAAAGAAATTACAGATGGGGAGCAGTGAGAGATGGTTTCACTGAACTCCCGTCGAAGAGAGGATCTAAACTTCTTCGGTGTAGGCATCACCGGAAGAGACTTCGCAGTAGTGAATTTAAAAACGCAAACAACAGGAATTCTGCAGATGCTGGAAATTCAAGCAACACACATCAAAGTTGCTGGTGAACGCAGCAGGCCAGGCAGCATCTCTAGGAAGAGGTACAGTCGACATTTCAGGCGAGACCCTTCGTCAGGACTAACTGAAGGAAGAGTTAGTAATCTCTTACTAACTCTTCCTTCAGTTAGTCCTGACAAAGGGTCTCGCCTGAAACGTCGACTGTACCTCTTCCTAGAGATGCTGCCTGGCCTGCTGCGTTCACCAGCAACTTTGATGTGTGTTGCGTAAAGCCAAGTACTGTGGTCTCATGTTTGACCTGACTCCTGGTCAGGCACACCGTGAGCAGATGTCAGAACTAGTGAGGTATGTGGAAGTTGACTTTGAGAGGAAAGCAGTCCGTGTTATAGAGTCCTTCCTTGGTTTTATCCAGTGTTACGTACCCTGTAACTGGGTTGCCAAACCAGCAGAAATGGACCACTTAGTTGGAGTCTGGTTTAACAGAAACTGATAAAGTTTTATTAAAGAAATAGGCAACACAGTACTCTAATCGTAAGGATGTAAATGCAACAGGTTAGCAATGGTAAAACACACATGTACACAGAACTAGGGTAATAGGAATCAACCAAGCTCTACCGCAGTCTAGGGGTAAAATGATCAGTCTCAAGTGACGCAGAGTTCAGTTCAGCTTAGTATATTTCGTAGTAATCACTGTTGTGCTGTTGGAGAGAGAAAGAGAGAGAGAATACGCAAATCTGATTCAGCAGACCTTTGATGTTCTTCGCAGTTGGCTTTCGGGTGGACCCTTTTTAATGTCTTCTGTGGTCACCGACTGTGACCCCTCTGTTCCAGATACAACCGTTCTTCCGCGGTGAACCCAGCACCCAAGCAAGG
This sequence comes from Mobula hypostoma, assembly GCF_963921235.1. Lineage (NCBI taxonomy): Eukaryota > Metazoa > Chordata > Chondrichthyes > Myliobatiformes > Myliobatidae > Mobula > Mobula hypostoma. The sequence continues at coordinate 143,361,853 of NC_086099.1, forward strand.
GCGGACACACACACCAGGTTCCCGACGATCATACCTTTTCACCCTGTGCATCTATGGTCGGTTCCCACGACCAGACCTACAAACTCCCACCAACTTGTGGGGGCACACCTCTCTTCCAGGGTCTCATTATCTCATGATCTCGTGGTGTGTGTCGTGCCTTAATGAACCCGTTCTTTTTATCCCCCTGCTGGAGTATCGCCTGTCCATCAAACTCCAAACAGTTCAGGTTCAAAGCAATCAGTCTGTCAATATCTGAAATGTGTTTCTTTCTCGTTAATCTCTTTCTTCTCTCTTATTAGCATTTTGAATGTTTCTCCATTGTCTCCCTCATCTCTCTCATCAGCATCAATCTTCTGATAACTTGGTTTGTCATCACACCAGATAAGCCAGAAGGATGCTAAGAGCTTGGTCGAAGACATCTTGAAACAGCTAGAGAAGGACAAAATGGAGCTGCAAGATTGCCGGTCACAGTGCTATGACAACGCTGCTGTGCTGGCTGGACACATCAGAGAATAAGTGAGAAAAACAACCTGGCAGTGTTTATGAATTGCGACGATCACTCACTCAGCTTAGTAGGTATACATGCAGCCAAGCAGGATACAATGATGGTCACGTTTGAAACCAGGCGGAGTGCAAGGACAGAAACAGTGAAGCCCGTCAACAAGTACCTTGAGGAGATACTTCAAGTTCTCCAGGACATGATAGACAATGAAAATGAGACCAGTGAAACGAGAAGTGACGCAAGGCAGCTGTATAACCGCATGTTGAGTTACAATTTTCTGAATTTGCTAGGATTTTGGAACAAAGTACTCATTCACATTGGCCGTATTCAAAAGAGGCTGCAGAATCCTAGCATGAACTTGCACGATGCTGCCCTGGATTTGAAAGCCTTCCGAGATCATTTTTATGATGAAAAAGAAGCGTTGGTCAGTGAGTCACTCGAAGAAGGAGTCGGTCTTTGTCAAGAATGGAATATTGAAGTTGAAAGACATCAGAGACGAAAGAAACGAATGGCTGATGAGAACTCGAGAGACGCTGGGTTAACGGCTAAGGAGGAAATGGAAAGAGTCATGAACACTAGACCGTCTTCACAGAGAAATGGACGAAAGGTTCGCTCGGTTGCACAACACTGACGCCAAGTTTGGGTTCCTTCTCCATGTCGAGGGATTGTGTTATGGCACCAACAGTAACAACCTAAAGAAGAAGTGCGAAAATTTGGGGGAATTGTACAGCTCTGATGTTGATGGACAGCAGCTATATGAAGAAATTTTGGATTGCAGAATGTTGCTATAAAGGCAGGTCAACATGAAAGTATCAAGACCTGAAGAGCTTCTTGAATTTATTGTTCAGTATGGAGATGAGAGTGTCTTCCCCAATCTTCGCATTGCTATTCAGATAATGCCAACCATCGCAGTTTCCATCGCCAGCTGTGAGAGATCATTCAGCAAGTTAAAACTAATACTTTCGTATTTGAGAGCCTCCATGGGTCAAGGCAGACTCTGTGATCTTGCTCTGCTGAGTGTAGAAAGAGAAGAAACTGAAAAAACTGACTTTGTTCATACCATAGACCAATTTGCATTGGTGAAAGCAAGGCAGGTGCAGTTATAATTTTCACGTAGTGCCATAATTTGTTAATTAAAAGATTAACGAGCTTGACTTGTATTTTTGAGCTGATATTATGGTAAAGATATCTAAAAGATGGGTGTCAGATGTTTGGACAGGGGTGCAATTTCAGTGCTGCCATAGGCGCTATTTTCCGTAGACACGCCCCTGCATCCCAATTAACCGGAATCCACAGTATCCCTTCTGAAATTCTTGGTTCCCCTTTATAAATATGGCCTGTGCGCCAAAATAAAACCAAATTTTGTCAACTGCAGTCTTCACCTCAGGATCTCAGTACAATCAGTAGCAGATTCACTCTGGCTTGCTGCATTCCTCCAGGTTCTCAAGGCTACATTCCTTAATTTCCATCCAGTGCATCTCTCCCTGCTCGCACGCTCTGCGTGCATCATGTTTCTTCTGTAAAATGTTTCAACGCATCTCCTTGAACGGGCAGGGGAGGGCTATTCCCTTTTATTTAGCTGGCGCCGCGATCATTCCAGCAGGGGCGGTGGAGAGATTTGTCGAAATAGAGAGGTACTGGCCGCGGAGCCTTGCCAGCTGAGTGTCAGGATAATGGAAGTTACGTGTTCTCTGGGCATTATTGACCCGCGCCTGCGTCAGAGACACACCTGAGCGCCGTTCTGGGAAGCGCGTTTAGCGCATTAAGCCGGTAGCCTGATGTTGCTGTGTGTCCGCGGCCCACCGTGAAGTTCCAGCAACGTCCTCTTTCGGCTGGTAAGTACGAATTCTCCATTCCAACCAATTGAAATGTTGTTGCTAGGGGGAATTTATTTAATTGTTTAAAACACGCGGCGGCTATGATAGAAGTAATTGGTTGTCGACATTTCTTTTCCCCTCCCACGTCGGTGATGGCAGCATCAGCAAGGAAAGCTGAATGCGGTATTGACTCGAAATTACCTTTAGATCCCAGTTTACATGCTTCTTGTTTTTTTTTCAATCTGACGCGTTTGATCAGTGCCGGTACACTTCCATATGGTAAGGTATCTCGGAGACATGTAGACAGAGGGCTGAATTGTGTGTGAGTCGATGGTGTACCCTCGGTTCTGTTCAGTTACTATCAAGATGGCAGGACGTCGCGTTTCCCCAACCCCCCGCGATCTTTGGTATCTGCTGCATGATCTCTGGATTTCTGAGGGGGTATTTAGTGAGATATAAATACACTGACAATGATGTATGGTGTACCGTGCGAAAAATGTACTGACGTGAAATAATACAGAAACAGGTCTCTTAGATTTAATTATTGATTATAAACTGAAGATCTTTATGTAAAATATTTAGAAACTTACTTTTCTCAGAAGGGAAATTTACGGCATCATTTTTGTCCTAGCTGTCATTCGGAAATGATGCACTAAATTAAACATCTTGTTCACATTGAAAGGGTAACCTTTTTTTAAGTGAGTGTGTTTATAGGTATAGCTGGTAAAGATATCTGATCCTGTTGATTTCATTTTAACAGTTCTGAAATGAAAAACATCACTAGTTAAAAGAATTCATTGTCACTTTTATAAGTGCAAAAATGATGCTTCTAATATACATGTTACCGGTATTTTGGATTATAAATTGCTGTGGTATCATCATTAATAAATTAGTTGTGATTACAATGTGACAGGTTGTTCTAGTTTTCATTATCAATTCAGTTGTCTGTATTTATAATGGGAAAACAAAAATAGGATATAACTTTAAAAATGGCAGTTTTAATATGTCTTCTGTCTAATTTTGCTCTCCTTATCTCTGCCTTGCATGAAAATATGGCCTTGACTTCTTATGTGATGCCTGTAGGCGATCAACACTTTATCAGAGGTGCTGTACATGGAAAATGCTTCTCTCTGCAAAAGATATTTCCTGATGCTTTTAAGCTGCTTTTCTAATAGGACAGATCTCTAACATCCATTAAAAGGTGTTTTAATAACTGATCATGTGCCTGCTCTAATTGCTACTTGCGTTCCAACAGTTCCGCATGATGATACTATCCAGTATGCAGTTTCTCCTGGGAATATGAGAACAAAATTATGTCCCACTCTGATCTACTCTCTAATCTTTCCAATAAATTAAATGTACTTTACAATTTTGCCCTGAAATCAGGTTCTGGGCTTAATAGCAAGTCTGTCTTTGTCTTGATTACCTCACCTCCAGCTTTTTGCAGTCATCTCTGCTTCCATCTCCGTAGGTTCAATCATAAAGGTGGCTAAATGCCTCTTCCTTGTGCATTTTCTCCTATTAACATTTTTGTGACTTCTGTTCCAATTACCTGGTTGTAATTAGTGCTCATTTCAGAATCAATTTAATGATTTTTAACAATCCATTAATTTATCTGGTAATTTAATGCGCTTTGCTAATCAGTTGATACCCCTTTAATATATTGATGTGCATATTGCTCACATTATTAATTCTAATATTGCTGTTGGTTACTCCACTAATTTATTGATGTGTTAGTTTTACCACTGGTCTATTCTGAGCTGCCCATTGCTCTGTTACATGGGTTCTATGAATTTGTTAATTCATCAATATCTTGTAAATTCCATAATATTCACTGATTTTATTATTTTACTCTGAATTTATTGATTCAATCAATGAGTAGCCCTGAATTGATTTGTCAATAAATGCTTGCTTAGTTATGATGCAATGTTTGCTAATGACTTTCCATTGCTGTGACTGAGTGTTTTGTATGTATTTTAGGTTGAGGCATCCAGCACCTTATTTATAATGTAAAAGCAAATTAGAAAATCCTGAACTAAAATTTTAAATCACTATTTTATTCTATAATTTTTAATCTCCATGAAAGTTTTGCTCACTGTTAACGGGTGTGGTCAACATCAGCACCATCAGAACTTTTCAAGCAGGATCAAGAAATCAGCAGACTGTAGTTGGCCAACTATATTCATAGTGTACAACACAGAAACAGCTCCTTCAACATATTGAATCTGCACTGAACTTCAAGCACCCACTTATCTCATTTCATTCTCTCCACACTCACATCAGCTTCCCTGTGATTCTCCCACGCACATGCACACTGGGACAATTTACAGACATAAATTAACTAAACAATCTGCATGTCTTTGGGATGTAGGAGGCACTTAGGGGAAACCCATGTAGTCATAGGGAGAAGATGCAGACTCCATCCGCCCTGTTGGACCTGTGAGATAGCAGGTCAGGCGGCTGTACCACTGTTTTGTCCCAGTCATGTTGGTCTGTATTTTCTCTTGGTGACCTGATCTGCTTTAAGAAACAGAAGCCAGTTGTATTGAGCTCAAGAAGTGTGCATAGAAGTAATGCACCTGGCAATCCAGCTAGCTTCCAAGATGGACGATGTGTAGTTCTTTTACAGTGGAAGCAGTTCATTTGGCAACTGTCCATTTGTGGTTTGTGGAGATTTGAGCATAGTTTTGGTCCCATTGTCAAATGATGTTGACAAGGCCATATTACTTCATGTTGTGTCCATGTCAGTCTAAGTATGTCATTTGGGGTTGTTTTGTACTTGGAACCATATTTTTATAGTGCCTTGCTTTGTAGCTAGTTGCACATATTTCCATTGATTTCTGAAATTAGAGCATCTATCACGTCGCTCAATTTAAATTGTCTCCATGCTATTTTGTTTAAGATAAATTTGAAGCTCTCTGTCCTGTTTTATTAATAGCTTGGTCTCTGATTACTAATGCAATATTCTGGGGGTGATCGAATCCAGAACACAGCAGCAAGTGGAATTTCCCATAGGAAATATGTTGAGCAAACCATTCAAAACTCTGAAGGACCACACCAACCTCTGGGATAAATATGAAAGGCCAACATGGGGAGACTTGGGGGTTGATTCAGGCTTGATAACACCTGGTGTACGGCTTCTTCCCGCTACATTGAGATAGAAATGGCTGAGATAAGTGCAAACAAATACCTTTTGTCTACATGTACATACTTTCCTTGAAAGTGCATAGATGGGTTGGTGAAGATGGTCTATAAGATGCTTGGCTTTATCAGCTAGGCTACACTAGGAGTATTGTATGCATTTCTGTTGCCAAATTGCAGAAAGGATGTCACTGAGCAAGGGAGCAGAAAGGATGTGGCCTGGATTGGAGCAGTTGAGTTATCAGAAGAGTTTGTTTTTTAGACAGGTTGGGTCTGTTTTCTCTGAAATGGAGGTTGCCAGGTGACATGCCAGAAGAATAATCAGAATCTGTGTGTTCCTGTTGCAATAAAAGGCAAGTCTAATAGGTTTAAGAAATCTGGGTTATTGCGGGCTATTGAGGCTTTGGTAAAGGAAAAGGAGATACGTGTCAGGTATATGCAGTTATGATCAAGTGAGCTTGAGGAATATAAGAAATGCTAGGGAACACGAAGAAAGAGGTCAGGAGGCCTTAAAGAGAGCATGAGGCTATCTTCACAGACAAACCAAAAGAGAATCCCAAAGGCTTCTATAGCCATATTGAGCGAAAGGATAGAGGGGAACAAAATCCGGTACTTGAAGATCAGCATGATCATCCATGCATGGAACTGGAAGGGATGGGGGAGGTCTTAAATTATTTTTTCATCTATATTTGTTTGGAAGATAAACACAGACTGTAGAACTGAGGCAAAAAAAACCAGTGAGGTCATGGTCTATATCCGGATTATAGAAGAGGAGGTACTGGCTGTCTTGAGGCTCCAGGTCCTGACAAAGTTTTGCCTCGAATCATAAGGGAGGCTAGTGTAGAAATTGCAGGAGTCCTGACATAGAGTTTTAAAATGTTCTCCGCCACAAGTGAGGTGCCAGAGGATACCTAACATTGTTCAAGAAAAGCTTTAAGAATAAGCTGGAAAATTGCAGGCCAGTGAGCCTGATATCATTTGTGGGTAAATTATTGGAATATATTTTAAGGGACAAGATACATAAGTATTTTGATAGACAAGGCTTAATTAGGGTTAGTGTTCAGGAAAGTTAGGTCGTTTTCAATCGCGATGAAGTATTCAGTTGGATTTTTGAAAGATGCCAGAGGATGGTAGTCTTTCTGACTGGAGGCCTGTAACTAGTGTTGTGCCACAGGAATCAGTGCCGGGTCCATTGTGTTTATCATCTATATTAATCATTTAGATAATGTGTTGAACTGGATCAGCAAATTTGTGGACGATACCAAGATTAGGGGAGAAGTGGACAGTGGGGAGGGCTATCAAAACTTGGAGCATGATCTGGACCAGCTGGTAAAATGGGCTGGAAAATGGCAGATGAAATTTAATGCAGACGTGGAGTGCGTTGCACTTTGGGAGGACAAACCAGGTTAAAACAGTGTTTGGTAGGGCACTGAGGTGTGTGATAGAACAAACAGATGTTAGAATTCCTTGAAAGTGGCATCATTGGTAGATAATGTCATAAAGGGGGCTTTTGGCACACTGACCTTCATAAATCAGGGCACTGAGTACAGGAATTGGGATGTTACATTGAAGTCGTGTAAGATGTTTGTGCAGCTGAGTTTGGAGTATTGCGTGCAGTTCTGGTCACGTACCTACAGGAAAGATGCCAATAAGTGTGAAAGAGTGCAGTGCAGAGAAAATCTGCAAGGATATTGCAGGGATTTGAGGACTGGAGTTACAGGGAAAGGTTAATAGGACTTTATTGCTTGGAACACAGGAGAATAAGGGGAGATATTGTAGATGTATCAGAGGTTCAGACAGTGTGAATGCATACAGACTTTTCCTCCTCGGGTTGGGTGAGACTAGAACTAGAAACTAGAGAGCCATGAGCCAGTCTTCATCAGAGGTGGGGATGGTCAGCAACTTTAAATTCCTGGGTGTTGCTATTTCAGAGGACCTGTCCTGGACCCGGCACGTAAATGTAATTGCAAAGAAAGCACGGCAGTGCCTCTACTTCCTTAGGAGTCTGCAGAGATGCAGCATGACATCTAAAACTTTGACAAACTTCTGTGCATGTGCACTGGAGAGTATATTGACTGGCTGCATCATGGCCTGGTATGGAAACGCTAATGCCTTTGAACAGAAAATCCTACAAAAAGCAATAGATTTGGCCCAGTCCATCACTGGTAAAACCCTCCCAACCATTGAGCACATCTACGTGAAATGCTGTCGGAGGAAAGCAGCTTCTATCATCAGAGATCCCCACCACCCAGGCCATGTTCTTTCTCGCTGCTGCCATCAGGTAGAAGGTACGAGTGCCTCAAGACTTGCACCACCAGGTTCAATAACAGTTACTACCCTCAACCATCAGGCTCTTGAAGAAAAGGAGATAACTACATTCACATGCCCATCCATTGAGATGTTCCCACAACCAATGATCTTACTTTCAAGGACTCTTTTATCTCATGTTCTCATTCTTTTTTGTTATTTATTTATATTTGCATTTGCACAGTTTGTTGTCTCCTGCACTCTGGTTGATCTTCCATTGATCCTGTTATAGTTACAGTTCTATAGATTTGCTGAGTATGCCTACAGGAAAATGAATATTTATTGTGTATGGTGACATATATGTACAGTACTTTGATAATAAAAATTTACATTGAACTTTAATGAATAACTAACAATTGGATGAAACAGTGAGAGGGCAAGTGTAACACATAAATACTGTGATTGCTGCATAGCTGAATGTCATGCTTTAGTGCCTTAATTCTGCTATAGATTGGGCATGTTATCTCAGAATCAGATTCAGGTTTATCATCACTGACGTGTCGTGAAATTCATACTCTTCATACTCGATTAGATTTTAGCAGGCTTTATTAAAATGTGTAAAAATAGTATGGTTTCTGACAGTTATTATTTATAATTAAATATAAGAAAATAGCAAAGAGATTTCATTTTTAATAATCTTATTCACATTTAAAATAGAAATAAAAAAATTAATTTATTTTGGAGGTATTTGTTTATTTCAATGAGTAAAAATGCACAATCCTGAATGTCATTTTAAAATTAATTTTTTGCATTTATTTCAGATTTTAATGAAACATGGACCATCCAAGCAAGTAAGTTTTTTACTTATTACAGTTTGTGAGAAAAATGTAGATACCGGTCAGAGAAGGGAATAATAGAAAATGGAAAATACCAACAGAATGGAATTAGAATGAAAATGATTGGACCAGTTTACATTGTAGCTTCAAACTTAATTTTCATCACTTCCAATTGCCAGGTCTCAAGTTGCTAGCAGAAGAAAAGCAACTTGCAGATTTTTAAAAATTGCAGTCAATGTATTTTTTGTAATAAGTAGTGTGTCTAATTAAATTGCCTTATTTGTGACATTGCCTAGAATGCATGTTTATCTTGAGAGGTAAATATCAAAGTGGATTAATCACAATTATAATGGGATGGGACATTCTAAATTGATCTCATTAATTTTAGTGGTCACTTTTTATTTGGGTTGTTCTGTGATGAGTCTACACTGGCGAGAATTAAGAGTGGTGGTGGAATCCGTTAGTCTCACGAGACCATGGATCTGTGCCTGGAAAGTCTTGTTTCAGTCTGTGTTAGAGCAGCATCTGTTGTGGCAATTTTATTAAAACCCAAGACTTTGAGGATGGTTGAGAAAGTAGGCATTCAATCAATATTTTCACTGACTTGAAAATTTAAAGCAAAGTGGGGTAATCTTAGAGCAAGGAGGCAGATGTCAAGATTGAGTTGGGAAAGAATTTTTAATCGAGAGGTACATAGATCTTTTGAAGTTCTCTCTACAATTGAGGAATTCTTGAGCATGCTGAATTATTAGAACTTGGCACTAAGGAAATCGATGGATGTTAAGAAACGGCAGAAAATGATCTTGAGGTCGAGGGTTAAACTCTTATTAATCTGAATGGTGTAACAAGCTGAAGGTGTTTTTGCATTAAAATTGAACAGAGCCTCTGTATTAATAATCCAATAATATACCATACCTGGGGAAAAGTGTAATGTTTGGGTGTAGAAATTCGATAAGTCTGATGAATGCTAGGTATATCAGCAGAGTTACATAATTTGATGCTCATTACTGCTTAAAGGAGGAAGAAGTAATCTTGGCCACGAAGAGAAGTATCCATTACAGCAGCACTACAATCACAAGACCCATGTATTTTTAATACTGGTTTAACCATGTTTGTTTTTAAATCTTGTTACTGGAATGCTTACTTCTAAATGTTGAATTATTCAACATTTTCAACTCATTTTTCGCTTTACAATAAAATTGAAATTGATTATTTTTTTTTGTAAAACATGAAACCAAAAAACCCTTGCCATGACATGTAAGATACAACTCTGAGGATGTAGTGATATTGGTCTATTATTGTCATGTGCAATGATACAGTGAAAAGCTTGTCACACATACTGTTCATAAAGATCAAATCATTGTGCAGTGCTTTGAGCTAGAATAAGGTAAAGCAGTAATAATGCAGCATGTAGGGTAAAGGCTCCTGAAAGAGTGTAATACAGGTAAATGATAAAGTACAAAGTCATTTAGAGGTGGATTGTGCTGTCAAAGATCCAACTTATGGTACAAATGGCCTATTCAAGAGTCTAATAACAGTGGGGATTGAAGCTGTCCTTGACCCTGGATAAGACTTCAGTGAATTATGGCTATCAAGTGGAACAAGCGTTCAATGAGTCACCATGTAGATGTCCTTAAAATCTGGTCATAGTTTTCCAAAGAAACTAGAGGTCTAAGAACAGTTTGCTCAGACTTGCTTCTCAGTAGAAGTGCAGATTTTTATCAGTAAATACAGTCTTGCAGCATAAAATATGATGCTTAATGTACATCCTTAATCACTCCAAATAGCAAATATTCCATGCTCTGATGACTTTCTGGATATGGTATGTTATGTAGGACTAGATGTTACTATCCCTTACTTGCCCTCCCGAGACATGCTGCCTAGACTCTGTGGGGTGGCCAAGTGAGTGGTGGCATCTTCTGGGTCATCAAGTGGGCGCCCTCTTTCCTTAGTGTTTCACTGATAGGCCCACGACACCTCCGGAGGGTTCAGCAGTGAATCCTGGCATCCCGGGCTCACCCCCTGGATGCCTTTCACTCACTTGGGGGCCCAGATGGAATCCTTTCTCTTCATCCAGAGCCACTGACTACACTTTCAGCAGCCCTGGAGAGGTCTTTGACTGCTTGTCGGTGTGTCTTCGCTCACTGGAGTAGCCTTGATGTTGATGTGGCTACAAATCCTCTGCGGCCTACTTCGACCAGTCGGACCCTTGCTTTCCAGCCACGTTGTTGCACGTCGGATGCAAGCTCAACATACCTCAGCTTCTTGTGCTCGTCGGCCTCCTCCGCTGCATCCTCCCAGGGCACTGTAAGCTCCTCCTCCGCTGCATCCTCCCAGGCACTGTAAGCGCCTCTTCCACTGCATCCTCCCAGGGCACTGTAAGCACCTCCTCCACTGCATCCTCCCAGGCACTGTAAGCGCCTCCTCCACTGCATCCTCCCAGGGCACTGTAAGCGCCTCCTCCACTGCATCCTCCCAGGGCACTGTCAGCGCCTCCTCCACTGCATCCTCCCAGGGCACTGTAAGCGCCTCCTCCACTGCATCCTCCCAGGGCACTGTAAGCGCCTCCTCCACTGCATCCTCCCAGGCACTGTAAGCGCCTCTTCCACTGCATCCTCCCAGGCACTGTAAGCACCTCCTCCACTGCATCCTCCCAGGGCACTGTAAGCGCCTCCTCCACTGCATCCTCCCAGGGCACTGTCAGCGCCTCCTCCACTGCATCCTCCCAGGGCACTGTCAGCGCCTCCTCCACTGCATCCTCCCAGGGCACTGTAAGCGCCTCCTCCACTGCATCCTCCCAGGGCACTGTAAGCGCCTCCTCCACTGCATCCTCCCAGGGCACTGTAAGCGCCTCCTCCACTGCATCCTCCCAGGGCACTGTAAGCGCCTCCTCCACTGCATCTTCCCAAAGCACTGTAAGCGCCTCCTCCACTGCATCCTCCCAGGGCACTGTAAGCACCTCCTCCACTGCATCCTCCCAAAGCACTGTAAGCTCAGCGTACCTCAGCTTCTTGTGCTCGTAGGCCTCCTCCACTGCATCCTCCCAGGACACTGTAAGCGCCTCCTCCACTGCATCCTCCCAGGGCACTGTAAGCTCGACGATGTAAGCAAGATGGAGTGAAGCCGACCATAGCACAAGGTCTGGTCTGAGGGTGGTTTCCACAATTTCAGTTGGGAAGCAGAGCCTCTGGCCTAAGTCTGCAATCATCTTCCAATCGCGTGCCCTGCTTGGCTGCCTGGTGTCTGGTCTCGATGTATCGAGTCTGACTTGACCCTCACCTTCCCGGACAAATGCTGTCAATGGCCAGTGGGATGAAGGGGGAGGGAGAGCGTTGACGCTCATCCGCCGACTTTCCAGCACTGCTGCAAGACACCGTAGCACCTGGTTATGCCACCAGGTGTATCGGCCTTGAGTAAGGCTGGTCTTGCGGCCCACCAGAATGTGTTTTAGTGTTGCTGAAGTCGGGCAGAGGGAGCATACAGGGTCCTCTCCACACCACTGGCTGAAATTCATGGGAGATGGCAAGACATCGTAGGTAGACCTGATGGTGAAGCTCGCTCTGGATGTCCCCATCTCCCACAGATCTTTCCAGGAGATCTTTCTTTTCTCCACTCCCTGCCATCTCATCCGTTGCCCTTGCCTTGCCTGAGTGACGGCCTTTGCACACCTTGCCGCCGCCTCCTGCCGACGTATCTCCTGTGTCTCTGAGACAGAGCAGCCTTGTTCCAGGCTGGTGTACTGTCCCCAAGGCCAAGACCGCTCCTCCCTTGCTGCACTCGGCCCACCATGTCCCTGTGCTTGAGTGCCCCCTTTGCTTACTCAGTTGCTTCTGATGGAGTCCATTTCCTCCCATATCCAGGATGTGGGCAGTTTGGGCTACAAATGGATCACATCGCCTCTCTTAACATCATCTCCAGTCTTAGTTTGGCGCACTTACTCTCCTCTGGAAGACTGGAAATGGGTAGCTCTAGGACTCCCTTGCCGTAGAGTCCTATGCTGCTGAGGCACCTGGGAAGGCCAAGCCACTTCCTTACATATGAGCTGATCAGTCTCTCCGGCTTTCCACCTTCGAGTTTGGAAGTTCATACAGGGTTACTGGCCACATGAGGCGTGGAAAGAGCCCAAACTGCATACACCAGAGCTTCAACTCGCCAGGGAGTGTGGTTCTGTCGATGCTCCCGAGACCACTGACGGCATCCTTCCTGAGCTGATCTACCTGCTCTGTGTCTTTGAGGGATGCCGTATACCACCGACCTAGGCTCTTCACAGGATTGTCGAAGACTGTTGAAATCGTCTCATCGCCCATGTAGAAGTGTTGGTCTACCACCTTCCCCTTGACAATAGAGATGCTTCTGGACTTTGTTGACTTGATTTTCAGCCGAACCTGCTCGATGTTCTTTTGAAGCTTTCTCAACAGGCATACAGTACAAGCCTTGGTCGTGGTGAGTGTTGTGAGATCGTCCATGTATGCTCTGATAGGCGGCAGCCTCAGGCCAGGTCCTGTGCGCTGTCCTCCAACCACCCATTGAGATGCTTTAATGATCATCTCCATGGCCATGGTGAAGGCTAGCGGGGAGATGGTACAACCGGCCATGATTCCCACTTCCAGATGTTGCCACACTATGGTGTAATCTGCTGTTGTCAAACATAACTGCACGTCCTGGAAGTAGGCCTTAGTGAGGCTTGTGAGGGTCACTGGGACCCTGAAGAAGTCGAAAGCAGTCCAGAGGCGGTTATGAAGAACTGAGCCAAAGGCATTGGCGAGGTCCAGGAACACCATGTGAATAATTTTCTCCCTAACTTCTTTTCTTGCTGTGTTTGATTACAGTTTTGAATTTTAACTTCTAATCATGACTTCCTCTAGTAATTTGCCCTCATTCATCTTGTCTTACCTAATCCTCTCACAATTAAAAAAAAAATTCAATTATCATTGGCCTATTTTGATCCGATGGAAATAGTGCTAATATTTGGTAAGTTTTACTATTGCTTCTGGTTGTCCTAATCATCCTGGTGATTTTTCTAAGGTAGCAGCGATTGGTTGAATACCAATGAGATTAACTCACATCATCTTCAGTAAATTCACTGCCCTGACTTTAGTTATGTATCTACATAAAGATTTTCTAGTCTTATATTCTTCATGTCCAAAGACGCATTTGTTTCTGAGAAAGCTTTTCTGGTGAAAAGGCATTCAGGAAATTAACTATAGTATCTGTTTTTCTACGTTCGTCAGTGTGATTTTTATTGATTATTTGTTTTCATTTCCAAATGAATTTCCTCAGTGTCTGCACTTGCCATCTGTCTGTTTCCTCAATGTTAAATCCGCCTGAAAATTTCTATGAATCTGTGTGCTATGTTGCATCACCTGAATTTGTGTTGCCATATTTAGATTTCAAATTTGCTGTGATTAGTTTGGATCATAGGGATATACCTCTCCTAATCATCATCCAATTTGAGCCGCATCTTATTGTTAGATGGCTGGCTGGTGGTGTAGTGGTATCTGCACTGGACTCCAAAGCAAGTGGTCCCGGGTTCCAATCTGGCTGACTCCTTGCACGCTTTCCATCCCAGCTAGCAACTCGACCTCATTTTTAAAATAAAAACAGATAAAATGATAAAGAAATGGCAAGTGCCACCCAATGTGGCGCAAGGCATGGAGAGGAACAACTTATTCTTAGAGCTGCTCTCATTTACTTGCTGGTCAAAATAGTTGCATGTCTTTGCAGGTTGGTGGAGGAGACTGGCATAACAATCAGATATTTATAATGAAATGTAGTTTTGAATAACCCGGATTGCTTCTGTTTTTATCAGTGGATATTCCCGCGATTTTTATAAACGACATATCTGGATCCAGGACAATTCAGTTGTGAATAAAATGCAGCAGAGATATTGGAAAACAAAGCAAACTCTTATCAAGGTTACTGGGAAGAAAGAAGATCAACATGTTATAGCTTCAGATGCAGACCTTGATGCTAAATTAGAGGTAAAAAAAATTGTTGTTACTTTTCAAAAATTTCTGTATGTTGCTAAGGTGTATCAATTGACAAATAAGATTGTTTTGATCTATTTGTTGAAATAATATCTTTTGAAATCATGCAGACATTTGTATTGTGTAGTGTTATTTAAAATTCCAGCGTGCTTCACGGTGAATATAGGAGAATAAACACAGTCAAAGATGGAGACATTGAGGTGAGGAAGGATTTGGTTCAAAATGGAGTTTTGAAAGGCAGGGAAACAAGTGAACTTAAAGAGGAAGTTTGAAGGAGCAAGACTAAAGTTAACTGAATGTTGACGGAGGGGGGATGGTTATTGCACTGGAAACAGAGAAACAAAGACTTTGAGGGAGGATACAAGCAGGGGATTTAAAGATGGAAGAATGGGGCAAATAGTTGATGAGCAGGACCAGGATGTTCATAAATTGGAAAAAATAAATCAACATTATCTCATAAAAATAAGAGATACTGCAGATGTTGGAAATATTGAATAAAGCACATAAAAGGTGGAGGAACTCAGCAAACCGTGCAGCATCCATAGAGGAGAACAAACAGTTTGAAGTTTCAGGCCAACGCCCTTCAGCAGAATCAGAAACATCAATTGCTTATTCCTCTCCATAGATGCTGTCTGACTTGCTGAATTTCTGTCTGGCATTTTGTGTATGTTGCTTAACATCGGTAAAGAACTGGAGTACAGTGGGTTTTAGTTAATTGGCTGTTGGTTAATCGAGGTAGTTACTTACTTGGGCCAACTCTTAAAGAACAAAACTACACAAGAAAATAGCTGTGATTCCCTTTGTTTATTTGGGGCACTGTGCCACTTAATTGGGACAGGAGACTGTTGCTGAATAGCTTCTAACTAGCATCATGTAGAAAGTTTGGTCAAGGTCTGCTTCAGTTTTATTGCTGAAGAAGCCATACAGGCGTGTCTTGAAATAATTTTATTCCTCCAAGCCCATCAATATTATCAGGTTCTTTCCTCTCCAGATGACCCAAAAATGATTTGCATTAAATCCAAAAACTGAATGCATGGGTTTTTTCCGGGTGCTCCGGTTTCTTCCCACAGTCCAGAGGCCTGCTAGCTGGTAGGTCACTGTAAAGTTTCCTGTGATTACATTACAGTTAAATCAGGGGTTGCTGGGCCACATGGCTCGAAGGGCTGGAAGAGCCTATTGCATGCTGTGTCTCTAAATAAATATGTAAGTAAACACCGCAGTGTTGAAGCGACAGTAGCTGGGTCTCAGATCAAGTTGTGTTGTTTGCATGCCCAACACCAACAGGTGCTCTATTCTGGGCTCGTTGTGGGAAGAGGTCATCAGGTGAACAGAGGGGAAAAATGCAACGCTTCCCCGAAGTGTAATATCCCTGTGGTCTCTTGGAAATCTCAGGCCTGTGACCACTCAGAGTAGAGACAGAGCATATCAGGCTGGCAATGTTTACTCACAAGGAGCATACGGTAATCCAGCTTATAAGACAAAAAGAACAAGCCACCTCACAAACTGCCTGTCTACCACACTCTTCCTGCCCATCTGTGGAAGTATCTACCGTTCCCATATTTATCTTCGTCAGCCACCTCTGGACCCTCCGAAATAAAAGCCATCTTGCTAGTCAGGTCAAAAACTGCTGGAGGGGCTCAGTGTGTCAAGCAGCATCTATTAAGGCAAAGGGACAGTTGACGTTTTGAGTTAAGACAGCAGTTTGATGCTGCTGCACCTACTGAGTTCCTCCATCAGTTTTTTTTTGCTCCAGATTACAATATCTGTGACGTCTTGTCTGCCGGTGGAATGGATTGATGGTCCTTTAATGTTGCTGGAGCTGTGCATGTCCAAGGATAGAGTATATTCTGCCATTCAATGTTCGAATTACATTTATTATCGAAGTATGTATGCAGGGTACAACCCAGAGAAAACCATGGAAACCGTTCAAAGAAAAAATATCAACCCCTCCCATGTGCCAAAAAAGAATCTCACAAGCAGCAAATAAAAGAGCAAAAAACACATGTAACCTTCTCGTGTTCGTCTAGGGGGAAACGGCCTTTGGCCCCGCCAGAGTGAGAAATCATGTTTGTGTGGATGCTGTGTAATGTTACAAACCCACAACGCAAAATAACAGACAATCCATCATATGCAATTAAATGATTGAACTTTATGAATCTTAATCTGAATATAGGGTTAGTAATGAAATTTTTTTTAAAAAGGCCCAATTCGAGGAAAAGTCAAAAGTTCACATTGGAGCTCACTCAGTCGTCATTCACCCACCATCGGTTTGCTCCGAGCGTCGCCGACCTTCGGACCCTCAGATCCCAGTCCACTCCGTCCGGTGGTCTGCCAGCTCTCTCCACACGCATCTTCCCTCTTTATCTCTCCTCGACAAAAGACCATGAAAAAAATCCTTCCAGATTCACAAGACAGAGCAACAATCTCTGATTGGCTAACTTGCATACCATAGTCCTGTTATCTCTACCCATAACCCAAACACTGCTGCTACAGAGAAACCGTTACCTCATCAGTGAACAATACAGAGGAGCCATTACATAAGCAATGAATCCTTACAGCACGTTACACACAATATACAGTAAAACACAGAATCTAAAGAGTCCAGACTTGTTGAAGTTAGCATTGTATGCAAGTGGTTAGACATATTCTTGTTTGAATTGTCATTGCCTAGTATTTGTGCCACCTCTCATCCCATGCCTAAATTTTGTTTTGGGTCTTGTTGCATGCAACATGGATATTGAACAGTTATTAGTAAACAGCCCCATTTTCTGACCTCTCTTTTGGATGGAAGGTCGTTGATAAGTCAATTGAATGAACTCCTGCAGTGATTTTCAGCTGGTGGAGATTTATTTTCACCGCTCTTCCAATTGACTCCAGTTCTACCAAGTTTTGTTGTTAAATATTGGCATAATCTCAAAAGCAGTTGTTGCCTTACCTTGCCCCTAGAGCGCACCTCTCTTGTCCACATTTGTAAAACACAGCAAGGCTGTAGTGAAGTCTGTAGCCTCAGATTTTTCATCAGTGACTTTCAGTCATCTGGGATGTCCACTGTGGTGTGTTATACCTATTCAATCATCAACATCTCAGGAAATAAAAGTACTCATGCCTGCATACATGAAAACAGAGATGACCCTGGGATATGGGCTAACAAGTAGCAATTAAAATTGCATTGTATTTGTGTTGCAAAAATTACTATCTCCAACAAGGGAGCATCTAATATGACATTTAACAGAATTACTGTCAAATGAGTTTATTGTTCTGCATCATCAGCATCTTGGGGAACATAATTAACCAGAAACTTAAGGACATGTGTTGTAATAGAGCAAACATTAGTGGGAACTTAGAGGATTGCGAAGTTTTTAAAAACCGACAGAAGATAACAAAAAGGCATTAAGAAGGAAAGAATAGAAGTGCAAAATTAAGTTAGCCAATAATATTAAAGAAGATACTAAAAGTTTCTTCGGATACATGAAGTGTAAAAGAGAGGTGAGAGTGGATATTGGACCACCGGAAAATGGTGCTGGAGAGGTAGAAATGAGAGAGAAGGAGATGGTGAATAAACATAATAAGTATTTTGAACAGACTTCGCTGTGGAATACACTAGCAGCATGGTGGAAGGTCCAGAGTGTCAGGGAGTCAGAAGTGTGTAAAGTTGTCTTTACTAGGGAGAAAATTCTTGGGGAAACTGTAAGGTCTGAGGGTGGATAAATCACCAGGACCAGATGCTGTATATCCCAAGGTTCTGAAAGAGGTGGCTGAAGAGATTGTGGAGGCATTAGTAATGATCTTTCAAGAATCAGTGGATTCTGCAATGGTTTCGGAAGACTGGAAAATTGCAAATGCCACTCCACTCTTCAGGAAGGGAGAGGGGCAGGAGAAAGGAAACTATAGGCCAGTTAGTCTGACCTCAGTGGTTGAGAAGGTGTTGGAGTCAATTGTTAAATATGTGGTTTCAGGGTACCTGGAAGCACATGATAAAATATGCTGTATAGATGGCATGGTTTCCTCAAGGGAAAATCTTGCCTGACCGATCTGCTGGAATTCTTTGAAGAAATAATAAACAGGGTAAATGAAGTATAGGTTGATGTTGTGTACTTGGATATTCAGAAGGCCTTTGATAAGGTGCCACACATGAGGCTGCTTATCCAATTAAGAGCCTGTGATATTATAGGAAAGCATGGACAAAGTAGTGGTCAATTAACAGGAGGCAAAGAGTGGAATAAAGGGAGCCTTTTCTGGTTGGCTGCCAGTGTCTTTGAATGTATAAGGCAGAGGTGGATAGATTCTTGATTGGTCAGGGCATGAAGGGATTCTTGGAGAAGGTGGGAGATTGGGACTGAAAGGAAAAATGGATCAGCCATGATAATGTTAGAGCAGACTCGATGGGCCAAGTGGTCTAATGACCTGTATCTTATGGTCTTATTGTTTTAATTGGCTTGTAATCACCAAATCAGACCAAGGTTGGAGTGTGTTTTGTAAATAAAATCCAGTGCATCAATTCAATGAGAATATTCATTGGCTGTTTCTAAACTTCCCACCTTGGCCATCAAGAAGAATGGTCAACTCTGGCATCGGAACTTCATGATCCTCTCCAACTTGCACAATATCCCAACTAGAAAGTACGTCACCATTCTTTGTCACTGAATCACAATTCCAAAAGCCCTTCAACAGCAGTACCTTGGGAATACTCTCATGCGAAGGACTATAGCTCAGCTTCTCTGGGAATGGGCAATAACTTCTGGTCTAGTCAGTGATGCTCACACACATAAATAAAACCTGCTGTCTATTCCCTTACCCTCAGGTTTGCATTTTACAAATTGCAAAACAAGTTATGCATCAAAACCTGGGCCTTTGTACCTCCCCTCTGCAACTGAATCCATGACTTCCTTATCGGGAGACCACAGTCAGTACAGATCGGAAATAATATCTCCTTGCTGCCAGTCAACACTGGCTCACCTCAGTGTGCTTAGCCCGCTGTTCTACTCACTACACCCATGACTGTGCGGCTTGGCAAAGTGCTAACACGATCTGTGGATTCACCGATGACCACTGCTGTCAGGAAACATGCAGGAGTGAGTTAGATCTGCACTGGTAAAATCAAGGAATTAATCGTGGACTTCAGGGAGGGGAAGTCCGAGGGAACGCACACCAGTCCTCGTTGAGGGGTCAGCAGGATGATAGTTTGAAGTTCCTGGGAGTCAACATCTCTGAAGGTCTATCCTGAGCCCAACGTATTGCCTCAGTTACAAAGGAGGCATGCCAGTGACTGTATTTCATTAGAAGTTTGAGGAGATTTGGTATGTCACCAAAGACCCCAGCAGATTTCTTTTGATGTACACTGTCAGGTATAGAGGGGCCATTGCCCAGGATTAGGAAAATCTGCAGAGGCTTTGTAAGCTTAGCGAGCTCCATCATGGGCACTAACCTCCCCAGCATCGAGGACATCTTCAAAAGGTGATGCCTCAAAAAGGTGACATCCATCATTAAGGACCCCAACCCCCAGGACGTGCCCTCTTCCCATTATTATCATCAAGAGATATTTTATGTATCACACTGCACTGCTGCCTCAAAACAAAACCATTCACAAAGTTTGTCAGCGACAATAAACACGATTGTGATTCTAGTATTTAGATCAATGCCCTCGTCGCATCTGTCATCACACAATGTCGTAGTTTTTAGATGCCAACAGACCTTAGTACATTATGACTTTATTCCTTTTTGTTAATTATTTTGCATTGCAAACCTATTACATATTAAGTCATGCTCTTATAGAACAATTTCTGGATGTTTACAATTGATATGGTAAATTAAATCAGTGGTCCCCAACCTCTGGGCCATGGACTGATACCAGGCCGCAAAGCACGCAGCAGTACAGCGGTAGCCGGGACGCACCCAGCACATCTTTAAGAAAAAAGTCAAAATAAACAAGCTAATTAATTAGGTGCCGCCCGGCACGTAAATGTCGGCCCAGATCAGAGGCAATTGCCGATTGCGTAGAGCATTACATAAACATTTTAAGAGGCTGGGATATTTGCTGATGTTCTTCAGATACGTGCACCTTAGCTGTTACAGAAAGTCAGTTTGAATGGGATGGAAAATGTGAATTCCATTTTATGCTGTAAGGTTTTATTGTCAGTAACTTCCTGTGGAAACACTGCCCATTTAATTTAATAATGTGCACATCAGTAATTCTTTTTAAATCATGGTGTGCAACTGCAACATTCCATTCTAAGCAACACACATCAAAGTTGCTGGTGAACGCAGCAGGCCAGGCAGCATCTATAGGAAGAGGCGCAGTCGACGTTTCAGGCCGAGACCCTTCGTCAGGACTAACTGAAGGAAGAGTGAGTAAGGGATTTGAAAGCTGGAGGGGGAGGAGGAGATGCAAAATGGTAGGAGAAGACAGGAGGGGGAGGGATGGAGCCGAGAGCTGGACAGGTGATAGGCAGAAGGGGATACGAGAGGATCATGGGACAGGAGGTCCGGGAAGAAAGACGGGGGAGGGGTGACCCAGAGGATGGGCAAGAGGTATATTCAGAGGGACAGAGGGAGAAAAAGGAGAGTGAGAGAAAGAATGTGTGCATAAATTCCAGTTGTGTTTGATCTAAGAATTTTTTTAAACATCTACCAAAATTAAACAATAATGTAAAAAAAAAGACTGAGTTCTTTGCACCTTTTCAGGTAGCAGTATAAATGGTCAACATTAACATCTGTATTAGTAAAGAATGTACAGGATTTGAGCTAATCTTTTTAAAGAAAAACTTCCAAACTGTACCACTTGATGGCGCAGTTGCAGCATCTTAGTTTCTGTGCCAACAGAACTCTCCGTTCTCAATGGTTTCAACTGTGCGATGTCCAACCCAATTTAACTCCCATCTTCTCTGACAAGCAAATCAATTCACATTTCAGTGAAATAATTTACAAGTTGTTCATTAATATAAAGGGAATTCAGAGAAGAGAATAGTGGATATGTTCCATCACCTTATAAAAGGCTAGGTGCGAGTGGTCTTAAAGCACATAAAGATGGATAAATCCCTGGGATATGACCAAGTGTATTATAGGGTATGTGGGATAAATAGGAAAGAAATTGCTATGGGAAGATTGGAGGGTGGTCTTATTTAAGAAGGGCCTCAGCCAGGCCAGTGAGCCTAACATCAGTGGTGAGGAAGTTACTGGAGGAGATTCTGAAAGATATCTGCCCACATTTGGAAAGGTGAGGGCTGATTATGAATAGTCAGCATGGCTTTCTGCATGAAGAGGTGCCCAAAAGGACTGATCCCAGTGTAGAGGGTTAGATCTTGTCTATATGGATATTTAGCAAGGCTTCTGACAAGATCCAGCATGGTAGGCTATTTCAGAAGGTTACATTTCATGGGGCTCAGGGTGAATGAGCCAGATGGATGCAGAACTGGTTTGGTGGAAGCAGTAAGGATGGTGACCAATATTGGAGAGGTTTTTTTTTTCGGGTTGGGGGCATGTGGCCTGAAGTGTGCTACAGGGATCAGTACTGGGTCCACTGTATGTCATCTGTATTAATGATTTGGATGAGAATGTAGTGCAAATTGGTGGTATAGTACATAGTGAAGCAATTTATCCGAGAGTATAACAGGATCTAGATCAACTGGAAGGTGGCCAAGGAATTAAATTGGACAAGTGTGAATTGATGCATGTTGGGACATTGAATCAGGCAGGACATGCACAATAAATAGTAGGAACCTGGAAAGTACAGTAGAACAGAGAGACCTTAGGGTACAGGTACACAGTTCTCTGAAAGTGCCGACACAGGTGGGCAGGGTAGTGAAGAAGGCATTTTGCATACTTGCCTTCATTGGTCAGGCCACTGAGTGCAAGAGTTGGGCTGCAATGTAACAACAGTATAAGATGTCAGAAAGACTGCCCTTGGAGTGTTGTGTTCTGCTTTCCTAGCTATACGGCAAAAGCATAAGACCAGAAGATAGAGAAGCAGAATTAGTCCATTTAGCCCATCGAGTCTGCTCTGCCATTTCATCATGGCTGATCCATTTTTCCTCTCAGCCCCAGTCTCTTCAGGTAGCAACCATGAAGGAAATGGCTGAAGAGCAAACGCATGTTAAACAAAAGCATTATTAATGTATTATCTTTTGCTTACAGGTCTAAATATGCTGATTCCTTTAGTTGTGCAGGTAATTTGTGGAGTACTGTGGTGTTTACACTGGTTAGGGTTAACCATATAACAATTGCAGCATGGAAACAGGCCATCTTGGCCCTTCTAGTCCGTGCTGAACGCTTGCTCTCACCTAGTCCCATCGACCTGCACTCAGCCCATAACCCTCCATTCCTTTCCTGTCCATATACCTATCCAATTTAACTTTAAATGACAATATTCAACCTGCCTCTACCACTTCTGCTGGAAGCTCGTTCCACACAGCTACCACTTTCTGAGTAAAGAAGTTCCCCCTCATGTTACCCCTAAACTTTTGCCCCCTAACTCTCAACTCATGTCCTCTTGTTTGAATCTCCCCTACTCTCAGTGGAAAAACCCTATCCATGTCAACTCTATCTTTAAATTTCATAATTTTAAATACCTCAGCCTTCTACGCTCCAAAGACCTAACTTGTTCAACCTTTCTTTGTAACTTAGGTGCTGAAACCCAGGTAACATTCTAGTAAATCTTCTCTGTACTCCCTCAATTTTGTTGACATCTTTCCTATAATTCGGTGACCAGAACTGTAGACAATACTCCAAATTTGGCCTTACCAATGCCTTGTACAATTTTAACATTACATCCCAACTCCTATACTCAGTGCTCTGATTTATAAAGGCCAGCATACCAAAAGCTTTCTTCACCACCCTATCCACATGAGATTCGGGTAAAGGTGTGGGAGGTGAGTGCTGTGGAGTACTAGAATCTGACAGAAGATAGATTAGTCTGCGTGAACAGTGACCTCCTCAGGCAGGTGCTCTTTAAGTAACACAGAAGTAGATGTATTCAGGAGAAACACAAAAATGAAAATAATAGCAGCTAGAGTAGGACACTGGCATATCAACCCTTCTTCACCATTCTGTGTTGCTATGGTTCACTCACCCCAGCCCTTCACCACTCAGTGCCAATTCCCCATTGCCCTCAGTCCCCTGATCTTTCAATAATGTATCTAGTTCCACTTTAAATACTTCTGATGATCCAGCCTCCCAGTTCTCAGACGGAATTTCAGAATTTTATCACCCTCTTGCAAGAGGAAATTTCAACTTGCCCTTGATTTAAATAATTGGTCCCTAGTCTTGAGACTCTCATAGCTACCGTTCTCCAACAACACGTTCCGGGCATCTATCACTTTGAGGATTTTGTTTAAAACATGCCTCACATGTCTCTTTTAAACATTCCCCCACCTCGCCTTAAAACAGTGATCTCTAGTATTTGATATTTCCCTTCTATGCTGAAATTGATGGAATTATTTCCCCATCAAAACCAGGATGCTATCTGTCAGTAAGTTTAAAGCACTTCACTGAGAGAGCGCAGACTAAATATTAGGAGCATATCAGCTTTCCTGTGGTACTTTTACTGAAGAGATGCGAAACGTTAAACCAAATCTGGAATCAATAACTTTCTCTCAGGGGTGAAGCTGCCTCATCTGCTGTGTATTTCCTGCAGTTGCTAGGTTAATTCAGATTTACAACATCTGTAGTTCAACAAACAGGAGAGAGGATGTCTGTTTCTGCCCTTACAACCATCTCTTCCCGCAATCCAGAAGAATTGCTAAAGATTTCAATTAATTACAGCTGATGATAAAACTGTTGATTTTTTTTTGTATAAATGTAGTTAAAGGAGATTTGATAACTCTGTTTGATCACTTTTTTGTATTATCTACATGTGCCAGTGAACTTAACTATAAGTATCCAGATATCACATTTGGATCCAAGCAATTGTAGGCATCCAAGAAATTTACTAACCTAAAGGTGACTGCCAGGTTGACTTGAGAAGTTTCCCAACAGAATATAGTCCGCCTCCATTGAAGTTTTCTATAACAGGGATCGTATCTTTTTGAGTGTGATGCATTTGTGGTGACAGATTCATGGCATCTGTTCTCATTCATTCCTGTGTGGAACAATGATAGTAAATTTGACAGTTGGAGTCATGATGGATGTTTGATGTTATTACCCCAGAGACCCACCGGAAGTATTGAAACTATTGTCCAACATTGTGATAATCCCATCCCCTATTTTCCCTTTTGCAAACCTTGCTCTCTCCCTCTCACATTATACCCTCAGTACATACAATTGCTTTCACTCTTTTTATTCTGTCTAGGTATTCCATTGCGTTCAAAGGACATGTATGGAACTTCTGAAGGTCATTGAACAGTATCAGAAACAGATTTGCTGTATGTATTCAATACATCTAGCTGAATCTTGCAACGTGTGGCTAATTGTGTTAGTATTACTGCATTGTCATTAACGTAGGATTGAATATTACAAGGAATTAGTAATTAAAACTATAATTCAATAGAAGTATTAATATAGAAACTAAACAAGGCTCATTCAGCCCAAGGAGTTGTGCCACGTTATGGAGGTCATGAGTGAACAGTCCGTCAGCTCCCACATGTGCATATTTTGTCTAATTCTAAAATTGAATGGAGTTTCTACTCGATTTCTTATTACCCTTGGTTCAGTTCACTGGGTTGGGAACATCAAATGCTGGTAATCTCCTCCTGACCAAATTCCTATTAGCCACGAATTATGATGATGGAATATTTTGAATGACCTTTTTTGCAGCAAAAGAGACAGAGGGCCACTAGAGGGCAGAACTGCCTGGAGGACTAGAAATCTTGTTACTGCAGAAATTTGCCAAGACTGGAATGAGTGAAAGTTTTCAGTCTGAAGTAATAAGGAAAAAGTGATTTATTATCTTCTTCAGTCTCAGGGTTTTGTAGAATTTCATGTAATTATTGTTCTCATAATAGCTCCTGGAATCCATGAAAACAGTGGTGTGAGAAGCAAATAGGCTGGGCAACAGGGGAAACATTTAAACTCCACAGAGATTTAAATTAATTAAACATTATGCTAGGTAATCAGGTTTTTTTTGCCCCACTTTTATCTCAGATTGTGATGACCAGTACAGAACTATTACTTTAGTACTCCCAGAAGGCCATTCTTACACATTTAAACATCAGCAAGTTATTTGCTCTGTGGCATGCAGTATCTTAATAAAATCTAGTTCAGACCTTGCCTAACGTTTATTTACAAATACTTGTGAATGCAAATCATTGAAGTACAGCTGAGGACAGAAATGGTTTTACTTTTTCTTTATAATTTTAGGAATACTTTTGCCAATGTATTTCTCCCCTGTATTCCTTGCTTAGCTGACTGCAATGAAAGTTGGAGAATTCTGCGTTATCTGGTACAATACACCAGGTGGTGCATTTACTTGGCAAGTTAATTCTGATTTTTTTTTTAAAAATGAAACAGATATTCTGCTAAAAATGTTTCTGCATGCACTTTATTCCAGGGGTGTAGGTTAGCCTGTTCTCAAGCCATTTCTGTCTAAGTTCCAAACAGCAATAAAATTAATGACTTTATCTTTCCATTTCAGTTTTGTCTCAGGAAGAAAATGAATTGGGCAAATTTCTTAGATCCCAGGGTTCACAGGATAAAACCAGGGCAGGAAAGATGATGCAAGCAACTGGAAAGGCACTATGTTTCTCCTCACAACAAAGGTATTAGAATAATTGCCATATTTAACATAAGTTAGTCTGATTGTGCTGGATGGCGATAAGGAGTTAAGGTATCCACTTCAATTGTAGGAAATACGTTTGATACAATAATTATTTAGGTGCACTTAACCTGCAGTTTATCTGCTTTCTTCTGGAGAAAATTTGATATTCTAGTATTAACTTACTTGCATATGAACATTGCCAAAGGCCATTTATCTGTCCAATCTCTATTGTGTGATGAACATGATAAGAAATAGGAGGACATCTGCCAGAAATTTACCTTTTATCTGAAACTAATAATGGTCACTGTGTTGCTCATGGATTCATAATAAATTTGATGCTGGAGTCAAATGATTTTGAAGCAATTACTTTGATTGTAAACAATTTCTTCATTTGCGGCAATGCTAATTGATTACTTTGGATTTTAAGGAAGGAAATTAGATCCCACATTCATCACTCCTTTATTCACTCAGTCTACACATCTTCCAGCAACAGCTTGGCTTACAGGTGTATGACATGATATTATATGGTGGATTCTAAACAAGCCTATACACAGAAATGGCAGATGGCTAATCCATTCTGTCAGGATAAATACACAGTCAAACTTGTAAAATGATTCAGTCATTTGTGACTGTCTCTCATATCACAAAAAATCAAAAAAACTAATTGCATATTGAATTGACTATTAAGTTCATTAAATGAAAATTAAAACACCAAGTGAACTGCATTAGATAAAAATGTAAGTCACTATAATTGCAACACCCCCACTTTCCCCAATGTTTTCTCTTTATTTCACAGCTATTCATAGCAATTCATTCATAGCTTGTCACACCAGACAGCCAGCCACTCTAGTGTTGTTTGGTTGATGTTGAGCAGGTCAGTGTCAGCTAAATCAGGTGAGAGTGGGCAGTTGCGCAGAACGTGTTCAATGTTCTGCACCCTTTCACCACACTCACAGGATTCGCTGGTCTTTAAACCCCACTTCACCATATTGTCTCCCGTCCTACAAACTCCCGCTCTCGCTCTGTTGAGAGTGCACCACTTCCGTCTGTCAAGCAGTGCCCCGTCTGGTAACATTTCTGTGGGGTCTTGCACTGTATTGTTTAGTGGGGTTCTGGCTTCTGTTTGTTGCCAGAGGTCAATCCTGTATGTTTGGGGGGATGTTCCGTGCGGTAGTTCCTCCACTGTAGCAAAGCTTTTCCTCGATTTTAGGCGATTGGAAACTGGCACATGATGATGTAGTGGGTGCCATAGGTCCGAGTTCTGTTTACCTTTTTCAATTTTTGTTGTTGTGTGAGTTTGGATCTCTAGGGGAGCAATGCTTGCAAGTCTGTAAATGATGTTAGTGGGTGTGGAGTGCAGTGTGCCCGTGATTATTCGGCAGGCTTAATTAAGAAACGGGTCTATTTTCTTCACGTGGGCTGATCTGCTCCACACAGGTGCACAGTATTCTGCAGGTGCATAGCAGAGTGCTAGGACAGTTGATCCAAGTGTGTGAGCATTAGCTCCCCATTTCGTGCCTGCTAATTTTTTCAAGAGAGAATTGCAAGAGCCAACTTTCCCTTTGAGTTTGTGGATGTGGGTGGCAAATGAGAGCGTCCTATCCAGTGTCACGCCCAGGTAGATTGGAGTCAGATGGTGGTCGAGCTCCTTCCCACACCAGAAGATCTTGAGTTTCCAAGCTGCTTCTCGATTCCTCAGGTAGAATGCACACAGTTGAGTTTTTGATGGATTTCAGTTCAGAGACCATTTTTCATAATACTGCTTCATTGCTTCGAGGACTGCTGTAAGGAGTCTTGGAAGGAGTTAGCTTGTGTTGCTATGCATAGGTCGTCTGCATAGATATACCTGCGTGTATTAGGAAAGGTTGGTTGGTCATTTGTGTAAACGTTAAATAGTAGAGGTGCCAGGTCTGATCCTTGTGATAGTCCATTCTTTTGTGGACACCACCTATTCTTAATTCCATTCATTTCTACATAAAATCTGTGATTTTCTAGGAGGCTTCTTATGACTTTGACTGTGATTTCATTCTTTAACATTTTAGATAATTTCAGTGGAAGGCCTCTGTGATTCACAGTGTTGTATGCTGCTGTTAAATCAATGAATACTGCCCCTGTAATTTGTTGCATTTCAAAGCCATCCTCAATATACTGTGTTAAGTTCAGGACTTGATCTGAACCCGGCTTGGTCTGGTGTTAGAAGATCTTTGACTAAGGGGGATATTCTTTTCAGTATGAGTCTCATAGTAATGAATGTTAATCATTGGACGTGGGCAAATCGAACCCACTGGACGGCGGCGGGATGTACGTCCACTCCTTAAGGAAGTATCAAAGTGTCAGGTGGCTTACTCCTGCTCCCAATCCTTCAGTTTTTTATTCTCTTCTAAGTTCAAATTACGTTTAGCATTGTGCCTGACAGGCAACCACAAAACAAAGAAACCCAACAGAACCCTTTTAAAAAAAGAAGAAGATTGTCACAATTGCAAAAAGGGGAAGAATAAACAAAGCATGCAAACAATAAAGAAAGCAAACAGAATTCAGAAAAAAAGTGAGCGCATAGACACAAGGCCCAGAGCAGCCCGCAGCCTCAGCGTCAGTTCAGTGCAGAGCCAAGAAATTGAGCAGAGCAGTGAGCAGAACTGGATCAACCCTCGCCTTTGTTCCTGACACCCTGCTTTTTCAATCCATCTAGCCCGGTGTTTAAATCATCTTTGCCTGTTGCATCAATACGCTCTGGGTCTGGACCCCACCTCCACGTTTCAGCTTGTAGGGTATCTAGACAAATTTAGTGGAACTGTACAACTTTGCTCATGTGCATAGTGAGTCTGCAGGCTGGTGTCAGCAATAGTGTAGAAAGTAAAGGAGAATCTGGTTCCCTCTGTTCAAGATGTTGTGGATGCAAACAGTCCTTAAGTACATGAACCTGTGAATTGTTATTTTGAAACTATTTTCTATTTGTAGCATGAGGTAGTGCTTAGTACTGATACAAGTATGAATGCTATAGAATTGATATTTTCTAAATATTGAATTTGCATCTTTAATATTCAATTTTACTTATGTGGTTGAAACCTATCAGCTGTAGTTTTTACATAAATCTCCTTTTCTCCTTTATGAGCAATTGATATATTTGATTTAAATATATATAGTAGGTCACATCTCCCAATCTGCTCAAACCTTGTATCTTGGATTTCAAACCTATTATTGAGTTGCTTCCAATTGTACTCTCTTTTTTTGCCCCGTTATCATTTGTTTCTCCCATTCTGACCACATAATTTCCATACTAAGTAATTGGGTTCTAGCAAATCAAAACATAAGGATGAAATGGGTTGTTCATAAAATATGTAGACAGATGCATTAAAATCTCATTCCCAGAATGTTTTGATTTAACATTACAACAGCACCAGTTAAAGCACTGAGAAGAAGAAAGCTGCTTGCTGCCTCATGTTAGAGGATGCAGGTGAAATAAAATCACTAATTGGCTGTGATTCTTCTGACTCAGGCTGGCACTCCGTAGTCCTTTATGTCGACTGTACCAGGAAGTGGAAACTTTTAGGTACCGTGCCATTTCTGATACCTGGCTGACAGTGAATCGAATGGAACAGTCTCGCACGGAATACCGGGGAGCACTACTCTGGATGAAAGATATTTCTCAGGAGTTGGATCCTGATGTGTATAAGCATCTAGAAAAGTTTAGGAAGGTAAGAACTTATTGTGTGGTATATTTAGTTAATGCTACCTTTTAAATAAGGACGCCATCAGAAAAATAGCTGTAACAGGACACTTTGTGTTACTATACTAGTTGCATAAATGGATCTACAAACAATGACTGACCTAGATGATTGGTTTTGGAAATTTCTGTTTTGGACATGTGGTTAGATCTCATTTTTCCCTAAAAACTGAGCTTTTCTTTTTCATATTGGTCTCGCATTATTTTACTGTTGCAGCTACGTAATCTTAATTGAATTCTGGCACAAACACTAATGTAAGCGTTTGTACATTGAGAATTGTGCACATGGTATATGGCAGTACTTCCTTGGCCTTTGGAAATTTGATAGTACACAAATGCTACAGTTGGCAGTAAATATGCTGTACAGTAAGCGTGTACACCAGATCTTTAATGAAATATACTGCTGACTTTCCTAACTATGAAGAAGATGTAAGTTGCAACACTAGAATAATTTGTGCTATTCTCGTTTCTTATTCTCTATCTCACCACGATTGTAAATTCCTCATTTCCATCAAGACACATCTTATCTGTTCTCTGGATTGTACCAGGAGGCAGGAAGACCCCCATATATCTCATAATAATTATTTAGTGTTTTCTAGGGGTCCCTAGAAGAAGGGATCACCAATGAGCATATCTGTTCACTGTGGATTGAACCCGGGTACAGTCAAGTTGGCGGGGTCTGGCCTGAGAGCGAGGAATGAGCCAATGTTTGGCCATTGCTGGAATGGGCTTGGCAATTCGTTGTGGCAGAACCGAGGGGAGGCATGGCAGAGTCAAGGAGGCGGGTCCCAACTCCGGGTCTGAGAATAAGGAACAACCCAAGGGATCCCCATTTTAAGCACCAGGCTGAATTGGAAAGGTCAGGTACGGACTGAACTGATGGGGTTGGGTTCGGGCCCAAGATATCGCAGCTGCAGGTCCAGGTTCTGAGAGCGAGGCATGGCCCGAAGTTTGGACAATTCAAGTGCCAGGCCAGATTGTAAAGGTCAGGTTGTTGGGGCCAGAGGCAAGGGACAGGCCAGTTCAGTTCGCTGCTCCATGAGGTTTACTCGTCTCTGCACTGAACTGAGGCTGCGGCCTGCAACTAACAGGCTATTGGATCAGCTGCAATGATGTCTGGCTTCTTGGCTGTGGTCTCACTTTCGTGACCTTCAGTTGTTTGCCTGCTTTTGCTGTTTGCGGAATTTGGTTTTGCACATTGGGTATTTTATGGTCTTTTATTAATGGGCTGTATTGGGTTTCTTTGTTTTGTGATTGCCTGTAAGGGGACAAATCTTAAAGTTGTGTAAGAACATAAGAAATAGGAGCAGGAGTAGGACATCTGGCCCATTGAGTCTGCTCTGTCATTCAATAAGATCATGGCTGACCTGGCCATGGATTCATCTCCACCTGCCTTCCTTTTCCCTATAACCCTTAACCTTCCTACTCTGCAAAAATCTATCCAGCCTTGTCTTAAATATATTTACTGAGGTAGCCTCCACTGCTTCTTTGGAAGCAGTTCCTCCTCATCTCTGTCCTAAATCTTCTCCCCCAAATCTTGAGGGTATATCCCCTAGTTCTAGATTCACCTATCAGTGCAAACATCTTTCCTGCTTCTAGCTTATCTATCCCTTTCATAATTTTATATTTCTATAATATCTCCTCTCATTCTTCTGAATTCCAGTGAGTACAGTCCCAGGCGACTTCTCTCCTCATGGTCTAACTCCCTCATCTCTGAGATGAACCTGATGAATCACCTCTGCAGCACCTCTAAAGTCAGTATATCCTTCCTCAAGTAAGGAGACCAAAACTGCACACAGTACTCCAGGTGTAACCTCACCAGTACCCTGTACAGTTGCAGTATAACCTCCCTGCTCTTAAATTCAATCCCGCTACTCTAGCAATGAAGGCCAATATCCCATTTGCCTTCTTGATGCTGCAATTTTTAACCATTTAAATAATAATCTGCTCTTCCATTTTTCCTTCCAAAGTGGATGACCTCGCATTTACCAACATTGTATTCCATCTGTCAGATGCTTGCCCACTCTCTACAGACTCGAAATATCTTCTGCACAATTTGCTTTTCCACTTAATTTAGTATCCTCATCAAACTTAGATATACTATACTTGGTCCCCACGTCCAGATGGTTAATGTATATCATGAACAGTTGCGGGCCCAGCACCGGCCCCTGTGGCACACCACTCACCACTGATAGCCAACCAGAGTAACACCCATGTATCCCAACTCGCTGCTTTCTATTAGTTAACCATGCTAATACATCACCCCCAACTCTGCATTCTTAACTTATGGGTAAGTCTTTTAGGTGGAAATCCAAGTAATTGATGTCCATCTGTTCCCCTCTATTCCCTGCATTATATCCTCAAAGAACTCTAGTAAGTTTGTCAAACAGGGCCTGCCTTTGCTGAGTCTATGCTGCGTCTGCCTGATGAATCCATTTCTTTCCAGATGCTTCACTATTTCTTCCTTAATGATGGCTTTAAGCATTTTAACAACAACAGATGTTAAACTAACTGGCCTATAGTTACCTGCCTTTTGCCTACGTCCTTTTTTCTTTAAAACAATGGCGTGACATTTGCTATCTTCCAATCTGCCAGGACCTGCCTAGAGTCCAGAGAATTTTGGTAAACTGTCACCAAAGCCTCTACTATAACTTCTGCCATTTCTTTCAGTGCCGTGGGACGCATTCCAGCAGAACCAGGGGACTTGTATGTCTTCAGGCCCACAAGTTTGCTCAGCGCTACCTCTTTAGTGATAGCTATTGTATTGAGCTCTTCACCTCCCACTGTATCCATAGCATCTCTCTTTGGCATGCTAGACGTGTCCTCCATCGTGAAGACTGACACAAAATAGTCATTCAAAGCCTCTGCCATTTCCTCATTACCCATTATCAGGATATTGTGTACAGTGTACAGACTTTGATAATAAATCTACTTGTGCTTTGATATTTTTATTTGCTGAAATGGAAATGAAATTGAAGCTTCGGTATTCCTTGAAAGAGATTTTCATGGATGCAATGTATAAATGTATTTTATCGGTTATGTCAAAATTCAGTCATGAAAATTGGGTAAATGTCGTTCATAGAATTTCCGTATATTCCAGCCCGGGGTCCCATTCAATCCAGCTGGTTTCACCCATATTCCCTTTCTCTGTAATCTTGCATTTTTTCCAACATATATTTACCCCATTCGCTCTTGTAGTAACGATGGAACCTCCTTCACCAGCTATGGTTTTTTTACTCATCATTTTCTTCTCCTTTACTTTATACCTGTGCTTTCATGTTCTTATCCTTCTACCAATGGGAATAATCTCCCACTGTCTAGATTCCATAAGACCATAAGACAAAGGAGCAAAAGTTGGCCATTCAGCCCATCAATTCTGCTCTGCCATTTTATCATGAATTCCTCTTCATTTTATACACCCTTCGTTTCACATCTGCCCTTCAAAGACAGTAGTCCCAGACTTTCTATCTTTATAACTGTAGTTCCTCATTGAAGGAACCATCCTGGACCTTCTCCTGAGGCTCCACATCCTGAAGCTACATCAATGTTTCATTGCTTTTTTTTTACCCAATGCCCCAGTTGTTAAAACCAACGATTGACTATGCTCTGAGCTACTTTTGCTGCTTGAGCTTCTTTCAAGTACACAGATACCCAGGTCCCAATACTGTTTCATTCCTTTCAGAAATATATTTAAATGCTGAATTATCTTTCCCTATTCTTCATACCAGAACACATCACCTCATAACTCTTGGTATACATTCACAAATTAGAAATTGTAGCTGCACCCATTCACCATGACCCTCCGTCTGTTATTTAGTCAGCTTACTATGCCTCTTTTATGTCATATTCTTATTAAACTACGTTCTTAAAATCATTGATATGTCTGTTTATATGGTACCTTATTCAAATGGTTC
The DNA here is from genome assembly GCF_963921235.1 of Mobula hypostoma. NCBI lineage: Eukaryota > Metazoa > Chordata > Chondrichthyes > Myliobatiformes > Myliobatidae > Mobula > Mobula hypostoma. The sequence goes on from NC_086099.1 coordinate 143,395,707, forward strand.
TGCAAGACAATGTGTCCTATATTAATTGTAATACTCTCTTTAGTTTTCCCTGCTACGTCACCACTAATGATTACTGGATCATGGCTGATTCAGTCTTCCTCTCAGTCCAAAACCCCTACCTCCCCTCTCACCCTGCTATTCCTTCATACTCTGACCAATCGAGAATCTATCAACCTCTGTCTTAAATATACTTGGCCCCCCACAGCTGCCTGTGGCAAAGAATTCCACAGATTCACCACTCCCTAGCTAAACAAATTCCACCACATCTCCATTCTAAAAGGATGCCCCTCTATTCTGAGACTGTGTCCTCTAGTCTTAGGCATTCCCACCATAGGAAACTTCCTCACCACATCCACTTTTTCAAGGCTTTTCACCATTTAACAGGTTTCAATTAGGTCACTCCTCGTTATTTTGAATTCCAGTGAATAGAAGCCCAGAGCCATTAAATGCTCTTCATATGACAAGCCATTCAATCCTGGAATCATTTTCGTGAACCTCCTTTGAACTCTCCCTAGTTTCATTCTTTCATAATGAGCCCAAACCTGCTCACAATACTCCAAGTGAGGCTTTATAAAGCCTCAACATTACATCATTGCTTTTATATTCTAGTCCTCATGAGATGAATGCTAACATTATATTTGCCTTCCTCACCACAGACTCAACCTGAAAATTAACCTTTAGGGAATTCTGCACAAGGACTCCCAAGTTCCTTTGCACCTCAGTTTTTTTTTGTAGTTTCTCTCCATTTAGAAAATAGCCAACCCTTCCATTTCTTCTACCAAATGCATGACCATGCACCTCCCGACACTGCATTCCATTTGCCATTACTTTGCCCATTCTCCTAATCTGCCTCTCTACTTCCTCAACACTACCTGCCCCTCCACCTATGTTCATATTGTATGCAACTTTGCAACAAAGCCATGAATTCCATCATCCAAATTATTAACATAAAAATTGGCCCCAACACAGATCCCTGTGGAACACCATTAGTCACCGGCAGCCAACTAGAAAAGGCTCCCTTTATTCCCACTCTTTGCCTCCTGCTTTGTCCTTAAAAGTCAGATGCATCTATGTGAGAGAATAGGACCAATCAAGTGTGACAGTGGAAAAGTGTGTATGGAACCGGATTAAATAGCGGAGGTACTTAATGAATACATTGCTTCAGTATTCACTACGGAAAAGGATCTTGGCGATTGTAGGATTGACTTGCAGTGGACTAAAAATCTTGAGAATGTAGATATTAAGGAAGAGGATGTGATGGAGCTTTTGGAAAGCATCAAGTTGGATAAGTTACCAGGACTGGACGGGATGTACCCCAGGCTGCTATGGGAAGCGAGGGAGGAGATTGCTGAGCCTCTGGCAATGATCTTTCCATCATCAATGAGGATGGGAGAGGTTCTGGAGGATTGGAGGGTTGTGGATGTTGTTCCCTTCTTCAAGAAAGGGAGTAGGGATAGCCCAGGAAATTATGGACCAGTGAGTCTTACTTCAGTAAGTTGATGGAGAAGATCCTGAGAGGCAGGATTTATGAACATTTGGAGAGGCATAATATGTTTAGGAATAGTCAGCATGGCTTTTGTCAAAGGCAGTTCATGCCTTACGAGCCTGATTGAATTTTTTGAGGATGTAACTAAACACATTGATGAAGATAGAGCCGTAGATATAGTGTATATGGATTTTAGCAAGGCATTTGATAAGATACCCTATGCAAGGCTTATTGAGAAAGTTAGGATGCATGGGATCCAAGGGAACATTGCTTTGTGGATCCAGAACTGGCTTGCTCACAGAAGGCAAAGAGTGGTTGTAAACGGGTCATATTCTGCATGGAGGCCGGTGACCAGTGGTGTGCCTCAGGGATCTGTTCAGGGGCCTCTTCTCTTCGTGATTTTTATAAATGACCTGGATGAGGAAGTGGAAGGATGGATTAGTAAATTTGCTGATGACATAAAGGTTGGGGTATTGTAGATAGTGTGGAGGGCTGTCAGAGGTTACAACAAGATATTGATAGGATGCAAAACTGGGCTGAGAAGTGGCAGATGGGATTCAACCCAGATAAGTGAGAGGTGGTTCATTTTGGTAGGTCAAATATGATGGCAGAATATAGCATTAATGATAAGACTCTTGGCAGTGTGGAGGGACAGAGGGATCTTGGGGTCCGAGTCTATAGGACACTCAAAGCTGCTACACAGGTTGACTCTGTGGTTAAGAAGGCATACAGTGCATTGGCCTTCATCAATCATGGGTTTGAGTTTAAGAGCCGAGAGGTAATGTTGCAGCTATATAGGACCCTGGTCAGACCCCACTTGGAGTACTGTGCTTAATTCTGTTTGCCTCACTACAGGGAGGACATGGAAACCATAGAAAGGGTGCAGAGGAGATTTACAAGGATGTTGCCTGGATTGGGGAGCATGCCTTATGAGAATAGGTTGAGTGAACTCGGCTTTTTCTCCTTGGAGCAACGGAGCATGAGAGCTGACCTGATAGAGGTGTATAAGATAATGAGAGGCATTGATCGTGTGGATAGTCAGAGGCTTTTCCCCAGGGCTGAAATGGCTAGCATGAGAGGGCATAGTTTTAAGGTGCTTGGAAGCAGGTGGAGAGGAGATGTCAGGGGTAAGTTTTTTATGCAGAGAGTGTTGAGTGCGTGGAATGAGCTGCCAGCGGAAACGATAGGGTCTTTTAAGACCTTGGGTGGCTACATGAAGCTTAGAAAAATAGAGGGCTATGGTTAAAGCCTAGGTAGTTCTAAGGTACGGACATGTATGGCACACCTTTGTGGGCCAAAGGGCCTGTATTGTGCTGTAGGTTTTCTATGTTTCTATATTCTATGTTTTTATTTGTAAGTTTCTCTTTTTGCCATTATGGGCCTCATTCATCAGTGATACTTCTACTCTTTATCGGTTGTAGAATATTTATATTGACAACTAACAACTACTATTCTTTGCGATCACATCTGGAAAATGTATCCTGTGGTATTTTGTGGGCATTACAGTAGCATAGCAGTTAGTGCAACACTATTACTGCTTGTGGCATTCTGGAGTTGGGAGTTCAATTCCAGCACCATCTGCAGGGAGTTTGCACATTTTCCCAGTGAACACATGATTTCCTCCAGGTAACACACACAAAAAAATGCTGGTGAATGCAGCAGGCCAGGCAGCATTTATAGGAAGAGGTACAGTCGACGTTTCAGGCTGAGACCCTTCGTCAGGACTATCTGAAAGAAGAGATAGTAAGAGAATTGAAAGGGTGAGGGGGAGATCCAAAATGATAGGGGAAGACAGGAGGGGGAGGGATGGGGCCAAGAGCTGGAAAGTTGATTGGCAAAAGGGATACAAGGCTGGAGAAGGGAGAGGATCAGGGAATGGGAGGCGGAGGAGGAAAGAAAGGGGAAGGGGAGCGCCGGAGGATGGAGAGCAGGCAAGGAGTTATAGTGAGAGGGACAGAGGGAGAGAAAAGAGAGAGAGGAAAAAAGGGGGGGATAATAAATAAATCAATAAGGGATGGGATATGAACGGGAGGATGCCCCTCCTCCCCTTTGTACCCCATCCCTTATTTATTTATTATTTTTCCCCCTTTTTTCTCTCTCTTTTTTCTCCCTCTGTCCCTCTCACTATAACTCCTTGCCTGCTCTCTATCCTCTGGGCTCCTCTCCCCCTTTCTTTCTCCCTTGGCCTCCTGTCCCATAATCCTCTCCCTTCTCCAGCCTTGTATCCCTTTTGCCAATCAACTTTCCAGCTCTTGGCTCCATCTCTCTTTCAGTCTTTTCCTATCATTTAGGATCTCCCCCTCCCCCTCCCCCTCCCACTTTTAAATCTCTTACTAGCTCTTTCTTCAGTTAGTCCTGACGAAGGGTCTCAGCCTGAAACTTCGACTGTACCTCTTCCTAGAGATTCTGCTTGGCCTGCTGCGTTCACCAGCAATTTTTGTGTGTGTTACTTGAATTTCCAGCATCTGCGGGTTTTTCTCGTGTTTGCGTTTTTAAATTTCCTCCAGGTATTCAAGTTTCGTCCCACAGTCCAAGGACGTACAGGTTAGTAGGTTAATTGTCCTTTAATTAGGTTAGTGTTAAATAGGTAGATTGCTGGGTGATGCAGCTCTTTGGACAGGAAGGGCCTGTTCAGCACTGTTTCATTTTTTCTGATCTAATTTTAAAAATGTCCATAAAAACTGGAATATCAAGATTACAACCAACGTGCAGTAGTATGCAAAATGTATGAGCGTTGTCATTGCAGGATTTGATATCATAGATGGATCATATTTCTCTTGTGTAGGATGTATACAAAAGGTTGTTTCCAAAATAAATTTTGAATATTGAAATTACATTACTTCAATTAATTTCCCTTCGTTAAGAGTATTTAGGAGTTCTGAAGTTTTTGTCCCAGACATTTTTAATTATGCTGATAATAATGATTTCTGTATTAAAATTATTTAAAATAAACTTGAATTAGTATATCAGCACAGATCAAATTCATAGATTTCAGGGATACAAATAGAACATTAAAAATATTAACCCTTGCCTGTAATCAACATTTAAATTGTGGGCATATTCTTAATGATGAAAATTCTCTGATTTAAAAAAAAAGTCTTGCATTCCCACTGCTGCCTGTAAGGAGTTTGTACATTCTCCATGTGACTGCATAGGCTTCCTCCGGGTGCTCTGATTTCCTCCCACAGTCCAAAGATGTACCGGTTGGTAGGTCATTGTAAATTGTTCCACGATTAGGCTCAGATTAAGTTGAGGGTTCCTGGGTGGCACACTTCGAAGAGCTGCATGGACCTATTCCATGCTTTATCTCAATAAATTAATAAATAAACATCCATTTCCTGCTTGTATAATAATAAATATTTTATTCTTCAACTGTCTATATAAAAACAGATCCTTTAATGGTGATTTTTGATATTTAGCATACAAATCTAGGGGTGTCAATAAATCTGCAGATGTTTGAAGTCTGTTCAAAAATCACCAAATACACTCAGTTAGGTTAGTCACATCTGAGGAAGGAGAAGCAGTCAATATCCCAGTTCAAAAGTTCTAAAAAAACGTTTATCAGGGTGCTTTTTTAAAAAAATTGTTACCTGATCAACTAGACATATTATGCATAGACAATTCAGAAATTGTCTTGCCACCCTTTCCTCTCTTCATCTACCTTGTGTTTTCATTTTGTTTTTATTTTTTTTTATAGAGAAGTTGTTAAATATTCAGAATCAGGTTTATCAGTGACATGGGCCATGATGTTCATTGTTTTGTGACAACAAGAAGTAATTTACTTGGGACAGAAAATTTCCCCAAGGTATATGGGAAATCACTGAGGATCATGCAAAAGCCTCCTCCAATAGCCATAAAAGCCACCTCCAGTAGTCCAGCAAATTTAGTCATTTCTGGATCTGTGCAAATACAACAGAGCATGGGTCTATTCATATGTTGAAATTACCCAACCACTCAACAAACTGCAGAGGGCCATTAAGCACTCGGATAAGCCTGTAACTCTTAGTGAAGAACTGAAAGCCTCCTGCTTCTCAGCTTCCTTCCAGCTCCCTGTAATCTGTTTTCAGGACATACTCCCTTTTGCTCCCTATAGCATTAGTACCAACATGTACCACGACTTCAGGCTGCTCACCCTCCCTTTTCAGGATATTGTGGACGCATTCAGAAACATTGCAGATCCTGGCACCTGGGAGGCAAACTACCAACCGTGTTTCTTTTTTGCGTCCACAGAATCACCTATCTGTCCCCCTGACTATAGAGTCCCTTACTGCTGCTACCATCCTCTTCAGTTTCGTACCCTTCTGAGTCACAGGGCCAGACTCTGTGCCAGAGAGTCAGCCACTATTGCTTCCCCCACCTAGGTTGTTTTACCCCCCTCCCCCCCAAACAGTACTCAAAATGGAGTACTTAATGTTGAGGGGGACATGGGTGCTTTCCACTATCTGATGTTTTCCCTTCTGTCTCCTGACAGTCGCCCATTTGTCTGCCTTGGGATGACCACCTCCCTGTATCTCCTGTCTATCACTGTGTCACTTTCCCTAACAAGCCGAAGGTCATTGAACTGCCGTTCCAGTTGCCTAACACGTTCTCTAAGGAGCTGCATCTCGATGCACCTGGTGCAGATGTCTGGTAGCCTCTCGGAAATCCCACGTCTGACACCCAGAACAGAACACTGGCCCTGTAGACATACCCCCATTCTCTCAAGAATTAAGTAAGAAAAAAGAAATAAGGAATGAACTTGCCTACATGCCTCGCTTCTGCCTATTCTCATCGAAGCCCTGCTGAGCTGAAGCCTCACCTCTCTGACTGAAACCACTTCAACTCAGACCGCTCCAGTAGACAGTACCCCGCATTTATGGGGACTGGGTATTCAAAGCTCTTTGCTGGACTTGTCAGGAATGCTTCTGCTGCATCTGTACTGTGCTCCAATCAAGCACTCCCATTGGAAAAACTTCCTGCTTTTGAAAGCTCTTTGCCAGACTTGCACAGGAACGCTTCTACTGCCCCTGCGCATACTCCAATCAGGGACTGAGAACAAATGCAGAGAACCCGACAACTGAAATTATGGAAACAAAGTTGGGTTCTGTATCACAGACAAACACTCAAAATATCGATTGATACAAGCTCAGCGCTCTAACCAGGAAAAGTGGTCGCTCGGAGCGGCTTGTAAAGTATAATCAGCAGATTCTCCCTATGCTGATGGAATCCAAATTTCAGGGCACATGATGCACGATGTGCCAGAAAACGTGGAAAATCTATTACAATTATGTGCTCCTGCCCGATCTAATCCATTTTTACACCTTCAATGGACTGCATTACTTTAACAAGGTGTCAAGGACACTCAGACTTGCTGTTAATAGTGGACACATTTTCAAGATGAGTAGAAGCTATTCCAACAAAGAAAGATGCTGCTACACACGCAGCAAAAAACTGATGAAGGACCATATTCCTAGATGGGGATTGCCATGTCACGTCGACTCTGACCGAGGAGCACATTTCACTGGGAGTGTTTGTCAGGAATTATGTCGACTGATGAACATTGAATGGTCTTTCCATTGTCCACATCACCCAGAGTCACCAGGACAAGTTGAACAAAATGAATGGAATCATTAAACAGTGGCTGACTATCATGAGGAAGGCACACCATGGCTTACAGCTCTTCCAATGGTCTTGTGTGGCATCAGAGCAACCGTAATTAAGAAAATTAAGCTAAGTCCTTCCGAGGTGATAACAGGGCTTTCTATGTCAGTGCCGGGAGCACGTAATCTCAGAGAGGCTGATATCTACATTATGGCAGACAGTTTAGTTAACTATTGTGTGAAATTAACCCAAGCTGTCCAGTCGTCTTCTCAACAGGTTTCTACCACTTGAAGTGATCTGACAGAAGGAAGATGCATCCAGGTTCCTGTTGAGTGGGCCCTGATGAAGAAACCACATAAGGAACCATTGGGACCTCACTGAGAAGGTCCTTATCACTGGTTCAATAGTTCGACTTGATATCAGAGAATGTATACAATATACAACTTGAAGCTCTTGTTCTTCGCAGGCATCCACGAAAAAGAAGGATATCCCAAAGAATGAGCAACAGTAAAAATGTTAGAATGCCAAAGCCTCCCCTACTCCCCTCCCACGCATAAACAGCAGCAAAGCATCAACCCCCTCCCTCCCCCCACCTACTTTGAAAAAGCATCAGCACCCTCCTCTCACCAAGCAAGCAACAGCAAAGCCCCCAAGAAAGACTAACTCAGCGGTGAAAGTTGAAGGTAAAAGTAAGTGCATACCCTCCAAGCACTGCAAGCAAGGTAAAGTGGTATCCGATGAGTACAACTAGCGCTGTGGTTAATGTGTGAGTAACTTTTGACTCGGTGCCCACGCTGCTGGGCTACAGTCAGCAAATCACTAACGAGCCAGAAAACGTCAAACAGAATAAACAGCTACTGGACATTATGAAGTTTATTCTAATATTATTTGTTGTTATAGTTTTGCCAGTTTTCCCCACTCACAAACCAATTGAGGTGACACACAATGTATACTTGCAAACGTCACATGAATTTGCTGATGCTGTTAATGCCTTGAGTTGTTGGGTATGTCAGTGATGTATACCAAACACTGCAAAATATTCACCTATGTTCGGCATTCCTGCAGATGCAAAGCAAACATGTGCCCTCTTCCTTAACCAAAATTCATTATCACTATTCAGCAAAGGTGATATTAACATTATGCCCAGGATTCATTATTCTCAAGGAAGTCATAAATATATGATGATCATGCCCCAACATACCACCCTGAACTAGAGCATTTATACAATATAATTGGCATGATTTAGGGAATGGGGCTTGTACTTCTCTTCCATGTAATTGTTTAGAATCTTGTTATTAGGTATAACTTTCCTGCTATGAGACTAAGGGTAAACAGTAACATTGCTGATGCCTTGGGAAAAGTAATAGTCACCCTGCGTAAGATAGTTCTTCAAAATTGTGTTGGATCTTCTTTTAGCAGTTAAGTGGGGAGCACGTGCAGTTATAGGCAAGGAGTGTTGTACTTGCATACCTGACAAGGTTGAAGACATAACTAATTTGGCTGATCACATTCATAAAGAAGCAGCTAAAATAAATCAATCTGATGGATGGGATTTCTTTTAACTGGATTTATTTAAATCTTGGAAACAGGAGTTACTCAATATTATGAGTCATATTATTTGTCCTGATATGCCTTATGATAATTTTCACCTTTTTACTTGTATAAGGGTCACCAAAAATAGCGTATTTCAAACTCATGTAAGTGTATCTGCTAATCTACCAAACAACGATATAATCCTGTGAATACTCTTTGTTATTTCCATAACTTGTGTAGTTTTTAAAATTATTTTAGACTTAATATAGCTATCACAAATGTCTCTCCCTCTGAACTTTTAGTTGTTGGCTATATTTAAGAGGGAGTTAGATATGGCCCTTGTGGCTAAGGGGATTGGGGGTATGGAGGGAGGGCTGGTACAGGGTTCTGAGTTGGATGATCAGCCATGATCATACTGAATGGCGGTGCAGGCTCGAAGGGCCGAATGGCCTACTCCTGCACCTATTTTCTATGTTTCTATGTTTCTATATCACAGATGGATGGCTAATGAAGAAAGAAATCAAGTTACAATGTACTCCACAGTTCTCCCAACTGAGCCTGGCTGAGATAAGAAACTGAAACTGAGAATCACACTGGTTTACCACCAAGAAATTAATTTCAGATCTACATATTTCCAATTATGATCAGTTACCTATCACAGCCTGAATGTGTTCTGTCAAATTCAGAAAACCTAAGTGATTTTCCATTATTAGGGTGCCTCTCTGCTTCAAATCTGGATCACTCTGGTGCTGTAAAGTTACTTAAATCAGAATCTGAGCAGACTTTGGAGGTCCAAGAAAAAAATATTTTTTTACGCCTACCTCAAGTGATCTAGTGTGAATGGTATGCAAGACAAGATTTTCTCTGTATTTCAGTATGTGTGACAATAATAAACCAAATCTAAGTGGAACTTAAGGCAGGACTCACAGACTGCATTCCCTCCTTCAGAGACTTCAGCCCACTTACTCATCTAACTTTATATAAAATGCATCAAACTGGTGCCTGAGTGGTTTCTCCTCATAAAAGTAGAGTGATTTAAAGTTAATTGCTTGGCATAGATTGTGCATGTAAATTTAGCTGAATTTACTTTGATCAATCTATTCTTTTGGGCTTGATTAATAGGAAATGTTTGCAATATGATATGGCTAGGGATGGTGGTATTCTTATATGAGGGCAGGTGCTGCCATGTTTCACAGCTTTGTGGGATGTAGGGATGATCAGAAATAGTGGTGATGAAATTATGGGTCAGGATGGATTTATGGGAGGAGTAAGTATTTTCTTATCTTGACCTTCTCAGGAATTTCTGATAAACACTTACCATTTGGATCTTACTGTTCCTACCTCCAGTCAGCTGATCTGACCTTACCCTGAACCAGATATTAATTATAAAACTGGCAACAGTTGAGGCACTTGGATTTGTTAAATATTTATTTGTTCATAATTATTTATTTGTAAAGTAATTACTGCCTTTGGAGATACGTTATTAAAGTTTGTTACCCCACCCACCACTCCTTTCCCCAGATACCACCCTCACCCACCCCAATGTCTGTTCAAACAACACATTAGGATTTTGATTTTTGAAATTCTGCAGTCTTCATTCCTTCTGTCGTGTGTGATTAACATTATCTCCATCACAGTCTGTGTATAAATTTGACAGAGAAGGGAACAAAATGAGACCAGGATGCCAAAACAAAATATATTTAGGAAAGATTTTTCACAATTTTCATTGGTAACCAAATATCTCAAATTAATGAATGCAGAATTGGATTGTCAAGACAGAAAATATGGTGTATCTTGAAGTTATGAATACTCACGGTGGTGTCTGAAAAGAGGATGCTGTCTAAGTTGCATGCCATCTTGGTCAATGTCTCCCATCCACTACATAATGTACTGGGTGGGCACAGGAGTACATTCAGCCAGAGACTCATTCCACCGAGATGCAGCACTGAGCGTCATAGGAAGTTATTCCTGCCTGTAGCCATCAAAGTTTACAACTCCTCCCTTGGAGGGTCAGACACCCTGAGCCGATAGGCTGGTCCTGGACTTATTTCATAATTTACTGGCATAATTTACGTATTACTATTTAACTATTTATTACTATCTTTCTATTACTATTCTATTACTATTTATTATTTCCATGACTAATATGACTATTTCTATTACTATTTATTATTTGTGGTGCAACTGTAACGAAAACCATTTTCCCCCGGGATCAATAAAGTATGACTATGACTATGACTATGACTATGACTATGACTAAACAAACATTTATCGGTCAGTTTTTAGCAAGTCATGAACATCCTTTTGTGCATTTATCACAGGGAAGTTTTCAAGGCCCAAAAGCTTGAACTTGTTTGAATTGAGTTTTTTTTTAATGAGGAACAATTTTCCCTGACTTGCTTTGCCATTATGAATAAATTTAATGTGGCGGTGCCTTATTACGCTATGATTCTCTGGTCATGTGTGGATTTGTCCAGTTCTGGATTGGATCCGAATTTGGAAGTGTAGTAGACAGAATGACAGAGGTGTTACTGCTCTAACTTGCATCTGGCCTCAGTATAGCAGTACAGGAGGCTGTGGCTGTACGTGTCAGTGTGGGACTGGGAAGTGGAATTAAAATGGCTAGCCATCAGGAGATCCTAGCAGCTTGTTCCACACTCACACCTCCCTCTGAGTTCAGAAGTCCCCCCTCAGGTTTCCTTAAATATTTCACCTTTCATCCTTAACCTATGACCTCTGGTTCTAGACTCGCCCCACTTGGTGGAAAAGCCTGCATTCATAATTTTGTATGTCTTTCAAATCTACCCTCATTCTCCTGTGCTCCAGTCCTAACCTATTCAGCGTTTCCCTATAACTCAGGTCCTCAAGTCCAGCAACATCTTTGCAAATTTTCTCTGTACTCTTTCAATCTTATTGATGTTGTTCCTGTAGGCAGATGACCAGAACTGCACACAATACTCCAAATAAACCCTTGCCAACATCTTATACAACATCTCAACTCCTGTGTTCAGTTCCCTGATTGATGAAAGCCAGTGTGCCAAAAGCCCTCTTCATGACCCTATCTACCTACAGTGCCACTTTAAAAGAATTGTGGATCTGTATTCCTAGATCCCTCTGTTCTACCCCACCCCTTGGCACCCTACCTCTCACTGTGTAAGTACTATGGTTTGTCCTCACACTTATCTGCATTAAATTCCATCCACCATTTTTCAGCTCACTTTTCCAGCTGGCCCAGATTGCGCTGCAGGCATTGATAACATTTGTCGCTGTTCACTATTTCACCACCCCGCCTTCCACGTTTGCCACGTTATCATCAAATCATCGATATAGATACAGTGGACCCAGCACCAATCCATGTAGCACAACCACAGTCACAGGCCTGCAGTTAGAGAACCATTTACTACCACTCTTTGGCTTCTCCCCTGAATCCAATTTGCTACTTCATTCTGAATGTCAAGCGACTGAACTTTCTTGATCAGACTTCCAAGCAGGACTTTGTCAAAGAAGCCTTGCTAAAATCCAGGAAGCTATATTTATTATATATTTTTGCAGTCCCACGACTGATCCCTCTAGTATCCTGCTGGTCAATTAGAAGATGACCCTCTCCGTAGCCAGTCTTTTAAACAAGGCAAAGTATTGTGCTCTTATGACTTAACATTTTGTGAGGTCCCTTTCTAAATGCAAATACCTTGTCAAGGTCAAACTGGTTTGCTCTATGCTTAAAAATATATTATGATTTCTATTTTAATCTTTATTAATGCTTTTTGTTCAAAGATGTCTTGAATCATTAACTAATTTATGATTTTATAATTTAAGGTCCAAGGCCAAGTTCGTATTACGAAGATTCACTTTGACAAATTAAAGAATGATGTGTGCCAGAAAGTGGATTTACTGGGAGCAAGTCGTTGCAATCTTCTTTCTCACATTTTAGTAACTTATCAGGTAAAAACTTGAAACTTCTTAATCTTATTATGTTGGTTACTTATGGACAATCAACAAATAAATTGGACTGCTTAGAAATGAAATGAAAAAAATGTATAAAATAATGTAGTTTTTATTTATTATACCTTTTGCCAATTTTACCATTATCACTGACTGACAAAAATAAATCACCTACGGTAAGATGAACGTATTGATCTGAGGCCATTTGTTTTTTTTTGTATTTTCACTGGTTCAATTCAAAAAAATTATACTAAAGCTCGAATTTATTGAACTTTTGCATTATTTCAGTTTTAAAGTAAATAGTGCATTATAACTGAGTGAGCATAAGCAATTGGTCACCCTTGTTGTTAATAATCCTATGATTCTGGTTTATATGGTGGCCCATGCTTCACTGCAGAGCTGCAAATAGCAAAGAAAAATGTTGAAAACATACTGAATTCAAAAATTAAGTGCCTAGTCAGCTCGTCTTCTTTTCCAATGTAAACTTTAATCTGCATCTGCGTTAAACTATTATCTGCATGTTGAGAATTGGGCTTAATTCTCTGTGTATCCTAATTTAATGAGCTCCAGTGTCTGACTGCTGTACAAATTGTGAAATTTGCTTTTGATATAATCAGACATAAAGACCAGTATTTCTATGGAGTGGGCAACACATTGGAGGGTTTAGTCAGTGGGTGGAGTCTGGAGACACTGGTGCCCTGCTGAACTTCTCAATGCAGAAAGATCAGAGACATGGGCACACCATACAAGAGAGGTTCAATGCAGGAATTTGTTCTGATTTTGATTTGCAATTTAAGATTTTTAATCTCTCATCTCCCACTTTTTGTGCATGGTTTGATAATGATCCCAAACTGTTTGTAATTTTAATCAATTTGGTTTCCATGTGAAGGATAAACTGCAATTGGATCTAACTGGGAAGTGTTTGTCAAATAAGGGTATGTTGATTCTAAAATGCCCTCCCTATAAAGAGGGGTAATGCCTTTTCAGAATATAGAAGTAACTTTTGGCAGAAGATGTGGCTACTGTCAGATGTTGCCCAACTAAATATGGAAGAAGAGGCCCTAAACTCCTGTCCCAGAAGTTTGTAAATACGAGAAAATCTGAAGATGCTGGAAATCCAAGGCAAAACATACAAAATGCTGGAGGATCTCAGCAGGTCAAACAACATCGATGGAAAAGAGTAAACAGTCGACATTTCGGGCTGAGACTTTCTTCAGGACCTTTGGGTTTCAGTAACTCCACTCTCTGATCTATGTTAGCCTAACGTCGGTGGTGGGGAAACTGCTGGAGTCAGTTATCATAGATGTGATAACAGCACATTTGGAAAGCGGTGAAATCATCGGACAAAGTCAGCATGGATTTGTGAAAGGAAAATCATGTCTGACGAATCTCATAGAATTTTTTGAGGATGTAACTAGTAGAGTGGATAGGGGAGAACCAGTGGATGTGGTATATTTGGATTTTCAAAAGGCTTTTGACAAGGTCCCACACAGGAGATTAGTGTGCAAACTTAAAGCACACGGTATTGGGGGTAAGGTATTGATGTGGATAGAGAATTGGTTAGCAGACAGGAAGCAAAGAGTGGGAATAAACGGGACCTTTTCAGAATGGCAGGCAGTGACTAGTGGGGTACCGCAAGGCTCAGTGCTGGGACCCCAGTTGTTTACAATATATATTAATGACTTGGATGAGGGAATTAAAAAGCACTTAAAATTAAAAAATACAAAGTGGAGTGTATATTTGGATGCAAGCACATTATAGTCAGTCTCCTTTCCTTGGCATCACTGTGTATTGCTTTCTGGTAACTAATTGCCTAATTGCCTGGAACAGCTTCCTAGGATCATCCCCAGGCCCGATTATCCTTAGCAATATCCCTTAATTGTTGTACCCTGAAGAGGGAAGTCTATGTTATATTCCGGTTTTAATTTCCTGTCCCAGCACCCCCCTCTCTGATAGTAACTAGGGAGGTTAATCTTGCAGACTGTAGCAACAGTTTCTTTTGTTGTACCTCGGTGAGGTGGAAGCTCCTCATCATAACGGTGTCTGGTGACTTATCTGCTAAATCACTCCAATCCAGATCTTTGTATTCATCCTCCTCCCTTCTTCTAGATCTTCCTATCTCTGCAGCAAGTTGTCCCTGCTGCTTTTGTATCTGCTTTAAACACTTTGTATGATTTCTAGTGTTGCTTTTTTTCTTATGTGCTGATTTCAGTATCACATTCATACCCATACTTAAATCATCATCATCGTCATCAGGTGCCATGCCCAGTTTGAGCTTTGACTGCCATGGCCCACACACTCCTGTGTCGGGTCAAGTGGATCAATTCATTGGTATTCATTTCCAGTTCTCTGGTCGCTGTCTCCATCATCATTTGTGTTTGTCTTCCTCTTTGTTTTGTTCCCTTCAATCTTTCCCACAATTACCGTGCATTCTAACTCCTCTTTCCTAATCACATGTCCAATGAAGTTTCATTGCCTGTTCATGATCTCACACATTATTTCTCTTTTTGTGTTTGCTCTGTTCATGACATCCTTGTTAGATATTCATTTCGTCCATGATATTCTTTGCATCCTCTTCAAAAATCACATCTCTGCTACTTGAATTTGTTTCCTCATGTTACTAGATATTGTCCAACATTCTGAGCCATATAACATAACTGGATAAATGTAACATTTCAGTACTCTGAGGTGGGTTGTCATGCCTAGTTTAGTATTGGTCAGTATACTCTTTATTCTCGTAAAAGTGTCTTTTGCCATCCCTATTCTTCTTTTGATGTCCATGTCGCACCTGCCATCTGATGTCACCCAGCTTCCTAAGTAGCAAAAGTTCTGTACTTGTTTTATGTCTTCCTCATTTATTCTCAGCCTGCAGAGAGGATTGATTCTCTTTCTTTTTTGATATCACCATACATTCTGTCTTTTTGCAATTGATAGACCCATTTTTACACTTTCTTCAACAATTATATCAATTAAGTTTTGTAGTTCTTCCTCCATACTTGCAATTAACACAGTGTCATCTGCATATCTGAAATTATTGATGTTTTCATGGCCAACTTTGATACCCAAGATGTCTCTTATTTTTTTGTAATATTGTTTCACTGTACACATTAAATAAATCGGGGGAAAACACACCCTTGTCAAATGCCTCTCTTGATTTTTGTAAACCGACTCACTTCTCAATCTTTCTGATTAAGCGGAGGTTTTTCGAATCTAGATCTAGAGTTTTCTGTAATATTTCAAATAATTTATTGTGCTTCACTTTATCAAATGCTTTTGTGTAGTCAATAAAACGAACAAACAAATCTCTTTGCACTTAAATAGCTCGTTCTGATAGTATCCTTAATATCAGTATTGCGTTTCTTGTACCTTTGTCTTTCACAAAACCACATTGTTCTTCACCTATTTCAGCTTGTATCTTACATTTAGCTCTTGTCATCAAAATTCTTAGAAGTATCTTGGTGATATGACTCATTAAACTTATGGTCCTATGTAATTCACATTCTATTGCTCCAGCTTTCTTTGGAAGAGTGATAAATACTGATTTCTTTCCATCTCTTCTGATATTATTCCAGTCTCATAAATGTCATTGATTAAATCAGTAAGTTTTTCAATTCCATAATCTTCAAGGGCAATAATTTGTTCTATTACTAATTCATCAGCACCTGCTGTCTTTCCTTTCTTCATCTTATTTATTGCATTACGAACTTTAGATTTTAAAATACTTGGAGCTTCAATGTTTTTATTAATTTCTGGTTTTTCACCTC
This sequence comes from Mobula hypostoma, assembly GCF_963921235.1. NCBI lineage: Eukaryota > Metazoa > Chordata > Chondrichthyes > Myliobatiformes > Myliobatidae > Mobula > Mobula hypostoma. The sequence continues at coordinate 143,412,012 of NC_086099.1, forward strand.
GATTGTCTTCAAACAATCCCTGAATATACTCAGTCCATCTGTTCATAATCTCATCTTTTTCCATTGCTTTCAAACATCCACCTGAAGAACAGAGGAGCTTTTTACCAGTGATATTCTTGATTTGTTGATGCAACCTTTTTGGATCAGTAACAGGAATTCTTTCTAATTGCTCACGTTCCTGGTTTAACCATTCTTCTTTGGCTTTTTGACATAAGCTTTTAACTTTTTTATCTAAGGACTTATATTCTATAGGATTTGCTTTCTTCCGTCTCCTTCCTTCCATTAGATTTTTGATTTCATCTGTCATCCATTTATTCCTTGTGCTTTTTTCATTTTTAGGAATCACTGACTTTGCTGATTCTACAAAGGCACCCTTTAGAGAGTTGAATTTTGTTTCTACATGATTCCTATCATCTTCAACAGATTCTGTTTCTAGACTTTGAAATCTCTTCCTTACTTCAATTGTAAATTTTTGTCTTAAGTTTTCTTCTTTAATTAATCGCAAGTAGTCAAGGGATTGTTCAGGTTTTTGCTTCTTCAGTTTTTCTTAAGTTTTAGTTTTACATGACATACTACTGGGTTATGGTCACTATTACAGTCTGCACCTGGATATGTTTTGCATTGAGTCACTGAGTTTCTGAATCTTTGGTTTAATGTAATAAAGTCAATTTGATTTCTAGTGTTATCACCTGGGCTTTTCCAGGTCCACAAGCGTCTTGGATGGTTTTTAAAGTAGGTATTCATAACGACCTGATTATTCATCTTGCACCATTCTACCCATTTCTCACCTCTTTCATTTCTCTCCCCTAGTCCAAATTTTCTAGTGGTATTTCCATCAGCACCTTGTCCCTCTTTAGCATTTAGATTTCCCGTGACTATAACAACTTCTTGAGATTTGCATCCATTCTTTGCTTGTTCAAGCTCTTCATAGAATTTATCTATATCCTCATTTGTTCCATCTGTTGTTGGTGCATATACCTGTATAATGGCTAAATCAAATGGTTGTCCTCTGAATCTAACAAGGAGCATTCTTTCTGATATTGCCCAATGTTCTAAAACACTTTTTGCCATGTTTTCATCCATAAGAATTCCTACTCCATTAGAATGGGATGTTCCTCAAGAATAAATTAGTGTTTTATTTCTATTCTGACATGTTCCAGCACCTATCCAACAAACTTCGCTAATTCCCATAATGTTAATTTTTAGTCTTTCCATTTCATTTATCACATTGTCCAATCTTCCTGCTTGATATAGGGTTCTTACAGTCCAAGTGGCAATAATTTTCTTTTGTGTTACTTGAATTTTATGAGCAGTAGCTTGATGACGGTCGGGGATCCCCTGCTGACCAGTATCAACTATACCGAGCAAAGCATCTTCAGAATTGTTTCGACGCTGTTGTTGTGTGATAGATTTTGTGAGTTTGACCATGGTTTTCTTAGCAAATAGATTCTAGGAAACCTATTATCTAGCAATGGTGGTTTGCTATTGCCTATCATTGGGCGAACTAAAGAAATCGCCATTTCTCTTCCCAAATGTTCATCCACCTGTACTGTAGCCGTTGACATTTGAGGTCCTAGGTCATCCGCCTTCTCCGTCATAAGTTCAGTTACTGAACCTGCCGGATCTACCATTGGCCTTCGCTCGTATCCTGAGCAGGAACCCTTGCAGGTGCTACCGTTCTGGGTCAGAGTGGCCCTGGGAGCAATGAATGACTAAAGGGTAACTCCACTTTCCCCAAAGTTCTGAAAGTCCCCAATCAGAGCCTCATCACCGGTTACAGTTTAGAGTCATACCCAGAACATATACTTAAATCTCTGCATTTTTTTCCTCATAACCTCCACTTCATTCTTGGCTACTCGGGCTTCTTGTTTATTCTTTTCCTAAACCAGCTTTTCATACTGTAACTGAAATTGGTACATGTGCGTCAAATTCAAATCCACACTCATCTGCTCCTTTAAATAGGGAACCCTCTCTTTAAGATTTCCTACCTCCTCGTAGAGCCTTTTGATTTCCTTTTCTAATCTGTCCCACTCTGCTTTAGCTTTCTGTGATATTCTGTGTTTTCCTCTTCTGATCTTTCTCATATTATTTTAACTTTCTTCCGATATTCTAGGTTTTCCTTTTCTGATCTTTATTGCTCTCTTTTTACTTTCTGCCAATATTCCATCTAGTCGTCATTTAAACAGGCAACTGCTACTGGCTTCTGTAAATATTTAAGTTCCTTGTCTGACAATTTCCCTTGAGTATCTGATGAGTTTTCCCAGCAGTTTTCCCTTCACTGCCAGTGTGACCAGCATACTCCCCATATTGTGGCCTTTTCCCCAATACGTATTTCTATAGGAGTCCCCTCCAATTAAAATAATCAAAATCTTCCAAACTTGCAGACGTCCCCAAATTCTCAATCCTGGGTTAGTAAGAGGCAACTACCCAGCCCCAGATCTCTTTGTACCTCACCAACGTGGTCCAACTCGAGTCTTCCACTGACTCAATGGAGAGATTTATCCTTGAGCTCCCACAGAGATATCAATTCTCTTACAAGGATTTTCCCTCAACAATAATGATTAATGAGGCACGGAGAGAATCTGCATTTACTGACAAGAACCTTATTGGCTCAGTTCACAAGCACATAAATTTACACAACTGGATACCTGTGTGCATACCCACTAGGTTTCCCTGATCCTCCTTGAAATGTCAAAGAAGTAAAAAGGTAATACCCAAGAAAAGTAATGCTGGCCAGGCATTCTTCCTGATCCCAGTGTAGTTTCCATGTCTTCAATATGGACTCAACCACTTTTGCGATGATTGATCTCCGCAGAGCTGTTCTCTGCCTGCGCTCCCAAAATCCTCCATTCTTATTCCTTTCCTTATCAGATCAGTCAATGATGTCACTTTTGTTAGTTCAAGGTGATCTGACTGACCTGTGTTAGTTTCTCATTGGATGTGGCCCAAGACTACAAGCAGTATTGGTTTATGGCTCTCCCTTCAGCCTTGTGACCTAGGTAATATGTTTTGCTCTATCCAACTCAGATTGTTTCAAACCAGTTCAACCGGGTCAGCCAAATACTGGACCAGATGACCAGATCACAGGCTGCTCCTTCTGCAAACCTGCTATTTTACATAATAAGCAGCTTTTTATCTAAGAAGTACCTCAGGATTAGCAGAAACTCCTGTGTCTTCATTCTACTTCTCTGATCAAGTTATCCCAGAGCACAAATCAGTTTACTAAAGAGTTCACAAAATGGCAGCTGCAAGGATAGTCTGACAAAATGGCCACTTCCATTCCTGTCACCATATAGCTACAACAAAGACTTCTGTTTCGTCTTTTTTCACCACCCTTGCCTCACTCCTGGTTACTGATTTGTAGTTTGCAGTTCTTTCTGGCCAACAGTGTCATGAGAAAGAGAGATGGTGTTGGTGAGATGAAAGAGCAAACTAGGATGTCATGGAGGGAGCAATCTCTTCTCTAAGATCTTTCTTTCTCACCTCTTTGCCCAAGATTCATAAGCAGGACCAATCATTTTCACCTGTTCTCATTCATGGAATTTATTTGATCCTAACGTGACTCCTTGAAGTAGCTAGTGTCCTCCATCACTTCAATAATTTCCTGGTCCCATCTAAGGTACCGTAAGGGGGAAGAATGAACCTTTTAGAATGCTGAAAGGGAAGAAGTCATTTCTGATGATGGCATCATGTTGAAAGTGGTGGAAACTATGGAAGACAATTCATTGAATGTGGAGGCTGATGGGTTAAAATGCAAGGACAGAGAGATTCCTCTCCTTGCTCTGGGTCAGAGGGGAGAGGGTGAGGGCAGGAATGCATAAATTGTAACAGATACATCTGAGAGTCCTATCATCTAGGATTGAAATGAAGCCGTTATTCCTAAACAGAGATCCCTCATTCCAAGTCCCACAAGATAAAACATTTTCCCTTGTCAAGAGCCTTCAGAATCTTGCATGTTTTTGGCAAGTCCTCTCTTGCTTTTCTAAACTCTGGGATTAAAACCCAGCTGAGGCAACCCACCCATTCTGGGTATCAGTGTAGTGAATCTTCTCTGAACTGCTTTTAAAGCATTAACATTACATACTTTATACTTTATTGTCGCCAAACAATTGATACTAGAACATACAATCATCACAGCGATATTTGATTCTGTGCTTCCCGCTCCCTGGATTACAAATCGATAGTAAATATTAAAAATTTAAATTATAAGTCATAAATAGAAATAGAAAAATGGAAAGTAAGGTAGTACAAAAAAACCGAAAGGCAGGTCCGGATATTTGGAGGGTACGGCCCAGATCCGGGTCAGGATCCGTTCAGCAGTCTTATCATAGTTGGAAAGAAGCTGTTCCCAAATCTGGCCGTACGAGTCTTCAAGCTCCTGAGCCTTCTCCCGGAGGGAAGAGGGATGAAAAGTGTGTTGGCTGGGTGGGTTGTGTCCTTGATTATCATGGCAGCACTGCTCCGGCAGTGTGCGGTGTAAAGTGAGTCCAAGGATGGAAGATTGGTTTGTGTGATGTGCTGCACCGTGCTCACGATCTTCTGCAGCTTCTTCCAGTCTTGGACAGGACAACTTCCATACCAGGTTGTGATGCACCCTAGAAGAATGCTTTCTACGGTGCATCTATAAAAATTAGTGAGGGTTTTAGGGGACAAGCCAAATTTCATTAGTTTTCTCAGGAAGTAAAGGCGCTGGTGGGCCTTCTTGGCAGTGGACTCTGCTTGGTTAACCAAGTCAGGTCATTTGTGATATTGACCCTGAGGAACTTAAACCTTTTGACCTGTTCCACTTGCGCACCACCGATGTAAATTGGGTCGTGCGGTCCGCTACTCCTTTTGAAGTCAACAACCAATTCCTTCGTCTTACTAACGTTGAGGGATAGGTTATCGTCTTCGTACCATGCCACCAGGTTCTTAATTTCCTCTCTGTACTCAAACTCATCATTACCCGAGATACAGCCTACAACTGTTGTGTCATCGGCAAACTTATATATTGAGTTCGATGGAAACTTGGCTACACAATCATGGGTGCACAGTGAGTACAGCAGGGAGCTGAGTACACAGCCTTGTGGGGCACTGGTGCTCAGAGTGATTGTAGAGGAGAGCTTGTGCCCTATTTTTACAGTCTGAGTCCTGTCTGTGAGGAAGTTGAAGATCCAGCTGCAGATCTGAGTGCTAAGACCCAGGTTCCAGAGCTTAGGAATCAATTTATTTGGAATGATGATATTAAAGGCAGAGCTGTAGTCAATGAAAAGGAGCCTTACGTATGCATCCTTATTTTCCAGGTGTTCTAAGGAGGAATGTAGGGCCAGAGAGATGGCACCTGCCGTTGACTTGTTGTTCCAGTAGGCAAATTGCAAAGTGTCAAGATTGACCGGTAGGTTGTGGTTGATGTCAGAGCCACAGGTCGATAGTCATTCAGGCATGCCACCTTGCTCTTCTTCGGCACTGGGATTATCGTTGCCTTCTTAAAACACGAGGAGCAGTTGAAGATGTCAGCAAACACTCCAGCTAGCTCGCTTGCACAGGCCCGGAGAACCCGTCCCGGGACGCCATCTGGGCCCGTCGCCTTCCTTGGATTTATCTTCAGGAAGGATCTTCTAACGTCCTCCTCAGTGACGATGAATCTCGATGCCACCAGGTCCAGTTCATCCAGAGGGAGCGGGACGCTCCTCTTCTGTTCATATCTTGCGTAGAATACGTTAAGTTCGTCAGGAAGAGCAGCGCCACAGTTATTGGTATTCCCAGCCTTTTCTTTGCGCCCAGTGCTCATTTAGACCCTGCCATAGTCTACTGGCATCCCTCTGGTTAGCCTGGGCTTCCAACTTGGCTCGATATTGCATCTTGGCGCCCTTAATGGCTTTCTGGAGTTCACGCCTGGATTCCATGTAGCGACTGGTATCCCCGGACCTAAAAGCCGCAGCTCTAGCCTTCGAAAGGGACTTGACCTCATAATTCATCCAAGGTTTCCGGTTAGGGTATACCCGGATCATCTTGCGAGACACACAGTCCTCCGTGCATTTCCAAATAAAGTCCGTGACAGCTGAGGCATACTCATCGAGGTTAGCTGCTGAATCCATGAATACTAACCAGTCCACCGATTCAAAGCAGTCACAGAGGACCTCATCCATTTCCTCCGTCCAGCTCGACACTACTTTTGACACCGTGACCTCCCGCTTCAGTTTCTGTTTGTAAGCCGGGAGGAGGAGTACGGCCTGATGGTCCGATTTTCTGAAGTGATGTCATGGGACGGAACGGTAGGCATCCTTGACTGCTGTGTAGCAGTGGTCAAGTATATTCGGGCCTCTAGTGGGGCAGGAGACATGTTGGTATAACTTTGGCAGCGCCTTTCTGAGGTTGGCCTGGTTAAAGTCCCCGGCTGTAATGAGCAAAGCCTCCGGATACCTGGTCTCAAGTATGTTCAGAGCACACTCCACGTCCGCCTTGGGGGGAGTGTAGACCGCTGACAGTATGACCGAGGTGAATTCCCGTAGCAGATAGTAGGGATGACACTTCACCGACAGGTGTTCCAGGTCCGGGCTGCAGGAGCTTGTCAGTACCACTGTGTCCAAGCACCACGCAGTGTTGATCAGTAGGCAGATACCACCTCCCCTCATCTTGTGGAGGCCTCATTTCCAGCAGCTGTGGATGCCCACCAATGGGGCTTTACGGTGGTCACTCTGGGGAAGCGTCTGGGGTACCTTGAAGTCTCCAACGTCACTTCTGTGTGGTCGTCTGCTCCAGAGAGATGCTGGTCGGAATGGGCCATGTCTCCAAGCGCTCCAGCACGGTAGCAGACCGCGGGTCTCCGGGAATGTGGTGGGCCTCAGACCAGGCCTCACTGGTTGGGTCCAGGTGCAGTCTGGAGTTTAAGAAGCAATTCTGGCGCGGTGATCTCCAGCTGGGTCAGTAGCTTCGCCAGGGTGTTGTTGATCTTGCTAGATGTAGCAGATTGGAGGTTTAGGAGGGTTTCTCGGGTATAGGATAGTGTAGAGGGCAGTTTGCTCGGGAGAACATCCGCAGAGTTGCCAGTTACTGGCACCATCTTTACTTAAGTAAGGAACTCAGTACTGTACACAGTCCTACAGATGTGGTTTCATCAATGCCACAAGTCACTCATGTACTTTGTCATTAGTCTCCTGAGTAATAAGAAATAACATTCTGTTAGTTTTCCTGATTATTTGTGCTTGCATACAACCTTCTATGAATCTTCAACTGGTGGATCCTGATCCCTCTGTAACCTAAATGTTCCCTTCTTCTTGTGCACCTTATTAGTCTGGCTCTGGAAAAAATTGTTTCAGATATTTCTGTCCAATTACCTACAGCGGCAAAGGGTAGATTATTTAAAATGTCATTTTTCAAAGTCAGTTTTCAAAGTCAAGTGATAGCACACATTGGATATCTCATCCTAAAAATCAACTCGTTTCATTCTACCACTTTCTTATCTGCTCACCAGTATTCACATTTATCAAATTGATAGAAAAAACATCCCTAACAAGTTCCTTTGGAATACTGTGCACTCTTATAATGCATTACATCCCTTCTCAACGTGCACTGACAAGGTCATGTTTAATGCCCATGAAGTTGCAGCTGTGGATGCTTTTTTCTCTATGAAATGTGTCTTTCCACTAATCTTTTATGTTACATTTGACCTAAAATCAGCTTTTTCTTCATGCCACAACAATTCCATGTGTTCTTTCATTGTCCTGTTATTTGCTTTTCCAGATAGTCTTATCCTTCACAACTACCACTTTTGCTCTAGCCTCCTTTATTTTGGTTAGTGTTGTTATCATTGTTTCCCTTTGTAAGGGTACATGCTTGGTGTGAATTTTTAAAATAGTATATTACTTTCATGATAATTGTCAAAAATAATAGTGTAGTTTTTTACTCAAATAAAGAAAGCCTGCAGATGTTGGATTAAACAAGAATATTGGGAAGTCAGCGGGTCAGACAGCATCTGTCGAAAAAGAAACAGCTGACCTTTCAGATCAAAGACGTGGGAGCTTCTTTTTTTAGACTTGGATGATAAAAGCAATTGCAGTCATTTAATGTTGCAAATGAAACTCAAAGGATGATATGTAATTTAGTCTGGCTCTCAAATCTAACAATAGTTTATTATTTTGTCATTCTTTGGGGGTTAGAGTGAAGTTAATATAGAATTGATGTAATAAAAGCTCATTTTTGAATAACCTGCTCAGTTGATGAGTCAGTTTCAAATATTTGAACGAGGAGGGTTTCTCCTTGTGAATGTGAATTCTGTAAGATTTGTAACTTTCACAGGTGTGTGTGTATGTAATTGGCATATAAATATAAGTTGTGAATGCATTAACAATTATTTCACAGTAAGTTTTTTTTTCTGATTCAGACAACATTACTTCATTTTTGGGAAAAGACTTCCCACACCATGGCAGCTATTCACGAAAGTTTCAAAGGCTACCAGCCATATGAGTTTGCAATGTTGAAGGTAATTTTCTATTTAGGTTTACATGTTTGTTATTGCTAAGTGGAACCTTGTAAAATAATTGTTCATTTTTGTTTAATTCTCTCCTATGTTGAAAAGCTTTTCTGGTGCGTTTGAGATCTTGTAACTGAATTTATAAATATACATACTTGATCTGCTAAGTATTAATTAAAGTGAATATTAACATACCATAATGTGGTGTCCAGAGTATAAGGGAAAAAGCCATTGTACCTTTAGAATTGAGTGTTGTAGCTGAATATTTTGACGAAGTGAATGTGAAATTTTAGCAGTTTTTCCCCCTTTCCCTCACCTTAACCCTTACCCCCAAAGACCTGACAATGCTCACTTGTTTGGTGCGAACTGCTGACAAAACTCAAGAATTATCTCTGAAGGACACCATAATATTGCAAACTGCTTGCTTTATTAATCAGTTAATGTTGGTAAGTAACAGGGGTATAAAGAAAAAGAGAAGAGCTGAGGGGATTGCTCTGCTGTGCTGCTGGGAATTAATGTGAACTGAATAAGCTGAACAACCTCCTCTGTTATAGAACATTGAAATCTACAGTGCATTACAGCCCCTTTGGCCCAGAAATTTGTGTCAACCATGTAACCTTCTAGAAACTGCCTAGAATTTCCCTACCACATAGCCCTCTATTTTTCTAAGCTCCATATACCTATCTAAGAGTCTCTTAAAAGACCCTCTTGTATCCACTTCCACCACTGTAGCTGGCCATGCATTCCACACACCCACCACTCTCTGTGTGGAAAAATGTACCACTAACATCCCCTTTGTACCTACTTCCAAGCACCTTAAAACTATGTTCCCTTGTATCAGCCATTTCAGCCCTGGGAAAAAGCCTCTGGCTATCCACACAATCAATGCCTCTCATCATCTTATTCACCTCTATCAGGTCACCTCTCATCATCCATTCCTCCAAGAAGAAAAAGCCGAGTTCACTCCACCTATCCTCATAGGCAAGCTCTCCAATCCAGGGAACAACCTTGTAAATCTCCTTTCCACATCCTTCCTGTAGTGAGGTGACCAGAACTGAAAATAGTACTCCAAGTGGGAACTAACTAAGGTCTTAATATAGCCGTAACATTACTTCATGGCTCTTGAACTGCGGTTGATGAAGGCCAACACACCATACAACTTCTTAACAACACTGTCAACCTGCGCAGCAGCTTTGAATGTCCTATGAACACAGTCCCCAAGATTCTTCACACTGCCAAGAGGGTAGTGTCTGTCTTCAAATTTGTGATGATAAGTAAATGATCCTCATTGCCACATTTTTACCAGCCTCCTCCTCAAAGTGAAGAGGTAAGTACATTTTTTTTCCCAATTTTAGATGTTTTCCTTTAAACCATTTGCAGGAGAAAATATAGGTTTTGGTAAATCAAAGGAGGTAAATCAAAACAGTGGGATTTTGGCTAGTTATCATTAATGGACCTCTTGCCAGATCACACCTATGTATCTTCAAGTCCAAAAGCATTTTCCAGTCCAGGGATTTGTAAGAATGAGAATAAAATAATTTAATCTGGTACTTATTTGATGTACATTATTTCTGTTGCCTTGAGAGAAGGTGCAGATTGGAAACAGCAGCAGTAGTTACTCTCCGGCTGGAAAATAAATAAATTTCAAAGAGTTCAGAGCCTTGTAAAATTATATAAGATTTATCTGTATTTGAATGGCATTTTAAATTTTTATTCTGGGCATTTTCTTAGATAAATAGAAGCTTGCTTTTGTGGCTTTGTTATGTCTCAAGCATGTGAAGGTAAGTGCAGAGAGGAAAGAGAGAATTGTTGCTTCAGATTTGGTTTGTCAGGTTCCGACCCACGATGGGAGAAATTGGGGAAATACTGTTCAGTGTGGTTTTTTTTTCCATGCTGTAAGATTCAGCTGCTGCTAAGTTTTTATTATAATGAGAAACTTGGCTCTTAAGCGTCACCGTTTCCCAGTAAGTTTGAAAATGAACAGAATCTGTCAATGTTATTACAGTAAAGGGAATGCACCCTTTGCTTCTAAACAAAGTGAGTGGCAAATTCCATCAGTCGAGGTGAACAGTTGCCATGTAATATGTGACTGTGGAGATTGCCCTCAGACTCCTCACTCAGTTCGGGCTGAGGTACTACAAAGGAACTTCATCACAATTTATTAAAAAAACTTTGTTAAAACTAGTTATTAATTTTAATCTTTCTATTGATGATTCTCATTTAAGAGTTGCAGATACAGGCAAAATTACGTTATCATAAGGAAGGTACTTGGTCCATTGTCTTAACCGTCAATATTAACCAAGCAACTCTATCACAGCAGGAACCAGACCCAAAATTCTGATGGTGCACTTCCTTCCATACCTAATGTCTGACCCACTGAGTTCTTCCAGCACTTTGTTTGTGATAGTAATTAAACTGTTCCTACTAATGTCTCTGCTGCCTATCCTGGGAGACAATCTTATCTTGCACCTTGCAATGAAATGCTTTGTGATCTTGTTCCTTCTTCTATGTGTACTTGTCCTGCAATGATATTTTAATCTGAAACAGCATTCAGAATTAATCTGTTGTATTTCTCTTATTAGTATTTATACATCCCAATGAAGTCTGCTCTCTCTTCCCTCTTTCAAAGTGGAAGAATCAGATTCTTGTGACTTGAAACAAAGGAAGAAATGACTGGAAAGGAGAGGAATAATCAGCCCCTCAAGCATCTTTCATTTCTGTTGTATCATTGCTGCTCTTCACATTATCTCTTGGTTCCACAACAGTTCCCAGTCTTGATGGATTTCAGTTTTATTTTTACTCGAAATGACTGAGGGGACATGCTGTAGTAATGAAGACCCTTGCTCTAGTTTTAATTGTGTCTCCAGCAAAGCTGTTACAATACCGACATCTACTCAACAATGTGGAAAATTGCCCTGATGTGTTCCATTCAAAAAAAAAGTAGGGCAAATCTAATCTGCCTAATTACCATCTAATTGATCTACTTTCAATCATTAACAAAGTGATGGAGGCCAACTTCGATTAGTGAGGTCATGGATTCTATCCAGATCACAGAAGAGGAGGTGCATGCAGCCTTGTTGTGGGTTAGGGTGGATAAATCCCCAGGGCCTGACAGGACCCCTTGTATAACTTGTGCAGAAATTGCAGGGGGCCTGGCATAGGTACTTAAAATGTCTTTAGCCAGGAGTGAGGTGCTGGAGGATTGGAGGATAGTTAATGTTATTCCAGTGTTCAAGAAAGGATCTAGGAATAAGCCAGGAAATTATAAGCTGGTGAGCCTGACATTAGTCATGGGTAAGTTATTGGAAGGTACTTTAAGGCAGTGGTCCCCAACCACCGGGCCGCAAAGCATCTGCTACCGGGCCACGAGGAAACGATATGATTTGGCAATATGAAATGATATGAGTCTGCTGCACCTTTCCTCATTCCCTGTCACGCACTGCTGAACTTGAACACCTCCCCTCCCCACCCCATTGGCCGGTCCGCAAGAATATTGTCAAGATTAAACTGGTCTGCAGCACAGGAAAGGTTGGGGACCACTGCTTTAAGGGACTGAATACATAAGTATTTTGCAGTCATGCTTAGGAATAGTCAACCTGGGTTTGTGTGTGGCATATCATGTCTAACCAACCTCAGAGTTTTTTGAAGTGGTTACCAAGATGCTTAACAAAGGAAAGGCAGTCAGTATTGTCTACGTAGACTTTAGTAAGGGCTTTAACGAAGTCCCATATAGGAAGCTGGTCCAGGAGGTTAATTCTTTTGGTGTTCAGGATGAAGTGTCTGATTGGAGTCAATATTGGCTTCGTGGGAGAAGCTAGAGAATGGTAGTAGTTGGTAGGCCCACTGACTGGAGACCTTGTTTACTATCAATGATTTATTGTTGTCCGTCGTGCCTGACGATTACAGGAAGACTGTGCGGAAGAGTTTTTAAAGTGGGAAAAGCCACTGCACTGGGGCAGTTCCACTCTCTCAACCTCAGAAGTCCGGGTCCAGTGGTATGAACAAGTGTCACAAACTGGGGTCTTTCTTGTTTGCAGTGGATGACCATGACATCTTTTGTGCCTTGTCATGGCCGTTACTTTCCGCAGAATGTTGCAGTACCGCCTTCCTGGGCATTGGATCTCACTGTAGTTCTCATTCGCCCAGTGTGCCTGAGCAAACTTCATATGCTAGGACAGGCATGTCCCTAACTCACTGGGGTATCAGGCTCACCAGCTACCCTCAGCTACTTTGGCCCACCTATTGAAGCAGTGTACTGGGCTGTGGCCGTTGTCTCATGCAAATGACTACTTCAAGCCACAGGTGAGAGCTGAGTCTCCGGTGGGGCCAAAGGTGAGTGAGCCGCCCAGAAATGGACAGGAAAAGCCCGTCACCAGAGGAGCTACCCCTTTCTGGACACCCGGTACACCCCGATGGGCAATAAATGCAGATCCTGAAAATGAATGTGGAACTAACATTGAGAGGTCTCTATTTCCACTACTATGTGAAGACACGGCTGAGTTATGCTGACACTGGAACCACCAGCTTTCAGCTGCTCCCAGGTATATCCTACACTTGCTGGCGGAAGTCCGTCGTGAGCAAGGTGACAGGTACCAGCGGATTGTCACCGAGTATAGTGCTGGATGCCACAGAGAGTCCAGCAGCATATGCTGGGGCAAAGGGAAGAAAATGGCAGAAATGAGAAGGGGCAACATTGCTTGCTGTCTGGGGGAGGGGGGAATGACCATGAAGGCTCTCACCCTACTTTGGCTCTGTATTGAAATAGCTAGAGCCTTGGTGCTGTACGATTTTAGAAAATTCCTTTGTAGTTTCCAGCTTATTTTGACACACTGTCACTTCCACAGATATAATCAGTCACCATCCAATTTGCCAGGCTGGCTGCCACAATTTACAAAGGCATGCTGCACTTGTGAAGAGATATTTCACCCATTCAGAGGTGATTGGAAACAAATTTAATCCAGGCTGGCATCACAGGCAAGATCTGAGATGTACAAAAGAAATTTCCAACTGCACACAGCCCTCAGAATTCGACAGAGGTCTCGAGAACAGCAGGAAGTTGGGAGCTGGGGGAGCAGAACATTGGGCAAAAAAAAATGCTACTTCCAGGGTGCAACTGACTTTCACTGATGCTCAGATAGTTCTCACTGGGATGAGGTTTGGGTTAGGGACAAATCCAGGATATTGAATACCTTAAACCTTCTCTCCGACATCAAATTAACATATTGTAAGTGCTAATTTGTTATCAAGGTATATTGAACATTGAGCTAACCAATGCAGACATGGGCAAGTTAGTAAAGGCATAGAGATATATTTAGCAAAAGGTGAAGTAGAGAAAAAGGAGGAATGTATGAGTAGTAACTAAACGCACTCAATGTAGCAGGCAAAAGGAGTGACAATGGAGCCATAGAGTACCACATCTCTCTTAAATATCTTCCATTGACAGATACAGAATTATTCTGTTGACCTTGTCAATTTGTTTGATTGCTTGCAAGGCACCTTTGTAAAACAACATTTTATAGGTTCTGAAATTGTGAATGTATAGTATTGTGTAAATTTAATGTTTTGCAGGTTTTGCAAGGACCTGTAAATGAATTGGTAGAGCAGATGTCTCAAGGAGAGAATAATGCAAAGAATAATGTTACAAAGGATGCGTCTGATACAGATGATGAGTAAGTTGGGGGCCTTGTATATATTTTAAGTATAAGGAGTAGAATTCAAGCAGGAAATTTTGAAATTAACTTAATTTGCACATTTATGTAATACTGTTCTTGCTGTAACTGGACTCCCATGTAAGAAGTAAGATGCAGTCTCAAAATCTTCATGTTGTCAAGATTTACCTTCCTGGCTGAATTTGGACAATTTGAACACTAGTGCAATATAAGTGATACCTGTACCACTTGTATTTCACATGTTGTAGGCTTTCAGAATGTTGGTGGTGCTCTCCCTGTCTCCTGTGCTAGGTAACGTTGCCCTACTTCTGCCCGCTTTTCAGAACACCTTTCTGAATGCCCTTGTGAACAAAGATTGAACACTTTTGCTTCTCTGGTGAGGGCGTGAGATCGATCACTGACAAGCACATGAGCTAGCTCAGCATCTTCTACAATGCTGCAGATACTTCTGGCTGCTTCAATAGATTCTCCAGTAGGTTGGATATCTGCAGACATCCCAGCTGCTAGGCCATGTCAACACATAAATCAGTACATATCATCTATTTGCCAACAACTAGGAAATTTTGCTTTTTCTAGTGTATGCCAGGTCAAAATGAGCCAGACATCCACTAATTTCCTGGGGCAGGTGGACGTATGAATGAATGTCTTTTCTAAGGCTGCCTTTGAGGTGGTAATGAGGAACGTGATAAAAAGGAGAAATGCATTTTCAGATCTGCTGGTCATTCCTCACTTTTTTGTGTTTGGGAAGGCAAAATGTAAATCTTGCTGATGGCAAAGGATTTGTGTTGTCTAATTGCTCTGAGTTGGAAGGCCAGTAAACATTACAGAAACCTGACCCTTGTCATCCTGGAAAATTTGAAGCTGGATCCTTTTCTCCACACAAGTCAGGTCTGCAGGAAAAATGAGAAAGAAGTTCAATAATTCAGGTTTCCCACAATAATTGGTGTTGTATGCATTTTCTAAAGAGTACTTTGTTATGCCAGACCAGCTACTCACAGAGTACCTCCGTGACCAGAATGTGGTGCCTTTGGCTAGAAATTCTTTCATGTAGCATAACATATGTTTTGTGATACACAAAGGAGTTTAATATGCTACTCAGTGACTAAATACAGACCTGTTCTTTGTGTGTGACTTGTGCATATTTGAAGATTTGTTTTGGGTGTTCAGTGTGTGTGACATGCTTGTGCTCAGAGATTGTTATACATGTTATGTAATATGCAACACGTTTTGCTTCATTTGCTCAAAATCTGCGTTTGCATTTATGGCTCACAAATGGGATAGGTCACTCATGTGTAGAAGCAGACATTAAATGAAGATTTGAGACCTGCTTCTGCATCATTTAAAAGATTGATCAGACTTAACTGGTTCATGACTGAGGCCTGGTCTTTTGGCAGGAAAATTGATCAGCTGGGTGGTGATAGCAGGTTTTAAAGAAAAGAATTAATTTCAATGAGTGCAGGAAATAAAATTGAAGTATTTCTGATACAACAGGAAATATTGAAATGCTGATCAGATCAGAGTTAATATTTGTGGTTATAACCTTTTCTTTTGGTTTGTTGTAACCAAAAGTACTGTCAGCTAAAATTAGAAAGAGCTTACTAAATTACCAAAGGGATGAACCTGCAGAGTAGGAGGGAAAGCTAAGGAGTCAAGTGAAGGAACAAAAGATTGATCTAGAAAGGGCCTAAATAAGAATAAAGGAATAGTTATTAAATTTACAATCCAGAAAAATCAAAGTTCTATGTTCAAAGTACATTTATTATCAGAGTATGTATACCTGTTACAACCTTGAGATTCGTCTTCTTGCAGGCAGCCACAAAACAATGAAGCACAATAGAACCCATTTAAAGAAAAACCCCACACAACAAATACCCAATGTATAAAAAAAACAACAAATCGACCAAACAGTAAAAAGTAAACAAACAACCCAGAGATAATTAACTGCAGATTCCCTGGAAGTTAGTTTATGGACACGAAGTCACTGAGTAGAGTAAAGCTGGTCAAGGAGCCCGGCGACTGCCGGTCACAGCTACAGAATCAGTTCAGCACTGTGCTGATAGTTGCAGGCTACAGCTGCAGAGTCCATTCAGCACTGAGCCACTTTGATCAAATTGCACAAATAGTTTTTAAAAAGTAAAAACTTTTCCAGGGTACTGAAGGACTTTTACCGCAGTACTATTGAGAGCATACTCACCAACTGTATCTCAGTGTGGTACGGCAATTGTCCCGTATCAGACCGCAAAGCACTCCAGCGGGTGGTGAACACTGCCCAGCGGATTATCGGCACCCAATTGCCCACCATTGAGAACATCTACCATAAACGCTGCCTGGGCAGGGCGAAAAGCATTATCAAGGATGCATCTCACCCTAACCATGGACTTTTCACTCTCCTCCCATCCGGTAGGTGCTACAGGAGCCTCCGCTCCCGCACCAGCAGACACAGGAAGAGCTTCTTCCCTGAGGCTGTGACACTGCTGAACCTCACATCACAGCGCTAAGCAGTATTGCATCCGTATTGTACTGTCTCAGTACTTTTATATTTGTGTGCTGTAGCACTTACTTTTTATTCGCAGTTATTCTGTAAATAACACTGTTCTTTGCATTTCTGGTCAGATGCTAACGGCACTTCATTGGCTTTGTATCTGTACTCAGCACAATGACAATAAAGTTGAATCTATCTATCTGAACTAAAGCACATGGAGCATGAACTGCGGAGTCCCCGGAAGTGAGCCCAGAGCAGCAGAGCGCACGCAGCACTGAAGCGTCCAGTAGTCTGAGGGCTGAAGGGCAACTACTGCTCCGGAACCTGGCTGCGTGGGATCCAAGACCCCCACACCTCCCGTCCAACAGCAACTTCGAGAAGAGAGGGAGGCCGGTCAAACGTAAGCAGATGGCGCTGAACACTTGCTGATCTTCCGCTCTTGTGCTCAGCAGTTTTAATCTTGCTCTACCCTTTATTCAGTCCGGTGTAATGGAGTTCATGTTATGTTATCCGGTATCGATGCAGCCACCCCACAGCGATGCTGACCGTAGCTGCGTTCTCTGCTCTCATGCATGTCGAATCCCCCAGGAGACCACAAAAGCACCAGGTCGTTTAGTCGGCTCACAACTACATCCTTAAAAGGGAAACTACAGGCTGCAATCGATTGCCGTTCAGAAGAACAAGTATATCTAGAAGTGTATCTAGTTTCGTGAGCTGTCTGCAACATGTCGCCATTGGTTGCAGGCGCCATCTTTTGAGGTTCTCAAATTGTTGGAGAGCTTTTCAGGAAGCTTGTAATGCCAAAACGATATGTTATGGTTGCAATATGCTATAAGGGCATCGAAACTATAAAGACAAAAAGGCCACTTCATATTCAAGCCAAATTTATTTGCTGATATCAAGATACTGAGCTGACTGTGTTTCATTCAGCTGATGACCCATTGCATCAAAATGGTTCCCATGGTAGACATGGTCGCTTTCTTGCAAAAGGAAGCAAAGTACAGCCTGCTGCATTGGGACAGTAAGCAGATCACACTCTGATCTTTGGGCTTCTTTGTGATTTTTGATATTTTGCTTTAGAGAATAATGTATCTACTGCTTGTGTTACTCCGAAACAAATCACATATTGTAATAGAACTTGTTTAGAAATACCTTTTTGCCAGGTAGAGAAATGCATCACAGTTTGAGATTTGATTGCTTTTGTTTTAATTATTCCAGCTGGTTGTCTTTTATTGTGACATGGAATATCGCACAGTTTGTATCATTCATTGCTTTAGTCAACTGTGTTAAAGCTTAGTTTTTTAATCAGTTGTTACATTTCAAATGAAGTTAAAATTTAACAAATGGTCAGGTTACTATATAGGAGCTTGCAAATCTGTTCTGTGCTAGGAAACTGCCTCCTGTGGATTTTTTTTTTGTCAAATAGTTTGTTTATTTTGATTTTCCTGCTGCAAGAGTAGTTATGTTATAACGGATCAAGACAGTTTATCTTTACAATTAAAATTTCCACTAAACAGACAGTTCTCAGCAGACACTACATTGAAAAATTGGAATTGCATAATTTATGTAGTTTACAATGAAAACTGCTGCATTATTTATGAAGCAGAAATGAATAATGCAGTTTGTGTTTTTATGAATATTTTACAAAGTCTTTGAAAACTATGTTTGACAGAAAATTGAACAAAAAAGGACTTTGTTTTGTAGTTCACCAGATTCTTTACAATGCAGTGTATAAAATGGTAATACAACAGATTAAAAGTTTGATTGGAAAAAATCCTTAAACAGGAGTTTATTAAATTCTACATAAAATTACCAGGCATACTCACTGACCTGTAGCTTTTTTATTGTCCATACATGTTAGCAAAGCTATTTTTGCTGGTTTGTCCATTTTAATTTATTCTGACTCCCCTAAAAGTAGTGATTGACGGTTCCAAATATACCAGCTGTCTTTACTCATCTAAATGGAAATTAGTGTCAGCTGAAGTGATGAGAGCCATCACACCTCAGCTGTGATCTTGTTCTCAGGATACATCCATAAGAATATCTTAAGAAGGAGCCCATTTACATTTTTATTTCCCTCTATCTCTAGCCCTAAGAAATTGATGGAAGTGTGTGCATCCTTACAGCCCTAGCTGAGATTAGGCAGCTCACATTCTGCCTGTCCCATAGGGTTCATGGCCTCACTGTGGAAGGAGATATCAACTGCATCATTAGTTTAGAATGCTTTAAAGTGAATGTGCGATCATACTTCCATGTTCAATTGAGATTATTCTTCAACTAGGAGTAAAAATAAAATGCTTTCTTTAGAAGTGACAAGGCTGCTGCTTTAACTGTCTTAATAATACTGTAATAAATTAGGGTGCCAGCTTTCCTTGGTTATGTAACTGAGCTTTCGTCACTTCCCTGATGACAAGTTCTAGTTCTTGGTCTCCAAAATTTTGTGCCTTATTGTAACAAAGATAATTGGGTGTTTGAATGCAAGACCATCAGTCTGAAATGTGAACTATTTCTCTTTTTACATATTTGGCTTGGTCTGCATTTTCTATATTAAATTTTGTATTTCCAGCATCGCCATTATTTGTTTATATGTGCATTGCCATTGAGCAGGAAATGTTGTAATCTTGCCGTTTAAAAAAAACACTGAAGTATCAAATGCTGCAATTACTCTACCTGCGCTCATGGGAGGGAGCAAGGAACTAACCTCCTGGTTTTCTATTCTCTACAATTTTCACAGTCTCCCACTGCATAATCTTAATATCTGTAGGTGATTGACCCAATAAGCTTCAAACTTCATACTATTATGTCAGTGCCCATAATGTCATATCCACTTCGCTTTACAGGTACTGGCTGGCATACTATACATCCATTTTAGTTAGGACCATTTGAGAGGTTTGTTTATTCACAAGGAGAAGATACAGGATGGTGAACTAGGTAGTGATAACATCCATCGCTACCGAATCTGCTCTCAGGATGAGGCTTTTCATTCCGGAATGAAGGTGATCAGAATCAGAATCAGATTTATTATCGCCGGCATGTGTCATGAAATTTGTTAACTGAGCAGCAGCATTTCAATGCAATACATAATACAGAAGAAGAAAAATAAAAATAAAATAATAATAAATAAGCAAATCAATTCACAGTATACATATATTGAATAGAATAAAATCATGCAAAAACAAAAATAATTGTATATTTTAAAAAGTGAGGTAGTGTTCATGGGTTCAATGTGTTACGAACCCACAGGTTTCGTTTACTGTGGACTGTCACTTTAAGAGCACCTAAGTGAGGCGGGACTATGATGTCAGTCACAGGTTGCTACAAACTTAAATTCATATATAGGGAGTGACCTTCAGTCGAGAGAGAGAGAGAGAGACTGGGAAAGCCAGTAGCTTCAGCTTGTCACATCTGGGGCTTGGAACTCTCTTATGCCCACAAGGGTGGGTTAAACATTGGCACGGAGTGCATAATGAATCTGTCACTTCATACAATCCACAGGAGTGGATTTTTTGGGGTATCTTGTGGGACCACTTTTGTAGCCCTTGCCTGGGTATGTTGTGTGGTAACTACTGGAAGATGATATTCCCGTGATAGGTCACTTTTGGTGATAATTCATATGTGGATTTGGAACAACATGACGGACAAGATCTACGGTGACTGTTATCTCATTTTACCATCATGGAATCTGTGGAATACGTCGTACTTTTCTCTACATTTCACCTTGGATTACAAATATCTCTCTCCCATCACTTTCCTACTTTACCATCTCAAGACTTTAAGCCTTATTGCCCAAGCTCAATAGTTTGGGAGTTATATTTATACATATATCTACACATAACACTGTTAACTTTTGTTTATCTTGGTTAAGATACTATATTATAAGTAGTTACTAATAAAGATAGTGGTTTTAACATCAAAACCAGACTCCATGTGTAATCTATTGCTGCTGGTTCGTTCCTAAAACATTACAGTTCGGAACAAATAACCTGTGGGTTCATAACAAATGTCCATTTATGAAACGGATGGCAGAGGGGAAGAAGCTGTTCCTGAATCACTGAGTGTGTGCCATCAGGCTTCTGTACCTCCTACCTGATGGTGACAGTGAGAAAAGGGCTTGCCCTGGGTGCTGGAGGTCCTTAATAACGGACGCTGCCTTTCTGAGACAGCGCTCCTTGAAGATGTCCTGGGTACTATGTAGGTGTACCCAAGATGGAGCTGACTAAATTTACAACTTTCTGCAGATTCTTTCGGCCCTGTGCTGTAGCACCCCCTACACCCCCCCCCATACCAGACAGTGATGCAGCCTGTCAGAATGCTCTCCATGGTACCTCTATAGAAGTTTTTGAGTGTATTTGTTGACATACCAAATCTCTTCAAACTCCTAATGAAGTATAGTCACTGTCTTGCCTTCTTTATAACTGCATCGATATGTTGGGACCAGGTTCGATCCTCAGAGATCTTGACACCCAAGAACTTGAAACTGCTCACTTTCTCCATTTCTGATCCCTCTATGAGGATTGGTATGTGTTCCTTCGTCTTACCCTTCCTGAAGTCCACAATCAGCTCTTTCATCTTACTGACGTTGAGTGCAAGGTTGTTGCTGCAGCACCATTCCACTAGATGTCCTGCGTCTTCAAAGAAAGGGGCTCCATCCATCACCTTATCAGGGATAAGATTCCTCTTGTCTTCACCTACCACCCCACTAGCCTCCACGTCCAGCACATAATTCTCTGTAACTTCTATCATCTTCAACGGGATCCCACCACCAAGCACATCTTTCCCTCCCCTTCTCCTCCTGCCCCCCACTTTCCACCGGGGTCGCTCCCTATGCGACTCCCTTGTCCACGTTCCTCCCCACTCATCTCCCTCCTGGTACCTATCCTTGCAAACAGAGCAAGTGCCACACCTGTCCCTACACCTCCTCCATCACTACTATTCAGGTGAGGCAGTACTTCACTTGTGAGTCTGTTGGGGTCATCTACTGTATCCGGTGCTCCCCATGTGGCCTCCTGTATTTAGGTTTGTGCTGATGTAGATTAGGAGACCTATGCTCGGTCCGCTGGAAAAAGGATCTCCCAGTGACCACCCATTTCTCATTCTCCTACCCTTTATCTCTTTCACCAATCAACTTCCCAGCTCTTTACTTCACCCCTCCCCCTCTCCTGGTTTTCACTTTTCACCAACCACCTTGTACTACTTCCTCCACTCCCTCTCCCCCACCACCTTATTCTGACTTCTTATCTTTTTTCCCAGTCCTGATGAAGGGTCTTGGCCCAAAACATTGTCTGTTAATTCTTTTCCATAGATGCTGCCCGGCCTGCTGAGTTCCTCCAGCATTTTGTCTGTGTTGCTTGGATTTCCAGCATCTGCAGATTTCCTCGTGCTAGTGATAACCAATTTGTGTCGGAAGGGGATGGTGTACACCATCGTGAGAGTATATCTCCAGTCATAGTAGGAAAAAGAGAAAATTGAAAGCTCATTATCTAAAAAACCTTTACTGACATGTTATTGCAGTGTGATTGAGGTTAAGTACTAAATGCCATTCTCTCCTGGTTAGCACTCATTTACTTAAGGCTTTGCTTGTCCTGGTGAAGCGTAAGAAATGCATGTTGAGATTGTCTTTCTGGTACAGATCTGTATAAAAGTCTTTTTGTTTAATCAGATACCATGCACTGTTCCATGAAGCAACAATGGTCATTTGATGAATTACTTATATACTTCATCTTGCCCAAACACGTGTGGTTTGCTTTTTGCTTTATTGTATCATCCAGGAAAAGATGGATTAGCTTCTGAATTTTCTCAGCATCTATGACAGTGAGCAGCAAAGTCAGGAGCACAACACTTCAATGTAGTGTTTGCCGTTTTTTCTGAATGCATCATCTGTAAAGTATCAAAGGGCTACTGTACCTACAATTATAAAATTTTCCACGTTATAAAGGATTCTTGTTAGCCAGGGAGAACTATACTTCCGGGTACTTTGTGAACGGATCAGAAAATGGGAATGATGGCACTTGTACTTGAGGAAGCTAGAAAGGATCTTAACTCTCAAAATCAACCAGTAGATGTGAAATGCAAAGGGGCAGGAGACATCTGTAGGAGTTCTCTAGAGGCCCCGAAGATGGTACTGTGGCACAAGAATAAAACAGGAAAATAAAGTTGCAAGTAAGAAGGCTGACACAGTTATCTTGGAGGACTTTAATCTCCATATAGACTGGACATATCAAATAAGCAGTGCTAGTGTGCAGGACAAATCTATCTATCTATGCAAGATGGTATGAAAACCAACTAACAGGCTATTCCAAATATAGCACTGTGTATTGCAAGTGTTACAGTTTTACCTATTAATTTTGTAGGATTGGTGTGTCAAGATGGCCAGTGTTTATTGCACGTTCCTAACTTTTCTTGAGAAGGTGTTGGTGAAATGTCAATTTGAACCATTACATTTCTGATAAAGCCATTCCCACTTTGCTCTTGGGTTTGGAGTTCTGGGATTTAGTCCTAACAAAGATTTCTGACAGTATTTCCTAATCCAGATGTGTGTGAATTTGTGAGGGATGTACCGTTTTAGGTTCCCATGTACCTTTTGCCATGGTCTAACTTGATCGTAGAAATGGTGGATTTAGAAGACATTTTCAGGGAAGGTTAAAAAGAAGTAACTGTAGTCATTATGTGCTAGTAAATTAATATTCAGGTGCATAATAGGATGTCAATCAAGCGTTGGCCTAGAGAGTGTCAAGTGTCTTAAATGTTACAAACCTGTTGACCAGATAAAGAGACATAATCCACCACACTGCGTGTTTGTGTCTTGTAGATGATGGAAAAGCTTTGTCAGGAAATGAGTTACACACCACAACATACCCAGCAATTGGTCTGTTTTTTTTTGCCACAGTGTTTCTGAATTTCTGATGAATGATGATTGTCTAGAATATTGATGGTGGAGAATTTGGTAACATCAAGGATGAATGGTTATTATTAGTGTTAAATAGTGATCATGCAGCCAACAAGACTATAGGGAAGTGATGCCTCTATTGAAATTAAAAGTTCAATCCAAAATCATGGGTCTTAAATCCAAACAACTTTAACTGCTGTTTGCTATGATAGATTTAAAAAACTTAATGAAAAGAAATTATAATTCACATAATTGTGATCAATTACTATCTTGGAAAGAATTAACACAGTTTACATTTGAAGACAAAAATCTACATGACTGACGAGAAGTTTAAAAAATTAATATTCAAGCAAAAGAAAATGCTAATATTTAAACGATCAACATACGTGCAAACTGGGAACAATTCAGAATTCATGAAAGGAGGTTGAAGCCATTGATATGGAAAGATAAAACAATACAGCTAAAGTGAGGGGGAAAACTGAAGAAGTTCCTACAGAGATGTAAGAAAAAGGATTATCAAAAGTAGACATGGATCCCTGTAGGTAGATACAGGAGAAATCACAGTGACAAAACAGTTTTCATTATCTGTTCAACCAACATACATCAAAGTTGCTGGTGAACGCAGCAGGCCAGGCAGCATCGATAGGAAGAAGCGCAGTCGACGTTTCAGGCCGAGACCCTTCGTCAGGTCTCGGCCTGAAACGTCGACTGCGCTTCTTCCTATAGATGCTGCCTGGCCTGCTGCGTTCACCAGCAACTTTGATGTATGTTGCTTGAATTTCCAGCATCTGCAGAATTCCTGTTGTTTTCATTATCTGTTCTGTCATTTTGAATATCTCTCAAATCTCAGCTGGCATAAAAGTATATTAAATAAACATCAGTTGTGGCTTAGTTGGTTGTCCTCCCCAGAAGTTCTGGGTACAGTGCCTAGACTGGATTCTTGAACATTAGTAATCAGATTGACACTTAAGTGGAGTGCCAGAGATGTGACTCTAAAGACTTCT
This sequence comes from Mobula hypostoma, assembly GCF_963921235.1. Lineage (NCBI taxonomy): Eukaryota > Metazoa > Chordata > Chondrichthyes > Myliobatiformes > Myliobatidae > Mobula > Mobula hypostoma. Next base: position 143,436,505 of record NC_086099.1, read on the forward strand.
GTAAAAAAAAATAGTATGTAGCATTCTTTTGAAGTGTTATCCCCATTTTTTGTGATCAATATACATCGACACACAGGATTACTACAAGAAATATCTGCTCATTATTACTTTGTTGTTGTTAGGACTCTGTATACAAATTAGTTGTTTTGTTTCCAATATATCCTTTGTTAGTTGTAAAATAGTTTGAGACATCCTGAATAGTATATAAAATGTACATCTTCCATTTTTCTTTTGCCTTTGCTCTAAGGAAAACAGTAATCTCTTCATATCTCCGAAGTTCCTGATCCCTGTCACAATTGTAATAAATGTGCTATAAATATATTTTGTTCTTCTAAGGCTTTGGCATTCTTCCTAAAGCACGGTCCCTAGAATTAGCTCTACATACCTCATGAACCCCACCTTTGTTTGAAAATCATCGGCAGCTTCACAGCAAAATGACTGCACCTCTTTCAGTGGGGTCTGACTGCTGACTGTTAATTACTGTTTATGACTACTTACTGCCACTAACCTATTGGCTAAATGTGGCACCTGGCAGCCTTTAGTTTGGCACTGAAGGGAGTTCAAAACAGAGACTTCAAATCTATTGTATGCAAGTCCATGGCATTGTAAGTAGGACTGCTGTTTATTCCCCAACAATCTCTCCCCATTGTGGTGATTGTAAGAGTAGTGAATCGCCAGGGGTGGAGGTTGGAGAATGATTGGGGCAGATGATTATTGGGAACTGCATGCCAAATAATCACACAGACTTGAGAATAGTCTGGCCTAAATCTGACCCAAATCTGACCCCCGACCCATCAATATGGTGACTCTTAACTGATTTCTCAGTTCTGGGAAAATTAAGTATAGACTCAAATTGCTATGGTTACCAGTTTTATTCTATGTTAAAATAAAATTTCAAAAACTGATAATTAATTACATGACTTAATTAATTTTACATTTTGTCATTCTGTCTGTTAGGCTTATCTCATTAAAAGAAGATAATGAAAATAAGGAATCTATTACTTCAGGTAAGGTTTTGTATCTTGAAAAGGTTAATTTGTAAAACTTGTTACTTACATAGAAAAATGTATGTTTTATATTTCAATATTTTTCTGCAAATACAACTTAAAATGAAAGTGGCCAAAGGTAGTTATAATCACCCTTTATCTTCATTGAGGTCTGCATGATTTCCAATTTTCAGATTCTCTGAATGCCCTGTTCCTTTTAAAATACTTACCTTATTTCCTGCAAATCATCTTTTAAATTTTTTATCCCCCTCTATATTAGCTGGTAATAGTTTGGTGTTCTAATTATTTTCTGTGTTTGAAGAGAAAAGAAAGTTCCCGCAAGCTTTCACCGTTACTCTTTTCGTAATAATTTTGTGCTTTCAGCCAATCAGCTGGTAGCAGCAATTATTATTTAACATCAATAATGTATATTAAAATCCCAAGAAGATAGTGCTGATTGGTTGAATTGCCGTCCTTACAGTATTAACATGCTGTACCTTATTAGTTTGCTGAGCCACACAGGGGCTAGTCACTAACCACAGCCACCACTTATTTGTTTCCACACTGCACCATCACCTAAGGACCCACCAATAAACAACTGCTTGGGATAACATCCTGCTTGAATTGACTGATCGTGCTACTTTCTCCTCTGCTGTGCTCTCTCCCTAGTTTCCATGTTGTTCCAATAAAATTTGTGATGAGCTGGAAGAACGCTGTCTTAAGTTTGACTTGCACACTTGATACTGAGTTAACAAAAACACAGATAATGATTCTGATTCATCCATTTACATTTCCTCCTGACCTGCCCTTTATTTCTTGTTCCATTGCAATCACATTTTGCTTTGCAGCAACTAATCTGTCTGCCATCCACCCTAACACAGAAATCCCCATTTGTTCTTTTTAAGCCACCTCACATTATTGGAACTGGGGACTTCCATCAGCAATGGAAAGGAGTAAAAAATAAAGATCCTTGAAATGAAGCATTATCTCCCTGAATTCCTGAGTATTTCCAACATTTTTGTTATATAACGACAAGATGTTGCAGCCAGCTACTGTAAAATTACAATACCTTGTCAACTTGGACAGTAACTTTTCTGTAACTTCAGTCAATTTCAACATCTATTCTTATTTTCAAAAAATTGACTACCTCCACCACCCAATGATTGGTGGCAATTAGACTGAAGATCTGTGGGTGTTCTATGGTTTCCCATTGACCATTTATATATTAAAAAATAACTACCAGTAGAGCCTCAGCAAAACTTACACCCACAACACTGTACTGGAGTTATATCTGTACCCTGTCAAAGTTGTAACACAGGACTGGAATTTCATATTTTAAAAAGTACTATTTGAGATTTGGAATAAAAAGCTGAAACAGTATCTTGATTGTGATTTCTGTTTTCCCATTATCTCCCAAATCATTTTGTAAAACCTCAGCTTCAGTAATTTTAGAGTCAGCTTTGCTGACAAGTAACTACATTTACTAAAATCTGAATTTTTATTTGAATGCTTTCAGATGCATCTCTGTCTCCAGTAATAGGAAAAGATGGCTTTTCAACTTTGGAAGCCAAGTCTTCAAGCAATCAGCATAAATCAAGTAATAAATTCTTAAGTGCATTTTACTGCAACACATCAAGCATTTATTTTCTACCTGTTGAGATGTTTGAACAAGTACTAATGATGTTTAAAACTTGTCCTCAATAGAATGTATAGATGATTTGTTAGATCTGAAGAAGGAAGAAAAGCCAACTTTGTCTCCAAGTGGTAAGTGCTAAACAAAATCTGTGACTAATCTGAACAAGTTGATTAGCTGAAAATGAGTTAATTATTGATCAAATTGAAGTAATGGAAAAATAATAGCTGCTGCAAGATTACTATCTTTTTACTAATCAATTTAGAATTTGATTTAGATGAGATCCTTAATACTGTATAGAGATGGACAGTTAGTTATTGGCATCTGATTGTCCTCTGTGAAGGTTTATTGCACGTATGTATACTGTCTTGCTTTCTGCATTCATTCTTATACTGCTTCACTTTTCTCATTTGATTACACTTTTTCTATTTTTTTGACTAATGTTGAAATACTTACATGTTCATGAACCCAAATTTCTATCGTGTTTTCACACTAGAAAGCTAAAATCCCAGAGATATTCCATTGTATAGTTTACTAGCAATTACGAGGCAATTTGCCCTCCCATGTTAATACCATTGATGTATCTGGTTTTTAAACTCTCTACTCTTTATTAATGAAATACCAGAGACGAGGCAATGCAGCGTTATGATGATAGCTTTCTCTTGTTCATTACGGAAATGAGCTTCTGTATTTCTCATAAAGTAACGCAAGTCAAATTAATCCTAATTTACTGAAGTTTGTGACTTAAATTTTAAGGGCAGGATTATATTTGTACCTTGGGTTTACACACGTAAAAATCTATGACAGAGAAATATGCTTGTTCTCCTTGCCAATTTTATGATTAGACATCAAAGTACGATGTATTCATGGGGCTAGAAATCAGCTCGTCCAGCACAGATTTTATTTAAACAGTATGATCTCCTTTTGCACCCAGTTTGAATTACAATTCACAATATTTTGAAATGCCTGGTGCTACTTTCTATGTAAATGCTTGAGGTACACAAAAATAATTTGAATCCTTGCCAAGCCGAATCATGTCTTTGCACCTAACACATAATGTGGATCATCAAGTCAAGTTAAGTGGCTTTTTATTGTTATTTTGACAATAAGCTGCTGGTACAGTACACAGTAAAAACGAAACAACGTTCCTCCAGGACCCTGGTGTTATGTGAAACAACACAGAACTACACTAGACTGTGTGAGACAACACAAGGCTACACTAGACTATGTAAAACAACACATGTCTGTAAATGTAAATGTCTGTAATGGCGGGAAGAGAGACCCCGATGATCTTCTCAACTGACCTCACTAGCCGCTGCAGGGTCTTGCGATCCGAGACGGTGCAATTCCCGAACCAGGCAGTGATGCAGCTGCTCAGGATGTATCATGCAGAGGAATTCAAGTCTGAACTGCAAGAAACTGAACCCCGTACCCATACCATTTTAAAGATTCCTCAGCTGTTTGTAGGTATATTTGGGCATTCACTTGGGATAGAGCTCATTTTGCTTATCTGAGCTGAGTTTTTGAGCTGTCAGCTTTACAGGCATTCACTTCTACTACAGTGAAGGTTGTTATAATTTTAAATCAAAGTGCTGTTTTTGTACCAGTCCTGTTGAACATCATTCTCCATCAACTAGTAGGTCAAGGGCACCATTTGCTTGCCACTACACCATCTGTAAGATGGATTTCAAATTTCACACAATTATAACTTTGAATTTATTTTACTGGTTTGCATTCTCTGAGCTATCCACATAACTACGTCACCATGATTCTCATCATAGTAGTAGGCAGCTGTCGATCCCAGGGGATCATGGGTTTGCACCTCTGGAGGACTGTGTCCTCTCCAGGGTGCAAGCCTGGGCGGGAAGATTTAAAGAACCGGCTGCTACCCATGCAACGGGTTCCCCCTTGCCACATCACTGATGTAGTCCAAGGGAAGGGCAAGTGCCGATACAGCTTAGCACTAGTGTTGTCGCAGAGGTTGCTAGAGCAAAATTGAAAACAACATCAAATTGCCTTAAGGACCCTGGCTCCGGATTTCATCTCTGGGGTTTACTCCTGAAGGCTTTCCCATGGGTGGGTATGGCTGTAAGGAAGCAGAGGTTTAAAATCAGAGTTTTCCTTCTCCTAGGCGGGCTGCCGTCCAAGGCTGACAAGCCCCACCTGCCCAAAGCAGCTGGTTTTAAGGCACCAGTTGTTGGCCTTTGCCCCTTCTCGTCAGTAGAAACAGTTCCCCCGGGCCTAGTAGCTAAGCCACGCGTGAAGGCCAAGAGTTGGACTTGGTTGTCGAAGGCTGTTAGAGCCGCATGCCTTTTGGAGCACTTTATAGGTAGTGGGAACTTATCCCCACTACCGCCCCTGGCTATGACAACCTTAGGAACCACCATGAATCTAGTGGGTGGTAAAGGTTATTTCTCAATATTCTTGATTGGAATTGGGGAAAATTATTAAATATTGATCCTCCATGAGCAGTTCTGAGGAGAAGCCTGAAACCCCATTGAGATAATTCCTTGCTATAGTCTCATTATTGTTGATAATCTCAATACTTGAACCTAATTGTGAGAAAAGAAAACTCCAATTCACCATTGTAAAGTTTTTTTTTTACACTAAAATGGCAAAACAAACATACAATTATTGAGCAAAATCTGAACCACTGGAATAACTTCACGGGTTGAGTAACACTTGTGGAGCAAAAGATTGGCTGGCTTTCAGGTGGAGATCCTGTAACAGGACTGAGAGCGGAGGGAAGATGGAAGTGAGAATGTGGGATGAGGTGGAGGCTGGTAGGCAACAGGTAGAATCAGATTGGGGGGTAGAGGGGCAGGGGATATCACCAACCTCTTGTGTGGAAAAGCTTGGTCCTCTGATTTCCCCCTCAAACTCAAAGAGCCTGTGTTCCTCAGTTCTAGGCTTCCCTGCCTTGGGTAAAAATGTCCTCTCTAAGGCCCACATAATTTTATAAACCTTGGGGAACAATATTCTCTCTAAGGCCCACATGATTTTATAAACCTTGGCGGGGGGGGATATTCTCTCCCTAAGGCCTGCATAATTTTATAAACCTCACCACTTAACCTTTTATGTTTCAGTAGGAATTAATCCAGCCTGTCCAGTTTTGTCTCATATAAGTACAATGCTCCATTCCTGGCAAGCATGGTTTAAGCAATGCGTACCAATGTTAGCTGGTGTTTTCTAATTGCCATTACAGACAATGGGAGCAGGTTGATCAAAGTTGGGATTCCAAATATTTGATGCATAGCAAGAATAGGCAAAAGGGAGAGGAAGTGGTGTGCTCTTAAGGGAGAAGGTCAGTGCAGGGTTAAGAAATTATCTCAGTTTAGGTTAGATTGAGAGTCAGTATTAAATGGGAATCAGTTTAGGTTGAGCTAATAAATAGCAATGAGCAGAAAACACTTCTTGTTCCTGTATTTAGGCTTTGGGTGAACAATAACATGTTGCAGATAGACCACAACCAAAACAATTGCTTTCCTTTCTGCTGCAGAAACTGTTTGCTGCCCTCTTGAAGCGTTGGAATTTCTAGGCCACGTTTTATAAAAATCATCCATAGTTAAACTGATTATAAACACCATAATTGATTATGGTACATGAATGATTTGTGAGAAAGTGAGTACCTGCAGCAATAACAAAAAAGAAATGAAGTGAGAAAGTAACCTTTAATAAACGTAATTTATCATTCTCTGTTTCTAAATTTTCTCAGCTAATTAAACCTCATGTTCTGGGTATCAAGTTATTTCATAGTTCCCTCGAAAAATGAAGCCTTTGCCATTCCTGCAATTATTGTGGATATTTGTGTTTACAGGAACCCTTGGAAGGGTGATGGTGCCTTTTATTTAAATGGCGTCTCACCATCTGCTTACAATTTTTTACCACTTCCCAGCCCGTGTTCCCTACTCTTCTGGCACTTTGCCCTGAACCAGAAAGCATGGTTGTTCATCTGACACCATTTTTTAAAAAAAGCTGCCTTGCTATTTTCTACCAGAATAAACAACCACACATTTTTACACATAATACTACTTGCCATGTCCTTGCCCATTTATCTGGCCTATCTCTGCCTCTCTGAAGTCATTCTGCGCTCTTCACAAAGCATTAAAACATCAAACAAAAACCCGAATATACAAACCGTATTACTGCTGGACCCTTGTCCAACTCATTGTTGTCGATTGTGAACAGTTGAACCTCTCGTGTAATCCCTGCAGCACTCCATCAATTACAGCCTCCCAAACCCAAAAATTAGCTTTATTTAATACAAGAATCAGGAGCATGGGTGATGAACTGAGAACGTGGGTCAGTACATGGAACTATGATATTGTGGCCATTACAGATACTTGGCTGTCACAAGGGCAGTAATAGCTGTTGGATGTTCTGGAGTTTAGATGTTTCAAAAGGGGCAGGGAGGGAGGTAAAAGGAGGGGAGTGGCATTGCTAATCAGAAATAGGATCACAGCTGCAGAAAGGGAGAACATTGTGGAGTGATTGCCTACTGAGTCAGTGTGGGTGGAAGTCAGAAACAGGAAGGGAGCAATCACTCTTTTGAGAGTATTCTATAGACCACCCAATAGCAGCTGGGGAACCGATTGGGAGGCAGATTTTTGAAAGTTGCAAAAATAACAGGGTTGTCATGGGAGTTTTAAACTTCTTCAATATAGATTGACACCTCTTTAGTGCAAAAGGTTTGGATGGCCAAAATTTATTAGGTTTGTCCAGGAACGATTCCTGACTCAATTTGTAGACATACTGACTAGAGGGGAGGCCATACTGAATCTAGTGCTAGGCAGTGTACCAGGTCAGGTGTCAGATCTCAAATTGGGAGGGCATTCAGACAGTGACCACAACTCCCTGACCTTTACTATAGAGCTAGGAACAGACGGTATGGGGAAGTATTTGGGTGAATTATAATGCTATTAGGCAGGAACAAGGGAGCATAAATTGGGAACAGATGTACTCAGGGAAATACACAATATAAATGTGGAGATTGGTTAGGGAGCACTTGCTGGGAATTCTGCTTAGGTTTGTTCCATTGAGGCAGGGAAGGATGGTAGAGTGAAGGTACCATGCTTGACAAGAGATATGGAAACGTAGTCTAGAGGGAAAAAGCCTTCATGGGGTTTAGGAAACAAGGATTGGGCAGAGTAGCCAGGAAGGAGCTAAACAGAAGGCTTAGTAAAGTTAGAAGGGGACATGGGAAGGTCTTGGTGAGTAAAATTAAGGAAAACCCCAAGGCGTTCTACACGTATGTGAAGAGCAGGAGGATGACTGGAGTGAGGGTAGGACTGATCAGGGATAGTAGAGGAAATGTGTGCCTGGAGTCGGTGGAGATAGGGGAGGTCCTTAATGTATAGTTTGCTTTGATATTCACCAGTGAGAGGGATCTTGATGATTGTGAGCACAGTATAAAACAGACTGATATGCTTGAACATGTAGATATTAAGAAAAGATATGCTGGGACTTTTCAAAAATATGGCATAGCTAAGACCTTGGGGCCAAATAGGATATACCCCAGGTTATTATGGGGAAAAAAAGGAAGAGATTGGTGCGCCCTTGGCAATGACCTCTGTGTTCTCTTGACCACAGGAGTAATTACAGGTGATTAAAGGGTTGCAAATGTTATTCCTTTGTTCAAGAAAGGTATTATTGGCCATTGAGTCTTACTTCAGTAGTGGGCAAATTATTGAAGAGGATTTTTAAGAGACAGGATTTACGAGTATTTGGAGAAGCATAGTCTGATTAGAGATAGACAGCATGGCTTTGTGAATAGCAGGTCAATCCTCAAAACACTAATCTAATATTTTGAGCACGTGACAAAGCACATCGATGAAGGTAGAGCAGTGGATGTGGTGCATTACTATTTTAGTAAGGTGTTTGATAAGGTTCCCCATAGTAGGCTCATTCAGAAAGTGAGGAGGTATGGGATCCAGCGAAACTTGGCTGTGTAGATACAGAATTGGCTAACCCATAGAAGGCAGAGCTTAGTTGTAGACAGAGAGTTGGTGACCAGTGGTGTTCCGCAAGGATCTTTTCAGGGACCTCTGCTGTTTGTGATTTTTATAAATGACTTGGCTGAGAAAGTGGAAGTTTATAGATGGCATGAAAGCTGGTGGAGTTGTGGATGGTGTGGGGGCATTGCGGTTGATTGCAGTGGGACACTGACAGAATGCAAAGCTGGACTAAGAAGTGACAGGTGCACTCAACTTGGAAAAGTGCCAAGTGATTCATTTTGGAAGATTGAATTTGAAGGAAGAATACAGCATTAATAGCATAGTTCCTGGCAGTGTAGCGGAACATAGGGATCTTGGGGTCCACAACCTTAGATCCTTCAAAGGTACCATGCAGAGTGGTAAGGTTGTTAAGAAGATATATGTATGGTGTTTTGGGCTTCATTAGTTGGGGGGGGGAATTGAGTTGAAGAACTGCAAGGTAATGTTAATGCTCTATAAAACCCTGGTTAGACCACTCTTGGAAAATTGTGTCCAGTTCTGGTCACCTCATTACAGGAAAGACGTGAAAGCTTTAGAGAGGATGCAGAGGGGATTTATCAGGATGCTTAGATTAGAGGGCATATCTTATGAAGATAGGTTGAGTGAGCTCGGGCTTTTCTCTTTGAAGCGAAAAGATAAGAGGCATAGATAGACTGGATAACCAGAGGCTTTTTTTTCTCCAGGGCAGAAATGGCTAATATCAAAGGGGCATAATTTTCAGGTGATTGGAAGAAAGTATAGGGGGTAATGTCAGAGTTAAGTTCTTTGCACAGAGAGTGTTGGGTGCGTAGAACATCCTGCTGGAGATAGTAGTAGAGGCAGATACATTAGAGGTGTTCAATAAACTCTTTGGCACGTAGATGAAAGAAAAATGCAGGTTTATGTTGAAGGAAAAGGCTAGATTGATCTTAGAGCAGGTTAAAGGATTGGCACAATATCAGGAGCTGAAGGGCCTTTGCTGTAGTGTTTTATATTTTACTTTATTTCTACAGTTTTTTATCTATTATTAATGCATACTGGTATATTACCCCCAATACATTGTGCTGTAATTTTGCTTAATAATATCTTGTGCAGTTCTTAGGAAAGACTTCCTGAAAGTCCACATGCAGTTCCTGATGTTGTGCTCACTCGTTTATAGTTGCCTAGTTTTCCTCTTCCTGTTTTTTAAATAGCAGGTTCACATTTACTACTTTCCAATCTATGGGAAATGTTCCAGAATCCATGGAATTTTGGAAGAATATGACTAGTTCCATCACATCTCCATGACTGTCACCTTCGATACCCTGAGAAGCATGTCATTAAATTCTACAATCATAATCTGCTTTCTGTCCCACTAGTTTCCCATTTACTCACCCCCCCTATACCTTTTAGTAAAGCCGACTTCTTTGAGTTCCTCATTAGAACTTGTTCCTTGGTCACTTTGCAACCAAATTTGTGGAATAACTACTAGATCATACTTGTTTCTATTAGTTCCTTCAATTCATCTACCTTTTCTATGAACGCTTCATGAATTTAAGTAAAGATCCTTCCATTTTATCTATTCTTTCCCCACTCTAACTCAGATTTAAGATGTATTTAAGATGTCCTGCCTTTCAGACCAACTCTGGTTACATTTCTAACTGTGATACCGTGCACTGTGTTCCGCCATTCCTCTTAAACTTTCTGAATTTCCACTTTCCAGCACTTCACGACTAACTATTTAGTTTACAGTTTTATTGATGCATAGTTAGTTAATTCACAAGAACATGGCTTTAGCCAGTTTAAGAGAAGCCTGTCACATTGGAATTGAAAGCTGTTTTTTTCCTTGTGTATCTTTGAACTACACATTCAATTCACTGAATTTATTAACTTTATGTAAATCTTCACATGGCTCAGGTAATAATCTGGAGATTTTCACCTTTTGTGTTCTGCTTTTTAATTGGATCCTAGTTTCTCACATTCATTTGCATTATGCTTGACCTTGATTCCAGCATGGACTGCAACGATTGCATTTTTTCCCTCCCAGTCAATTTCTTTTTATAGCCTGAGGAGATTTTCTTAACCCTGGCATCAGACAAGCAACACAGCCTTTGGGACCCGTGCTTGTGCTACAGAAAACATTCATGATCCTTCGAAGTTCCTTTTCATTTCACAATTTGAACACAGTATTACAGAGATATTCTCTGATACTCCAAACACTCATATCAAACCTTGTATCCATCTGCTCCATTCTTCCAGTTGTTGGAAAGTGGTATCAGTTTCCAAACTTGAGTGTTTCCAGCTAGATTTCTATACTTGTCACAACATCAAAATAACCTTTTATCAAACTCACAAATGACATCCTATGTAGTTGTGATCAAGCTAAACTGCCCCTTAATGTTCTCCTCAATCTGTTTCCAGACATGGTTGATCATTTATCAATCGCGTTTCTGTACTTGTCCAGCTAAGTGGGTCCATACTCATCTGCTTCCACTTTAATTTATCCAGTAGCAGCCAGAGATTTGTCTAAACAGCTTCCCTTCACATTACATCAGGAGTTCTGGGGGGAGTATTCTTGACTCCCTCTTATTTTTCATTTACATGTTGCCTCTTAGAAACATTGTTCAGATGCCTAGCATAAGTTTGTGTGTGTGCACTGCACTGACAGTTTTACCATTACTTTTCTTGACTGCTGTTCTGTCTTGTCTGATTGCTGGACAAACAAAAATGCCCTTCAACTAAATACAGCAAGTTCAAAGCCATTGTTTACATTCCTTGCCAGAAGCGTAGGTACTGGCTCCATCATTTTTCTTGATAGTAATTTGAGGTGGAACACATTTAGTCCATATTTCTCTTTAAAGTTAAGTTAATCTGGAATTCTATTACTAATATGTGAACGTGCACTGTCTCTATCACCCATTATTTAATGCTGTTGGCCTAGATTTAACACATCCATTTCTTCTCAGACACCTCTTGTCTGAGTTTCTCCTGATCTGTCTTACTTCCTAGGGCTTTGGAACCTCAGAATATAGAATGGGTTAAGCAGGCTAAGGCCTTATATATTGGAGCATAGGAGAATGAGGAGTAATCTTATAGAGGCGTATAAAATGAATTCAGTCTTATACCCAGGGTTGGGGAACAAAGAACTAGAGTGAGTAGGGTTGATTTATTAAGTATCTGAGGGACAATTTTTTCATACAGAGGTTTGGTCTGCATATGGTAACAAGATGGTTGATGGATGTACTTTAAAAACCTTTGAAAGGCACTTGTAGAGAATCAGAATCAGGTTTGTTATCACTGGCATGTGACATGAAATTTGTTAACTTAGCAGCAACAGTTCAATGCAATACGTAATCTAGCAGAGAGAAAATAAAATAATAAATAAAATAGAACACCATAATAATAAATAAACAAGTAAATCAATTACTTATATTGAATGGATTAAAAAAAATGTGCAAAAACAGAAATACAGTATATTTGTTTTTTTAAAAAAGTGAGTTAGTGTCCAAAGCTTCAATGTCCATTTAGGAATCGGATGGCAGAGGGGAAGAAGCTGTTCCTGAATCGCTGAGTGTGTGCCTTCAGGCTTCCATACCTCCTTCCAGACAGTGAGAAAAGGGCATGCCCTGGGTGCTGTAGGTCATTAATAATCGACACTGCTTTTCTGAGACACCACTCCCTAAAGATGTCCTGGGTACTTTGTAGGCTAGTACCCAAGATGGAGCTGACTAGATTTCCAACCCTCTGCAGCTTCTTTCAGTCCTGTGCAGTAGCCCCCCACCACACCATTCCAGACAGTGATGCAGCCTGTCAGAATGCTCTCCATGGTACAACAATAGAAGTTTTTGAGTGTATTTGTTGACATGCCGAATCACTTCAATCTCCTATTAAAGTATAGCCGCTGTCTTGCCTTCTTTATAACTACATCAATACGTTGGGACCAGGTTAGATCCTCAGAGATCTTGACACCCAGGAACTTGAAACTGCTCACTCTCTCCACTTCTGATCCCTCTATGAGGATTGGGATGTGTTCCTTCATTTTACCCTTCCTGAAGTCCACAATCAGCTCATTCGTCTTACGTTGAGTGCCAGGTTGTTGCTGCAGCACCATTCCACTAGTTGGCATATCTCACTCCTGTACGTTCTGTGGTCACCACCTGAGATACTACCAACAATGGCTGTATCATCAGCAAATTTATAGATGGTATTTGAACTATGTCTAGCCACACAGTCATGGGTATATAGAGAGTTGAGCAGTGGGCTAAGCACACACCTGAGGTGTGCTGGTGTTGATCGTCAGCGAGGAGGATATGTTATCACCAATCTGCACAGATTGTTGTCTTCCAGTTAGGAAGTCGAGGATCCAATTGCAGAAGGAGGTACAGTGGCCCAGGTTCTGCAACTTCTCAATCAGGATTGTGGGAATGATGGTATTAAATGCTGAGCTATAGTCGATGAACTGCATCCTGACATAGGTGTTTGTGTTACCCAGGTGGTCTAAAGCCATGTGGAGAGCCACTGAAATTGCGTCTGCCATTGACCTATTGTGGTCCTTGCTGAGGCAGGAGTTCAGTCTATCCATAACCAACCTCTCAAAGCATTTCATCACTGTCGATGTGAGTGCTACTGGGTGATAGAGGCACAGGGACAGGAAAGCTTTGGAGGAATTGCAGGCAAAAGGGTCTGACCTGCCAGAGCATCTTGGCTGGCGTGGACTGGTTGGATCGAAGGGTCACTTTCCATGCTGTCTGACTCTAAAGTTCCAGCTGTCATTTGTACCTGACTTTTCTCTGGCTTTCTGTCACATCAGCCCATCCGTTAACAGAAGAGTATGGCAAATATAATACACAACCGCTCGGTGTTCAGCTGATCAGCTGTGGTGGAAGATGACTATATTGTGAGATTTATTGTGAGATTTTCAGACCCTTCAAGTAATAACCAGCCATGGGATTTTTGAAGCCATATAGAAGCATCAGAAATTTGAGAAATTCAAAATTAATTTCTGTCAATTTGTTTAGAGTGAAATGTGGCTTAGTACTTTGAACATTTGGAGCTTGCGACAATCAACCATAGTGTGGTTTTGAAGTGCTTCAAGAGAGCGAGGCAGTTGTACAACTGAATTGAATTGACTTTATTACTTACATTCTCCACATACATGAGGAGTAACAAATCTTTACATTACGTCTCCATCTAAATGTCCAATATGCAATTTATATGCAATTAGATACATTAATTCATGTATTGTGTATGGGCCTGATGTCACAACGTACAATTGACAGTTGAATAATTCACACTAAATAATCTTCTGAAGTGACTGGTGAAGTTGTCCATAAAATGAATATAGCATGGTGTATGGAACCTCAGATTCTGCTTGATAAAGCTGACATTTCTTTGATGTCACTCTACACCTCTTCAGAAGAGTTTGCATATAGAGGAACATTCTCATTGGTAAACCTAAAAGTGGCACAATAAGGAAAAAGATATGACAGATTAATTGGCAGAGGATAAATTAAATACACAATTTAATATAGAATCAAGGAGAAAAATGCTGGTCTTTATCTCATGCATTTTAAATGAATGCTTCATGAGCTATAATTTCTTCCATAACAATGGATAGCTATAATGTATTAACGTGACCAGAGAATGGCATTGTTCAGCATTATGACTAGAAGGAGTTATTATAACAACTGCCACATAAGTGAAGATCTTACATATTTCTTTAGACACAAAGATTGGACAGTGTATTGTTGCAACCAGTTTAATTGCACGAGCAGATGAACTTCATCTTTTCTGATAATGCCATTGTTCTAATATTTATGACTTAAATTTTTCACTGGTTTCTAATAATTGTTTCCAAAACGTAATTCCAATGGTAGGCTTTGTGCAATATATCTAGAAGCCTTTGTGCCTGCATCCATGAATATTTTAAAACGGTATGTTTCCAAGGTTCTGATGGTTACTTTGTATATATCAGGTATGACATATCTAATTCGCATTCACACCTCTTGTCGTGTGTATTCTCAAAACTACCCATTAGTTATTACACAGAACCAATTTAATTCAGATTGGAAAAAATATAATAAAAATGGAAACACGAGGAAATCTGCAGATGCTGGAAATTCAAGCAACACACAAAAAAAAAATGCTGGTGAATGCAGCAGGATGCTGCCTGGCCTGCTGCGTTCACCAGCATTTTTTATGTGTGTTAATAAAAATGGAAATTGGGTAGAGTTTGTCTATTAGGATGACATGTTTTAGACCACTTGTTCAAGCTCGGACTTTCTGGTTTTCTAGGCCCAATTAATTGAGTTTCATTTGAATTTCCTGAAAACTTGGAAGTAGTAATAGCAGGAGGGATTAAATGGATGTAAATGCACTCATGGAAAGAAAATATTAACAATTGGCAGTAATTTTATTTCTCCTTAGTACTCAGCATTTGTGGCCTTCTGATCATACCTTACAATGACTTTGACTCTGATCATACTTTACAATAGCTTTGAAAGCCATCCAGAAGGGCCATTAGCTGAGTCAGACAAAGATTTCTTCTCCCAAATGTGGCCATTTCATTAAGATGAATGGTGTGTAACACCTGGTCCATCACAATTATCACTTCTGCATTCCTCAGTTGAATCCAGTGATCTGTGCTAAGCAACCACATTTATGTATCTTCTGATGGGCTGTGAAAACTCTGAAGGAAAAGCCCAGATTCCCACTGGTTATTTTTCAGAAGTGAAGGGTTTAGCTGTAATATCCCCAGTCCAGTTCATACTTGCAGCAATTGCCACAGATAAGTATTCTGGTTTCATTTCTTTCATTCTGCTCCCCAGCGTCAACCAGAGTTAACAGTAAAACACTGTGGGCCTAAATCTTGATCACATTCCCCTTCGAGTTTAAACTTGGGCTACAATGTTCGAACTGAATCCAGTATTCCATAGTGCATTACTGGTCAGGGGCTACATTACAGCAATGTGACCCTAGTTGTTTACCATGCTCCTGTTATTGTGAGTGCATAACTTATAATGATTTTTAAAATAACTCTTTTTCCAAGAACTGAGGTGAATTATTATACATTGGCTATTGTTTATCCTTATAGACTGTTTTAAAGATGTTGCCATTTTCAAAATCAAAACTCTTGACATTACTGTCTTTTTAAATGGAAGTGGAAGAGACAGCTTGCTGCTTTTATGTGTAGTCAGGAAAGGTATAAGAGCTAAGAGAGTTGTAAAAGAGCGCCTGAAGGCTTTGTGTGTCAATGCAAGGAGCATTCGTAATAAGGTGGATGAATTGAAAGTGCAGATTGTTATTAATGATTATGATATAGTTGGGATCACAGAGACATGGCTCCAGAGTGACCAGGGATGGGAGCTCAACGTTCAGGGATATTCAATATTCAAGAGGGATAGACATGAAGGAAGGGGAGGTGGGGTGGCGTTGCTGGTTAAAGGAGAGATTAACGCAATAGAAAGGAAGGACATAAGCCGGGAAGATGTGGAATCGATATGGGTAGAGCTGCGTAACACTAAGGGGCAGAAGACACTGGTGGGAGTTGTGTACAGGCCACCTAACAGTAGTAGTGAGGTTGGAGATGGTATTAAACAGGAAATTAGAAATGTGTGCAATAAAGGAACAGCAGTTATA
The DNA here is from genome assembly GCF_963921235.1 of Mobula hypostoma. NCBI lineage: Eukaryota > Metazoa > Chordata > Chondrichthyes > Myliobatiformes > Myliobatidae > Mobula > Mobula hypostoma. The sequence continues at coordinate 143,452,713 of NC_086099.1, forward strand.
ATGGGTGACTTCAATCTACATGTAGATTGGGTGAACCAAATTGGTAAAGGTGCTGAGGAAGAGGATTTCTTGGAATGTATGCGGGATGGTTTTTTGAACCAACATGTCGAGGAACCAACTAGAGAGCAGGCTATTCTGGACTGGGTTTTGAGCAAAGAGGAAGGGTTAATTAGCAATCTTGTCGTGAGAGGCCCCTTGGGTAAGAGTGACCATAATATGGTGGAATTCTTCATTAAGATGGAGAGTGACATAGTTAATTCAGAAACAAAGGTTCTGAACTTAAAGAGGGGTAACTTTGAAGGTATGAGACGTGAATTAGCTAAGATAGACTGGCAAATGACACTTACAGGATTGACGGTGGATATGCAATGGCAAGCATTTAAAGGTTGCATGGATGAACTACAACAATTGTTCATCCCAGTTTGGCAAAAGAATAAATCAAGGAAGGTAGTGCACCCGTGGCTGACAAGAGAAATTAGGGATAGTATCAATTCCAAAGAAGAAGCATACAAATTAGCCAGAGAAAGTGGCTCACCTGAGGACTGGGAGAAATTCAGAGTTCAGTAGAGGAGGGCAAAGGGCTTAATTAGGAAGGGGAAAAAAGATTATGAGAGAAAACTGGCAGGGAACATAAAAACGGACTGTAAAAGCTTTTATAGATGTGTAAAAAGGAAAAGACTGGTAAAGACAAATGTAGGTCCCCTGCAGACAGAAACAGGTGAATTGATTATGGGGAGCAAGGACATTGCAGACCAATTGAATAATTACTTTGGTTCTGTCTTCACTAAGGAGGACATAAATAATCTTCCGGAAATAGTAGGGGACAGAGGGTCCAGTGGGATGGAGGAACTGAGTGAAATACATGTTAGTAGGGAAGTGGTGTTAGGTAAATTGAAGGGATTGAAGGCAGATAAATCCCCAGGGCCAGATGGTCTGCATCCTAGAGTGCTTAAGGAAGTAGCCCAAGAAATAGTGGATGCATTAGTGATAATTTTTCAAAACTCGTTAGATTCTGGACTAGTTCCTGAGGATTGGAGGGTGGCTAATGTAACTCCACTTTTTAAAAAAGGAGGGAGACAGAAACCGGGGAATTATAGACCGGTTAGCCTAACGTCGGTGGTGGGGAAACTGCTGGAGTCAGTTATCAAGGATGTGATAACAGCAAATTTGGAAAGCGGTGAAATGATCAGACAAAGTCAGCATGGATTTGTGAAAGGAAAATCATGTCTGACGAATCTCATAGAATTTTTTGAGGATGTAACTAGTAGAATGGATAGGGGAGAACCAGTGGATGTGGTATATTTGGATTTTCAAAAGGCTTTTGACAAGGTCCCACACAGGAGATTAGTGTGCAAACTTAAAGCACACGGTATTGGGGGTAAGGTATTGGTGTGGGTGGAGAATTGGTTAGCAGACAGGAAGCAAAGAGTGGGAATAAACGGGACCTTTTCAGAATGGCAGGCGGTGACTAGTGGGGTACCTCAAGGCTCAGTGCTGGGACCCCAGTTGTTTACAATATATATTAATGACTTGGATGAGGGAATTAAATGCAGCATCTCCAAGTTTGCGGATGACACGAAGCTGGGTGGCAGTGTTAGCTGTGAGGAGGATGCTAAGAGGATGCAGGGTGACTTGGATAGGTTGGGTGAGTGGGCAAATTCATGGCAGATGCAATTTAATGTGGATAAATGTGAAGTTATCCACTTTGGTGGCAAAAACAGGAAAACAGATTATTATCTGAATGGTGGCCGATTAGGAAAAGGGGAGGTGCAACGAGACCTGGGTGTCATTGTACACCAGTCATTGAAAGTGGGCATGCAGGTACAGCAGGCGGTGAAAAAGGCGAATGGTATGCTGGCATTTATAGCGAGAGGATTCGAGTACAGGAGCAGGGAGGTACTACTGCAGTTGTACAAGGCCTTGGTGAGACCACACCTGGAGTATTATGTGCAGTTTTGGTCCCCTAATCTGAGGAAAGACATCCTTGCCATAGAGGGAGTATAAAGAAGGTTCACCAGATTGATTCCTGGGATGGCAGGACTTTCATATGAAGAAAGACTGGATGAACTGGGCTTGTACTCATTGGAATTTAGAAGATTGAGGGGGGATCTGATTGAAACGTATAAGATCCTAAAGGGATTGGACAGGCTAGATGCAGGAAGATTGTTCCCGATGTTGGGGAAGTCCAGAACGAGGGGCCACAGTTTGAGGATAGAGGGGAAGCCTTTTAGGACCGAGATTAGGAAAAACTTCTTCACACAGAGAGTGGTGAATCTGTGGAATTCTCTGCCACAGGAAACAGTTGAGGCCAGTTCATTGGCTATATTTAAGAAGGAGTTAGATATGGCCCTTATGGCTACGGGGGTCAGGGGGTATGGAGGGAAGCCTGGGGCGGGGTTCTGAGTTGGAGGATCAGCCATGATCATAATAAATGGCGGTGGAGGCTCGAAGGGCCAAATGGCCTACTCCTGCACCTATTTTCTATGTTTCTATGTAATGAATTACTGGTTGTTACCAGTAATAACTAGAAAACTTTTGATTAACGCAACACACATCAAAGTTGCTTGAACATCAAACTTTTGATTAATTTGTTTGGAGTTATGTAATTCAGTATCTAAAGTTTATCAATGTAAATGAACTTAGGGTCACTAAACATTTATATATCAACACATCAGCAATTGTGATTTGCTTAAAAACCCTTGGACTGCTTATAATTTTGTGCTGTAATTAATGATCTGTTTAGAGACATTATGCCAAAGCACTGTCGATTTGAACCAACACCAATTCATTTACGTAAAAACTTCTTAAATCTTGTAAGATATAATTGCAACATTATTTGTGTACATTTTACTGTTGCAAAGCAGATTCAGCTGCAACGTTTCATCTGTTCCTCACCAAATGAAGCACTACAAATCTGCAAGCAGTGTGACCGAATAATTAACAAATATGCAATAATAGTGCCAAGCCATGAATATCTCCATTAAAACTTGCCATTCAGTGATACCGTATTATCATTCCCAAGTCCCTCACCACCAAAATGCTAGAGTTGCCATTGACCAGAAAATTATCAGTATTTGTCATTGGAAACACTGACTACATAAACCTGTAATAACTGAACCATAATAAGGTATAAGAGATAGGGACGGAATCAAGCCAGTTGATCCATCGAGTCTGTGCCACCATTCCATCGTGGCTGATTTATTATCCCTCCCAACTCCTTTATCTTGCCTTCTTCATGTAAGCTTTGACACCCTTACCAATCAAGAACCTGTCGACCTCCACTTTAACTATACCCAATGACTTGACCTTCACAGCCATCTTTGGCAATGAATTCCACAGATTCAATATACTCTGGCTAAAGAAATTCCTCCTCATCTCTGTTTTAAAGGGACCTAGATTTCCCCATGAAAGAAAACATTCTCTCCATGTCCAATCTATTGAGGCTTTTCAATATTTGATAGGTTTTAATGAAATAGTCCTTCATTCTTCTAAACTCCAGCGACCACAGGCCCAGAACCATCGAACAATCAGACATACCCGGGATAATTCTCATAAACCTCCTCTGGACCCTCTCCAATGCCAGCACATCCTTTCTCAAATAAGAAGCCCAAAACTGCTCACAGTACTCCAAGTGTGGTCTGACCAATACCTTAATTACATCCTTGCTTTTATATTCCAGTCATCTCAAAATGAATGTTAACATTGCATTTGCCTGCCTTATCAACAACTCAACTTGCAAGTTAACCTTTAGAGAATCCTACGTGAGGACTCCCGAGTCCCTTTGCACCTCTGATTTTTGTATTTTCTTCTTGTTTAAAAAATGGTATACATCTTTATTCCTTTTACCAAAGTGCATGACCATACAGTTCCTTACACTGTATACCATTTGCCACTTCTTTGCCCATTCTAATCTTCTAAGTCCTTCTGCAGACTTGCTGCTTCCTCAACACTACCTGCCCCTCCACCTATCTTTGTATCATCTGTAAAGTTGGTCACAAAGCCATTGATTGCATCATCCAAATCATTGACATACAACGTAAGAAGAAGTGGTCCAAATACCGACCCCTGCAGAATACCACTAGTCAGTGACAGCCAACCAGAAAAGGCTCTCTTTATTCCTACTCTTTGCTTCCTGCCCGTCAGCCAATCTTGTATCCATGCTAGTATCTTTCCTATAATATCATGGACTCTTATCTTGTTAAGCATCCTTATGTGTGGTACCTTCTCAAAGACATTCTGAAAATCCAAATAAGCAACATCCACTGACTCTTTGTTGTCTCTCTTGCCTGTTATTTCCTTTAAGAATTCCAGCAGATTTGCCAGGCAAGATTTCCCCTTAATGAAACCATGCTGACTTTGGCCTATTTTATCATGTGTCTCCAAGAATCCTGAAACCTCATCCTTAATAATGGACTCCAACATCTCTCCAACCACTGAAGTCAGCCTAACTGGCCTATTATGTTCTGTCTTTTGTCTCCTTCCCCTCTTTGAAGAGTGGAGTAATGCTTGCAATTTTCTAGTCCTCTGGAACCATTCCAGAACCTGTTGATTCTTGAAAGATCACTATTAATGCCTCCACAGTCTCTACAGCTACCTCTTTTAGAACACTAGTATGGGAGCCATATATCTATTTTCTACCTGTATTGTATTTTGTGTTGTGTGTTTATTATGCTTATCGTGATAGTTAATCACACGGGTTGGGGCAAGGTAAAAGTGAAGTGTTTAGTTACATCTTCATGCTTTGTCTTTGGAGTAAGTCTAGTTTGTGTAGAGCTGAGGAGTGATTACCTTTTCTGTTGCTTGCTTAATTACACTTAAATTTGCTTAACTATGTTTGAATATTCCTGAATAAGCTTAAGAACTTTTGGCTTAAAACCCTTTACTATGCTAAGCCTGTTTATTTTGTTATGTTGCTTGTTTAGTCTCAAGAGTTTTTATCTCTTCAAGGTTCTTTGTTAGCTAGCTTCTTAATACAATTTTGAATGTATTCTTTGATTTGGAACTTAGTTCTGGATAAATAGCGTGTTGTACAGGATCACCCCCACCTCCACATGCTTAGTCTCTAAACAGTTTTGGTTTGTTCAAGCAACCGCTACCGCTACAACTGGGGAGGAGTCCTTCCGGCTCATGTGACTTTTCTACCTTCAAACCTTTCACCTTTCTGAAAAACTTTTGGTATCTTCTTTTATATTATTGGTTTGCTTATACTCATATTTCATCTTTTCCCTCCTTACGGCTTTTTAATTGGCTCCTGTTGGTTTTTAAAAGCTTCCCAATCCTCTACCTCCCACTAATTTTTGCTCTAATTATATGCCCTCTCTTTTGCTTTTATGCTGTCTTTGACTTCCCTTGTCAGCCATGGTTGCCTCATTCTCCCCTTAGAATACTGCCTCTTTGCAATGAATATATCCTGTGCATTCCAAATTGCTCCCTGAAACTCCAGTCATTGCTGTTGTGCCGTCGTCCCTGCTGGTGTCCTCTTTCAATCAACTTTGACCCACTCCTCTCCCATGCCTGTCTAGTTCACTTTACTCCTCTGTAATACTGATACATCTGATTTTAGTTTCTCCTTCTCAAACCGCAGGGTGAATTCCATCATATTATGATCTCTAGCTCTCTAATGAAATCTGGTTCTTTACACAGCACTCAGTCTAGAATTGCATTTTCCCCTAGTGTGTTCAACATAAGCTGCTCTAAAAAAACCATCTCATAGGCATACTAAAAGTTCCTTCTCTTAGGATCTAGCACCAACCTGATTTTCCCATTCTACTTGTGTATTGAAATCCCCCATGACTATTGTAACATTGCCCTTTTTACATTCCTTTTCGATCTGCTGTTGTAATTTGTTCTGTACATTCTGGCTACTGTCAGAGGCCTGTGTAAAACTCCTATCAGGGTTTTTACCCTTGCAGCTTTTTAACCCTGTTCAAAACAATTCTACCTCTTCCCATCCTGTGTCACCTCTTTCTAAGGAGTTGATTTCACTTTTTACTGGTAGAGCCAGCCCACTTCCTCTGCCTACCTGCCTGTTCTTTTGATGCATTGTGAATTCTCAGTTATTAAACTCCCAACTATGATCTTTTAGCCACGACTGAGTGCTGCGCACAACGTCATACCTGCCAATCTCCATAATTGTGCAACAAGATCACCTACCTTATTCCGTGTACTGTGTGCATTTAAATATAAGACTTACAGCCCTGTATATATAACCTCCACACTTTTCAATCTTGCCCCCATATTAACATAAGTTAAATTCTTATCCCTTTCTAAACTTGTTGTTTTTTTATTTATTCTGGAGACGTTTGTAATCTGTCCTGCACTCTTTCCCTTTTACTTTATCCTCACTTTTCCAAACTATTGAACCTACTACTTAGTTTAAAGACGCACATCCCACTGACGGCAGTTTTGCTCTGTCAACTGCCTCTCCTTACTCAGTCTCACTACACACCACTTCTACTTGTTTCTCCGTTTTTATTCTATGCAGTTTTTCATTGATTCTGTTGTGTTTCTTTGTATTTACTGTGAATGCCAGCAAGAAAATAGATCGCAGGGTAGTAAAAGATGACATGTATGTAGTTTGATGATAAATTTACTTTGAACTTTGTCCTCCTTGAGTTCAGGTGCAAACTCTCCTTTTTGTACAGGTCATGCCATCCCCAGAAGAGATCCCAGTGATCAAGAAATCTGAAAGTCTGCCCACTATACCAATTTCTCAGTCATGCAGTTAACTGCCGAAGCATTCTATTCATACCCTCACTGGCATGTGGCACGGGCAGAAATTCAGAGATTACCACCCTTGAGCTCCTGCTTTTCAACTTTCTACCTAACTCCCTATATTCTTCTTTAGGACCCCATCCCTCTTCCTATCAACAGTATGGTGACACCTGGCTGTTCAGCTTCCCTCTTTAGAACCCTGTGGACCCAACCTGAGATGTCCCTCACCCTGGCACCTGGGAGACAACATACCATCCGGGTGTCTCTTTCGTGTCCACAGAATCTCCTGGTTGCTCCTCTAATGGTTAAATCTTCTCTTCTCCCCCATTCCCTACTGAGCCACAGAACCAAAGTCCTGGCCTCTGTGGCTTTTCCCTGGTAGATTATTTCCCATGGTATCCAAAGCAGTATACTTATTATTGAGTGGAATGGCAACAGGGATACTCTGGACTGTCTAGCCATTCCCTTTTCCTCTCCTGACAGTCACCCAGCTACCTGCTTTCTGCAGCTTGGGAATGACTACCTCACTGTAGCTCCTATCACCTTCTCATTCTCCAGTATGAACCAGAGGTCATCTAGCTGCTGCTCCACTTCTTAACATGATGTGTAAGGAGATACAGCCTGGTGCACCTCATGCACATGTAGTTATCAGAGAGACTGGAGGACTCTGAGTTCCCACATTCACATGAAGAAAACACCACTGACCCTTGGTCCTTTCTTCCTGTACCAGCTATGCACTACTCGACAAAGAGAGAAAGGAACTTACCCAGATCATTTGCTTCTTCTTGCATAAGCCTCTTGAGTCAAAACCTGAAACTAACCACTCTAACACTGTCCCGCTCCCACATTGGCCACTCTGGTTAAACCCAAGATCATTTTTTGGCCTTTTCCCAAGTACTTAATATATCGCGCTGATTGAACTCTGCTGAAAATTCAGGAAAGGCCCTGAGCTCTTTTAAAATCTCATGCTACCTCACTGAAACAAGCGACTGCTTGTGATGATTAAAACTCTTCATGCCATCCCCATGTATAAGGCACAAATCAGGATTATGTTGGATACTCACCATTTAACTGGATTAGTGCAGCTCCAACAATGCACAAGAATCTCATCAACAGGTTTGATTGGGTTCTTTCCTTCACCCTACCCAGCAATTCAGTCAGTGGCTACAGTGTGCCCCATTTATAAAAGGTATGGAAATTTCTCATCTAGACCACTCTAACTGCATCTCATGAACTTGCAATCTCTGTCACTAGAGAGGACAAGGGCAACCAGTGCATTTGAACACATATCCTCCTGATTCAGAGGTGTTCCTTTATTATCGGTAGGTGAAACTCTGGGAACTCCCTTCCCAACAGCACAGTGGGAGTTTCTTCACCGGGACTGAAGGTGCTACCATCTTCTCATGGGCAATGTGGAATGGACGTTGCTAGTAACACACAGATCTTGAAGATGAATGAAACCGATGTGCGTTTAATTTTTTGTTGCATTTCAGGGTAGCCCTGACAATGTTTTAATTAGATAAAAGCTCTCACTGATGTGATTCACAGCGAGTCTCCTTGGTGTTCATTTTCTGTTGATGTCTAGCCACCTGCTACGTGGAAGTTGTTCACCAGGCCAGTGTTTATTGGTTGTTGCTAGGTCTCCCCTTCCATTTCAAGAACTGTCTCAGAAGGCTTAGCTGTGTGAGGAGTCAGATAATGCAAGGGTGGATATCCTTCCCTCAAGGCATTAGTAAATAAGACAGATGTTTACAATAATCCAGTAGTTTCAGAGGCACCATTACAAATCCTAGAATTTTGTTTCAGATTTCCTTAATTACTGTGAATTCCACAATTGCTATGGTGGGACTTGAACTTGTCTTTGGATCCAGACCTCTGAACACATGTCTAGTAACTTAACCATAATGCATCATTATTGTATAATACTCTCGTACTCGGGTGTACGTTTTGACAGAACTATTAGTAACTAAAACTTTACACAGCAACATCATATTAATGTCCAAAATTAGAATATTAATAGAATTTTGTTTGTTCTATTCAGCAGTTTGGTGTTTTGATGTTTTAATCATAAAATATATATGGTGACCCTATTAGCAATCTTAATATATTTTCCTTGGATAACTCTCACATCAAAGCAATTTTAAGATCTTTTCCTGCCATTCTTTAATGTTAATTGATATCAAATTATATCAGCTCATATGGTTTCTAGCTACTTCACATCCAGGTTAGAGTAAGGAATATCGATGGCAATCTCCTCACGTGGATAATGAATCTGAAACTTCGGTGTTAAAATAGCAATCAGGGATAAGGGATGAAAATTGTTTTCAAATGAAATGTAAGCAGATATCAGAGCTATTAAAATTATCTTACAATGTATAATAATAACTTTAAAAAGCATCTTAGTTCATTAGCAAGATTGGCAAAGAATTGACAATGGACCAGCTAATTTCAATTATTAACTGAACCAGAGTGATGGAATTAGTTGTGAAAGCCTGGAATGCTTGTTGCTTGGCTCCTAATATTCCTGTGAGACAGTGCACCGTATAGGGGAATCTAAGCAGGAAAGCAGAAGTTCATTCGTGCCATGTCATGAAAGCTGTGGCTGATTATACGCCAGAAGTGATTTTGTGCAAAAACTGATGATCCTCGTCTTCTACTATGCTGGAACCAATAACACTGATTTTCAAATGAATAACATGGGAAATGTCAAGATGATGACAGACTGAAACCACATATTACAAAAAGGACATTATTCTAAAATTATCTAAAAGTTTGCAGGAAATAAAATGCAAAAAACCAAACCCAAGCTGGATTATGTGTTAAGAGAAACACAGAACGTTAGCATAGTTTTGTATGTACATCCAGAGTAAGTAGAATTTTTTTTTTAATTATGTTTTTCAAGGAACAGACATTAAAAGAATTACAGTGTTCTGTTGCAAAATTTTTGACTCTACAGACAGGATATATATCTTATGGCAATGTATCATAGTTGCAGAATATGTATTTCCAAGATTGTTAATCTCTCCTAAGAAATGAAAGTTGTTAAAATTGTATGGTACAAAAATTAGTCTTTCTGTAATATTTGAGAATGAGATTTTATTTGCCTGTGCATATCAACATATTACACAAATTGATGTTTTTTCTTCAATTTTAATTTTAGCTCCAACGAATTTATTGATCAACTCCATTGAATCTCAAACAAGTGACAAGGATGAAATGGCGTTGTTGAATGAAATACTAAATGGGACATCACTGGAAGAGGGTGACTTCAGCAGAGAATGGCAAGCAGTATTCGGAGAAGGTCTGTATTCACCAAACCATCCAACAGCTGGTGAATCGGACCAATCTCCCTCTCCTTCAAGCTTCCTCCCTTCTCAACTGTTTGACAAAAGCTTGGGAGATCTATCATCTTCAGTTACTGGTAAGTATAGAAATATAAAAATAATAGCACCTTGAACATTTTTTCATTGATAATGCTGTTGTGTTCTTGATAAATCTTTGAAGTAATATTCCAAATCCATATTAGAAGGTTTGCAATTTAATTTTAGCAGATTCTAGTTGATCCATTTTCAAGGCTAAATCTCCAATTTTGCACAAATATAAATGAACTCCATCCTTCTCTCAATTAATTGAGAATGTATTTAGCCCAAAATAAAGGCTCAGCCCGGAAGCTTTCCTATTTATTTTCCTCCCCAATTCAGACAATGAGTAATAAAACTATTTGAGAAAAGAAAAGACTGAAGGTTTACTCCTGCTTTTATTTCTCTGCGTTCTTTAAGCCTGTTCTCCCTCACAGCCTTTGTCCACTTTCCTAATTGATCATTTTACCTGAACTCATCAAGGATCCAAAGATCTATTGATTGAAACCTGGGTAAAATTGAAGGACAGAGCATTAAAAAAAAACCCTGAGGTTGATTATTGCAAAACATGCAACCCAAAAGAAAATGATTTATCAGCTCAATCATCTGCTCGATTCCTTATCCTGTGGTCATTTACCCTACCGAGTGAGGGGAAAAAAAAGACTCAGTCTCAGCCACATAGAGCAATCCTAACAATCCCTCTCAGAATCCGGTACGTCTCAATTGAAGCACCTCTCGTTCTTCTAAACTCCAAGGAGATGGGCCCAACTTCTTCACAGGACAGGACTAGGAATTTATACTGCAAAGTATACTAAAATTATATTTTAAAGTTCTACTACATTGACTAATTCCAGTACGTTTCTCCTCTGGTATTCTTGCAATTTCAATACTCACCTTTCCTATGTGCTGTACAAATATAGTAAGATTAATTTGCCTTGGCCCAGGTCTCAAGTGTGACAGGTTAAGGAACAAGAATGCTTAGAGAATACTGCTTAGCACTGGCTTTAAACTGCTATTTCTACTGTGCAATGATGTGCGTGGTGAAGTTTGCCAGACGGTCCAGAACATAGGTGACATTGGCAATTTAGCCACACAAGTCTTCACCTTTACATAAGCTCACGGTGAATCTGATTGTAGCCTTTGTTTGAAACTTTAGTCTGTATTTCATTACGTAGCCATTCAACCCCTGTCTCATTAACAAATTAGCTTTAAACAATTTATATTCTCTGCTTCAACTACTCTTTGTAGAACAACAATCAAATGCTCACGACCATATTTTTAAAAGAAGTTTCACTTCATCCGAGTCTTAAAAGGGCAGCCTCATACTTTTAAATGCCACAGAACGGCACCGGAGGGGCTCAACCAGTCAAGCAGCACCTCTGAAGAGAAATGGTTAGTCAGTGTCTCGGATCAAGACCGTTCATTTGGGCTCGCTCTCTTACTTTTAAACAGTCATTTCTGTAATCACCCTACTCTCCCTCAGTCAGGTGCTGGTAAACGTGTTGCCTCAGGTTGTGCGAGCCCTTGAAATTCTGATGGCTCTCACTTTCCACAAACAACTGTGTCCATAAACTGCTGAAGGTGTTCTAATTCAACATCAACTATCACCATTGTGCATCGACTAGATTGGATGTATATCCACAATGCCTCAGTCTTAAAATTTATTATTCCACTGTTCAAATTCCTCCTCCTCCTCAAGTATATAATCTCCTCCAGCCTATAGACTAGATTTCCTCCCACTCTGCATCCTTGTGTTACCCTCACCTCCGTACTCCACGATGAGCAGCTGAGCTTTCAGCAATTAGGTTAGAAGTTCTGGGACTTCTCTCGCTAATCTTTTCCCGTCTCTCTCCCTTGTACTTTTCCCCAATTTAAGATAGTCCTTGAAAGCTACTCTTTGACTATATTTTTGGTTAGCTATCCTAATATCCCCTTCTTCAGCTGGGAATCTGCATTTTACTGTACTACTATGAAACATTCTGGTGGCACAGTAGTGTAGTGATTAGCACAATTCTTTATTGTGTAGGTGACTGGGGTTCAATTCCCACTGCTGCCTATAAGGCTTTCTCCTCGTGACCACATGGCTTTCCTCCAGGTGCTCCAGACGTACCGGTTTGTAGGTTATTTGGTCATTGTAAATTGTCCTGTGGTTAGGCTAGGGTTAAATTGGGGGTTGCTGGGGCAACACGGCTTGAAAAGCCAGAGGGGCCTACTCCACGCTGTATCTCAATAAAAAGAAATGAATATATTTTACTGAATTCAAAGATTATATTAAATGTAATTTGTTGTAAAGTTATTACCATTCTGTAGATGCCCCCTCCCTAATACTGTTCTCTGAGCAAAAGACAGAGGTAATGTGGAGCACAAAATGTCAACGAATGCGCATAGTGCCAATACAGGGTTTTGACCAAAAACGTCAACAGTTCCTTTCCCCTCACAGATGCTACTCAACCTATTTAGTTTTTCCAGCAGATTATTTGTTGCTTCAGGTAGAAGAATGAGAGCTGGAATAAATGGGTGTAAATTCCTCTGGGTCAGTAGGCATGGGCAAATCAGCAGCCTTTTTTTCCTTTATAAGTGCATTCAATTTTATATTCCATCCTGATATGAATTTTACCACGGGTAACACAGAATCAAATGTGCATGGCAGCCAACTAGATTAAAGAAAGAGAGATCTAGTAATGTTGTTGGATGCTAGATTTTTGCTTTTGACTTCAGTGCGATCCAAATTAATAAAATGGAAATAATTCTGTTCTAAATGCCAGTCCAATTCCTGGTTGTCATGGGTTTGTAGCACAAATGATTCTCAAATTCTGCACCAACCGGCATCTCATTCTACAAGATCACAGTAATGGGATGTGCTTGGGGTGTATTCTAGTTCACACTACACCCGTCTATGTATTAACAAAAACAAAGTCCTGGAAATGGCAAGTCAGGAAACATCTGTGGAACGAGAAATTAATTTAACTTTTCCAGTCTCAAGTCCTTGTTTCCAGCAATTTGTGTGTGTTTTTTTTCCAGATTTCCAGCATCTGTACTTATTTTGTTATTTTTATTATCTAAGTGAAACTGGACTTGGGTCTATTTAATGTTGGCATTGGTTGCTTGCTGTGGAGTGCATTCCATTGTACAGTATTTGTACTTCATGCACAAAGATTAAAAAAGAAAAAGTGGAAGTAGTGACAGAAATAGAGGCATGGAGGGCTCAGAGAGGTTGTGATGATGTATTCCAGGATATTAAGAATGATTTTAAAATATATCCTTGCAAATATTACATGACCTTTCAATTATCTAGTATTTTCTTTAAGCTATTTTTTATAGTAAGATTTTATCTTAATTTGTCTTGTTCTTCAAGCTGAGTTCCCATCAAAATAGATCTTGCCCACTTACGGGTCTCAGGAAAAAAAGTATGTTTTTTCATTGATAAATATGAGTCACTTGTTAAAAAATTGTAAGTATAATCACCTGTCAAAATCAGTATTGTGTTTAAGCATTTCGCCTTTTTAAACAAAAAGTTATTCCAAGTATGAGAAGTGCTTTCTATTTAGTGATATCTTATTGTACTTCTCAAAAAATGGACTCTCAATTTTGAAATTAAAACTTAACATCAAGGGGCCTGCCCTGATTTCAGGCAGGATGTATGCATGAGTTTAATTTGCATACAAATTACAGGGCAGTGATTGATGTAGACACTTCCCGTGGCAGTTTCACTACCAGGAGGTTTGCAGTTGGCTGACCTTGGTTAAATAATTTAAATTAATATTTGCTTGTATGCTCGAGAAGCTGGAGTACTGTAGTGACAGTGGAGGAAAAACACATCTAATTCAGTATCGCCTCCTGCTCAATTTATTACAATGATAAAAAGAGCATTTTTGAATCAGAAAATGTTGGGTTAAGCATATAGCCAATTCTTTTTAAAAATAGCTCTTTTGGAATAAATTTGCTCATCAATTGTACAGTTCTTATTTTAATGTGATGGTGAACATGTTTGTTTTGGTTTCTGCCTTTTATATATAATCAATTTATAATGGGTAACGCATCTGTGTTAAGGATTTGAATGACAGTGGTTAATGTGGTTAGTAGTTTTGTGAAGGACAGAAGTTAGTGGAGTAGTAATGGGACAGTGTGTTGAAGAGGGCATTTGACACATGTTCTCACTCAGGACACTGGGTACAGGAGTCGAAATGTCATATTACGTCCATTCTGTGTTTTTAAAATAAACTACTTCTGACATCCCCCACTATACTTTCCTCCAATCACTGTAAAATTATGCCCCTTCATACAAGCCATTTCAAGTCAAGTCATTTTTTATTGTCATTTCGACCATTACTGCTGGTACAGTACACAGTAAAAATGAGACAATGTTTTTCAGGACCACAGTGCTACATGAACAATACATAAACTACACTGAACTACGTAAAACAACACAAAACTACACTAGACTACAGACCTACCCAGGACTGCATAAGGTGCACAAGACAGTGCAGGCATTACAATAAATAATAAACAAGACAATAGGCACAATAGAGGGCAGTAGGTTGGTGTCAGTCCGGGCTCTGGGTATTGAGGAGTCTGATGGCTTGGGGGAAGAAACTGCTACATAGTCTGGTCGTGAAAGCCCAAATGCTTTGGTGCCTTTTGCCAGATGGCAGGAGGGAGAAGTTTGTATGAGGGGCGCATGGGGTCTTTCATAATGCTGTTTGCTTTATGGATGCAGCACGTGGTATAAATGTCTAATGGCAGGAAGAGAGACCCCAATGATCTTTTCAGCTGACCTCACTATCCGCTGCAGGGTCTTGCAATCCGAGACGGTGCAATTTCTGAACCAGGCAGTGATGCAGCTGCTCAGGATGCTCTCGATACATCCTCTGTAGAATGTGGTGAGGATGGGGGGTGGGAGATGGACTTTTCTCAGCCTTCGCAGGAAGTAGAGATGCTGCTGGGCTTTCTTTGCTATGAAGCTGGTGTTGAAGGACCAAGTGAGATTCTCTGCCAGGTGAACACCAAGAAATTTGGTGCTCTTAACGATCACTATGAAGGAGTTGTCGATATTCAGCGGAGAGCGGTCACTCCGTGTCCTCCTGAAGTCAACAACCATCTCTTTTGTTTTATTCACATCCAGAGACAGGTTGTTGGCTCTGCACCAGTCCGTTAGCCACTGTACCTCCTCTCTGTATGCTGACTCATCGTTCTTGCTGATGAGACCCATCACGGTCGTGTCATCGGCGAACTTGACTATGTGGTTCAAGCTGTGTGTTGCACCACAGTCGTGGGTCAGCAGAGGAATGGCAGTGGACTGAGCACACAGCCCTGGGGGGCCCCCATTCTCAGTGTGATGGTGTTGGAGATGCTGCTTCCAATCCGGACTGACTGAGGTCTCCCAGTCAGGAAGTCTAGGATCCAGTTGCAGAGGGAGGCATTCAGGCTCAGTAGACTCAGCTTTCCAATCAGTTTCTGAGGAATGATTGTGTTGAATGCTGAACTGAAGTCTATGAACAGCATTTGAACATATGTGTCTTTTTTGTCCAGGTGGGTGAGGGCCAGGTGGAGGGTGATGGCAATGGCGTCGTCTGTTGAACCGTTGGGATGGTACGCGAACTGCAGGGGCTCCAGTGAGGGGGGCAGCGGGGTCTTGATGTGCCTCATGACGAACCACTCAAAACACTTCATGATGATGGATGTGAGTGCAACGGGGCGGTAGTCGTTGAGGCAGGACACTGAAGACTTCTTCGGCACGGGGTTGGGGACTTCTGCTCTGAAGATACAAACGCCTGAAAGCATTTACCAACATGCATAAGGACAGATTCCATCCCACTGTTTTCAGACTCTTGAATGGAACTCTTGTATGATAAAATGGACTCTAGACCTCACTATCTATCTTGTTATGATCTTTCACTTTATTGTTTACGTGTACTGCACTCTTTCAGGAGCTTTTACACCTTATTCAGCATTGTCTTTTTTTTTACCTTTTTCTATTTCTGTGCACCGTGCAATGATCAGATCTGTATCAAGAGTACGCAGGACAAGCTTTTCATTGTATCTTGGTACATGTGGTATTCATGAAACAATACCAATACTAGCACCAGTGTACTACATTATTAAAAAGGACAATCTTGTTTCTGGAAGTTTGCTGTACTCTAACAGGCAACAATGAGCACAATTCAGAAGTACTCTGTTTCTTGTCCATATTGTCACCCGGTGAGAGAAATGAAAGAAGACACTAATGAACAAGTCTTTCACTGCATGCAATCAAACTGAAACAAAACAACATAACTTGAACTGCACAAAATAGCTCTGTTTTAACGTGCACATTTGTAAATCTGTGATACTAATCCAATTAGTGTTGATGGATTAGTATCACAGATTATGACAAACAGATGTTTCCAGACCCACTGAGTTCCTTCAGCAGTTTATTTTTTACTTATGACAAGTTGTGTGTGGTATAGAATGGTTTAAAGCTGATTGATTATGTTTCTTTACAACATCTGTTCATAAATGTCCTCAGTAACTGGCAGCAGTGTAAAAACATGTGTATTGCAGTTTTTTTATATATACACATTCCATGTGTTTGAATACTTTGCTCAATTCTTTTTAAGGTTGGACAGCAGTCAGCCTCAATCATCAACCTGCATTTCGGTCAAAAGAGCAGCTAAACGGATTCATTGGGGATATGAGTAAGAATCCATTAAAAGGTCATTGTTTCATCGGCTGTGTGTGTGTGTGTGTGTGTCTCTGTGTGTGTGTGTGTGTGTGTGTGTGTGTGTGCGCGCGCACGCGCGCGCTGTATCTGAATATCATATAGTGCATGAATTGAGATATTCGAAGTCCAGTAATTGGGGCAGGTAAAGTTTATTAAATGAGATCCTCAGTAGTGGGTACAAAAGCAACAAGTCCATCTGTCTGAAATGCATTGGCCTTGCCAGAATATTCAGTACATCACAGTTCCTGATAATGTTTACCTCTATTTGGAGAAAGGTTGCACGGTGGGTTCAGTAGCAGAGTGGCTACATTACTGGGCTAATATCGTAAGTTAACATTTTCACCATGGTAGCTGGAGAACAAAGGCAAGTAATTAAATTCTGCATTAAAAATGTTAGTACTACTGAAAATACTGGATTGTTTAAAAAAAAAAGATATTTGATTCATGGATGTCCTTCGGGAAAGGAAATCTGCTTCCCTTAAACAATCTGGCCTGTGAGTGACTCCAGAATCACCAATTTAGTTGACTCATGACTGGTTACTCGGCTCAGGGGAATTAGGAATGAGTAGTAAACACAGGCTTTGCTTGTGATGATCAAATGCCCTGTAGTAATGTTAATGCCATCTTCACAAAACTTGGAGGAGATAATCATTCGGGACTTCAGTCCGTTCACAGTAACAGCATTGAGTTTTATATCAGACTGGTGACTTCTGACTCCTCGCTCACTACAGTCCTTTCCGGCATCTAGCTTCTCAGTGTCCAGAATTACAGTATGAGTTTTCCCCTGAGGTCACCTTTCAGTGTACGGGATGTCTTGGGTCAGGTGCAGAGTATTCTGGAAGGAGAGGGTGACCAGCCAGAAGTCTTGGTACATGTTGATACCAATGACATAGGTAGAAAAAGGGAGAAGGTCCTGAAGAGAGAACTCAGGGAGTTAGGTAGGAAGCTGAAAGGCAGGACCTCTAGGGTAGTAATCTTAGGGTTGCTGCCTGTGCCAGCGTGTGCAAGAATAGCATGATCAGGCTTACTAATGTGTGGCTGAGAGACTGGTGTAGGGGGCAGGGATTCCGATTCCTGGATCACTGGGGCCTCTTCTGGGGGAGGTACGACCTGTACAAAAAGGACGATTACATCTGAACCCAAAGGCTCCAATAATCACCTTTCATTCTTTTAAATTTAACTCCTTCATCCCAGAAATCATTAATGGTAAATCCTTGTTGCATTCCCTTTATGGTTGTCAATGTACCCTTTATTAAATACAACGAATCAATCTGCAGCAGTGTGGTCTCAGCAGGGCCATGTGCAAACTGAGGTATCAGCAAGATCATTTGAGTACAAAAGTATCTCTGGCTACCTAACTACTTGTTGTCAACCATTGTTCTTTGCTTGCTGCAATGGAGCCAATTTCAAATGTAATTTCCCACTTCCCCAATGGTTCCATGAGCTTTTCAAGCAATCCTGAATTGCAGGCCTTATTTAAAACCCTTGCTAAAATCCAAGTGGACCATGTTAAATGCACAGTCCGTAATGAACTTCCATATCGCCTGTTGTCAAGTTAACAGAATCTTGATGAATCTTTGCTTTTCAACAGAAAGTTTTATGCTGTAACTTCAAATTAAACAACAGACCTCTAATCCTTTATTATGGCCAGGGAGAAGTGACAAATGATGGTCCAGAATTTCCTCCTTTGTATCTTTTACTAACGTCACCATTTCATCCAGACCTGGGAATTTATTCACAGATCCTTTAAACAGGTTGCAGCTCTCTTGGTTATGTTGATTGAAACTCACGTGATAATTGGATGAACTTTTTTTGCCCTTTTCAGAAAGGAGCTTATAGATTTGTTCCTCCATCTCTCCCTGACTGTTTGGGGTCAATGGAACATTCCCAACAGTATGCAATTGATTTTTGTCGCATTTCCTATTTTAATATTTATTGTGAACCCTGTAGGAGATGTGATACTACATAGTTGGAGAATTCAGATTGTTGGCAGAGGAGCATGTATTCAGCATCTATGATCTGGTTACACTGAGGCTCAAAATCATATTTCATCTTCTGTGCAGAATTTGTTTGAGTAAAACTCCAGCTGTCATTTATTACAATATGAAACCTCATTTATAAAATACAATGTAATACAGTCTGGCAGATGTGCTGAATTTATTCATTCCAGGTAAAACTTGTTAGATTCAGCATGAAATATTAACAAACTTCAGTTATGATTGTATTCTGGCAAAATGTTTAGAGTTCTTTCCCCTACAATTAAGATACTGTAACACCAGATTTATTAACATAATATTTCTTGTGCTTTTAGGTGCTTCGAAAAATTCAACTGACCAGTCTACATGGTTTAAACTTTTTGCTGACCTGGACCCATTATCAAACCCGGATGCAATTGGACGAACTGATGAGGAACATGAGCTCCTCAATGCATGACACACATTAGTCTAAGGTGTAATCATGACTATAATATTGTAATCTTTGGTAAGTCTATTGAATGCTGACTACTAGATCCTAATTTTCTAATCTTTCACTCATTATAACCCGCTGAAAAAAATATTTAATTATTTTTATCAGCACAAATGATAGAAATCTATTAAAAAGACAATCTGTAAATGTTGATGTCTTGTTACTAAATGATAGAGAGTAATGTCATTTTTGTTCAATTAACCAGATGTTTTCTAGGCTACTTTCTACAACCAACAATAAATCTATATAATTGGCAACACTTTTTATTCAGAGAAGCTCTGTCATTGCACAGAGCCAACTTCTACACTGAACATTTTCCTTATTCAATTACTCTCAGAGAACAAATTGGAATTTATTTTCATCGGGGGGTGGTAAAATGCTCCAGTCACTCGGAAATGTACTGTATATGTTTCTATTTTCATCAGGGAATCAATCATCTCCCCCCTACATTGTACATGGCTCTGATTCTGAAATACACATTAATTCATGTTCTCAGATCATTAGTAATAGGAACAAAAAAGCAAGTATCCATTGATATAATTAGTGGGCTCGTGGCCAAGTGGTTAAGGCATTGGACTAGTGACCTGAAGGTC
The DNA here is from genome assembly GCF_963921235.1 of Mobula hypostoma. Lineage (NCBI taxonomy): Eukaryota > Metazoa > Chordata > Chondrichthyes > Myliobatiformes > Myliobatidae > Mobula > Mobula hypostoma. The sequence goes on from NC_086099.1 coordinate 143,472,545, forward strand.
GTGAGTTCGAGCCCCAGCCGAGGCAATCTGTTGTGTCCTTGAGCAAAGCACTTAATCACACATTGCTCTGCAACAACACTGGTGCCAAGTTGTATGGGTCCTAATGCCCTTCCCTTGGACAACATTGGTGTCGTGGAGAGGGGAGACTTGCAGCATGGGCAACCGCTGGTCTTCCATACAACGTTGCCCAGGCCTGCACCCTGGAGAGTGAAGACTTTCCAGGTGCAGATCCATGGTCTTGCAAGACTAATGGATGCCTTTAATTTAATTAGTTAAATTTGAGGTTGTTTTGCGATTTACATGGTAACTCCATGTGCCATTCTATTAACAGCATGGGTACTGACTGAGACATGTTGTATTGTCATTAGATGAATCAGTAGCCTTGGCAGCATTGCTAAATCAGTACATATCTCTGAATCATGGTTAAAGAAAGAACTACTGCTTTTGGACTGGTAAGCAGAGCCATAGCAATTTCAGCTCAAGCAGTCCAGAGCTTTCAATTCTCCAAAAAGTTTGCATTATTGGTCAATTTTTACAGAGGGAGAGATGGAGGGAGACACCAAAGTGTGGGGTTAAAATTGAACCTCATCATGCTCATTTTTCTGGTAGGAAAACCAACGTGCAATACAGATACTTAGAGTAGTCGATTCATTTACAATCTAAATGAAGAGACTAATGGATGCTTTACGTTTTTTTGCTCGGCATATACCAGCCTCTCTCATTACCAACGCTATAGATGTATTTTTAAATTTTCAGTGCTTGTTGCTGTGCCCAACTTGCTTCTCCTTTGTGCTGTTGATACTGCTGGCTACATCCTGTTTTCTTTAGCTAGGAGGATTACTTCAGACATGCAGCTCACCTGAATTATTGAAATGAGTCTAGAGATCCAATTTTGGATCTGTTGGGGCTGCATTGGTCAAAGTTTAAAGTAAGTTTATAATCGAAGTACAGGTATGTCATCAGAAGGGTAGGGAAAGGAAGAAGACAGCAGTAATAGGGGACTCTATAGTTAGGGGGTCAGACAGGCAACTGTGTGGATGCAGGAAAGAAACATGGATGGTAGTTTGCCTCCCAGGTGCTAGGGGCTGGGGTGTTTCTGATTGTGTCCATGATATCCTGAAGTGGTAAGATGAACAACCAGAGATTGTGGTATATATTGGTATCAATGACATAGGTAGGAAAAGGGAGGAGGTCCTGAAAACAGACTACAGGGAGTTAGGAAGGAAGTTAAGAAGCAGGACCTCAAAGGTAATCTCAGGATTACTGTCTGTGCCACACAACAGTGAGTGTAGGAATAGAGTGAGGTGGAGGATAAATGTGTGGCTGAGAGATTGGAGCGGGGGGGGCAGGGATTCGGATTTCTGGATTATTGGGACCTCTTTTGGGGCAGGTGTAACCTGTACAAAAAGGACAGGTTGCACTTGAATCCAAGGGGGACCAATATCCTGGCAGGGAGGTTTGCTAAGGCTATTGGGAGAGTTTAAACTAGAAGTTTTGGGGGGTGGGAACCAAACTAAAGAGACTGGGGAAGAGGCTGTTGGCTCACAAATAGAGAAGCTTGGAGACAGTGCGAGAGGGAGGATAGGCAGGTGATAGAGAAGGGATGTGCTCTGACCGATGGTTTGAGATGTTTCTATTTTAATGCAAGAAGCATCATGAACAAAGCAGATGACCTTAGAGCGTAGATCAATACTTAGAGTTATGATGTTGTGGCCATTACGGAGACTTGGATGGTTCAGTGGCAGGAATGGTTGCTTAGAGTGCCAGGCTATAGATGTTTCAGAAAGGACGGGGAGGGAGGCAAAAGAGGTGGGGGCGTGGCATTGCTGATCAGAGATAGTGTCACGGCTGCAGAAAAGGAGGAAGTCATGGTGGGATTGTCTACTGAGTTTCTGTGGGTGGAAGGTAAGAACAGGAAGGGGTCAATAACTCTATTGGGTGTTTTTGTAGACCACCCAATAGTAACAGGGACATCGAGGAACAGATAGGGAGACAGATTCTGGAAAGGTGTGATAATAACAGGATTGTCATGGTGGGAGATTTTAATTTCCCAAATATTGATTGGCATCTCCCTAGACCAAAGGGTTTAGATGGGGTGGAGTTTGTTAGGTGTGTTCAGGAAGGTTTCCTGACAATATGTAAATAAGCCTACAAGAGGAGAGACTGTACTTGATCTGCTATTGGGAAATGAACCTGGTCAAGTGACAGATTTCTGGTCTCTCAGTGGGAGAGACAGTGATCACAATTCTATCTCCTTTACCAAAGCATTGGAGAGGGATGGGAACAGACAAGTTAGGAAAGCGTTTAATTGGAAAAGGGGAAATATGAAGCTATCAGGCAGGAACTTGGAAGCATAAATTGGGAACAGATATTCTCAGGGAAATGTACGGCAGGAATGTGGCAAATGTTCAGGGGATATTTGCGTGACGTTCTGCATAAATACATTCCAATGAGACAGGGAAAGGATGGTAGGGCACAGGAACCATGGTGTTCAAAGCTTGTTGAAAATCTAGTCAAGAAGAAAAGAAAAGCTTACGAAAGGTTCAAAGAACTAGGTGATGATAGAGATCAAGAAGATTATAAGGCTAGCAGAAAGGAGGTTGAGAAGGCCTTGGCCAAGTGTGACAGTGGAGAACTATGTATGGAACCGGAGGAGATAACAGAGATACTTAATGAATCCTTTGCTTCAGTATTCACTAGGGAAAAGGATCTTGGTGATTGCAGGGATGACTTACAGTGGATTGAAAAGATTGAGCATATCGACATTAAGAAAGAGCATGTGCTGGAGCTTTTGGAAAGCATCAAGTTGGATAAGTCACTTGGATCGGACGAGATGTAGCCCAGGCTACTGTGGGAGGCGAGGGATGAGATTGCTGAGCCTCTGGCAATGATCTTTGCATCATCAATGGGGACGGGAGAGGTTCCAGAGGATTGGAGGCTTGCGGATGTTGTTCCTTTATTCAAGAAAGGGAGTAGAGATAGCCCAGGAAATTATAGCCCGGTGAGCCTAACTTCAGTGGTTGGTAAGTTGATGGAAAAGATTCTGAGAGGCAGGATTTATGAACATTTGGAGAGGTATAATATGATTAGGAATAGTCAGCATGGCTTTGTCAAGGGCAGTTCATGCCTTATGAGCCTGATTGAAATTTTTGAGGATGTGACTAAACGCATTGATGATTGTAGAGCAGTAGATGTCGTGTATATGGATTTCAGCAAGGCATTTGATAAGATACCCTATACAAGGCTTATTGAGAAAGTAAGGAGGCATAGGATCCAAGGGAACATTGCTTTGTGGATCCAGAATTGGCTTGCCCACAGAAGGCAAAGAGTGGTTGTAGCTGGCTCATATTCTGCATGGCGGTCGGTGACCAGTGGTGTGCCTCAGGGATCTGTTCTGGGGCCTCTTCTCTTTGTGATTTTTAATAAGTGACCTGGATGAAGAAGTGGAGGGATGGGTTAGTAAATTTGCTGATGACACAAAGGTTGGGGGTGTTGTGGATAGTGTGGAGGGCTGTCAGAGGTTACTGCGGGACATCGATAGGATGCAAAACTGGGCTGAGAAGTGGCAGATGGAGTTCAACCCAGGTAAGTGTAAGGTGTTTCATTTGGGTAGGTCAAATATGATGGCAGAAGATAGTATTAATGGTAAGATTTTTAGCAATGTGGAGGATCAGAGGGACCTTAGGGTCCGAGTGCATTGGAGACTAAAAGCTGCTGCGCAGATTGACTCTGTGGTTAAGAAGGCACACAGTGCATTGGCCTTCATCAGTCATGGGATTGAGTTCAAGAGCCGAGAGATAATGTTGCAGCTATATAGGACCCTGGTCAGGCTCCACTTGGAGTACTGTACTCAGTATTGGTCACCTCGCTACAGGAAGGATGTGGAAACTATAGAAAGTGTGCAAAGGAGATTTACAAGAATGTTGCCTTTATTGGGGAGCATGCCTTATAGGATGAGTGAACTCGGCTTTTTCTCCTTGGAGTGGTGGAGGATGAGAGGTGAGCTGATAGAGGTGTATAAGATGATGACAGGCATTGATTGTGTGGATAGTCAGAGGCTTTTTCCCAGGGCTGAAATGGCTAACATGAGAGGGCACAGTTTTAAGATGCTTGAAAGTAGATACAGAGGAGATGTTAGGTTTTTTTTCACACACAGAGAGTGGTGAGTGCATGGAATGGGCTGCTGGCAATGGTGGTGGAGGCGGATATGATAGGGTCTTTTAAGTGTTACGTACGCCATAACTGGGATGCCAAACCAGCAGAAATGGACCACTTAGTTGGAGTCTGGATTACTGGAACTAAGAAAGTTTTATTAAAGAAATAAGTAACACAGTACTCTAATCGTAAGGATGTAAATGCAACAGGTTAGCAATGATAAAACACACATGTACACAGAACTAGGATAATAGGAATCAATCAAGCTCTATCGCAGTCTAGGGGTAAAATGATCAGTCTCAAGTGGCGCAGAGTTCAGTTCAGCTTAGTACAGTTCGCAGTAATCGCTGTTGTGCCATTGGAGAGAGGGAGAGGGAATATGCAAATTCTGATTCACACAGACCTTTGTTCTTCGCAGTTGACTTTCGGGCGGACTCTTTTAATGTCTTCTGTGGTCACCGACTGTGACCCCTCCGTTCCGGATACGACCGTTCTTCCGCGGTGAACCCGGCACCCAGGCAAGGGCCGACACACACACCAGGTTCCCGCCGATCGTACCTTTTCACCCTGTGCATCTATGGTTGGTCCCGCGACCAGACCTCCAAACTCCCGCCAACCTGTGGGAGCACACTGCTTTTCCAGGGTCTCATTATCTTGTGATCTTGTGGAGTCTGTCGTGCCTTAGAGAACCTGTTCCTTTTATCCCCCTGCTGGGGTATCGCCTGTCCATCAAACTTCAAATAGTTCAGGTTCAAAGCAACCGGTCTGTCAATACTCGGAACTGTGTCTCTTTTTGTTAATCTCTCTCCTCTCTCATTAACATTTTGAACGCTTCTCCATTTGTCTCTCTTACCGCTCTCATCAGTATCAATCTTCTGATAACTTGGTTTTTCGTCACATAAGAGACTCCTGGATAGATACATGGAGCTTAGAAAAATAGAGGGCTATGGGTGAGCCTAGGTAATTTTTCTGTAAGTACATGTTCAGCACAGCATTTGTGGGCTGAAGGGCCTGTGTTGTGCTGTAGGTTTTCTGTGTTTTTATGTACAACATTGAGATTCATCTTCTTGTGGGCAAACTCAATAAATCCAATAACCATAATAGTATCGATGAAAGGCCCTACCAACCGGGTGGACAACCAATGTGAGTTTTAAAAAAACACGGTACAAATACAAAAAGGAAAACAAATTATAATATAAATAAACAACCAATAAATATTAAGAACAGGAGATAAAGAGTTGTTGAAAGTGAGTCATAGGTTGTGGGAATAGTTCAGTAATGGGTCATGGTGTTGCTTGGTACAAAAATGGGTAAAGTCATTTCTGCCCCAAAATATTGCGATTTAACTACTCCAATCTGTAAATATCAATACTCGTTTGATAAAATCTAAACCAAATTGAAGTAATTTATAATTTATGTTCAATGAAAAAAGCTCTAAATCTTTCCCACATCATAGATTAATCCATCTGTAATACCAGAGTCTTTTTAAGAGCAAAGGTTATAAGACATTTGAATAGAATTAGGCCATTTGGCCCATTGGGTGTATTCCACCGTTTTATCATGGCTGATTTGTTATCCTTCTCAACCCCATTCGCCTGCGTTCTCCTCATAACTTTTGACACCTTTACTAATCAAGAATTTATCAACCTCCACTTTAAATATACCCAATGACTTGGCCTCCACAGCCATCTGTGGCAATGAATTTCACAGATTCGCCACCACCTTGCTAAAGAAATTATTACTCATCACTGTTCTAAAGGGATGTGCTTGTCAGGCTTTCATAGATCATGTATGGTATTTCATAAGTATTCTCATCCACAATTTGTACAAGTTAAAAATAAAATCTTTGGTTATAACTAGCTTCTCTTAATGAATTCTAACATGATTAGGCTAATAGCCATTAGTTGAATCCATTTTAGAATTTTAAGTGAAAGTCAAAATTTGGCTTGTATAATGTTTTCTTAAATGAAAATACTGTTGTAGTTCTTATTTCAGTGTGAAATATTAGTTGATATTATCTGCCATTGCTATCACAGAGGATGTCTAAACCCAATTCATCTCCCATTCCAAAATCTGTACAGTGTTTCTGGGGATTATAAGAGACTGCCATTCAGTTTCTTGTATTCATCCTTTCTCTTCCAACAGCTACCCGCTTAGTCCATCTCTTTCTCCACTGCTCTACAGTTTTTAAAGTGTATATACCCAGTCACCTTTTTTGCATGGTCCTGTTGGATCTACTTCTGTAATGCTTTGATGTAGTGTTTTCCTGATCACAAGTGTGCTTTATAAGTCCTCACCATTCCTTAATTCCAAAATTATCTCCAGTTTGATGAGTCAGCTCCTTATTTATTTTGCAAAACAAAATCCACTTTACAAACTAAAATCGTTAATTTTGAATGTTTCTAATAATCAACCTCAAACTTTTGTCCCGAGGAAAATGATTGCAGCTTCACCAGTCAGTTAAGATTGAGGTCCAGCCTTCCTGATCAACATTCTAGCTCATCTTCTCTGCATCTTCCAAAGCCCAAGCATCCTTCCTCTGGTATTCTAACTGCATAACATAATCTGACTGAGACATGATCACAACTTGTAAATGTTTAATATCTCTCTTGTTTGTACAATAATCCTTGGGAAAGACAATGATCCCTAAAGCAACTGTAACAGCTTTAATACATTACAGCACAAGAACAGGCCCTTTTGCCCATTGTATTATGCTGAACTAATTAAACTAGCCACCAAATGCCCAACTAAGCTAGTCCCTTGTGACTACACAATGTCCATATCTTCTTTCTCGCGAAACACCTCTATTGTATTTGCCTCCACCGCCACCCCTGGCAGCACAGTCCAGATACCCATCTCTCTGTAAAAGAAATCTTGCCCTGTGTATCTCCTTTTAATTTGCACCCCCCCGCCACCCCACCTTAAATGGATGCTGCCTGGAATTAAACACTATAAGCCTCAGAAAAAGTTCATTGTTTTCTATTCTATCTATATCTCTCACAAACTTGTAAACTTCTATCAGGTCTCCTCTCAGCTTCTGCTGCTCCAGCGAAAGCAGTCCAAGTTTGTCCAACTTTGCCTCGTAGAACATGCCCTCTAATTCAGGCAGCACCCTAACGAGCCTCTTCTGCACCCTCTCCAAAGCCTCAACATCCTTCCTATAATGGGACAATCAGAAATGAATCCAATACTCCAGCAGTGGCCTAGCTAGAGTTTTATAAAGCTGTAAAATAACTTCCTTGCTCTTGAGCTGAATTCGTCAACTAATAAGGGCAAGCATGCTACTTGCCATCTTTCCCAAACTGTTTACCAGTGTGGCCACTTTTAGGGAACTATGGGCTTGAACTCTGCAGCAGCACCGTGTTGAGTCTTGCCACTAACTGCATACTGTTCCTTTACACTTCATCTTCCAAAGGACAACAATTAAAATTTGGCTGGGGTAAACACCAGCTGCCAATTCTCCACCCATATCTGCAACTGATCCATGTTCCGCTGTATCCTTTGGCAGTCTTCTATACTATCTGTAAAATCATCTGCAAGTGTACTAATCCACTGGACACATTTTCATCCAGGTGATTAGTAGAGGTCTCACCACAGATCCCCATTCAACACTATTAGTCACAGACCTCCAGCCAAGAACAAGTCACATTGACCATTACCCTATGTCTTCTGTAACTCTGAGCTTCTTCAACTTGTCTGATCGTGCAGTTCCTTTAAAATTATATCATCTAATTTATATTGTCTCTCCTTAATATGAAATGATGCAGGAAGATTATTTTGAGTGAACAGGTTCTACATTAAATGAACTGACCATATGAATTCAGGACTCTCATCAAGATGTATGAACGATGACAGATAAACCTCTGCATCGACACACTGCTGGTTTACACATCCCAAAAATGTAATGTTGGGCTGCCTATCTCACCAGCACACAGTTTAGGGAAGTGCCAGGAAAGGAATACAGCAAAAAATTGAAGCAAATGTAGCCAGCAGAGGCTGTCAGGAGGACTGCAGAGTTGCATCTAGAATTCAGAAGAAAAACATAAACAGTTTTAACTGCAACCACACACAAAATACTGGAGGAACTGAGCAGGTCAGGCAGCATCTATGGAAATGAATAAACAATCGATGTTTCTGGACTGAGAAGGAAGGGGGAAGATGCCAGAAAGTTTTAACTGTCAGACTTTAAAATGCTTGATCTTTTTTTAATGTAGGATTATGAACATCTTCGAATAATTACATTTAATTGTTGTGACACAGTGGTTCTTTCACAGACTTTGTCCTCTGACAAAGAACCCTGGTTGTGGAAAATTTCAAGTAAAAGGCAGCACAGCTCGGGGATCTGGATTTGATCCAGATCTCGGGGGCTGTCTGTGGTAGTATGAGTACATTTTCCCTGTGATGTTAATTGGTTAGGCCCATCACCCCTACTGAAGCAATGGCTGCCGACAGCATCTCGCCAGGGGCCTCTGTCCTGGGCCAGGCAATGAAGTTATCCCCAGGTGCAGGCCATCTTCTTGGTGTATGCTTCCTGTCCCAGGGATGAAGTCTGTTGGTGTATCTACAGGATGCATTTGCTAGCCTCTTGGCAACCCTCCTTTTGCAAACAGACTTGGGACCATCCATAGTAGAGTTATCACAAAGATGTACTGGTAGATTAATTGATTATTGTGAATTGGGGAGGGAGTTGTAGATCAGAGAAAGATTAGTGAGAATAGGAATGTCAATGGGGTGAACGGCAGCCTCTTGCCTTATACAATATAAAAATATTTACACAACTGAGCTAGCTAGACATTCACCACTGTAATCTCTGGCGAATGACTGGAAATAGATACACTGACCTTTCCTTGCCGACCTTGAGGCACAAGCAAATTCCTTAATGTTGCTGTTAACTAAATTGTGATTGGCTGTCTGCATAGACCAGGAATCAAATGTGAGTGAGGTCTTGCTCATCTGAATTCTTCACTACACTTGCAAAATATTGAATTTTGGTAGTTGCCAAATGCTGCCAATTTAGGCTCCATTGACAACAGTATCATATTTTAGGCAGGCACTGGTGCATTTTATGTACATTGTTTTATATATTTCCTGGATCTATTTCTATTAGCAAAGATAAGAATTTGATTCAAGTGCTTTTTCTTATTTATCTCTCATACTGTTGTTTGCTTCAAAAGATGAAACGTTATAAACCGAGTGAAATTTTCTTTTTGAGGTAAAATGATATAGATTACATTGCTTTTTTTTTGTTTCCACAAAAAAGTTGGCTTGTAAGATTAAAAAAAATCGGTTCTAAGCTTTTCCATTCACTATGTGATGCATTATTTATTTTCTGAATACATTTTCAAGATTGTGTGGAATAGCGATGTAACTGCAATTGGTTCTTTTATAAAATCCCAATAGTAAATTTATTCAAAATAATAAGCTACAAAGCCTATAAAAAGTATTAACACCCCCCCCCAGAAGTTTTCATGTTTTATTGTTTTATAACACTAAATCACAGTGGATTTAATTTGGTTTTTTGGACACTGATCAACAGAAAAATACTTTTCATGGAAACAGATCTCTGCAAAATGATCTAAATTAATTTAAAATATAAAACACAAAATAATTAAGCGCATAAGAATTCACCCTCTTTGATAAGACACACCAAACCATCACTGGTGCAGCCATTTGGTTTTAGAAGTCACATAATTAGTTAATTGGAGATCATCATATGTAGTCAAAGTGTTTCAATTGATTTTAATAAAATACGCCTGTGTCTGGAAGGTCTACTGCTGGTGAGTCAGTATCCTGGCAAAATATACACCATGAAGACGAAAGAAAACTCCAAGCAACTCTGTGAAAAGGTTATTGACAAGCACAAATCAGGAGATGGATACAAGAAAACTTACAAGGGAAAAAATATGGCGCAGCTGTAAACCTGCCAACAGCAAACAGTCCTCAAAAGCTGAGTGGTCGTGCAAGAAGGGGACTAGAGAGGGAGGCCACCAAGAGAACAATGACAGCTCTGGAGGAGTTGCAAGCTTCAGTGGCTGAGATGGGAGAAACTGTGCATACAATGACTGTTGCCCAGCTGCTTCACCAGTCACAGCTTTATTAGAGAACAGCAAAGGGAAAGCACTGTTGAAAAAACTCATGAAATCTCAGCTTGATTTTGCCAGAAGGCATGTGAGAGACTCTGAAGCCAGCTGGACGAAGGTTCCATGGTCTGCTGAAACCAAAATTGAGCTTTTTGGCTGTCAGACGAAATGCTATGTTTGGTGTAAGCCAAAACACTGCACATTATCAAAAACACACCATATCTACTGTGAAGCACGGTGATGGCTGCATCATGCTGTAGGGATGCTTCTCTGCAGCAGGCCTTGGAAGGCTTGTGAATGTAGACGGTAAAATGAATACAGCAAAATACAGGGAAATCCTGGAGGAAAACTGGATGCAGTCTGCAAGAGAACTGTGACTTAGGAGAAGATTTGTTTTCCAGCAAGACAATGACCCCAAGCATAAAGCCAAAGCTACACAGGAGTGGCTTAAAAACAAAGTTAATATCCTGGAGTGGCCAAGTCAGTGTCCAGACCTCAATCAAATTGAGAATTTGTGGCTGGATTGAAAAGGACTATTCACTCATGATCCCCATGCAAACTGACAGAGCTTGAGGAGTTTTGTAAAGAAGAATGGGGAAAAATTACCGTGTCCAGATGTGCAAAGCTGATAGAGACCTATCCAAAAGTACATCTACTAAATACTGACTTGAAGGGGGTGAATACTTGTGCAATCAATTATTTTGTGTTTTATATTTGTAATTAATTTACATCACTTTGTAGAGATCTGTTTTCACTTTGACATGAGTCTTTTTCTGTTGATCAGTGCTGGGGGGAAAAGAAACAAATCCACTATGATTCAATGTTGTAAAACAATAAAACATGAAAACTTCCGGGGGGGAGGGGGGTGCTGAATACTTTTTACAGGCACTGTAAACTGTATGCCATTACCAAGCTGCATTTTTATATATATAAGTATTTTCTAAGGCAATGCTTAATTTCACATATTCTTGGGGTCTTTGCTTGAAATTGTTTTTGTTTTGCAGTTGTGAAAATAAAATAACAATATTTACAATTAATTTTCTTCATGTGTTATTTGTTTCATTAATTCTGAGATACAATTCTACAGCTGAATGATCAGTTGTCAAGATATTAAACCTTGTATTTCATCTCTACTGCACCCTATGCTGAAGTCAAAAACATCCTAAGCTTTCATGGTTCAATGTTGGGAAATCCTAAAGACAGACAGACTTTACAATACAAGAAGTACTGGAAGAAAAATACTTATTCTATACTGTAATTGGTTGGTTCTGATATGGACCCTTAGCCTCAAACTACGTACCAGCCATTTTTAGTTATACTCCTAATCACCCTACCTTTAAAATCACAACCATAGCATTTCTAGCGGCTTGGAAATAAAATGAAAGCATTACACAGGAGTCTTGGTGTAACAACCTTTGTGCAGCAACTCAATCATGCAGCACTGATGCATGTCCTGGACTTGCCCAACTGATGACCTTATCTTGCTGCTTGAAAAACTCAAATGACCTCACAAAACTACTGAGCTACTAGATTACCAACGCTTGTTCTTTCCATATGCCTCTCTGAACACACTTAAAGATTCCCAAAAAGTTTACTTGGCAATGCATTCAACATTTAGGAAAAAAATTGTACCTTGGGATTGCTTTGGTTGCCTTCCATTATTATCTTCCACCTCACATCAAGCCACGTATGATTGCTTCTGTAGTTGGCCAAACTTTAAGGGTCATTTTCTGATGACAGTCCTAATAAACCATCCAAGATTTTTACCTGCCACAAAGCTGTAACATGATTTGGCACTTTTAGACAACAGAAGTTTTCCATAAATAGAAATTTGATTGCAATAGTAAGCAGAACAATTATTTGGTCAAGATTTAAAACCTCAAAACTTCTTAAAGGTTAGTAAGGTTATAATTATGAAACTACATAAAAATATAATAATTATTCAAGATTCATTGCTCAGATTTCTTAATTTGATAAGCATTAAATAAATCACAAGGACTTAATGATATATTTCTTGGATGTATTTAATGGTAAGTTGAGTTTTCTCCAAGTTCAACAGATGACTGTTTTGCAGTTGTCTATGTTAGTTATACTTAACTTCCGCAATTAAAAAACTATCAAGTCAGGATTTATTTTAAAGTAACCTAAATGGTGATTGCCTTGAAAACCGTTTTCATGCAGGATTGTGTCTAACTGCAAAAGGACTGCCATTGTGGTAATAGGACTGTCTCTTGCTGCTCAGAAAGCAAGTTATTTTGCAATGTCACAGTTAGCTAATATTACCCATCATTAAGATGTTATATTTCAGAGATGTGTGACTAAATTAACACAAATCTTTCCTCAGAGGATCTTGCCTGGATGTCTGCAGAACATATTTTTAAAGAAGTGAATGTATCAAAAGTGCCTCGTTGTTCATTGTAATTAATCAGATTAAAATAGACTGATCCAGCAAAGAATATTGTCTGGATTGTTTCAGTATCTTCAAGGTATATACTAACTAATTTCAGTTACATTCCTAATTCCCTTTTCCCTATCTTGCCAGTTAGATTGCTACACAGAGTCAAGAAAGTGAAATCAGATCTCTGAATAAGGTTGCTGCAGGCACTTAAGTAACACGAGGAATTCTGCAGATGCTGGAAATTCAAGCAACATACATCAAAGTTGCTCTTACTAGCTCTTCTTTCAGTTAGTCCTGACGAAGGGTCTCGGCCCAAAACATCGACTGTACCTCTTCCTAGAGATGCTGTCTGGCCTGCTGCGTTCACCAACAATTTTGATGTGTGTTGTTAAGTAACACTATTGTTTCCAAGGCATTGGTCAGTTGCTGACCAAACAAATGCAACTACAGTAGACAGCAAAGCTATTTTATCTTCGTGAAATTACTGTCCTCGAAAACTCATCCTTACCCAATCTGGTTGATAGGAAACTTTAGATCCACACCCATAAATTAGACTCTTTAACTACCCTTTAAAAACCCTTAGGGACTCCTTGTAACAGGCTAAAAATGAAACACAAACAACAAACCTGAGCACATTAAGTGTGAAGGGACTGCTCTTCAAATACAAGTTACTGTAAGGATATTCAGTAATTCGCAGTGAAGAAAATTAACTAGTGAAGTAGGCAATTGAGGCCATGGAAAACAATGGGGGAAAAAATCAATATTTCTCTGCGCTTAGGATTTATGGGGAAGGAAGAAACACACTTAAATTTACTTCTCGTTCATACAAAGGACATAATGAGCTGACGCCCCAAGAGTCAGAGTGGTCTACGATTGGCAATCAGGCTTGGTAGTTGGATCCTGAGACATGGCTCCCACCTTGATGGTCTTCGACAGTCACGCAGTCTTTTGAACCACTTTTAAATAGCTCCTAAGTTATCAAATAAAACCATTTAAAAATGAACAGGGAATAATAAAATGAAGTAAAGTCATTCAACTATCTTCTTACTGTCAGTGACACCATTAAAATGCTGAAGGGCTGGATATGAAGAACATTGCCCCCTTTCCCCGTTGTGCTACTTGGCTTATCGGTTGATGCAATGGTGTAGCAGATGCCTAGAAGTGCTGGCTTCTTCCTCCACTCCCACCCCCGCCCCCCGTGCCTCTTGGCTGACCCCACCAGCTAGATATGTAGACGTCTGACTCATACTTTAGCTACAAATGGTGGACAGATGACCCACCAGCTGTCAGCCAGTCTATTCTGCATTAGCTTGAATTTAATTGGTTTGGTAATAGCTGTACACAAGGCTAAGTTAATATAAAGTGATATATAATTAATAATAAAAGATAGCTTTGCTTAGAAAAATGCTGTGAGAAATAACGGGGAAGAAATACCACCACCCCAACAGTACTGGCTGGCTGTCCTGTCTGCTTAAATCCCAGGCAGTTTTCCAGCACCTTGCATAGTGCACAAGAGCACAGAGCCTGTCAGTGTAAGTGGGCTTCCAGAATGAGTTCAAGAGAGTGCATTCCCCCTCACGCAATTTCCAAACTCATCTGCTATCACAGCTGACCCTGTTATTTTTACCTATTTCCCTTTCGGGGACGTGTGCATTGCACACAAGCCCAGTGTATATTACCCATGACTAAGTTGAGGAGAGGAGGGGTTTGCCCTTAAGAAGGTGGGGCATTTGATTGATGCTGCACACTGCAGCCACTGTGTGATGGTGGTACAAGGAAGGAGCCTTGTAGTTAGCGGGCAGGGTGTCAATCAAGCTGTCACACACTTGCTTTGATGTTAAGGGCAGACACTTATCACCTCAACTTGGAAATTCAGCTCTTCTATCCCTGTTTAGACCAAGAATGTCTCTGAATTACCTTTTGACATTCACAAGCATTAAAAAATATCTTCAGACCTCTGGAAAAATAATTATGAATGAATTTAAGCAAGTTTAAAATGAAGGCTAAATTAAAACTAAAATGTGCAAAAGCACAACACAAAAGCAATTCAAACTTCCCTAATTACACCACACAAAAAATCTCTCATTCTCTCAGAAGCCAATTTCTTCCAGCCAGTGGTGGCATCGGATCTAATGCAGTGCAGGTTCCTGGCCAGACAGCTGGGAAATCTGTGCAGGTTGGTTTTATGCCAGTGGCTTCCATCAGGCCCACTGAGGCAGTAGAGGTGCCCCCAACGCCAACACTGTGCTGAGCACAAGGCCGCACCTCAGGCTGAGATCAACCATAGCCTGACAAATCGAAGCAATCTGGAAAAGAACACCTTAACACTATAAAACACAATTCTTCAGTCTTAGTTGGTGGGTGAGCTGCCATTTCATTCATATTTCATCAAACCCTTTAATGAATCCTTATTTTGGCACACTTACTTGTGTAAAATATGAACCCACGATTTGTAAGTGAGCCATAGGAGACTTTACGAAGAGGACGAATTATTCCAACTCCCCTTCCTTTGATTTGATGCTATCGCATGTTTTGAGGTAGTTCTGCTACTCTATATTCAGGTGAATTTTACATTAAAATTTTTTCAGCTATTAAGATTGGGTAGATCTTCTGTCCAAATGAAAGAATATCCCTGAGTAAAAATGCCAGTGACAATGGCCAGTGAACAGCAGTCATGGTTAGCTAGACAGTCTTCAGTGGCAAATTGAAATCCATCAAGTTTCTTAAGTAGCACTGTGCACACAAGTAACTTGGAAATTAGCCAGTTGATGGAGCAGAGTATAAGTATCAATCACTGACACCATGTAAAGTAGCTTGAGACCACCAGCTCTATCTTAAGTCCTGTATAAATTAGTGCATTCACTCCAATAAGGTGAGAATTTCTAATTGAAAATGAAATCAAAATTTGAATTAATGATGGGTTTCGGACTCACAAATTGGAATGAGAAAGGAGGATTACTGATTTATTGGAAAAAAATTAGTTTGAAGGCTGTATGTTAATACAAATATCTCCAGACTTGCTTCAGTTTAATATATCATTAAATCTTAATGTTCACACCATATATAAAGAAGTTTAGATAATAAAACAAATTTGCACCCAAATTTTGTACAGACTATTGTATTTCTGATAAAAATTTTCATTAGTATTTGTGAAAAATAACTGGAATGCCAACCTAAAGGAAGTTGCAGTTCAAGAGAAGCACAGAATATATTCAGGACTCTCACCACCCAACATAGTTTTCAAATGAGCAATATGAATATGAAGAGGCTAAGACGCTGGCTCTACCACTGCAACATCTATTTCCATGCTCCCTCATTTTTTCCCTTTAACTTTTGCAGTCTCTGTCAAGACTGGGGGCAGGTATTTAAAATTTGCTTTTAGAGTTTTGAATAGCACCAGAACTTTAAAGTTAATTTTACATCAAGTTTCTGTAAATTATATTGTCATTCAATTTTCCTCCAACAGCATAATCCATTCCAACAAACCAATTTTAAAAGGAAATCTGTTCCTGACCCAAAGTGACTATAAACAGCACATGACATTACAGCCTGTTGAAAATCGATTAGTCATAGAGAAACTTGAACTGCAGCCCATCTAGTCCATGCCGAATTTTTATTCTGCCTAGTCCCATTGACCTGCACCTGGACTATAGCCCTCCATAAGCCTCCTATCCATGTACTTACCCAAACTCTCACCACCCCGAGTGAAGAAGCTCCCCCTCGTACCCCCCTTAAACATTTCACCTTTCACCCCTTAACCCATGACTTTTACTTCTGGTCTCGCCCACCCTCAGGAGAAAAAGCCTGCTTGCATTTGCCATACCCATACCCTTCCCCTCATTCTCCTACGGTCCACTGAATAAAGTCCTAACCTTTCAACCTTCTCAGTTCCTCAAGACCCAACAATATTCCTACAAATTTTCTCTGTACTCTTTAAAGTTGAGAGGGTCCTGGTAATAATAAGTATGATTCTGAAATCTTATTGATATCTTTCCTGTAGGTAGGTGACCAGATCTGGATACAATAATCATGTTAGGCCTCACCAATGTCTTATACAACTTCAACATAACATCCCATCTCCCGTACTACATACATCGATCTATGAAGGCCAATATGCCAAAAGCTTTCTTTACCACCTTATCTATCTGTGATGCCACTTTCAAGGAATTATGGATCTGTATTCCCAGATCCCACTGGCCTAGAACACTCCTCAGTACTCTACTATTCACTGTGCAAGACGTACCCTGGTTTGTCCTCCTAAAGTGCAACACCTCACACTTGTCTGTATTAAATTGCATTTGCCATATTCAGCCCATTTTATCAGCTGGTCCAGATTCTCACTGCAAGCTTTGATAGCCTTTGACCCTGTCCAGTAGGCCCCACCCAAATCTTGATGTCATCTGCAAATTTGCTAATCTAGTTTACCACACTATCATCCAGATCACTGATGTACAGTAGATGACAAACAATACTGGACCCAGCACCAATCCCTATGGCATATCAATAATTAAAAGCCTCTAGTCAGAGAGACAACTATCCACTACCACTTTCTGGCTTCTCCCATTCTGGTACAAACTGCCAAAGATAGAAAATGGAGTCTTCTATTCAATAATTATTACAATAAAGATAAATAAATGTGTAGCAGTGATGCCAATTCTTTGCAAGTTTCTGTTTCTGTGTAATTCAACCAGTAAAATGAATTTTTCATTTGAAAAGGGTCCGATGGCACGGTATTTTTTAGCTGAAGTACAGGGCAGTACAAAGGAGGCAAGTCTACATTTTTGATAGTGAATCATGGGGTAGCCATTGGCCTTGTAACATACCCGTCTCTTGTGTCTATGTAAGAATTGGTTGGCTGGATCGAACTATCACAACCCCTCCCAGAACACTGTACTAGAAGAGAGAAAAAAATAATGGAAAATTTACTTTCAATGTTGTTCAGAAACAGGGCTTGATCATTCACATCATAAACCACAAGATTTGGTCATGATTTCACCATTTCTAAACAATAGATCCCTTTTCAAACATAACCATCATGAAGAAGACTGAAGATCAAGTCAGATTTTGCACATTTTGGAGTGACCTTTAACTGTTAAAGATTTAGGATCCACAGAACGGCAAGGCCAGCTCTACCAATTTTCTTTAGATTTCTAGAGTTTGTGTAAGTAGCTACATAGCATTTAAAATATTGCACTGACACATTTCATTTAAAAATATTTAACCTATTCAAAAATCTGATTAAAACTTATAATTGTTGCAGTTATATCATGATGGAAGGACGGTTGTCCTTCAAATACACTGCAAAGTGTGTGAGGAAGTGGGCTGGTTTCTGATTGGCAAGTTGCTCTCATAAACGACCTGCCTATATAAGGCACTTACAGTATGTAATGTCTTACTATGGCAAGCAAAATGTTTTGTAGCACTCTGCATAGTAAACTACTTCTGATTTCAATTGTTTGTTGTCAGTCATACAAGTGATTAATTCAGGATTTTTTTGTACAGGTGCAAAGGTAGAGTCTCAAAAAAAGTGATGGGGGAAACTAAATATTATCAAGGGGCATAAGAATTTGAGTAGGAGGAGTAGATCCTTTCTTCAGCCCCTCAAACTGGTTCCACTACACAAAATGGTGGATCTCCTACCTCAATGCTGCTTTCCTAAATATTTCTACAAATCTTGATTCTATTATACAAAAATATGGATCTGAGCTTTGAATTAAATTAATGGCTGAGCCTCCACAAACCCCTAAAGAAGAGCATTCTAAAGATTCAGGAGGCAACATGAAGGATAGAATGACCTTTTCCTGCTTTATTTCCTATAGGAGCAGATATTGCAGTGACTTATAATGTTAAAGGGAAGAAATGTTTACAGGATAGAATGCCAGACCATGTAAAATTCATTCGATGGAATAATGTAAACCTGTTTAGGGAATTGGAAAGGAGAACGTGAACCTACACATACGTTTGAAGTGTCGTGGTATAGAGCCTTTAACATGGCTTGAAATATTTCATTAATAAATGTTTCAATCTGAGGCCTTCTACTGATGCAGTCGAGAGTTATCCCCCAATTAAAATCACTTAAGCCAAATGTTATTAGAAAATTGTTAGTTTTTATTCATGCTCTTTGCTACAACCTTACTTTAAATAAGACAAAATCTATATACTGAAAAAATACAAAACAAAAGCCACACAATGTATTATTTAAAGTAACATTGCATGGCAACTCATAAATACTGTTTAGCACAGTGGCTAGAAATAACAGCAAAACTATGTACAAAATTTCAAACAAGTTTTTAAACAATGCACTCGACAAACAAAATTTCTACATCTGGATGTAGGACACAGACCAATAAAATGTTTTTGATTTACATTTTTTTTTAAGTTCAGCTAATTTCAACCGATTTGGTTCAAATCCTTTATAAAGATCATAATCAGAACAGATTTGCAACAGTGTTTGATAAAAATTAATATCTAGTTTCTCAGGTGAAAAAAATAAGTTAGAAGGGGTTTTAGACACAGTGTTCCCCAGTAACGTTCTCTCTCTCTCTCTCATAGATATGTAGCTCATCATTTTTACCAACTTACAGTGGTAAAATCCAGTATCAGGTGCAACTTTTATTTCTGGACGACGGAGTCCCAGGTTCTTGTTTTCTTCATCAGTTCCAGTGTAACACTTCTCAAAATATAGGAGTCATTCACTGAATTTAATACTAAAAGGATCATCTGCTATGCTGAACCTTAGTCCATCACATTCCTGTACCAAAGTACATTCTTAAATACTAGCTAAGTTTCCACTGTTTTAAAATACTCTATACGGGAAAAAGCTTCCTAACAGTAGTCTCAGAAAATTGTGCAAATGAGGGGTTTAACCTAAAAGGTGGGGTCAAGATGAGAAACTAAACATTAATTTTAATTCATCGTTGTAATAGCATTTTACTTTGTATATCTGCCAATTCTAAACTTAACAGATAGAAAAGGGAACTTTTCTAACACAAGAGCCCAGTTATGTGAGTTAAACATTTGATCATCGAGAACTCTTCACGACATGGAATGTTTCTTAGATACAGCCCAGTATACAACACCATACTGTATTCTTAAACAGCTTAACAGTCTTCAACACCTGAAACTTTATTTTCTTAAATTCTGAAATGTCATACAAAATGCTGATACTTTCAAAACAATGGTTTATGCAATTTTTGACCAAACATTCACTAAAACAAGTGATGTCAGACATCACAGTAATGCTGGTTCTTTAACATTCACCCCCATCCAGGTCTGCCTGGATTAGAATGCACTTCCGTTTAAAGAAAGTGGAATGTAATGAGGAAAGGTTAATGTACAAAAAAAAGGAAAGGCAAGAGAGATGCTTACCTAGACTCCCCCTTAGCTTGTTCAGCCACAAATTCATTAAAATCCTATGCGGATATACATTCCAAATTACCTGAGTTTAGACTTCAACTGAAGTACCTGAAGCTAGGCCATTGGGTGGGCACTGTGCAACTGTTGTGGCCATTTTTTTTACTTTTTTGCATTGTATGTGTTACAAGAATTTATAAACATAAATAACCTGGTTTGTTTGTAAACATAATATTTTTTTTCTCCATTAGACATAATGCAACACAACATCTATTTTTTTTTCTATCTTTTAGACAGGCATTTTTTCTTTAATATATAGAGCTTATTCTTACTGTAGGAGATGGAACGGAATACACGACAACAGTACTAATCCATCCAAATGTACCATGTTATGCATAGTCTGCATTTAAACAACTTTTTTGAAAGCATGTGCTTTGCAAGCAACACTGCTTTTCACAAACATTCCCAAAAAGAGGAATTCTATCCCTGCCAAGAACAGTGTAAGATATGCTAAAATTCTAAGACCTTTGTTCAGAATGCAGGTGATACTCCATGCAGACAATCAGATATATAGACTACCCCTACACAAGGGCAGAGGCCTGCTCCACCTCAGGGGGCAGGGGGCTAGATTATCACAAAGCTCTGAGCAGAGGAGAGTTCTTCAGGTTGAGGCTCATGGAGCTGCTGCTGCTGCTGCTGATGTGACGGCTGCTGTGCCAAGGCCTCAGCGTCCATTGTGCTGGTGTCATCTGACAAAGGTGAAAATGAGACCTGAGATGAAAACTGTTCAGCAATCACAGTGCTGGATGCTAGGCTGGGACCGAAGCCAGAGATTGATGAACTCTTCAGCATCAGGTCAGAGGTGGAAAATAAAGGTCGGCTGACAATACTCACAGGAAAGAAGGCTGTCCCTTTTGGGATGAAGTTCACTTTATTTCTGTCAGGACAGGAGAACAAAGGGACTGAGCTCGGAGGACGAGACCTAGGAGACAGAAAAGTTATTAACGAACTCAAAAGAAAGGACAAACTCATTTTAGTGCCCCAGAATCAACCATACTGCAATTTATAATATCCAAGAGGAGAAACAGCATTGGGAATGAAATACTGCAAGGGATTTTGTTCCCGGTTAGGAGGAGACAGATCCGACTGCAGACTGCGAGACCGGGCACTGGTGGCAGCAGTCACTCTGGGCTGGCGACTGGCAGTGGGAACTGCTTTGGGATGGGATCATTACTGCTGTCTTTCTGAGAGGAAAAAGTAGATATGTGACCCCAGGAACATCTTCCATTGAGTCCTGATGCAGGGTTTCAACCAAAGCATCAACATTCCTTGCCCCTCGGCAATCCTAGTAACCTGCTGCAGTGTTTGAGGACCGTGAGCCTCTGCAAACCCCACTGCAGTAGCCTGCCACAATAACAACCATTAGCGGTAGAGTTTGCATGGCCAGAGGCTGACCGAGCACAGTGGAAATCTCAAGCTTCCACTGCTACTGCCAGGAGCCTACAAACACCGCAGTGAAAGTTGAGCATGGACCAATAAATCCTTGGGTCAATTTCTGTGTCCGTGCAGGGGGCCATCACTTCTGCACATGTTGTTCCCCAAGTTCATCCAAGCTCCTTCATGTTGAACATGGGCATGCTGGCAGGACTCCTAATCCACAATACAAACCCATCAGCCTTCTTCTGTACTCTGATCAATCAGGCATCTCAAATTAGATTAGCTGCTGCTTGCAAGATCCTTGGCTTGGCTGTTGGCCATCTGTGCCTGCAGCCTCACTACTTCTACCACCACCCAGAGCATTAGTAACTGAACAATCCACTACGGTGAGACCAAGTAATGGGGTGCCTTTAGCAACACTGCCTTTTTACTCATCTTTCATCACAGTCAGCTTATATTTCTTGAGTACACAAGAGATTTTAGATGCTGGAAGAACTCAGCGAGTCAGGCAGCATCTGTGGAGGGAAATGGACAGTCAACACTATGGGTTTCACCATTAAGTGACACCACTCCCACCCCTCCATTTTCCTATCATCCAACAAACCCCCACATAGATCCACCTATCACCTGCCAGCTTGTACTCCATCAGCTCTCTCCACCTCTTTATACTGACCACCTCCTCTCTATCTTTTTGTCCAGTGATATGTCAACTGTCCATTTCTCTCCACAGATGCTGCCTGACCTGCTGAGTTCTACCAGCATCTTGTTCCTCTGCATTTCTTGGGCACCTGGCAGGAGAGCTGCACAAGGGCAAGGTTCTGGTGCAGAGAGGAGGAAGAAGCGGGCACTGGCATCATCCACAGCTTTAACAAGGAATGTAAGATGAACCAAGTTAGGAAGAAGATCACGCAACAGCACACCACCATTTTTGATGGATTCAACCTCATCAGCATCTATGGCCTCAAAAACATGCGGGTAGGCCTGACCCCCTCCACTCAACTCTGCCACTTCTAATCCAGTGCCACTTTCTCCTGAAACAGAGGGAAACTGTGTCAGTAATGGTCATGAGGTGTTTTGACGTGATTTATCTATCCTAGATGAATGGGGTGCATGAGTTACATGCTGTGACTCTGAGGTTTGCAGCTATGCTGAAAGTGTTGGGACACTCAGAATCTTTTGAATATTACCTACAAGGAAAATCGGTTGAAAGATAACTGATGAGTGCGTGGTGAATTTATTAGTAAGGATAATGTTATTTTTGAGTGCACATACATGCATCGACATGCAATCATTCAACTTTGTGCAGAACTGCATTCAAATTCTTACAGCATGATTTTAGGCTTTGACCTCCACAACCAAATGATTCACTGCCCTTTGAGCATGAATCTTCAGGTGTTTGAGACTTTTCTAGCAACTTGTCACCTCTGACGTGGTACTTCCACTTGCAGTCAACGCAAGTTAACTGTCCATCGCTATCTTCAATCCAGTTTCTATGGCCATCACCCTTGCATTTCATTGAACTAATGCTCAGTGGCCACTTTGTGAGATACCTCCTGTACCTAATAAAGTGGCCACAGAGTGTGTGTTTGTGGTCTTCTGCTGCTGTAGCCCATCCACTTCAAGGTTCGATATGTTGTGCGTTCAGATATGCTTCTCCCACACACCACGGTGGTAAGGCATGGTTACTTGAGTTATCGTCGCCATCCTGTCAGCTTGAATCAGTCTGGCCATTCTCTTTTGACCTCCCTCTTCATCAAGGCGCTCTCACTTACAGAACTGCACATTTTTTTTGTTTTTTGCACCATTCTCTGTAAAGTCTAGAGATTGTAGTGCATAAAAACCCCAAGAGATCACTAGTTTCTGAGATACTCAAAACACTCCATCTGACACCAACAGCAAGTCACTCAAGGACAAGCTCTCCTCTACAATCACTCTGAGCACCGGTGCCCCACAAGGCTGTGTACTCAGCCCCCTGCTGTACTCACTGTACACCCATGATTGTGTAGCTAAGTTTCCATCAAACTCAATATATAAGTTTGCCGATGACACAATTGTAGGCCGTATCTTGGATAATGATGAGTTTGAGTACAGAGAGGAAATTAAGATGGTGCGAAGACAATAACCTATCCCTCAACGTCGGCAAGACGAAGGAATTGGTTGTTGACTTCAGAAGGAGTAGCGGACCGCAAGACCCAACTTACATCGGTGGTGTGCAAGTGGAACAGGTCAAAAGCTTTAAGTTCCTCGGGGTCAATATCACAAATGACCTGACTTGGTCCAACCAAGCAGAGTTCACTGCCAAGAAGTCCCACCAGCGCCTTTACTTCCTGAGAAAACTAACGAAATTTGGCCTGTCCCCTAAAAGCCTCACTAATTTTATAGATGCACCGTAGAAAGCATTCTTCTAGGGTGCATCACAACCTGGTATAGAAGTTGTCCTGACCAAGAACGAAAGAAGCTGCAGAAGATCGTGAACACGGTGCAGCACATCACACAAACCAATCTTCCGTCCTTGGATTCACTTTACACCACACGCTGTCAGAGCAGTGCTGCCAGGAAAATCAAGGCCACGACCCACCCAGCCAATGCACTTTTCATCCCTCTTCCCTCCGGGAGAAGGTTCAGGAGCTTGAAGACTCATACGGCCAGATTTGGGAACAGCTTCTTTCCAACTGTGATAAGACTGCTGAACAGATCCTGACCCTGATCTGGGCCTTACCCTCCAAATATCCGGACCTGCCTCTCGGTTTTTTTTTGCACTACCTTACTTCCCATTTTTCTATTTTCTATTTATGATTTATAATTTAAATTTTTAATATTTACTAATTTTAACTATTTTTAATATTTAATATTTGTAATCCAGGGAGCGGGAAGCGCAGAATCAAATATCACTGTGATGATTGTACGTTTTAGTATCAATTGTTTGGCGACAATAAAGTTTAAAGTATAAAGTATAAAGATGAAATTTCTTTCCCTATTCTGATGTTTAGTCTGAACAACAACAGAACCGCTTGACCATGTCTGCATGCTTTTATGCATTGAGTTGCTGCCACATGATTGGCTGATCAGATATTTGCATTAACGAGCAGCTGTACAGTGCAACTAATAAAATGGTCATTGAATGTATATGCACAATTAATACCATTTCATTTCAATGAATCAACTTGCTTCTGGCAAACTGTATGGTTCAGCAATCTCATTTTATCCAGCTGCACTTCAATATTAGAAAACTTAATAATGAATTATAATTCTCATGTAGATTTATTCAAACAACGTCACAGTGAAAGAGCTTGCCTCTACTTCCTTTCTATTCATATTCAGAGATGAAAGCTAAAGTAGTAGCACATTTCAAAGACATCACAATCAGAGCTGCTGTTAAAGAGGAATTGAGGTTTCTAAATTATTTCAGTGAATCTGGATAAATTGTACACCTTGCAAAAGACTCAGATACATCGTAATAGGATTTGTTTTAATCTTGCATAAGTGCACTTAGCCAATAATAAGTTAGCTCAACAAGAATTGGATCATGTACATCAAAATAATTTGAGCACCATAACCAAGGTATGGTCACCTCAGCAATGGTATTATAACAGGAATAATTATGCATAATCTAATAAATCCAGTAAATGTAAAATAATTATTTTGTTAAATGTATCTTAGACTAAAATTAACCTAGTGGCTTCATATTTTGGGAGTGTATGCATGGTGGTTCACTTCCACTTATCCCTGTTGGATCCCATAGTTTTCCTAAATTTTGATTTTCCAATTTATTTGAATAATCTACAGATGTCTGAGTGGAATTGCTCAAACTTTATCTCCTATCAATCCTCCCACTTTATAATCCCATTTAATTTACTTACCTCCAACATGAATTTGTCAAGTGTTCTTCTGGAAACATACTTGCAGGAGGCATTGTTTATGGAGTAACATTTAAAATATTCTGGCACGTAAACTTGCAAAGAGTTTCCTTCAGGTAGCACTGGCCAGCAGAAATACTCATGTGGCATTTCAGTCAGTGAAACTATAAACGGTCATTAATTTGAAAATCTGTTGACTCCATAATAAAGAAGGAGGGAAGACATGCACCGGTCTACAATGGTGGATCAGTGCTCGAGAAGGTCTGCAGATTCTGGGTCCAGCACGTAGATGCAATCACAAGGCAAGTACACCAGCATCTTTACTCTGTTAGGTTATGGAGATTCAGCATGTCAGCAAAAACTCCAACAAACTTCTACAGGTGTGCTGTTCAAAGCATCCTTCCTGCTTACACCATGGTCAACCTAATACATCATTGACAAATCCTTCCCCACTATCAGTAGTACCTACATGAGGCACAGCCTCAAGGTGGCAACAATTATCATCAACGATCCAAACCTTCTAGGCATGTGATTGTATCGGGTCTGCTGTCCATGAAGTTCTGAACTCAGACACAGATCTTATGCCCTATCCAGTATAGATACAGTGGCATGCAAAAGTTTGGGCACCCCCGGTCAAAATTTTTGTTATTGTGAATAGCTAAGCGAGTAAAAGATGACCTGGATTTCCAAAAGGCATAAAGTTAAAGATGACACATTTCTTTAATATTTTAAGCAAGATTACTTTTTTATTTCCATCTTTTATAGCTTCAAAATACCAAAAAAGGAAAAGGGCCCAAAGCAAAAGTTTGGACATCCTGCATGGTCAGTACTTAGCAACACCCCCTTCGACAAGTATCACAGCTTGTAAATGCTTTCTGTAGCCAGCTAAGAGTCTTTCAATTCTTGTTTGGGGGATTTTCACCCATTCTTCCTTGCAAAAGGCTTCTAGTTGAGATTCTTGGGCTGTCTTGCATGCACTGCTCTTTTGAGGTCTATGCACAGGTTTTCGATGATGTTTAGGTCAGGGGACTGTGAGGCCCATGGCAAAACCTTCAGCTTGCGTCTCTTGAGGTAGTCCATTGTGGATTCTGAGGTGTGTTTAGGATCATTATCCTGTTGTAGAAGCCATCCTCTTTTCATCTTCAGCTTTTTTTTTAAACAGACGGTGTGATGTTTGCTTCCAGAATTTGCTGGTATTTAATTGAATTCATTCTTCCCTCTACCAGTGAAATGTTCTCCATGCCGCTGACTGCAACACAAGCCAAAGCATGATCGATCCACCCCTGTGCTTAACAGTTGGAGAGGTGTTCTTTTCATGAAATTCTGCATCCTTTTTCTCCAAACATACAAAATTATGTTGCAGCCAGTGGCACGGGCAACATTTCACTGGTAGAGGGAAGAAAGAATTCAATTATATACAGCAAATTCTGGAAGCAAACATCACACCGTCTGTGAAAAAAAAAAGCTGAAGATGAAAAGAGGATGGCTTCTACAACAGGATAATGATCCTAAACACACCTCAAAATCCACAATGGACTACCTCAAGAGGTGCAAGCTGAAGGTTTTGCCATGGCCCTCACAGTCCCCCAACCTAAACATCATCGAAAACCTGTGCATAGACCTCAAAAGAGCAGTGCATGCAAGACAGCCCAAGAATCTCACAGAACTAGAAGCCCTTGGCAAGGAAGAATGGGCAAAAATCCCCCAAACAAGAATTGAAAGACTCTTAGCTGACTACTGAAAGCGTTTACAAGCTGTGATACTTGTCAAAGGGGGTGGTACTAAGTACTGACCATGCAGGGTGCCCAAACATTTGCTTCGGGCCCTTTTCCTTTTTTGTTATTTTGAAACTGTAAAAGATGGAAATAAAAAAAGTAATCTTGCTTAAAATATTAAAGAAATGTGTCATCTTTAACTTCATGCCTTTTGGAAATCAGGTCACCTTTTACTCGCTTAGCTATTCACAGTAACAGAAATTTTGACCAGGGCTGCCCAAACTTTTGCATACCACTGTAGCTAGGGGTACCCTCATTAAAGGGAGTTTATTCTATAACCACCTACTCTTCAAAGGCTAGATTACTTCCCAGTTTATCCTCCACAGCAAGTTTAACCACTATTTGAGTGGTGGGTCTTTCCTCCTCCCCCGCCACCAAAGAGGGGAAACTTCCAGGTAATGAAGTAGGTTAAACGCAGTTCATTTATTTTTAGTGATACATGTTTAAATTTAGATAAACTGCTTAAAACACGTTTAAAACTCAGAGGAACTCTATCTTATAAAAGATTTCCAAATTACAAATAATTTATAAAACACAAAGGATTTCCAGAACAATTCTGATAAGCTGAAAAGACTTATCGGTGGGTTATAAACAAACGAGTCGTCTGTCGTAGAAATTGAAGGCGGAGGAATGCATTGTGGTCACCCTGTGTTCCTGTCATGCATCTTATCATTCTTTGTCCATTCCTAAAAAGACTGACTACTCTTGAGCATTTATACTGCTTTTTTATTTGTGCTACTTGGTGACTTCATATAGATGGTCTAAAAGCTTCTGGAGAGAGAGATCCCAAACACCCAAAATTAATGCCGTGATGGCTGACTCTCTGAGTACGCAGATCTCCCAACTATTGATAGATGAGTTATTTGATGTGCTAAGTGACAGCATCAGTCTGGTCTGTGAGTTTCCTTGAGCTAAATAACTTAGCCAGTATTGTCTGGTTTGATGCAGGCCCAATTAACATAACCCCACTGTTTGACACTGACTTGAGAAAATTTGCAGACGCTGGAATCCAAAGAAATACACACAAAATGCTGGAGGAACTCAACAGGCCAGGAAGCTTCTATGGAAAAGAATGAACAGTCCACTTTTAAGGTCGAGACCCTTCATCAGGACTGGAAAGGAAGGGGAGAAGTCAGAATAAGAAGGTTCCTTCTTACTCTGATATATGGACCAAGATGTCCGTCTGTTAATCTCATTTTGCTAACATTCCTCTGAAAATTATAAATGTTGTTATTGTACCTGCCTTAACCATTTCCACTGGTAGTTTGTTCCATATACTCATCACCCTGTGTAAAGGGATTGCCCCTCAGGTTCTGTTTAAATCTTTCTCCTCTACCTTAAGAATATGTACGTGTTGGACGACGTCATTCCATCTGCTGCCTCAGCACTAACATTCTGCTAAAGCAATTTAAATCTATTCAAAATCCAAATTCAAACCCATTAAGCACTCTCTTATTTCACAAACAAGAGAAAATTTGCAGATGCTGGAAATCCGAGCAACACACACAAAATGCTGGAAAAACTCAGCGGGCCAGTCAGCGTCTAGGGAAAAAAGTGCATTCGACATTTCAGGCCAAAACCCTTCAGCAGGACTGGAGAAAAAAAGCTGAGGAGTAGATTTGAAAGGTGGGGGGAGGAGAGAGAGAAACGCTAGGCGATAGGTAAAACTTAGAGGAGGGATGAAGCAAACAGCTAGGAAGTTGATTGGTGAAAGAGACAGAAGGCTATGGAAGAAAGAAGAAAGGGGGCAGGGGGAGGAGCACCGGAGGGAGGCAATGAGTGGGCAAGGAGATAATATGAGAGGGGGACAAGGGGATGGGAGATGGTGGAGGGCAGAGGGCGTTGGAGGCATTACTGGAAGTTTGAGAAACCAGTGTTCATGCCATCAGGTTGGAGGCTACCAAAAGCGAATATAAGGTGCCGTTTCTCCAACCTAAATGTGGCCTCATCACGACAGTGGAGGAGGACAGGGATGGATATATTGGAATGGGAATGGGAAGTGGAATTAAAATGGGTGGCCACTGGGAGATCCCACTTGTTCTGGCGGACTGAGTATAGATACTCGGCGAAGCGGTCTCCCAATCTACATGGGGTCTCGCCAATATACAGGCGACCATACTGGGAGGACTGAACACAGGATATGACCCCCAACAGGCTCACAAGTGAAGTGTTGCCTCATCTGGAAGGGCTGCCTGGGGCCCTGAATGGTAGTGAGAGAGGAGGCGTAGGGGCAGGTGAAGCACTTGTTCTGCTTGCAAGGGTAAGTGCCAGGATCGAGAACAGTAGGGAGGGACTAATGGACAAGGGAGTTGCATAGGAAGCAATCCCTGTGGAAAGCAGAAAGTGGAGCGGGGGTGGAGGGAAAGATGCGTTAGCTGGTGGGATCCAGTGGGAGGTAGCGGAAGTTTCGGAGGATTATATGCTGGACACAGAGGCTGGTGGGGTGGTAGGTGAGGACAAGGAGGAACCCTATCCCTGATAGCGTGACGGGAGGATGGGTTAATAGAAGATGTGCGTGAAATGGAAGAGATGCAGTTGAGGGCAGCGCTAATGGTTGAGAAAGGGAAGCTCCTTCATTCTAGAATGAAAAGCCTCATCTTATTTCCTTGTTTTGAAATATTTATCCAATGTGCCCTTAAAAGATTCAATGCTCTTCCTTTGGTAAACCGCACTGGGATTGAAAGACTTTGGTATCCATGCACGGGAACATGACTATTTGCAAGCTGCCCTTCATGTCAAACACCAAACTGACCAAGAAATACGCATCTTTCTTTCAAGGTTTTAGTTCAAAAACCAAGAACTTTTGAGCCAAAAGCACTGTACGAATCCCTTCACACTTCGATAAAATCTTTATTAATATATACTAGCTCACGTGTGAAAGACAATTTGGGATGACCGATAAATGTAATCTCCACATCCCACGAATGAAAACAGTTTCTGCTCCAGCTTTTCCCATGGTAAAAAAAAATATGTTCCAACAACACACAGTGGAGGGAAATTAACACTAATGCTTATTGTGCTGTCCCATCCACAACTACTCTTCAGCAGAAATATATCTGTTCTGATCGTAGCCTCTTCTCACTGTTGTGCCCCAGATTTCCACCCACTGAAGAACCTAATATATTCTATCGCCATAGTTCCCTCAATTTAACTACTGCTAGTAGGATTTGTTGGTGGGGAAGTGGGGTGGGTGAGCTGGGAAGCATGGTGCGAAGAAGCAAAATTCAAAGCGGGATATATCAGCTTGTTGAATGGTGTTACAGCAACAACCTTGCACTTAACATCAGTAAGACCAAAGAACTGTTTGTGGACTTCAGAAAGGGTAAGACGAGGGAACACACACCAGTCTCACAGAGGGATCGGAAGTAGAAAGAGTAAGCAATTTTAAATTCCTGAGTGCCAACATCTCTGAGGATCCATCCTGGGCCCAACATATTGATGCAGTTACAAGGAAGGCATGACAGCAGCTATATTTCATTATGAGTTTGAGAAGATTTGGTATGTCATCAACTACACTTGCAATTTTCCACAGATATACCATGGAGAGCATCACCGTCTGGTGTGGGGTGGGGGGGGGTGCACTACACAGGATCAAAATAATTTGCAGCAAGTTATGAACTCAGTCAGCTCCATCATAGGCACCAGCCTCCCCAGCATCCAGAACATCTTCAAGGCAAAATACTTAAAAAGATGTCTTCTATCATTAAGAACCCCCATTACCCAGGACATGCCCTCTTTCATTGCTATCATCAGGGAGGAGGTACAGGAGTTGAAGGCACACACATAACGATTCAGGA
Source organism: Mobula hypostoma (assembly GCF_963921235.1). Taxonomy (NCBI): domain Eukaryota; kingdom Metazoa; phylum Chordata; class Chondrichthyes; order Myliobatiformes; family Myliobatidae; genus Mobula; species Mobula hypostoma. The sequence continues at coordinate 143,503,397 of NC_086099.1, forward strand.
ACAGCTTCCTACCCTCTACCATCTGATTTCTGAATGGACATTGAACCAATGAACACTACCTCACTACTCTATACTTCTTACTGTAATTCACAATTTTTATTATATATTGCAATGTACTGCTGCTGCAAAACAACAATTTTCACAGCATATGCCAGTGATAATATTGTGATTCTGAATATGGCTTACGGCAAATACATCAAGATCTCTTTGACTCTGGGATTTTGTTGCCTTCTGCATGCCTGTACCCACCCTGCCTCTCTGCAAGTATTTATTCAAACTATGACTGTACTTAGCCACTCATAATAACTGACTTAAAAAAATACCACGTGGAACATAACCTTTGATGGTATCATCAGATGGGTCTATTGAGGAATATAGGGAAGCAAGAAAGGAGCTTAAGAAGGGGCTGAGAAGAGCAAGAAGGGGGCATGAGAAGGCCTTGGCGAGAAGGATAAAGGAAAACCCCAAGGCATTCTTCAATTATGTGAAGAAAAAAAGGATGACAGGAGTGAAGGTAGGACCGATTAGAGATAAAGGTGGGAAGATGTGCCTGGAGGCTGTGGAAGTGAGCGAGGTCCTCAATGAATACTTCTCTTTGGTATTCACCAATGAGAGGGAACTTGATGATGGTGAGGACAATATGAGTGAGGTTGATGTTCCAGAGCATGTTGATATTAAGGGAGAGGAGGTGTTGGAGTTGTTAAAAAACATTAGGACGGATAAGTCCCCGGGGCCTGACGGAATATTCCCCTGGCCTGTCCACGAGGCAAGGGAAGAGATTGCTGAGCCTCTGGCTAGGATCTTTATGTCCTCGTTGTCCACGGGAATGGTACCAGAGGATTGAAGGGAGGCGAATGTTGTCCCCTTGTTCGAAAAAAGTAGTAGGGATAGTCCGGGTAATTATAGACCAGTGAGCCTTACGTCTGTGATGGGAAAGCTGTTGGAAAAGATTCTTAGAGATAGGATCTACGGGCATTTAGAGAATCATGGTCTGATCAGGGACAGTCAGCATGGCTTTGTGAAGGGCAGATCGTGTCTAACAAGCCTGATAGAGTTCTTTGAGGAGGTGACCAGGCATATAGATGAGGGTAGTGCAGTGGATGTGATCTATATGGATTTTAGTAAGGCATTTGACAAGGTTCCACATGGTAGGCTTATTCAGAAAGTTAGAAGGCACGGGATCCAGGGAAGTTTGGCCAGGTGGATTCAGAATTGGCTTGCCTGCAGAAGGCAGTGGGTCGTGGTGGAGGGAGTACATTCAGATTGGAGGATTGTGACTAGTGGTGTCCCACAAGGATCTGTTCTGGGACCTCTACTTTTCGTGATTTTTATTAACGACCTGGATGTGGGGGTAGAAGGGTGGGTTGGCAAGTTTGCAGACGACATAAAGGTTGGTGGTGTTGTAAATAGTGCAGAGGATTGTCAAAGGTTGCAGAGACACATTGATAGGACGCAGAAGTGGGCTGAGAAGTGGCAGATGGAGTTCAACCCGGAGAAGTGTGAGGTGGTACACTTTGGAAGGACAAACTCCAAGGCAGAGTACAAAGTAAATGGCAGGATACTTGGTAGTGTGGAGGAGCAGAGGGATCTGGGGATACATGTCCACAGATCCCTGAAAGTTGCCTCACAGGTGGATAGGGTAGTGAAGAAAGCTTATGGTGTGTTAGCTTTCATAAGTCGAGGGATAGAGTTTAAGAGTCGCGATGTAATGATGCAGCTATATAAAACTCTGGTTGGGCCACACTTGGAGCACTGTGTCCAGTTCTGGTCGCCTCACTATAGGAAGGATGTGGAAGCATTGGAAAGGGTACAGAGCAGATTTACCAGAATGCTGCCTGGTTTAGAGAGTATGCATTATGATCAGAGATTAAGGGAGCTAGGGCTTTACTCTTTGGAGAGAAGGAGGATGAAAGGAGACATGATAGAGGTGTACAAGATAATAAGGGAAATAGATAGAGTGGATAGCCAGCACCTCTTCCCCAGGGCACCACTGCTCAATACAAGAGGACATGGCTTTAAGGTAAGGGGTGGGAAGTTCAAGGGGGATATTAGAGGAAGGTTTCTTACTCAGAGAGTGGTTGGTGCGTGGAATGCACTGCCTGAGTCAGTGGTGGAGGCAGATACACTAGTGAAGTTTGAGAGACTACTAGACAGGTATACGGAGGAATTTAAGGTGGGGGCTTATATGGGAGGCAGGGTTTGAGGGCTGGCACAACATTGTGGGCCGAAGGGCCTGTACTGTGCTGTATTATTCTATGTTCTATACTTAAGTTAAAGTTAACTCTAGTTGATAATATTAAAAAGAACATTAACTTTCTCTCTAGCTTACATACTATTTATCGATCTTGTGCCTCAAATAATTCACAATCAGAAGAACAGTACATTATTTTTAATTGGACTACTGCAATAGCTTATTCTAATTTTAAGATGCACTCAGAGACTCTCTCATTAGCAATGGAGTTCTATCCCTTGACAGAAAAGAATGTGTTTCAAAATGTGATACCATCGTACATAAAATACATTTTAAAGTCATCATGTTTAATAATGAAACTTCCTATTATACATTCAAATACAGAACCCAAACAACCAAGGATGCTATGGTATTTGTTTCATTAATCTATTCATCTAATGTGCATTTCAGTCATTTCTCAATTTACTAATTTTTAAAGGAAAATTATTCAAAAACACTTACGATATTTCCTCAAAGACTTTCACTTTCTCGCATCCCTCTGGGGGTTCTCGTTTGAACATGTAGCTGTTGTTTGGTTTGGGTGATGAAGCATATTTGGGGAGGGGTGAGTTACTCCCACTGTCTGCAAATGCAAAGGAAGAGGTCACTGAAAGATTTCAGATTGTAAAGGAAGAAATTGGTTCAACTAAGTAATCCAAAAATTAATTGTGTAATGGTGTTCAATCACAAAATTAAGGGTTTTTTCCCCCAATAAAGTGTTATAAAACCCATTTTTTGCATAGGAACAGGTGAAGCTCAAAAGGGGTGTTAATGATGCACAAAACCACAAGGTTATCATGAGATTAACCTCCAAACTTGACAGATTGTAGAAAGTTAGGGTTAACTGTCAAATATTTCAAGTGTAAATGTAAATACTGCCAAGTTTAAGAACAAAACACCGGATATGAAATCCACTTAGAGTCATAAAGCTCTACAGCACAGGAGCAAACCCTTCAGCTCATCTTGTCCAAGCTGAACTGACATTCTGCCTAGTCCCACTGACCCGCACCTATACCATATCCCTCCAATACACCTCCCATCCAAACTTCTTAAATGTTGCAATTGATTCCACATCCACCACTCTCCACTGGTAGCTCATTCCACATTTGCAACATGCTCTGAGTGAAGAATTTCCCCCTCAAGTTCCCCTTAATTATTTCACACCTTTCATCCTTAACCTATAACCTCCAGTTCCAGTCTCACCCAACCTTATTGGGGAAAAAACCTGCTTGCATTAATGCTAGCTATATACTTCATCATCTTGTATAACTCTACCAAATCTCCCCTATTCTCTTATGCTCTGGGGTCTAAAGTCCTAACCTATTCACCCTTTTCTTTATCACTCAGGTCCTCAAGTCCTGGCAACATCCTTGTAAATTTTCTCCGGACTTTTTCAGTCTTATTGGTATCTTTCCTGAGGGTGGATGACTAGAACTACATACAATACTCCAAATTTGGCCTCATCAACATGAACATTACATCTAAACTCCTGTACTTAATACTGTGATTTATGAAGGCTAATGTGCCAAACGCCTTCTTCATGACCCTATCTAACTGTGATGCCACTTTCAAGGAATTATGGATCTGTATTCCCAGATCCCTCTGTTCTTCCAAACTTCTCAGAGCCCTACTGTTCACCGTGTTATTTTCTACCCTGGTTTGTCCTCCCAGATCTTGAGCCACAATGGGGCTGCATGAGGAAACCCAAAGGTGTTTCTACAAGATTATGCATTCTGCCTTTTTATAAAGGATAAAAGCATAGTTTCTGACTGAATAATTATTTTTGTTGACCAAGCAAAAAGGCAAAAATTTCAAGCAGTTCTTTTGAGTGAGTGCATGATATTTAGAGTGTAAAAATCGCTATTCAACAAATTTAATTAATTAAGATAACAGAGTAATATTCATTATTTCTCCAGAGACTTCAATTTGCTATCACACTAAACATCTTGTTTCACTACTTAACATGCACCTCTAGGGACCATAATACATAACGCTTCTTTCAATAATTTATAGCTATGGTTGCAGTGCAATGCCTGAATGAGACTGAAAACTAATAGTCTGAAAAATGTATGCACATCGGAGGCAGACGGAGCACACATGGGCCTTTTGGACCTTATTCTCTCTCTTACTGTAGGACAGTCAAAGACACTTCCAACCCACACAAGATCTGTATGGCAAGCTCCACCACTGCTGCATTGTCATCTGCAGTCTCTTTCATGGCAAGCAACATAAATCAATACCATTTCATCCTTCACTGCTTTACTCATGACAATCAGGCTGCTTATGCTTACCCACATTCACGGTCATAAAAAATGCCAAATGAAGCAATGAATATTTAACACTGGAGAAATCAGTAAATATACAGTATATTCTCAACATGAATATAAAAATACAACTGGAACTACTAGGTGATGGAATGCTGTAGACATTATTGTTTAATATACTTTTTCATATCCTTTATGAGGAAAGACAGGTCCAATTTGTGTGCACTCCTTGTCCAGTTTCTGAACAATTTACTATGTTAAAGGGCACCAGATAAATACAAGTTGTTCTTCTATGCATCTTGCTAACATTTGAATATTTGTCCAATACAAACTCTAGTCCAAAACATCATTTGAAAGCAAGCATTCTGGCATGAAAAGTGAAACTGCTCTCAACTACATGTTTATTTCTTTTAGAAGTATGCTGCCAATTATGGTTGCTTTCTCACACTCCATGTGCAAACATGTTTTTGGTTACAGGTGTAGGTTCAGTTTTCTTTATTAATCAAGCCATTTTAAATTCTGCGCACAGATTAGGCCAGTACTGAATGCAAAATAAATCAGTATTAGGCACAACAAATCAAATTGTCCAAAATGAAGCGCTCAATCTTAGAATCAGTCATATACCACAGAGTATGTTACAAAGACTGTATGTTTTCCTGAAATCATAACCATATGAGCTATTTGTGTTATTGGTTATGTTCTGCACCTCAGACTGGAGGGATACCCTTTCATTTGCCTCTACTCATGTATAGTGGAATGATAATTAAACTGGAATTTGAGTTCATACTAGTCTTCAAGCACCCATTCACAGTAACCTCACTTTCCCTATTCTCTCTACATTCCCACAACCCCAAGATTCTACTGTTCACCTACATTCTCGGGGTAATTTACAGCAGCCAATTAACCACCAACCTTCTTGTCTTTGAAGATAACAGGAAACTAGAGCACTCAGGAGAACCCACGCAGATACTCTACCCAGACTGCACTGGAGGTCAAGGTTGAACATGGCCACTGAAGTTGTGAACTATCAGCTCGACTCCTTGTACGACTGTGCTGCTCTTGAGAAATAAAATCAGGTCAGCACTGAATCAGAACAGTACACGTAAACCATGATGTTTCCATATTTCCTTATGACATATGGAAATATAGTCATAGTCATAGCGTGACTAGGTCTCAAACCGCAATGTCGACTGTTTGTTGACACCCAGGAGAGAGCCAGAGTAGGTGCGCTGCACCGGAGACGATTTGGTGTGGTGTCCATGCTGGAGTTGGTGCTGCCCTCCATTATTCCATTGGCAGATGACAAGAAGTATGGTGTTCCACTGCAGACTGTTGCACTATTCATGGACCCAGGGACTTGGACTATATATTTTTTTGTGTATGACAGCATTTTACTGCTGTCTTACATGTGCTATGTGTGCCTTGAGCTGTGGATAACCGTGGGTTGGGTACTGTGTTTTACACCTTGGCCCCTGAGTAACACTGTTTCGTTTGGCTGTATTCATGGGTATTCATGTATGGTTGAACAACAATTAAACTTGAACTTGATCTTTACATAGAAGACAAAGGTGTCCATCATGTTAACGCAGTCTTCCAGTTCCCCATTAATCTTCCCTAAAACAAATTCTAATCTCATTTACATAAGCATTCTCTATAGTTGTTAAATACAATGCGAGTAAAAGTAACACACACAAAATGCTGGAGAAACTCAGAAGGTCGGGCAGCATCTATGGAGAGGAATAGAGTCCCTGTTTCAGGCAGAGACCCTTCATCAGCACTGGAAAGGAAAGGGGAAGAAGCCACATTAAGAAGGTTGTTGGAGGTGAAGGCGTACTAGCTTTTGGATAGAGTATTTGGAGAGACACACACTGATTAGGGATAGTCAGCATGGCTTGGCTCAGGGTAGGTCATGTCTAACCAAACTTATAGGGTTTTGAGGAAGTCGATGACAGCAAGGCAGTAGATGTTATGTACATGGACTTTAGCAAGGCATTTGACAAGGTCCCGCATGAGAGGTTGGTCAGGAAGGTTCAGTTGCTTGGTATTCAAGATGAAGTAATAAATTGGATTAGACATTGGTTCTGTGGGAGAAGCCAGAGAGTGGTAGCAGATGGTTGCCTCTCTGAGTGGAGGCCTGTGACTAATTGAGTGCTGAAGGGATCGGTACTGGGTCTTTTGTTTGTCATTTATATCAATGATCTGAATGACAATGTAGATATCTGGATCAGCAAATTTGCAGATGACACCAAGACTGGGGGTGTAGTGGAAAGCAAGGAAGACTATCAGAGCTTGCAGCAGGATGTAAACCAGCTGGAAAAAATGGGCTGAAAAATGGCAGATGGAACTTAATGCAGACAAGTGTGATGTGTTGCTCTTCAGTAAGACCAACCAGGGTAGTTGTAACAGAGTGAACAACAGGGCAATGAGGATCGCAATATTACAAAGGGGTTTGGGAATACAGCTCCATGATTCATTGAAAGTGGCAACACACGGAGATAGGGTTGTAAAGAAAGCTTTTAGCACATTGGCCTTCATAAATCAAACTGCTGAGTACAGGAAACACACATCAAAGTTGCTGGTGAACGCAGCAGGCCAAGCAGCATCTATAGGAAGAGGCGCAGTCGACGTTTCAGGCCGAGACCCTTCGTCAGGACTAACTGAAGGAAGAGTGAGTAAGGGATTTGAAAGCTGGAGGGGGAGGGGGAGATGCAAAATGATAGGAGAAGACAGGAGGGGGAGGGATAGAGCCGAGAGCTGGACAGGTGATAGGCAAAAGGGGATACGAGAGGATTATGGGACAGGAGGTCCGGGAAGAAAGACGGGGGGGGGTGACCCAAAGGATGGGCAAGAGGTATATTCAGAGGGACAGAGGGAGAAAAAGGAGAGTGAGAGAAAGAATGTGTGCATAAAAATGAGTAACAGATGGGGTACGAGGGGGAGGTGGGGCCTAGCGGAAGTTAGAGAAGTCAATGTTCATGCCATCAGGTTGGAGGCTACCCAGACGGAATATAAGGTGTTGTTCCTCCAACCTGAGTGTGGCTTCATCTTTACAGCAGAGGAGGCCGTGGATAGACATGTCAGAATGGGAATGGGATGTGGAATTAAAATGTGTGGCCACTGGGAGATCCTGCTTTCTCTGGCGGACAGAGCGTAGATGTTCAGCAAAGCGGTCTCCCAGTCTGCGTCGGGTCTCACCAATATATAAAAGGCCACATCGGGAGCACCGGACGCAGTATATCACCCCAGTCGACTCACAGGTGAAGTGATGCCTCACCTGGAAGGACTGTTTGGGGCCCTGAATGATGGTAAGGGAGGAAGTGTAAGGGCATGTGTAGCACTTGTTCCGCTTACACGGATAAGTGCCAGGAGGGAGATCAGTGGGGAGGGATGGGGGGGACGAATGGACAAGGGAGTTGTGTAGGGAGCGACTGACTCTCACAGCTATCTGGACTATTCCTCTTCTCACCCTGTCTCTTGCAAAAACGCCATCCCCTTCTCGCAATTCCTCCGTCTCCGCCGCATCTGCTCTCAGGATGAGGCTTTTTATTCTAGGACGAGGGAGATGTCTTCATTTTTTAAAGAAAGGGGCTTCCCTTCCTCCACTATCAACTCTGCTCTTAAACGCATCTCCCCCATTTCATGTACATCTGCTCTCACTCCATCCTCCCACCACCCCACTAGGAATAGGGGTCCCCTGGTCCTCACCTACCACCCCACCAGCCTCCGGGTCCAACATATTATTCTCCATAACTTCCGCCACCTCCAACGGGATCCCACCACTAAGCACATCTTTCCCTCCCCACCCCCGCATTCCGCAGGGATCGCTCCCTACACAACTCCCTTGTCCATTCGTCCCCCCCATCCCTCCCCACTGATCTCCCTCCTGGCACTTATCCGTGTAAGCGGAACAAGTGCTACACATGCCCTTACACTTCCTCCCTTACCATCATTCAGGGCCCCAAACAGTCCTTCCGGGTGAGGCATCACTTCACCTGTGAGTCGACTGGGGTGATATACTGCGTCCGGTGCTCCCGATGTGGCCTTTTATATATTGGTGAGACCCGACGCAGACTGGGAGACCGCTTTGCTGAACATCTACGCTCTGTCCGCCAGAGAAAGCAGGATCTCCCAGTGGCCACACATTTTAATTCCACATCCCATTCCCATTCTGACATGTCTATCCACGGCCTCCTCTACTGTAAAGATGAAGCCACACTCAGGTTGGAGGAACAACACCTTATATTCCGTCTGGGTAGCCTCCAACCTGATGGCATGAACATTGACTTCTCTAACTTCCGCTAGGCCCCACCTCCCCCTCGTACCCCATCTGTTACTCATTTTTATGCACACATTCTTTCTCTCACTCTCCTTTTTCTCCCTCTGTCCCTCTGAATATACCTCTTGCCCATCCTCTGGGTCACCCCCCCCCGTCTTTCTTCCCGGACCTCCTGTCCCATGATCCTCTCATATCCCCTTTTGCCTATCACCTGTCCAGCTCTCGGCTCTATCCCTCCCCCTCCTGTCTTCTCCTATCATTTTGCATCTTCCCCTCCCCCTCCAGCTTTCAAATCCCTTACTCACTCTTCCTTCAGTTAGTCCTGACGAAGGGTCTCGGCCTGAAACGTCGACTGCGCCTCTTCCTATAGATGCTGCTTGGCCTACTGCGTTCACCAGCAACTTTGATGTGTGTTGCTTGAATTTCCAGCATCTGCAGAATTCCTGTTGTTTGCTGAGTACAGGAGATGGGATATTATGTTGAAACTGAATAAGATGTTTGTGAAACCTAATTTTGAGTATAATGTGCAATTCCGGTCACCTACCTACAGGATAGATGTAACTAAGATTGAAAGAGTACAGAAAAAAGTTTACAAGGATGTTTCTGGGACTGGAGGTTCTGAGTTACAAGGAAAGATCAAACAGGTTACGACCTTATTCCTTGGAACATCGAACTCTGAGGGGAGATTTGATAGAGGTATGAAAAATTATGAGGCGTATACACAGGGTAAATGCAAGCAGGCTATTTCTACTGAGGTTGGGTGGGACTACAGCGAGAGGTCATGGGCTAAGGGTGAAAGGTGAAAATCTTAAGGGGAACATGAAGGGAAACTTCTTCACTCAGAAGGTTGTCAGAGTGTGGAACGAGCTGCCAGCCTAAATGGTGCACGTGAGCACAATTTCAGCATTTAAGATAAGTTTGGATATGTACATAGACAGTAGGGGCATGGAGGGCTATGGTCCAGGTGGAGGTTGATACAACTGGGCTATTTAACTGGTTAAGCATGAACTAGATGGGCCAAAAGGCCTGTTTCTGTGCTGTACTTTTCTATGACTCTAAGCTAAAAGGTAATAGGTGAAGCTAGGTAGAGGAGAAGATTAGTGGATGGGGGAGGGGAGGTAATAGGTGGAAAAGGTAAAGATCTGAAAAAGGAGGAATCCGATAGGCGAGGAGAGGGGACCATGGGAGAAAGGGGAGGCAGCAGTGGACCACAGTGAGGCCATGGGCAGGTGGATAAGAGAAGGCAAGAGGGAAGCCAAAATGGAGAATGGAAAAATTGGGCGGAGGGGGGAGAGAAGTATCAGAAGAAAAAAAGTACACTGTAATCCTTGGAAAAAAAAACACTTTTATTCGCCATTGACTGGAATTAAAACAGCAGCTTTCATCCCACAGCAGAATGTGCTGCTCATCCTATTTACATAAAGGCAGGGTTATTGAAGTAGGCTTGTCGTGTACTTGACTTGAAATCAGCCTAATGCATCATCAGTTTTGGCTGTAAACCAGAGTGTAATACTATTGCAGAAGACTATCATAACAGTCTGCAACAATTAAAAATGTAACTTACAAATTTGCTTTAATGTAATGTCAGCATTGTGATTATGATCAATATCAATATTGAGCAGTTTTTATTTTAAATAATTAAATTTAATTTGGGTAATTACTTGAAAACATTCACCATCATTTCACTCAAGAGCATAGGAATGTGAGCTGCATACCTCAGGACAATTACAGTAACGATACAGGAAAATAAGTCAATTGAAGGAAACACAATCAGAAAAAAATGAAAACCAGCTTCATTGTTCTGAAGAGATCAGATGGCAGAAAGTTTAGGGAGTGTATTTTGGTCTGGATACAAAGCAGATGAAGGTAGAGACAAACTTGGCAGAGAGTAGGTAGTGAGAACGGTGAATGCACAGAGTACCTCGAAATGGAGGAGTAGCAAAGTCTTGGAGGGCGGTAGTATTGGGGAAAGCCATGGTGGTGAAACAGAGGCCACATGGACACTTGAAAACAGTGACAAAATGGGAAAGGTGAAGGGTGGGAGAGAGGAGTTGTAGGATAAATCAGCTATGGTTTGGGAGTGATCCTGCACAGTTTAATGGAAAAACCTTATCAGATTCTCCCCAGAAAAGATCAGAGACCGGGTAAATGCAATTAGTGACTCATCTTCAATTTTCCCCACGCCTTTCCATCATCTACACAGCAGAACTCACAAGTGTAATGGAATACTCTCTACTTACCTGGACAACTGAAACTCTGATTCCAGTCATGAGATCAAGGCAGCCTGTTGACTGGCACCCAACTAAGACCCTAAAATTTGCTCCCTCGATCTCTAGCCCAGCAGTTTTAGTACAACAGAAAAACATAGCCTTCAGAACCATTTAAAAGCTGTGTTCATCCCATCATTTCTGAATCAATGCAAAAAGGTTTAAAACGCACTTACAATGCGAAAGCAGTGGTATTACTCAGCAGGCTCCTCATCATAAAAGATAAGCCCATCTCACAATTGTTGCCTTGCGGAGCACAGCAGACATTCAGGTCAAAATAGATGGTGAAAAATCAGATGTTAATGAAAATCAAGATGTTGAAAAGTACAGAAAAGATTGGTAATGGAGAATACAGGGAGCATTTTCAATGGTTTTCCACACCACAGCACTCTTATTTCTCACAGATGAATGACAGGATTGCAGAGAATAGGTTTCAAGATGTGGCTTGTCTACATGACCATGCTGTTTCTAATAAATCATGCATCCAAAACTTGATGGGAAATATATGCTATGAGCAACAGTATGGGAATATATAATCAGAGGTTGCCTGCTCTCGATGCAGCTCAAAACAAAGGTGCACAAGGAGGGTTGGTGGGGAGGTTGGTATTTCAACTAATGGTTGGTATTTTAACTAAGTTGAAAGCACAGAACTTACCTGTGACTACCACTAGGCAGGGTATAAAACCAAGAACTTTTTTTTGGTTGCTAGATTAAAATTAGTTCTAAAAATAGAATTCATACGATGATGCAGTTGCAGTAATGTAGAGTAATAACAAGAGTTAGGCAGGTTGGAATTTGTTGCTATCCTAATGCATGCATGCTTTGAAAATTAATGCTTACGTAACCAAAAAAAAGAAAGGAAATGATTCTATACACTACTCATGTTTTTGGCAATTCTACTTCCCTACTGACATGCTCCCTTATTTTGGCTTGTGGAGCTAAAGCATTATGATGAAAAAAAACCTAATAAAATCTGCTTGTTGTAGTAAATCTTCATTTTCCTGAGTATCCCATGAACAGATCCAAGTAACTTCAGAAGCTTCAAACATGTTATTGCAATGAGCTGTAAACACAAAGGTTTCTGAAGGTGCTGGAAAACCAGAGCAACACACACAAAATGCTGGAGGAACTCAGCAGGTCATGCAGCGTCAATGGCTGAGGATGGATGAAGTAAGATGTGAGGTGATAAGTGGAAGAGGTAAAGGGCTAAAGAAGAAATCTGATAGTGGATAGTGGACTATGGGAGAAAAGAAGGGAGAAACCAGATAGAGATGATGAGCAGCTGAGGAGAAGAGTGGAGTCAGAACGGGAATAAAATATTAAAGCCGGGGGGCGGGGGGGGGGCAAAAATACAGGAAGTTAGATAAATTGATGTTGTTTTGTATGCTTTGCAATAACTTTAATATTTTTTTGAAATTGAAAAGTTCCTAACTCACACAAATATGTGTATGGCAAATGTAAGGTTGCCTAATCCTCACACAGTGATTTCTTCACATATCAATGCAGTGAAAGCCTTAAGTTTCTATATGCAAATAAAAATACTGTAAAAAGTAAACCGACATAAATCAAAGATAACAACATTTGAAATATTTAATATTCATATATTTTATCTGATTCTGTTTTTACTTCTTTTGTTTCATCTGGAAATGAGATTTAAAACTTTGTTTAGCAGTAATATCTAAGGGGTAACATTGGAATAAGAACAAGATAACTTTTTTATATTAATAAAAGCAGCACAGGTATTGTGATTCATAATGTGAAACAAACCAATTTATTAGCTCAATAGAGACATCAGAATGCTAATTCATAACAGTATTCATACTTTAAGGTTAAAATTAGCACATTATACATTTCTTCATAAATTACTCTCCAATATATTACAAACATATGACAGGACTGAACCATATTTACATTTTTTTCAACAAAGCCACTTTCAGGAACAAATAGACATACAGTACGTATAACTTCGAGTATATATCAAGAATTCATTGCTACTTCAACTTAATATTCAATAGCAGAACTCAAATGGCTGACAGTAACCAATGAATATAAATATTTACCCATACATGTGCATTAAAAGAAATATCCAGAATATCACTAAACAAAGGAAGACTTTGTGTCACAAGATGATGCAATGGGTAATAACTTCTTAACCACGTAACCTTTGTGTCTAAGAGACTGGAAGACGAACACTAATGCATGCACAGTAAGTGACAGGACTGTGCATCCATCCACATCAGCAAACATATCACCTATCAACATGAACGCACATCTCATCGAGTATTGGTTGTATCCACTAATCTAACAGATTCTCAGAATTTGGGAATGGCCTTTTACAACTTCCCATTCTATTTCTGAACCATTTTATGAATATTCCTTTATTTCCCACTATCCCAAAGTTCCTGAACATTTAAAGCTAAACTGACGTGGCCCTTGTATAAGAAGCATTCCAGTATTTCCAGAAAAAAAAATCAACTCCTCTATTAAACCTTCCAAACATCAGAGAAGAGTGTTCAGGTCATAGGGTCCAATAATAACAAGTCTTTCATGTAAATTTTCCAATTATGGAATTGGATTTTCTTAAATTACTGCCTTGTAAAAGTTACCAAAGTACTACAGCTGAAAAAGGTAGTTATTCATGATTGCTTAGATTTATTTCAATTTTTAAGAAACTTTGCTAATATATGTTCATTATTTAAGCTTGACAAATCTTACAATTGCCTGAATAGAAACAACAGTCTGTTATTCTGTGTAATTGTACTCTTAAAGGGCAACAATATTCCATTCATTGTAATGGCATTGGCAATACTGTGCTGGGGTCATTTGGGACCTACTAATTTATTAATAAGCCACAATAATTTACTGCTTCACATGGGAGTGGAGGAAGTGGGGATGGAGGGTAATTTTCAAACGTCAGCTGCTTTCTATCATTTGGAACACAGGAGAGAAGGGTGAACATCTACTGGGATACTTCAGCTTCCGTTTGTTTCACTGTTCCAACTTCGACCCAGACCTTCTGAAAGATGCAGTGCCAGTTGTAGAAATACACTTGCAACCGTGATGGAGAAATTGGCAGGACGTAGAACATGCATTTTTCCAATTATTTTTCAGATGTTTTGCAATTAAGCCAATGGTCAAAGGTACTGGATGCTACTCAGGATAGATCATTAATATTCCTGCTGGCTTCCCGATATCATTTCATGTGTTGCAGCTTGCTGTTATTCCTCAAAAAGTTTTATAACAGGTGGATGGTTCTGTCCAGCAGCTGTTTGTTATCCTGTCATGTTAACACAGCAAACCACCGTGGAGCATCTACTTCCTGCACGTAATTCTAGTGTAAGATTTAAATGTGTGAATGCTTCAAATGACTGTTGGCAGCTGCCAGCAGCAATAATATCATGCTTCCTTCAGCTCAAACAGCAAAACCATTCTTCTGATACCATCTCTTTACAGATTACCCAACCAACTGCAGAAAAAATCCTGAGTAAATATTTGTCATTTTCCTTCCCTCCTTTTCTAGCTCGCTGATAAAATTTGAAATAAAATGGAACTAACATTAACCAAAACACTACCTACACACCAATTCTGAAGATAATTAAAAAAATCATGCCAGGTAACTTACTTTCAAACTGCGATCCTGCAGTTGTCAAACGAGCCCACAGTAGAATACAATTCAGGAGGTTGCTACCCATTGTCGTTTGACAGAAACAGAGATATCACTGTGGGGCAATTGCAGCCAAGTGTATAACTGACAACAGATGGAGCAGCTTAATAGTACCCATAGCGTTATCCCCACGTGTCAGATCCATACCTGTAGAGAAGCAGGTTCTGCAGCAATGTGCAACCACAGGGATGGGTAAAGAGCAAGAACCTCCCCCCTGCAAAAGAGGTTTTACAGAATTGCAACACCCAATACTCGAAATTAGAGATTCACTGTCTGAGAGGATGGTGAGGCAGATACTCTAAACATACAAGCAGCTCCTGAACGCACAGTGAGTCACTAAGGCAATGTAAGCAAAAGATCACTGGTAAATGGAATTAGTCCGAATAGGTAACTGATGACCAAAGCAGACATGGTGAGCTAAAGGCCTTGCTTCAGTGCTATGTGACACTATGACTCAATTTCATCTCCTTGAAAAGCAGCTCTTTAATTTTGTGTAGACTTCTGAAGGGAAGAGTTTAACTAAAGAACATGGAATTTTTTCCCCCACGAAAAGTTCTGCTGCATATTTTCGAAATTGAAAATAAGGCAAACATAAGCCTGATCTGAACCAAGGTTCATGGCTGGGTGACAGGTCAGAAGTAGGCACATGACAGATTTGTGTTCCAAGGCTCTGTCAGGAGATGTGGAGCAGAACTGGAGTTCTGGTCCAGGAGACTGGGTTGATCAGAAATACAGGCAGGAGAGCATTGCAATCTTGTGCCTTAGGCTTTGGAATGAGCAGGAATGGACTATGGTCAGGGGTTGCTGGGCAACAGGCAGCATAGCCATAAACTTTGTGCCAGGAAGGAGGTGCGGCTGAGCCCTGTGCTATGACAATATGGTTTTCATATTACAGATTCTACATATTATACAGTATTTTGCAAAACATTTTGGTAACTAAATACTTCCAAGGTTACAAGATCTGCTTTGGTCAGCAAGGATGTTATATAGCCAGACAGAATGTTCACTTGAAATACACAAATTAATATACCACCTGCAGCTCTTCCTCTAATAGATTAATGACTTGCAATAGCACTGAGCTATATAGTGTGAATGATGCAGCATTTATTATGTCAGGTCTTCATGATCACTGTTGGGATTGAGTGGAAACCAACCTGAAGAATATCTAAATCAGTTAGTTTTCCCCTCTTTAGTCTAGCCGAGATGGAAGTGACTGTTCATCAAGTACATTTACTCTTCTAACACTCAATCATTTGGATGCTTTTTAATTATGCCTCTCCAACAAATAATGTACGTAAAAATTATCTAACTCAGATCCAGAAGAAATGCATTCAGAGTTCCTAGTAGGTGCTTGGTTGTTGATGGGTTTAACATGTTGAATATATAATGACTTTCCATGTTGAAATGGTATAAAAGACACAACTTGCATTCAAGTAGCACCTCAAAAAGTGGAAAAATATTCCATAGTGCTTCACAGAAATGCAGTTTCTCAAACACTGACAGCAAGACAAAGGAGGAAATCAAAGGAGGAAATAAAAGGAGGAAGGGGCGTGGGTCTGCACAGATGGTTTCTAGTGAAGGGAGGGAAAACAGACTATGTGCTAATAGCATGCGATAACCAGGTAAAGCTTGACTTAAGACTCTTCCTTACTAATCTTGGTGTTGAAGCAATTTCTTGAACTATATTCCTTGTGCTGAATATACTCGTACAGTGCTGTTATGAGTGAGTTCCAGCATTTGAATCAGTGACAATACAGATGATATATTTCCAAGTAAGGATAGCACGAAACATGGACGGAAGTATGTAGGAGGTGTCATTTCCATGCACCTGCTACTCCTATCCATCTGAGAGGTGGGAGTTTGAGAAACTTCACCAAAGCAGCTCAGGCTAGTTGCTGAAGTGGACATTGTAGGTGGTCTACTCTCCTCCCACCAAGAGTCAATTGTGAAGGTAATGAGCGTTTAAGATGGTAAATGTGTTGAATATTTACAGTACCAATCAAAGGAGGCTTCTTCATCCTAGACAGTTAACCTTCTTGAATCACACTGGAGCTACATTCGTCCAGACAAGTGGACAGCAGTCCTTCAACGCTTGAGACATGCCCCAGAGTTGAGCCATTTGGCACAGAACACTGAGGCTCTTGCAGTCATGGCAACCTGGTGGTGTAATACAGACCTCTGGCTATGACTGTGTTGGAGATAGATACTCTGCTGTTGGAAATTTACTTGCCTTTTATCAACTCAAGTCTGAATATTGCCCAGCTCTTAAAGATCGTGCACATTTAGCTTCATTATTTTGGTAGAACAAAATGGAATATCATGTAACATAAACCTCTGACGTGGAGGAGAAAGTTCATCAAGAACGAAGCTGGAGGGAATTGGGTCCAAACATTGCACTGAATAAGCCCTCAGCCAAGGCTTGCATCTTAAAGGACTGACTTCCAACATTTCACTCTGTACTTGGCACAGCTCCAGCTGGGGAAGAGCTTTCCTTTAGATTCTTGGTGCCTTCGGTTTCAGTAAGGCTCTTTGATATCAAATGGTGGCCTTACTAACAAAAGAATTTACACTTACACATCTCAGGAATTCAGCTCTTTTTTCTGTGTTCAAAGCTGGGTCAAAGCTGCGAGCTGCTCTTGAGACAAATTGTCCTGGCTAACTTGAAATTGAGCATTAGTGAACAGGTTACTGTAGAATATGTACCACTTAGCAGCACAGCTAAGATTCTTAGATCAATAAGGATTTGTGAGCATATTGATGAAAGTGTAATAGTTTGGATTGGTCCAGTTATTGTGATCAAGACACAAGAAATTCTGTAGATGCTGTAAATCTAGAGTAACACACACAAAATGCTGGAGGAAGTCAGCAGATCATGCAGCATCTATGGAGAGGAATAAAGAATTGACATTTGGACCGAGACCCTTTCTCAGGTCTTGAAAGGAATCCACTCTCACCTCCCTTTTAATCTTTATATATCTGAAAAAATGTCTATAAACTAGTTTTCTATAATTGGCTAGCTTACCTTCATATTTCATCTTTTCTCTCCTCCTGGTTTTTTAAGCTGCCTTCTGGTGATTTTTAAATGCTTCCCAATCCTCTAACTTCCCACTAATTTTTGCAATATTATATGCCCTCTCTTGTGCTTTTATGATGTCTTTAACTTCCCTTCTCAGCATGGTTGTCTCAGAATAATTCCTCATCTTTGGATGTATCGTTCCTGTGCCTTCTGAATTGCCCCAGAAACTCCAGCTATTGCTGTTTTGTCAACAACACTGAAGGTGTCCTTTTCCAATCAGCTTGGCCAGCTCTTCTCTCATTCCTCTGTAATTCCCTTTACTCCAATGTAATACTGATACATCTGACTTTATCTTCACCCTTTCAAACTGCATGGTGATTTCTATCATGTTATGATCACTGCCTCCTCAGAGTTCCATTACTTTAAGCACCCTAATCAAATCAATATATTAGAGTTCAAGGAGTTCTCAGAGGTTTTAGGATGGAATAGATTGCAGCATTACAGACATTCACAGTACGAAAGTATTTGAAAAACAAGGATAACAACATTTACATGATTGCATTAATTGGTTTGGAAACATAGATCAGCAAATATGGATTAATGGAAAAATGGAATGAGGCAGAAAACTATAGATCAACTCAAGCTCACAGAGGGTAAAAATGACAAGTACATCAGGAAAGTATTAGAATAGAATATTAGGGGAAAAGTTCTCCTCTGCTCTCACTTACTGAAATTGTCATTTATACTGTCCGTAACTAAACACTCTCAAACTAACTGATCTGATACTCTCACATACAAATTGACTGTCTGTTACATATTTTAATATGAACATGTACAAGAAAGATATGGTAGCATTGCACCAAAGACTCTCACCATATTAAATCACAAAGCAGTAGTATACGGATCAGTAACCAATGTCCTCCACATGGGTAATTTTACCAATCTTATTCATAGTGTTGTAAAAAGCCATAAAGATCACCTTGGGAATTTATGTAATGCTTAGTTGCTCAGATAGAAAGAGGATAATGAAAGCTGGTAAATTGCATTCTCTTAAACTAGGAATTGGGCAGACAAAGGTGACAACGCAGAAATGGAAACAAATTAATAAGGTGAGCGGTTCATCCTGGACTGATCTCTTACACTTTCAAGCAGTCAGTTCAAGAGTAGCCTGGATGAGAGAAAAGAAAACATTTGAAAGACTTAAAATACTGCAGCAACTCAACATTTTGAGAAAGGAACAACAAACTCCTCTTTCAAAAACTGATAACTTTCACTTATAAATGTAAACACAAGCCAGATTTATGATAATTATTTTGTCAATTAATAATATACACCAGTCCAGAAATGTCCTTTGGCTTTCTTGATAATTTTGCTATATTTGAACAGTGGAGAAGGATTATATGAAACTTTAATTTACAAAAGTCAATTTCTATTATCAAACAGTGCCTTAGTTGAAAGACTACTACAATCTGTACTTCTCTTTTAATTTTCTTTTTGAAAGACTTCCAAAACATTTAATTTAATCTATAGAATTAGTGACAAATGCACAGGTTTCCTTTGAACTTAAAGTCATTGATCATAACATCTGTGCACACTGCATAAGCGGATTTTTTTTATTACATATTCATGAATATTTGCTTAATCACAACAGTCAATGTTCTGGGTAACTATATCAAGTCAGTCAGGAAATTGTTTTTTTTTTCTGTATATAACAATGTTTCCTGCTTTCAATTCACTTTAGGCAACTGGTTTAATCAGAAATATGCCAACATGTAATGTAAACATGCATTACAAAATTTGATACAAAGTTACCATGTCACTCACCCCCAAGGTAAAATTTCTTGCATAACAACTAACCATGATTAATACTGCATGTAGGCATGGAAAATAAATCATTGATTAAAAATTTTGTTTTGAAAAATGATATTTTCCAAACCCTATTAGATGAAGTTGTATCTCAATGCCACAAATTTTACTACAAGAGTGGTACAAGTGTCCTAATAAAATATACTTGATGTGAAAATTCAGATATATAATTCAAGTAACATTGAATTCCTATTGCACCTGAAAGTGCACAACTTGGCAAGACCGAAAATAACATGTTGTTGCCTTGATGTATTCCACATAATCAAAGAACGGACATGAAGATGCCAATTACACAACACAGAAATGGGTACTTCAGCCCATCTACACTGATCTGGGCAGACACTCAGCACATGAAAAGTAAGACTGACCATTGCGTTTGTCCCATCAAACAAGTGGAGTAATTTCATAGCTAGTGGCACTGCTAACTCCCAAGAGTGGTAAACACAAAAGGGCTGAACTATTTAAGAAAAGCTCTTGGAAATTCTTATCTCAATAGAATCAAGCAAATTTCAGCTGGTTGTCATTGTCAGTAGAAAAACAGAATTTAATCTAACAAACTCTTCTCAAGGTTCTGACTTGTACAGGTAAAAATTATAACCAATATTTCAATGACAAACTCTGCCATCTTCTTCAGGGATGATGCCTGGGTATGTCTAGTCCAGTGGTATTAATATCCCCGAAGTCCGTCCCCCCCCCCCCCGATTCGTCAGTCCTTGTCCAATCAGGTTTCGCTCTCCCACCCTGCTTACAATTGAATTCCAGTTATTAAACCAAGTCCATTGACTTGGTTAAAACTCTTTTCTTCTAGTTTTATTTCAATGGCTTCCTTTACCATGCGGTCCCATCCTGGTGATCCTTCCAGAAACTGTGGAAATATGGGGAAGACAGACGGTAGTGACAGGTTCCTCCTCATTGTTCGGTTTCTTGGTTTTTCTGTCAGTCCTCTTAAGGACCAGATGTATTTCCTTCACCTTGTAGCCATTCTATAAAAACGCTGTGCGTAATCATCTTATTTCATTGCGGAGACTCTCAATGTCTGAAATAGCTTTTGCATGGTTAATCAAAGAAGAAAGGACCGTTCTACATTGGGAAGCATGGTGGTGGCTGTTATTGTTGAGGTACAAGTCTGTGTGAGTGGGTTTCCGATATACACCATGTCCAAGGCTACCATCCGTGTTCCACTGGATTAGAATGTCCAGGAACGGGTGGTAACCATTTTTCTCCATCTCCATCGTAGATTAAATGTTTGGATGTATACTGTTCAGATGGTGGTGGAACTGTTGGAGTGCCCGGAGTCCATGAGGCCACACTACAAAGATGTCATCGATGTATCTGAAGAAGCATTTGGGGGGTAACGGCGATGAACTCAGAGCCCTCTCCTCAAAGTCCTCCATGTAGAAATGAGCAATAACTGGCAAAAAGGGCGATCCCACGGCCACTCCATCGTGATAAATCCTACATTTGTGTCCAATGAGTAGATTTTTTTTTTTAATTCTACTGAATGTACACAGCTTCTGTAACTAACAAGGAAATTAACATGACTGCCTCTTAGGTAAGATGAACATAGAGCTATGAAGACCATCAGATGTCACCATCCACTCCAATGAATAGAGAAGATATTTGACTGCCCAGTGGTGCAACATTGGAGATATTTCATAAGAATAAAAGCAAACCAGAAAGCTACAAAAGAGAAAAGCCCATTAAGCTACATCTACACAAGTTCATTTAGAATTAGTTATCTTCTTGTTTCATTGATGGGGTGTTTAAGTTATTTCCCCATTAGTAATAGCAAATACTTCTAGAACCTTCAACATACTTCTATCCAGCTCTCTTCTGCAAAAGTGTCAAATAATCTTGAATCAACTATGGCTTACTTTTAACACCAACTGAAACAAAATTGTGGATTGTACACATACCTTTCAATTTTATTTTTGTTGTACACATTTTTATGACTTTCTTTGTTATGATAAATTGAGACAACAGGGCATAAGTGTTCACATTCTCAAAGCGTGCAAGGAAAATTAAATCAGCTCTAGGTACTTAATGAAAAGCCTTGCATTGAGAGTTGCAACATGCTTGCCATTATGAGACTAAAATCAAATTGTTTGTATGACTCAACAATCCTATTTTGTGGGACAAATGATTGTTCAGCAAATGATCAGAAAAAAAACCTGAACAAGCCAGAATCTCACATGGGTTTATAATAATTATATAAAGTCTTTGCTTTACATAAGTTTTCCAGTCAGAGGAAAGATGCTTTTACAAACACCTAAAGAATAGATGAAGAGCTGATGGACAAAGAATATAGGAAAATCCTAAGAATTCACATGGCATGGCACAGAAAATGCTCTTCTATTCCAATTTATCCTCATTGTGAAATGCTAAGATTTTCCTTCAGAAGATTTTCCTACCTGGACTAATAGGCCATAGACAGAGGGGTAATTAGGCAAAAAAGAAAACTATCTCACTGTAAATGAGCACAAACAAACAGACAGAACTAAAAATGCTCTTCGTTATCAGGGTGGAGGCTTCATTTCCTGAAAGAGCCTGCAACATCACAGTACATATGACTATCAGCCTAACACTGCTATTGGATCCTTGTCAGGAAGCATTCCAATCCCGGTATGTCACAACTTCTTTGGTACCACAATAAAGCAAATATACCAGGGCAAAAACAAAACAGTGAAATATGGTTTAAGTTTTGTTTTAAGGTAAACAAAGTAAGATGGTAAAACTGCGATCACAAGTTTTTCTAACAGTTATGGGCAAGTAATTTCTTCTAAAACTGTGATCACAAGTTCTTCTAATAGCTATGGGCAATTAACTACTCAAGGAGCTTTCATGAGATCATATCTCAATTTGGAGTGAATAGTGAAGTACAAAGACAGGGCAAG
This sequence comes from Mobula hypostoma, assembly GCF_963921235.1. Classification (NCBI taxonomy): domain Eukaryota; kingdom Metazoa; phylum Chordata; class Chondrichthyes; order Myliobatiformes; family Myliobatidae; genus Mobula; species Mobula hypostoma. Next base: position 143,525,874 of record NC_086099.1, read on the forward strand.
AAAAAGTGGAAAAAAATGCTGAAACCAAAGGTTTCAATGGGATGCTTACAAAATACAAGAATTACATTGCAAGAACTTGATTTAATTTTTCCTCCTCACACATGCATTTTCTTCCAGGGACCAATGCTAAACTTGCCTCTGAGAAGAAAGAGCAACAAGGTACCTATGGATATCTAGTAGAAGATTTAAAAATATATAATTATGAGCCAGATTTGTGAACACAGAGAGGCACCAAGACCATAAGACTTAGGAGCAGCATTAGGCTATTCAGCCCATGGAATCTGCTCCACCATTCTATCATGGCCGATCCTGGATCCCACGCAACCCCATGCACCTGCCTTCTCGCCATATTCTTTGATGCCCTGACCGATCAAGAAACTATCAACTTCCACCTTAGATATACCCATGGACTTGGCCTCCACTGCAGTCTGTGGCAGAGCATTCCACAGATTTACTACTCTCTGGCTAAAAAAAATTCCTCCTTACCTCTGTTCTAAAAAGGTTGCCCCTCAATTCTGAGGCTGCGCCCTCTAGAGCTAGATACCCCCACTATAGGAAACATCCTCTCCACATCCACCCTACCTAATCCTTTCAACATTTGGAAGGTTTCAATCAAAAACACACTCATTCTTCTAAATTTCAGTGAGTACAGGCCCAAAGCTGCCAAACGCTCCTCATATGTTAACTCCTTCATCCTTTATCAGAAATGTGAAGGAGAAAAGCAGCTTGTTAGGCTGCAGGGTGGGGCAGGGAATTGGTTCCAATAGGACAAACAGCAGTAACCATGAGGATAAGCTGTAAACAAGGTCATCTGTCCATGGAGTAAATGGGGGCAGTAGACCAAAGGATGCAGGAGTGTGAAATGCAGACATGCCTGACAGATCTGGCCGAGTATATCCTGCATTTCCAGAGAGTAAAAAAAAAGAACTAAAATAAACAAACTGAACCAATATCTCAGTTAGATGAATGATACAGACAGAAATAAAGCTGGCTGACATAGAATTCAATATTAAGTGGTATATCCACCTCCCCCATCCTTCCTGCAACTTAACAAGCTTCTTCTTATTTCTTCCATGTTCTGAGAAAGGGTCTTGCCTTGAGAAGTTACATCCATTTCTTTCCCCACAAATGCAACCTGACCTGCTGAGTATTTCCAGCATTTTCTGATTTCATTTTACTTTTTCAGCATATGCAGTCTTTTTTTGGTAATATATAAACCTGGGCATTTGTCACACACTCACATCAAAGTTAACATTCTACCTGATACCAAAATAACCTGTTAATGACATCATAGGAATATCTTCAATGCAGGTAAAGTTTACTGGAGATGTGTAAAGCAATATATTTTGGAAAGGAATGAGGGGTCAGGATGAATGGTGAAATAAAGATCCAAGTACTTAACTTTCCAAACATGCAAGTTTTCACAGATAACACAAAGTACAGCAGTATTCTTTGGAATAAGAAGTCAGAGTAACAATCTGCTCCATTGATCATAGACAATGAATGTGCAGTATAAATTCACCAGTATCACTCCAGGAACAAGAAACTCAGCCTTTTCTGTTCCAATGAAAACTGTACAAGAAATGACTTGAGAGAAAAAAAACTAGCCTCTAATATTCAGAAAGGTAGAGTAGGTACGAACAGGAATTACTGTAAAAGGGAATTTACATTGTAAATCTATAAATGTTGTAAAGGAAAAAAAGAAAATCACTATTAAATGTCACAAAGAATTAAGAAAGCAGATTGGAAGAGAGTTTTCACATGCAATTATTAACCTAGGAAAAAGAAGCATTAACCAGCATTGGCTTCACCAATCATGAGTAACTTTTTCTTTCCAACAGCTTAACCCTTCATTCCCTTAATATCCAAAATTCCATCTGATCTCAGTCTTGAATATACTCTAATGACCAAGCCTCCTTGTCAGAAAACTCCAAAGATTCAACACCCCTTAGGTAAAGACTTTTCTTCTCATCTCAATTCTAAATGGATCAACTCTTACTTTGATACTGTGACCCTTATTATAGGCATCCCAGCCTGAGAAAACATCAACCCTCTGGCTACTTTGTCCTGGTTCTTCAAAAACTTTCTTTGATTCAATGAGATGATCACTGGGGTGTGGAATATTTCATCACAACAAATAGCTGAAGCAGAAACTCCATATATTTGAAGCAGCTGACATTTGAAGAATAAGACGACAAAAAGATGTGAGGTTACTTTTAGATTACTTTAGCTAAAAAAAAAGCAGACCCTAATCAAACAGTGTGTGGCCATCTTCCAGGTTGCAGATTTCTCAGGTCCATAAGAGAGTATACTTAGAAAGCTGTCCAACAAAGTTTATATCAATTGATTGGGTGCCAAAACCTTGAATAAAGATAAGACAGTGGCTAAAGAGGGGGACATCAATATAAAAGATGTATTGGTATCTTGCAAGAGAAGCCTCGTATAGATATCATGTCCAGAGCCTGGGTTATTGTAGTTTAGTTTAAACACCATTAACACTATGTTAAGTTCTGTAACCATGAAAGTACAAATGAAGAAAGAATGACCAAACTCATCGCTAATTCAGAATGATAAGTTAGTGGAAAACGTTTGTTAGGAGCTAAATGAAAAGAAATCAAAAACGGGGCAAAATAGAACGTGCTTATCTGAAGCATTGTAATAAATTAAACCAGGACTATAGAGCAAAGGAACCAATTTACAAATTAGTGACAGGTAAATTAAGGACTGATAAGTACCTGTGTTTGGATTAGGACTGTGGACAAGATATCTCTGGAGCAACTTAAAAGGATAATTCATTGTTGTGGGATATCTGCATAACGAAGAGCTAGATGAAAAAAATATAGGCTCCTTTATATTTCCTCTCCTTCCTGGAGTCATACCCATGGAAGACAAACCTTAACTTTCATGGGGAAATATAGGGACAAATATAATAACCATCAAAGATTAAACCAGAATTGCATTCAAAACTTAAGAAAATACTTGACATATGGTAGGTTGAAAAAGGTAAATCAGATAAAGTATAATCAGTTTGTTAAGCGCCAACATAATGACGACTGTCTTGAGAGGGAGACAGCAAAAGGAAAAAGGGTAAAGCAACATTAATTAAGGGAAAATTGGTATTTATTGAAACTAGGTTTGGCTGATCTCAATTCAGAAATAATTAGGTACCTTTACTGTTCTGGGAACAAAGATATGATCCAATGCATTTGAAATTCTCTTACACAATGGATAATTTTGTGAACTTTGTGATCACTTTCAAAGTCAGCACTGGGGAGAAAATGTGGTCAGCAACTCCATGCAGAATGCACTCAGGGAAATTGTAACGCAGACCTTTAAGCACATATCATCCCTAAGTTACCAACCCTTACTTGTCTCTGGATGTCTGCATTCCACTGGATAACATACAAACAACAGCAGTTCAAACTGCCGTCTTCTCAAAACACCAACAGGGTGGGTTGCTGTAATGCTTTCCCTAGTACCACCGCTTAGTAGATTTCCCCAGTCACTCTATGGACATTAGAACTGCTATGATTACTCTCTACTTAAATTGTAAGTACTTCTGCAAATCTGAGCAGTGGGAGCAGAAACATCACAAAGTACGTTACTGTAAAGATGAGGCTGAGGAATAATGGTAGATGAATCCATCGGACAGATCTTCATCCTCAGCACCCACGGGAGTACACACACCTATCACAATTTCAATGGGACAAAAACTGGCCAGGTTCGGTGTTCTGCCTAGCCCACTGTGGCACCAAGAAAACTGGCCCCCGTGCTGCCCCCCAACCCATTCCACACCTTTGCTAAGAAACACCCACAGAATGACCTTGGCAGCTTCAGGTTCCTAAATGGCGATACTCAGTGGTGTAATCATCTGTTTTTAGTACTGCTATCTGCCAGCTCAAATGTTTTATGTTCAAAACTAAGTGCAGTATTTCTAACAGCACAATAAAGGATTTACAATTTTTCCCTAAATACAGCAGCAATAATTCCTCCCATTGATTTTAGACCAATATTGTTCAGTTTTGACAATAGAGCCTACCAAATTATCCTGAACAGAATCAGAATATTCACACATGACTTATCTATTTGTCTACTGAATTGTATGGATCATTATTTCTGCACACTTATATAGCATTTTGCAATGAAGCCCATTTTACTGCACTGTCTGAATCTACATACAGGTGACCAATGGAACCAAAGTCACAAATTCCTTTCAGTCCCATTGTGAAGCCTATACTCTCACCTTTTTCCCTGTCATATTGAAGGTCTTCTCCTGAGCATGGGCTTCCCTCCTGAGATCCAGTGGGGTAGAAGGGAGAGACACATGGTGAATGGCTGCTGCAGCTACTGCTGCGTTCTTGCACAGAGGGTGTCTGTGTGTCAATACTGCGAGTACTGCTGCTGCGATAGTGGGAAGGGAAAGGTGCTCGGTGGCCATCAGGAATCTCCAAGGGCTAGAATATAAACAAAAAGGGCGATATTATTGTAACAGCAGCAGCAAATGTTAGTATTAATTTTCCATAAAATTCAATTCCATAAGCCTACTTGCAAGAACTCAGAGCTTGAACACGCAGAGTATGCAATAAAAGGTATGTACTGCCATGTGAGTTAACTCAGGTTCCGGCTGATGTATTTATTCAAAAAGTTATTGATATTCCATTATATTTTAACCTTTTAGCATACAAAAAAAGCAAACGCAGCACATTCTGGAGAAACAACTTGCGTCCATTAATTTTGGCTCTAATGGATATCAAAGTTGAAGGTAAATTGATTCTCAAAGAACGTATACATTCCGTGGCCACTTTATTAGGTACACCCATACACCTCATTAATGCAAATATCTAATCGTCCAATCGTGCAACTCAAAGCATAACATGCAGACATGTTCAAAAGGGTCAGTTGTTGTTCAGACAAAACATCAGAACAGGGAAGAAATGTGATCTAAGTGATTTTGACCGTGGGATGAATGTTGGTGCCAGACAGGGTGGGGTGGTTTGAGTATCTCAGAAACTGCTGGGATTTTTATGCACGACAGTCTTGAGCCTACAGAGAATAGTACGAAAAACAAAAAACATCCAGTGAATGCCTTATTATTAAGAAAGGTCAGAGGAGAATTGTCAGGCTGGATCAAGCTGACAGGAAAGCGACAGTAACTCAAATAACCCCGCATATACAGCTGCAGTGTGCAGAAGAGCATCCCCGAACGCAAAACACATCAAACCTTGAAGTGGATGGGCTAAAGAAGCAGAAAGCCATGAACATAGACTCAGTGGCCACTTTATTAGGTACAGGAGTTACCTGATAAAGTGTCCACCAAGTGTACGTCACCATATACTACTCTGAGATTCATTTTCTTCCAGCCGCTAACAATCGATACAAAGGAACAAAATAGAATCAATGAAAAACTCCTCAAGGACAGACAAACAACCAATGTGCAAAGGAAGACACAAACTGTGCAAATGCAATACAAACAATAATAGTGATAGATCAATAAATAATATTGAGAACAAGAATTGTAGAGTCCTTGAAAGTACTTCCATAGGTTGTGGAATCAGTTGAGTGTTGAGATGAGTGAAGTTATCCACACTGGTTCCGGAGCCCGATGGCTGAAGGGTAATAACTGCTCCTGATTCTGAAGGTGGGGAACCTAAGACTCCTGTACTTCCTTTCTGCCAGCAGCAGCAAGGAGAGAGATGACCTGGATGGTGGGGATACTTATTGATGGCCTCTGCTCTCTTGCAGCAATGCTCCTTGTAGATGTGCTCAGTGGTGGGGGGGGCTTTTCCTGTGATGGACTGGGCTGTACACACTTCTTTTTGTCTGCTTTTCTGTTCTTGGCCATTGGTGTTTTCATACTAACTGTGACACAACCAGTCAGGATACTCTTTACTGTGCATCTACAGAAGTTTCTCAAAGTTTTCGATAACATGTTGTATCTGCGCAAACCTCTAAGAGGAAGCTCTGCCATGTCTTCTTCGAAATGGCACTAAAGTGCAGGTCCCAGGACAGATCCTATGAAATGATAGCACCAAGGAATATAAAATGACTGACCCTTTCTACCTCCGATCCTCTGGTGAGGAGTGGCACTAAAGTGCAGGTCCCAGGACAGACCCTATGAAATGATAACACCAAGGAATATAAAATGACTGACCCTTTCTACCTCCGATCCTCTGGTGAGGAGTGGCACTAAAGTGCAGGTCCCAGGACAGACCCTATGAAATGATAACACCAAGGAATATAAAATGACTGACCCTTTCTACCTCCGATCCTCTGGTGAGGAGTGGCACGAAAGTGCAGGTCCCAGGACAGATCCTATGAAATGATAACACCAAGGAATATAAAATGACTGACCCTTTCGACCTCCGATCCTTTGGTGAGGAGTGGCTCACGGACCTCTGGTTTCCTCCTCCTGGAGTCAATAATCAGCTTTTTGGTAAGAGGTTGTTGTTGTGGCACCATTCAACAAGACGTTCAGTCTCCCTCCTTTATGCCCATTGGTCACATTTGATTTGGTCAACAACAGTGGTGTCATCATCAAACTTAAACATGGCATTGGAGTCCTCACAGTCACAACTATAAATTGAACCCCAATGGCTGGCGCTATAGAGCGTAACGCTAACTACTATGCTAGTATGTAGGATTGTAGTTTGGCATACTATAATGCTGAATTTGCTACAAAATTTGATTTGTAAATCATTAAAACTGTAAAAGGATTCAAATCAATGTTCATGATTCCTTCCAATTCAGTTTACTGATTAGTAAACTCATATACCACTGCACTTGGGATGAATGTATTTTCTTTCTGGAAATGTACAGGGTAAATGTTGGAAGATAGTTTCACTGTCAAATGGGCAATGTACCGAATGTTACAGCCTCAAATATTAAGTTCATTATTTGAAAACTCCTGTATCTGTGAGGAATATTTAAAGATTAAGTGATGATAAATGCATAATGTAAATGATCACCAATGATGTTTACATTTTATCCCGTAGCTTTATAACTACCGTACTCATTTATAAATGAGAAAGGCTTTGAGCACCATTCTTTGGGGATACCAAAGATTATATCTGATCTCCACGTAAACCAAGTGCCACATTACAACATAGTCAAGTTCCATTCAATTAAGACAAGCAGATTGAAGTTTCACTAGCAATGCTGTCTATCAACCAAAACACATCAAAATCCATTAAATACAGAGGGAATCAAAATTTGCCTGAGATGTAAGTAATAAAGTCGATTCAAACACTTCCCTAATAAAAGGAGCGCCTCTACTTCCTAAGGAGTTTGAGAAGATTCCACTTGACATCTAAAACTTTGCTGAACCTCTATAGATGTGTGGTGGAGAGTATATTGACTGGCTGCATCACAGCCTGGCACAGAAACACCAATGCCCTTGAACGGAAAAGCCTACCAAAAGTAGTGGATACGGCCTAGTCCGTCACGGGAAAGGTCCTCTCCACTATTGAACCCACACACATGAAGCTTTGTCGCAGGAAAGCTGCATCCATCGTCAGGGTAGCTCACCGCCCAGGTCATGCGCTATTCTCACTACTGCCATCAGGAAGGTGATACAGGAGCCTCAGGACTCACACCACCAGGATCCTGAACAGTTACTACCCCTCAACCATCAGGCTCTTAAACCAGAGGGGATAAAGGTCACTCAACTTCACTTGCCCCATCATCGAAATGGACTCACGTTTAAGAACTCTTCATCTCATGTTCTCGATATTTATTATTTATTTATTTATTATTATGACCTTTTTTTTTTTGTTTTTGTGTTTGCGTAGTTTGCTGTCCTTTGCAAACTGATTGTCTGCCCTGCTGGATGTGGTCTTTCATTGATTCTGTTATGTTAATTGGATTTATTAAGTATGTCCACAAGAAAATGGATCTCAGGGTTGTATATGGTGACAAATACAGTATGACCTTTGATAATAAATTTACTTTGCACTTTACGTATGACCATTATTCTATAAACTCTCTGACCTCCAGTATGGCATCAATACATGCAGGTGGTACAAAACTATGCAATGACATGTGGTGTAATTTCTATCAAAAGCTGTGGGAGGCAGAAGTGATTTACAGTATTAATTAAACATTAACCATGCTCATCAATGGTGCAAAAATGCATGAAGTATGATACACGTATGATATTCATAGTCTCACTAAATCCTAAATAGTAACAGCACTACAACTACATATGCAGTGGATAACATGACCAATTGTACTATACATCCACATGAATTTTTTTAATAATGCATTTAATTAATGGACTCCAAATGTATTTAAAATTTAATTTGACAAAGCAGACACTTTAAAATGGAGATAGTGTTAAAAGGCAAAACAATCCCATTGTGCCACTAACAGCCTGCATACTATATGCTCAGGCTCTTGTTAATCCTTCGGGAACTGTAGTATTACTTCTCTCCAATGCTTTCCCTCAAGCCTCAGCCATCCCCTGACACTGAGCCAGGTATATTCTCCAACATCAACTCATTTAAAAATGAGTTCCTGTTATAGAGTCAAAGACCTGTTCAAGCACATAAACAGGCCCCTAAGGTCCACACTGACCATGATGCCTATCTGTGCTAATCTCATTTGCCCACATTAAGCCCGTATTCCTAGACTACTTTACTATTCATGAACCTGTCCACATTTATCCTAAACATTGTAACTGTGGCTACCTTCAGAACCTCAATAGTAGCTCATTCCATATACTCACCACCTTGAGTGAGAAACAATGATCAGATCACCTTTAAATTTCTCATCTTCAACTTTAAACTTAGGCACTCACATTTTAAAAAGACTAGAAAAGACCTTCTACCCTTAGAAAAGTACTATCTACCCTATCAATGCCTCTTATAAATTGATAACATTTTTACCTAACAGGACATTTGGTTGGCTTTGGAATGTAGGAACAGGTGTAGCACTTGTTCCACTTGCAAGGATAAGTGCCAAAATTAAGAAATCTCGTTTGGGTGGATGCCGCGCGATGTGCCCTTGTTACAAATCAGTACCCCAAAATAACAAACAGTACACAATATGTGATTAAACTTTATAACTCTTACTTTGACTATATGGTTAGTAGAGAAACAAAATATAAAAGAAAAAGGGCCCAAATCTTATTAATGCAAACAACAGGAATTCTGCAGATGCTGGAAATTCAAGCAACACACATAAAAGTTGCTGGTGAACGCAGCAGGCCAGGCAGCATCTCTAGGAGGAGGTGCAGTCGACGTTTCAGGCCGAGACTCTTCGTCAGGACTAACTGAAAGAAGAGCTAGTAAGAGATTTGAAAGTGGGAGGGGGAGGGGGAGATCCAAAATGATAGGAGAAGGCAGGAGGGGGAGGGATGGAGCCAAGAACTGGACAAGTGATAGGCAAAAGGGATACAAGAGGATCATGGGACAGGAGGTCCGGGAAGAAAGACAAGGGGGGTGGGACCCAGAGGATGGGCAACGGGTATATTCAGAGGGACAGAGGGAAAAAAAGGAGAGTGAGAGAAAGAATGTGTGTATAAAAATAAGTAACAGATGGGGTACGAGGGGGAGGTGGGGCATTAGCGGAAGTTAGAGAAGTCAATGTTCATGCCATCAGGTTGGAGGCTACCCAGACGGAATATAAGGTGTTGTTCCTCCAACCTGAGTGTGGCTTCATCTTTACAGTAGAGGAGGCCGTGGATAGACATGTCAGAACGGGAATGGGATGTGGAATTAAAATGTGTGGCCTCTGGGAGATCCTGCTTTCTCTGGCGGACAGAGCGTAGATGTTCAGCAAAGCGGTCTCCCAGTCTGCATCGGGTCTCGCCAATATATAAAAGGCCACATCAGGAGCACCGGACGCAGTATATCACCCCAGTCAACTCACAGGTGAAGTGTTGCCTCACCTGGAAGGACTGTTTGGGGCCCTGAATGGTGGTAAGGGAGGAAGTGTAAGGGCATGTGTAGCACTTGTTCCGCTTACACGGATAAGTGCCAGGAGGGAGATCAGTGGGGAGGGATGGGGGGGGACGAATGGACAAGGGAGTTGCGTAGGGAGCGATCCCTGCGGAATGCAGAGAGAGGGTGGGAGGGAAAGATGTGCTTAGTGGTGGGATCCTGTTGGAGGTGGCGGAAGTTACGGAGAATAATATGTTGGACCCGGAGGCTGGTGGGGTGGTAGGTGAGGACCAGGGGAACCCTATTCCTAGTGGGGCGGCGGGAGGATGGAGTGAGAGCAGATGTACGTGAAATGGGGGAGATGCGTTTAAGAGCAGAGTTGATAGTGGAGGAAGGGAAGCCCCTTTCTTTAAAAAAAGGAAGACATCTCCCTTGTCCTAGAATGAAAAGCCTCATCCTGAGAGAAGATGCGGTGGAGACGGAGGAATTGCGAGAAGGGGATGGCGTTTTTGCAAGAGACAGGGTGAGAAGAGGAATAGTCCAGATAGCTGTGAGAATCAGTAGGCTTATAGTACACATCAGTGGATAAGCTGTCTCCAGAGACAAAAAGATCTAGAAAGGGGAGGGAGGTGTCGGAAATGGACCAGGTAAACTTGAGGGTAGGGTGAAAGTTGGAGGCAAAGTTAATAAAGTCAACGAGTTCTTTTTCTCTCCTTTTTCTCCCTCTGTCCCTCTGAATATACCCCTTGCCCATCCTCTGGGTCCCCCCCCACCTTGTCTTTCTTCCCAGACCTCCTGTCCCATGATCCTCTCATATCCCTTTTGCCTATCACCTGTCCAGCTCTTGGCTCTATCCCTCCCCCTCCTGTCTTCTCCTATCATTTTGGATCTCCCCCTCCCCCTCCAACTTTCAAATCCCTTACTCACTCTTCCTTCAATTAGTCCTGACGAAGGGTCTCGGCCTGAAACGTCGACTGCACCTCTTCCTAGAGATGCTGCCTGGCCTGCTGCAGTCACCAGCAACTTTTATGTGTGTTGCCAAATCTTATTAAACAGTCTGTGCACAAAGTTGGAGCTCACATCAGTAGTCTTTCTTCCACCATCGGTCTCCTCCGAGCATCGCCAAACTTTGGACCCTTGCTAGGAGTCCAACCCCTCCAGTGGTCTACCAAATCTCTCCTTTCGCGTCTACTCTCTTCATCTCTCTCTCTCCCTCTCTGGCAAAAGCCCGTGAAATCAACTGCTTCCAGAATCACATGACAGGGCAACAAAATCCTGATTGGCTAACAAGCATCCACAGTCCTGTTATCTCCCGTCATAACCCAAACATTGCTGCTACAGAGAAACCGTTACTTCAGCAGTGAACATTACAAAAAAAACCCATTAAATTAGCAGTGAACCCTCACAGCGAGTTACACAAGTGACAGGGTGAGAAGTGGTATAGTCCAGATAGCTGTGAGAAGCGGTGAGTTTATAAAAGTTATCAGCAGACAGACTGTCTCCAGAGATGAAGACACCCCCTCTCCCAGATTCATCTATCACCTTGTGCTTCTTCCTCCCCTCCGCCCACCTTCTTACTCTGCCTTCTCCTCTCCCTTTCCAGTCCTGATGAAGGGTCTCAGCCCCAAAATATTGACTTTTTTACTCTTCTCCATAGATGCTGCCTGGCCTGCAGGGTTCCTCCAGCATTTTGTGTGTGTTGCTCAGGTATCATCATTACTGCTCCATCAAAGCAGTTGTAGTAGTTACACCTGGCTTCTCTTGTTACAGAAGGCCCTCAGTTGTCAAGAATACACCAAATCAGAAAGGACAAAGGCAAAAAAACAACCCCATACATTAACAAGTTCCTATAAGTTTTATCTTGGCCATATCTTGATTCAGCTAGTTCCCTATCAATTCTTTTTAAAGAATCAGTTTAAGGCTATTAATTTTTGTATCATGAAGAAGAAAATGTTGTGGGTTTTGATTAATTTTACAATTTTACAGACTTCAATGAGTCTTTGATCACCACAAAATTAACTGACAACTGTACTGCCACTTCATCAGAAGGGATTTCAGATTCAATGAACAGGTAATGGAAATATTACGAGACAATCGGACACTGGAAGGAAGCAGGAAAGAAGAAAAATTTCACCCCCTCAATGGTTCATTGCACATCATGCAAATTAGAGGAGGCAGCACAACTCCAGCTATATAACAAAACATGCTCCCTTGAATGTTAGCAGCATTAATGTGTGTATGAAGCCAATGCAGAGAATTCTGCACGTGTCCAATGCACACATGGAATTTCTTTTGCCACTTTAGAGGATGTAATGACTCATCACCAATATTCCATCCTGTCTGCCTATCATGCAATGCACATTACAGACACTAGTCTGTGACCAAGAGCTATATTATGACTGTTACCTTAGTCAGATAATGTATAGAAATAAAAAGCTATTCAGGAAGTGAAGGTTGCTAAGTAAACAAACCAAATTCTTAACTTAAATTCCATGCGCAGAATTAGTCAGTCTTAAACACAGGCAGCAATGAATTATCTCTCCTTAATTCTGAAATTATTATTTATTCCAGCTTGCAGTATTTGGAAACTAGGGACTGCAAGATCAGACAAGTGAGGCAAGACCAGAGATTGAAATGTTCACAAAACATCAGCTTTGTATTCAAAGCAAATGGAAACCTTTCAACACAGACTTTTTTTACAATGCCATTTTGTCACCAAAATAATATATATCGACTAATCAATAAAAGAACAATCACCACATCTGTCAATGTTGTGTGAAAATAACAGATAGTAAATCAATGAAAAATCATGTCAAATTACAAATGACACGAAGGTAATTAACTCCAAAATTATTTGAAATCAAATAAAAGACATATCCATTTTATTTTTTCTTTTCAATTATTATTAAAGCTCACAAATACTTTTCATATTTTTAGTGATTAGACTACACTATTTATTTACTGAAAACAAAACATTTATCACACAATGTCGAAATGCAAACCTATTTCATTCAAAATGTTAATGAAGAGCACAGAATGAAAAAATAAATTGATTTGAAAAAAAAGTGAGTTGTTACTTGAAAAAGTAATGCTTATAAAGACTAATATCCAGGACCACAATAAATCTTTAAGATAATATTTTAACAGAAGAATTAAGCTCATAATAGCTGTGCTTTAAATAAGTGACATGGTGGCATAGTTGAAATTTCTCCACAACACTCCCTGCAAATCCAGACTTTTTGCTCCCTGTTCCTGGAAACACAAATGGTTAAAAAACACAACGATAGTTTGTTTTCTCCTCAAAAGAGAAAAAAAGCAATCGCCTGCCTTCAGAAAGATAGGCAGATCAAAAGCAATTAGCTTTCAAACACAAATGAGCTTTCAAGAGACCACCCACATCCCACTGTAGAACAAGGGACAACATCAAAATGGATAATTCAAGTATAATCAGATTTTTTGAACTTTTGACAGGCTGCATCACTGTCTGGTATGGAGGGACTACTCTACAGGACTGAAAGAAACTGCAGAAGGTTGTAAATCTAGTCAGCTCCATCTTGGGTACTAGCCTACAAAGTATCCAGGACATCTTCAAGGCGCAGTGTCTCAGAAAGGCAGCTTCCGTTATTAAGGACCTCCAGCAGCCAGGGCATGCCCTTTTCTCACTATTACCATCAGGTAGGAAGTACAGAAGCCTGAAGCCACATACTCAGCGATTCAGGAACAGCTTCTTCCCCTCTGCCATCCGATTCCTAAATGACAATGAATCTTTGGACACCATCTCACTTTTTTTAAAAATATACAGTATTTCTGTTTTTGCCCATTTAAAAAAATCTATTCAAGATACATATACCATAATTAATTCACTTATTTATTATTATTTTCTTAACATTATGTATTTTTTCACTCTGCTAGATTATGTATTGCAATGAACTGCTGCTGCTAAGTTAACAAATCTCACGTCACATGCCGGTGATAATAAACCTGATTCTGATTTTAGAACAAGAAAGCAGATTTCTTCATTCAAGAGGGTGCTGCGTGTGTGGAACAAGCTGCCAGAAGGAGTGGTAGTTGCTAGGTCAACTGTAATATTTAAGTGAAGTTTAGATAGGTACATGGATGGCGAAGGGTATGGTCCAGTTGCTGGTAAATGGGACAAGGCAGAAGGCCAGATCAGCAGGGACTAGAAAGGCTGAAGGGTGTGCTACAGCACTCTATGACTCTAAAGTAGTCACACTGGGCCTATCTGAAGAGTATTAAGGTGGATGTCCCCAAGGCCTGATGGGATCTATCCCAAGTTATTTGAAAGGGCGAGAGAGGAGATTGCTGGGACCTTGTCAGAAATATGAAAGCACAGGCAAGGTCCCAGAGGCCTGGAGGATAGGCTACAGTGTGTTGTTGCTCTGCTTTGGAAGAGCATTGGAGACAAACTAGAAAGTTATAGGAGAGTGAACCTTACATGACAGGTAGGTAAATTATTAAAGAAGATTCTTGAGGATAGGATCTACTCACATCTGACAAAGCATAGACTTATTAAGGACATCCAGCATGGTTTTGTGTGAGGGAGATCACTATAAACTTGACTGAGTACTTTGAGGAGGTAATGATGATGATTGATATGCGTAGGGTAGTGGATGTTGTATACATGGACTTCGGTAGAGCTTCTGAGATAGCCCCGCATGGTCGGCTGCTCTAGAAGTTTAAGACATGGGGATCCATGAAAACTTGGTAGACCGGATTCAAACCTGGCCAGGCCACAGAAGATAGTGGATAATGCTCAAGAGATGTTATTCTGATTGGAGGACTATGACATGGTGTTCCATGAGGATCAGTGCTGGACTATATCTATATGATCCAGATGAAAATATAGGCAAGCTGAGATTGGAGTACAATGTCTACCAATTGGAAATCTGGGGATTGAAATGGCATATTGAGTTTAATCTGGACAAATGGAAGGGGTTGCTCTTTGGTAGGTCAAATTTAAGAGGAGAGTATACTGCAAGTGGCAGGAACTTGAGAGCAAATGCTGTAGAGGGATGATGGGGTGCAAGTGCATAGCTCTTGGAAAGTGGCAACACAAATAGAAAGGACAATACAGACAGCATATGACATGCTTACCTGCACTGGTCATGACGTTTGTATAAAAGTCTAGAAGTCATGTAGTGTTCTGCAGTTCTAGACACCGCACTCCAAGAAGGAAGTGGAGGTTTTGGAGAAGTTTATTAAATGATGAGAGACATGGACAGGGTAGGTAGTAAGAATTCTTTTCCCAGGGTGAAAGCATCAAATACAGGAGGGCACAGCTTGCAAGGAAAGTTCATTGTCGTGTGCAGAAACAGGCACAGTGAAAAACTTTCTTGCAGTAGATATACAGGTACAGACAACACACAATACAAATTATACATAAAATTATACCATACAGTAAAAAGACTACAAAAGCAAAAATTTAGTGCAAAAAAAACAGAATTACTAAGTCCATAGTAGTGTAAAAAGTGGCCCATAGTGTTCCACTGCTGAGGCAGGGTTTGATTGTGAAAGTAGATTGAAAAACTTATTATCTGTAGGAAAGTAGCTGTGCCTAAACCTAAACCTGGTGGATTAGGACTTTAGGCTTCTGTAGCTCCTGCCTGATGGTAGCCAAGAATTGAAGGCATGCCTTGTATGATGGGGGTCCTTGATGATAAATGCTGCCTGCTTGAGGCAGTGCCTTGTATAGATGCTGTCAATGGTGGGGTGGCTTGTGCCCATAATGGATCACAACCAAGTTACGAAGAACACCAACATATTCATGATGTTGGCAGACCATAAGCAGGTGGAGAAAAAGGACTAACACAAGAATTGTTTTGACAGAGTTTACAGTTACTCCTGGCTTGCTCCAAATCCTGTCAACCAAAAGGAGATACTCATCCACAACAATCACTTGTTTCCTTATGGGATTTAATACCTGATCAGTGATGGTCACCATATTACACAGGAAAATATGTATGCTTGGTTAGACTCCTAAAAGATAAAATATCAGATCTTCTGTCTAATAACCTGATGCAGTAAACTGTACATTATTATTATTTAATAAAACATTGATTGGCTCTTTGGAGGACATGCAAGTATCAATGTCTTAATTTTGGTTTTCTTTGTTTTTGATCACCTCTGCATTTCTTTATCCACAACAACTTTTACTTGGTTTCCTCAGCCTCTTCTGGCAAAATATTCAATGAGAAATGCCTTAGGAAATAAAGGCCCTGCACATTGATGCAAGGATACCAATTGCTCTACTTCATTAGGAGTTTGAAAAGATCCGGTGCATCAAAGACACTTGCAAACTGGATACTGTTGGCAGGGATGACCGACCAGGTGTGAGCCATGGTGGCAGGGCCTCCAGCATTGAGTCTGACCCGGTGGTGCAGAAGGATGGGAAGGAGAAGAGGAGATCTGTCGTCATTGGAAACACTATAGTCAGGAGACAGGAGATTTTGTGGATGTGAGAAGGACACCTGCATGGTTTGTTGTCTCCCGGGTGCCAGGGTCCGGGATGTCTCTCACCAGGTGCACGACATCCTGGTACGAGAGGGAAAGCAACCAGAAGTCGTATTACATGTTGGTACCAACGACATAGGCAGGAAGAGGGTTGAGGTCCTGAAGTATGAGTTTCGGGAACTACGCAGAAGGCTGAAGAACAGAACCTCAAGGGTGGCGTTCTCAGGATTGCTGACAGTGCTACGTGACAGTGATGGTAAGAATTGGAGGAGATGGCAGTTGAATGCGTGGCTGAGGAGTTGGTGTAGGGAGCAGGGTTTTAGATTTTTGGATCATTGGGATCTCTTCTGGGAAAGATGGGACCTGTACAGATTGGATGGGTTGCACCTGAACCTGATAGGGAGAAATATCCTTGCAGGTAGGTTTGCTAGCATGGTTCGGGAGGGTTTAAACTAATTTGCAAGGGGGATGGGACCCAGAGCATTAGAGCAGTGATAGAAGTGCATGGAGTAAAGCCAGATCTAACATATAGAAAGGCTTTGAGGAAAGAGAAGCAGAATAAAGGGTGTAAAGGTAGTGTACGGGGTCTTTTTTTAGTTACATTTAAAATGGCGACTTTGTTATGTTAATCTGGGGAATGCGGCTTTGTTGTGCTTTAACGCTGAAGACAGTTTGTTTCTAACAGTTTGTTTTACTTTAAAATGAGATAGCAGGGTTCTATTAGCCAATGGGTGGTTATGTATCGTTTTGTTTTCGGATACCATGCTGTATGATATGACTGTGGACTGAGTTTTGGCGGGGAGTCGGAGAAGAGACGAGGAGAACCGCGGACGTGTGGAGAGGCTCCGGTCGATCACTAGGGGTGGTCCCGAGCCGTGAGTCGACGGAATTCGGGTGGTCGTCTGAAGTTGAATTGAGCTCCAACGGTAGCGCGCGAAGAACTTGAACTTTGGACTTTGATAAGTGTTGGCGCCTTTTTTTTCCATTACTTTCCTCTCTGTATCAAATGTATATTAATGTCATAGAATTAGTACTATCTATAAAGTGTATTTGTTAAAATTTACTGGGTGTGCTGGCTGACGATTGATGATTGTGATTGATTCGGGCGGCGAACGACCCTGTGGGGAGTGTTGAGACAGGTGCTGGGCTGGATTTCCCCTAGACATACACGAGCCAATATAACTGAACGTTTCAGTAGTAAGGCAGAAAGGCTGAAGTGTGTGTACCTCAATGCAAGAAGCATCAGGAGCAAAGGTGATGAACTGAGAGCTTGGATACATACATGGAATTATGATGTAGTGGCCATTACAGAGACTTGGCTGGCACCAGGGCAGGAATGGATTCTCAATATTCCTGGATTTCAGTGCTTTAAAAGGGATAGAAAGGGCAGAAAAAGGGGAGGAGGGGTGGCATTACTGGTCAGGGATACTATTACAGCTACAGAAAGGGCGGGTAATATAGCAGGATCCTCTTTTGAGTCAGTATGGGTGGAAGTCAGGAGCAGGAAGGGAGCAGTTACTCTATTGGGGGTATTCTATAGGCCCCCTAGTAGTAGCAGAGATACAGAGGAGCAGATTGGGAGGCAGATTTTGGAAAGGTACAAAAATAACAGGGTTGTTATCATGGGTGACTTTAACTTCCCTAATATTGATTGGGACCTGATTAGTTCCAAGGGTTTAGATGGGGCAGAGTTTGTTAAGTGTGTTTAGGACGGATTCCTGTCACAGTATGTTGACAGGGGGAATGCCATACTAGATCCAATACTAGGTAATGAACCGGGTCAGGTCACAGATCTCTCAGTGGGTGAGCATCTGGGGGACAGTGACCACTACTCCCTGGCCTTTAGCATTATCATGGAAAAGGATAGAATCAGAGAGGACAGGAAAGTTTTTAATTGGGGAAGGGCAAATTATGAGGCTATTAGGCTAGAACTTGTGGGTGTGAATTGGGATGATATTTTTGCAGGGAAATGCACTATGGACATGTGGTCGATATTTAGAGATCTCCTGCGGGATGTTAGGGATAAATTTGTCCCGGTGAGGAAGATAAAGAATGGTAGGAACCATGGGTTACAAGTGAGGTGGAAAATGTAGTCAGGTGGAAGAAGGCAGCATACATGAGGTTTAGGAAGCAAGGATCAGATGGGTCTATTGAGGAATATAGGGAAGCAAGAAAGGAGCTTAAGAAGGGGCTGAGAAGAGCAAGAAGGGGGCATGAGAAGGCCTTGGCGAGTAGGGTAAAGGAAAACCCCAAGGCATTCTTCAATTATGTGAAGAAAAAAAGGATGACAGGAGTGAAGGTAGGACCGATTAGAGTTAAAAGTGGGAAGATGTGCCTGGAGGCTGTGGAAGTGACCGAGGTCCTTAATGAATATTTCTATTCGGTATTCACCAATGAGAGGGAACTTGATGATGGTGGGGACAATATGAGTGAGGTTGATGTTCTGGAGCATGTTGATATTAAGGGAGAGGAGGTGTTGGAGTTGCTAAAATACATTAAGACGGATAAGTCCCCGGGGCCTGATGGAATATTCCCCAGGCTGCTCCATGAGGCGAGGGAAGAGATTGCAGAGCCTCTGGCTAGGATCTTTATGTCCTCGTTGTCCACAGGAATGGTACTGGAGGATTGAAGGGAGGCAAATGCTGTCCCCTTGTTCAAAAAAGGTAGTAGGGATAGTCTGGGTAATTATAGACCAGTAAGCCTTACGTCTGTGATGGGAAAGTTGTTGGAAAAGATTCTTAGAGATAGGATCTATGGGCATTTAGAGAATCATGGTCTGATCAGGGACAGTCAGCATGGCTTTGTGAAGGGCAGATCGTGTCTAACAAGCCTGATAAGAGTTCTTTGAGCAGGTGACCAGGCATATAGATGACGGCAGTGCAGTGGATGTGATCTTTATGGATTTTAGTAAGGCATTTGACAAGGTTCCACACGGTAGGCTTATTCAGAAAGTCAGAAGCCATGGGATCCAGGGAAGTTTGGCCAGGTGGATTCAGAATTGGCTTGCCTGCAGAAGGCAGAGGGTCATGGAGGGAGTACATTCAGATTGGAGGATTGTGACTAGTGGTGTCCCACAAGGATCTGTTCTGGGACCTCTACTTTTCGTGATTTTTATTAACGACCTGGATGTGAGGGTAGAAGGGTGGGTTGGCAAGTTTGCAGACGACACAAAGGTTGGTGGTGTTGTAGATAGTGTAGAGGATTGTCGAAGATTGCAGAGAGACATTGATAGGATGCAGAAGTGGGCTGAGAAGTGGCAGATGGAGTTCAACCCGGAGAAGTGTGAGGTGGTACACTTTGGAAGGACAAACTCCAAGGCAGAGTACAAAGTAAGTGGCAGGATACTTGGTAGTGTGGAGGAGCAGAGGGATCTGGGGGTACATGTCCACAGATCCCTGAAAGTTGCCTCACAGGTAGATAGGGTAATTAAGAAAGCTTATGGGGTGTTAGCTTTCATAAGTCGAGGGAGAGAGTTTAAGAGTCGCGATGTAATGATGCAGCTCTATAAAAGTCTAGTTAGGCCACAATTGGAGTACTGTGTCCAGTTGTGGTCACCTCACTATAGGAAGGATGTGGAAGCATTGGAAAGGGTACAGAGGAGATTTACCAGAATGCTGCCTGGTTTAGAGAGTATGCATTATGATCAGAGATTAAGGGAGCTAAGGCTTTAGTACTCTTTGGAGAGAAGGAGGATGAGAGGAGACATGATAGAGGTGTACAAGATAATAAGAGGAATAGATAGATAGCCAGCGCCTCTTCCCCAGGGCACCACTGCTCAATACAAGAGGACATGGCTTTAAGGTAAGGGATGGGAAGTTCAAGGGGGATATTAGAGGAAGGTTTCTTACTCAGAGAGTGGTTGGTGCGTCGAATGCACTGCCTGAACCAGTGGTGAAGGCAGATACACTCATGAAGTTAAAGGGACTACTAGACAGGTATATGGAGGAATTTAAGGTGGGGGGTTATATGGGAGGCAGGGTTTGAGGGTCTGCACAACATTGTGGGCCGAAGGGCCTGTACTGAGCTGTACTAAATTATGTTCTAAATTTCTACAGATGTAGAGGATTCTGGCTGGTTGCATCAACTCCTGGTATGGAGGCTCCAATGTTCAGAAACAAAAGAGGATGCAGAGAGTTGTAGACTCAGCAAGGTCCAGCCCAGACTCAACCCTCACTCCCGAAGTCAAAGTCAACCTATTATCAAAGTACATCTTCAAAAGGTAGTTCTTCATGAAAGCAGCATCCATCATTCAGCACACTCAATCATCCAAGAAATGCTCTCTTCTCATTACTACCATTGGGGAGGTGGTGTAAGAGGCAGCAGACCCACACTCAACATTTTAGGAACTTTTTTTTAAACTCTGCCATCAGATTTGTAAATGTTCTATTAACCCATGAACACCAATATATCATGCCTCTTTTAGCAAGATAGTCAATGAAAATATTCAATATTTATTTTTTGTAATTTATTGTAGTTTTTACGTCTTAGTCATAGTCATACTTTATTGATCCCAGGGGAAACTGGTTTTCGTTACAGTTGCACCATAAATAATAAATAGTAATAGAACCATAATAGTTAAATAGTAATATGTAAATTATGCCAGTAAATTATGAAATAAGTCCAGGACCAGACTATTGGCTCAGGGTGTCTGACCCTCCAAGGGAGGAGTTGTAAAGTTTGATGGCCACAGGCAGGAATAACTTCCTATGACGCTCAGTGCTGCATCTCGGTGGAATGAGTCTCTGGCTGAATGTACTCTTGTGCCCACCCAGTACATTATGTAGTAGATGGGAAACATTGGCCAAGATGGAATGCAACTTAGACAGCATCCTCCTTTCGGACACCACCGTCAGAGAGTCCAATTCCATCCCCGCAACATCACTGGCCTTACGGATGAGTTTGTTGATTTTGTTGATGTCTGCCACCCTCAGCCTGCTGCCTCAGCACACAATAGCAAACATGATAGCACTGGCCACCACAGACTCGTAGAACATCCTCAGCATCGTCTGGCAGGATGTTGAAGAACCTCAGTCTCCTCAGGAAATAGAGACGGCTCTGACCTTTCTTCTAGACAGCCTCAGTGTTCTTTGACCAGTCCAGTTTATTGTTAATTCATATCCCCAGGTACTTGTAATCCTCCACCATGTCCACACTGACACCCTGGATGGAAACAGGGGTCACCGGTACCTTGGCTCTCCTCAGGTCTACCACCAGCTCCTTAGTCTTTTTCACATTAAGCTGCAGATAATTCTGCTCATACCATGTGACAAAATTTCCTACCGTAGCCCTATGCTCAGCCTCATCTCCCTTGCTGATGCATCCAACTATGGCAAAGTCATCTGAAAACTTCTGAAGATGACAAGACTCTGTGCAGTAGTTGAAGTCCAAGGTGTAAATGGTAAAGAGAAAGGGAGACGAGACAGTGCTGCTGATCACTCTGTCGGACACACAGTGTTGCAAGCACACGTACTGTGGTCTGCCAGTCAGGTAATCAAGAATCCATGACACCAGGGGAGCATCCATCTGCATCGCTGTCAGCTTCTCCCCCAGCAGAGCAGGGCGGATGGTGTTGAACGCACTGGAGAAGTCAAAAAACATGACCCTCACAGTGCTCGCTGGCTTGTCCAGGTGGGCGTAGACACAGTTCAGCAGGTAGACAATGGCATCATCAACTCCTAGTCGGGGCTGGTAGGCGAGCTGGAGGGGATCTAAGTGTGGCCTGAACATAGGCCGGAGCAGCTCCAGAACAAGTCTCTCCAGGGTCTTCATGATGTGGGAGGTCAATGCCACCGGTCTATAGTCATTGAGGCCGCTGGGGCGCGGCGTTTTTGGCACAGGGACGAGGCAGGACGTCTTCCACAGTACAGGAACCCTCCGGTGCCTCAGGCTCAGGTTGAATACATGGCGAAGTACTCCACATAGCTGAGGGGCACAGGCTTTGAGCACCCTGGTACTGACACCATCCGGTCCTGCAGCCTTGCTTAGGTTGAGACATTTCAGCTGTCTTCTCACCTGTTCAGATGTGAAGCCCACCATGGTGTTTTTGTGTGGGGAAGGGGTATCGTCATGAGAGCAAGGTGGGGGACTGTGAGGAGGGGTAGGAGGGGAGAGTGGAATATGTGTTGGTTGGGGGCCGACAACAGATGGCTCATGTGGGGGATGGGCAGGGGCCACAATGTCAAATCTGTTAAAGAACAGGTTAAGTTTACTGGCCCTGTCCACACTGCCTTCTGCTCCTCTGTTGCCAGTTTGCCGGAACTCAGTGATGGTCCTCATCCCCCTCCAGACCTCATTCATGTTGCTCTGCTGGAGTTTCCACTCAAGATTCCTCCTGTACCTGTCTTTAGCCTCCTTGATCCTGGCTTTCAGGTCACTCTGTATTGCCCTCAGCTCCTCCCTATTTCCATCTCTAAACGCCCTCTTTTTAGCGTTCAGGATGTCCTTAATTTCCTTTGTCACCCATGGCTTGTTATTTGAACAACAAAGGACAGTTCTTGTCGGAACATTGCAGTCCACACAGAAGTTGATGTACTCAGTGATGCACTCTGTGAGCCCATCAATATCCTCTCCATGTGGCTCACAGAGTGCCTGCCAGTCTGTCACCTCAAAACAACCCTGGAGCGCCTCATAAGCCTCCTCCGACCATTTTCTCACTGTCCTCGAGGTTGCAGGTTTACTCTTCACCAGAGGAACGTAGCAGGGTTTTCGATGCACCAGGTTGTGATCTGACCTTCCCAGTGGGGGGAGGGGAGAGGAGCTGTATGCATTGTACCGTTGCAAAACAACAAATTTCACGATATATGTCGGTGAAAATAAACCGGATTCTGATTCCACAAGACCATAAGAAATAGGTCCAGAATTAGGCCATTTGGCCCATCAAGACTGCTCCAGCACTTCATCGTGACTGATCCATTTTCCCTCTCAGCCCCAAACTCCTGCCTTTCTCCCCATATCCTTTCATGCCCTCATCATTGTTCTACAAGGACACATCATAACAAATATCCTCTCTACATCCATTCTATCCAGGCCTTTCAATATTCGCTAGGTTTCGATGAGGTCACTCCTGAATTCCAGTGAGCAGAGGCCCAGAGTCATCAAATGCCCTTCACATGACAAACATTTCAATCCTGGAATCATTTTTGTGAACCTCTTTTTAACCCTCTGCAATGTCAGCCACATCCTTTCTAAGATAAGCGGCCCAAAGCTGCTCAAGATACTCCAAGTGAGGCCTCACCAGTGCTTTATAAAGTCTCAACATTACATCCTTGCTTTTATATTCTCATCCACTTGAAATGAATGCTAACATTGTGTTTGCCTTCCTCACTGCCAACTCAACCTGCATATTAACCTTTAGGGAGTCCTGCACGAGGACTTCCAAGTCCCTCTGCACCTCAGATTTTTGAATTTTCTGTCCATTTAGAAAATGGTCAATCCTTTCATTTCTTCTACCAATGTACATGGCCATAAACTTCCTGACACTGTATTCTATTGGCCACTTCTTTGCCCATTCTCCTAATCTGTAGCTTCTCTACTTCCTTATAACTACCTGCCCCTCCACCTATCTGCATTTCATCCGCCAATTTAGCCACAAAGCCATCAATTCCAAGTCATTAGCATATAACGTGAAAAAAACAATCTCAATACAGACCCCTATGGAACACCACTAGTCACTGGCAGCCAATCAGAAAAGGCTCCTTTTCTTAGCACTTTTTGCTTCTTGCCAATCAGTCAATGCTCTTTCGATGCAAGTACCTTTGCTGTAATACCATGGACTCAACTTGTTAAGCAGCCTCATGTGTGGCACTTTGTCAAAGGCCTTCTGAAAACCCAAGTACTCAACATCCACTGATTCTCCTTTGTCCATCCTGCTTATTATTTCTTCAAATAGTGCGTTTCTTTTGCTGCTGGGGGGAAGGGTGGGGATGGTTGCTCGCTGCGGCTTATGCACGGGAGGGGAGAGCTGAGAGGGGACTTTGGGGTTCTCACGTTTAACTGTTGTTCATTCTTTGGAGCACCTCTCTGCTTTCGTGAACGTTTGCGAAGAAAAAGCATTTCAGGATGTGTATTGTATACATTTCTCTGACATTAAATTTGACCTTTGAACTTTTGAAAGAATGCCAACAGATTTGTGAGGCAAGATTTTCCCTTGAGAAAACCATGTTGACTACAGCCTATTTTATCATGTGCCTTCAAGTACCCTGAACAATTAACTCCAACTTCGTTTCATTTCTCTTTTACACTTTATATATCTGAAGAAACTTTTGGTATCCTCTTTAATATTACTGGCCATCTTACTTTCATATTCCATCTTTACATTTTTTATTTGACTTCTGTTGGTCTTTAAAAGCTTCCCAGACCTCTAACTTCCACTAATCTTGGCCCTATTACATGCCCTCTCTTTGGTTTTTATGTTGGCTTTGACTTCTCTTGTTAGCAACTGTTGTGTCACATTTCCTCCAGAATACTTCTTCCTCTTTGCGATGTATGTATCCTGCTTCTTACAAATTGCTCCCAGAAATTCCAACCATTGCTGCTCTGGCATCATCACTCTGCTAGTGTTCTTTTCCAATCAATTTTGGCCAGCTCCTCTCTCATGCCTCCGTAATTCCTTTTACTTCACTGTAATACTGATACAAATGACTTTAGTTTCACCTTCTCAAATTGCAGGGTGAATTCAATTATTATGATTACTTTCCCCTAAGGCTCCAGTTCCTTTACCTTAAGCTCTCTCATCAATTCCAGTTCATTGCCCAGCACCCAATCCAGAATAACTGATCCCCTTCTGGGCTCATTTATGCTTTAATCATGAGCCTTGACTAACAATGAATTTTAGCAGACTATTTGATTTCCATTAACGTCACAGCAAAATTCAAACCTACTCTCTCAGTTCTGCACTAGTGAACTACTGGCAGTAGGAACTTGGAACCCTGTGCAATTTTTCACCTTCCCGATATTAAACCACTGCAGCCTACAACTGCACAGTCATTCCTAAACCAAGATTCGCTGACTCAACATTTGCCAATGACAGACTTTTGCTGTTTGAACCCGGGAGCGGAGCTATATCCTGTCTTGGCAATTGGGCCAATGAAGAAACCTATGCTTTGAAGTTTAATGTAGTGTGGAGGGAAAAAAAGAAGAAAACGTTAGTGCTTGATTCTGAAAGTTCAACTATTCATCCTTTCTTTCCTGAACCATCTTTCTCCCCTTAGGAAGTAAGAATCTTATTCTAAATTGAGGTGGTTATCTCTGCTCTCGAAAAGACTCTCATAATCAGGGGAGGAGAACTCATAATGGCACTACAGCCAATTTCAATTGTCACCCAAGGTCCAAAGGAATTGAGATTACTGAGGTAAAGATAAAGCTTCTATTATTCTTATCTTCATATTATGGAAATGTTGCACGAGCTTGTTTGAGATGTCGTAATATCATTTCCTGCACGTAAACTATAAACTATCAATAACGTGACCATTGGTTACATTTATGCAGTATATTTATATGCTAATAGCTATAATAAAGTTAATGTAATAGTTTTGAGTTTTTGCTCACAGCCTCAGGTGTCCAGGTTGAATCTTGACCCTGGGTGCTGCCTGTGACGATGGGTTTTCTTCAAGTTCTCTGGTTGCTAAGTTGCTGGCTGGGTTGCTAGGTTAATTGGCTGCTACAAAATATCGCTTATAAGTGCAGGTTAAATGTTAAAGGGAAAAGAATCAGAAAGGAGAGACAGGCATACACAAGAGAAAAGATAATACAGAGGCAGGTGGGGAGGGGTGTTGAGATTAAATAGTTTATTCTGTTGGATCAAGTCTGGAACTGATGGGCTGGGCGGCTTCATCCTGTGCCATTCTGATAACAAGTTCAATATGCGTGTGCAGGTTCATAAACCAATTTTTTTGGTCTCCTTAAATAAAAAGATTTATTACTGCAAGGTATCCGATATGGTTAGAGCAAAATAGTTCAAATATTGTTCTCGATAAAGCAAAAAACATTGTTTCAATGGAATCTGTTGATTACATTGATTCTTAATAAACAGGTGAGAAAACTGCTAAGGGTATGTGAAGAAACAAATCCAATAAGAATTAAGTCACCGAAAAATTGGTCTTGTCATGTTACTTTGCTAGCAGTTCAAAGATATAGTTTAAGTGTCCGGAGCAAAATGAATGAATTAAATGTCAATTATTCCATAACATGAAATTGTTCACATTCTATAAGAAATTAAGTCAATGGGTTTTATCTATCTTTTCTCAGCAGTTATATTCCTTTCTTGATGTGTATTCATCAGCCGCATTGACCCAAATCATATTTTCAGGCCTCAAAAACAAAGTGCTGATACTGCACTAGATCATCAAGAAAATGTTCTGAATTACTTTGGAAGCCTAGCCTCCAGTTCTGCAAAGTCTGCTCTAAACCTTCCTGTGATCCCATCAGGAATAAAGTTTCTCTCACTTGTCAAACCTTAGTCAAGGGGCACAGTGATATTCTATACTAGCACACTTATTCCCTCTAACACCAGCTGGAGATTCCTGGTTTAACCAACTGTCCTAGCAGGGGGACAACCCAAAACATTGATTGCTTTCCCACTACAGATGCTGCCTGGCATGGTGAGTAACTCCAGTACTTTGTGCATTTTCACAGTAAACAGCCATTATTCAAGCACCTATTCTACCAAGTGGTATCCATGAGCAAAACTGAGAAGAGCATCTTGCAGCTGAACATATCCTGAAACAAATCTTTTTGTTTGGCTGCAGCTATACTGATTGACAGTAAGAAAAGAGTTCATAGAGGGAACGTACCTACAAGATAGATCAGTGCAATGTGGAAGCAGGCCCCTCAGCCCATGATGTCTGTGCCGAATATGATCCCAAATCCCATCGACCTGCACACGATCCATGTTCCTCCATTTGCTGCCTATTCATATGCCTCGTAAAAGCTGGTATTTCATCTGTTTCCACTGCCACCCATGGTTGCACTTTCCAGTTACCAACTACTCCTTGGTTAAAAAGAAATTAAAATTGCCTCGTAGATCTCATTTAAATGTTCTTCCTTTCCCCTTAAAGCTGCACCCTCTGGTATTTGGCACTTCCACCGTGGGGAAAAGAAAACATACCAATTCCCTACCTTATCTGTACTTCTCAATTATATATTACTTATAGTAGGTCACGTCCCAACCGCCAATGTTCCGGAGAAAACAATTGTCCACCCTCTCTAATACTCTCAACTAATACAAACAATCCAGGCAACATCTTTGTGAACCTGTCCATAGCCTCCACATTTTCCCTGTAAAGTGGTGACCAGAACTTCACACTGCATACTCCAAATGCAGTCAAACCGAAATTTAATAGAGCTGCAATATGACTTCTTGACTTTTATACTCAATACTCCAATCAATGAATGCAAGCAAGCCTTCTGTTTTTTTACAACAATAATTAATTCTGAAGCCATCCTCAGGGAGCTAGGCACTTGCGCCCCATTCACTTATACTTTTCTCTTACATTTGACCTCCCAAAGTGCAATATATTACACTTATCTGGATTAAATTCTGTTAGCCATTTCTCCACCCACATTTCCAACTGATCCAAATCCTGCCAAATCCTTTGACAAACTGCTTCACTATTCACAACCCTGCCACTTTTGTCGTGTCCGCAAACTTAACAACCCACCTACCTACACCTTCGTCCAGACCACTTACATATGATCAGAAACAGTAGTCCACATCACAAATCCCTGTGGAACAAAACTGGCTGCAGAATTCCAGTCAGAATAACACCCATTATTCTCTATCTCCAATGGCTAAGCTGATTTTAAACCTAATCTACCAAGTCTTCAGTCTTCATGGATCACACATACCATGAGAGATCTTTACTAATGTCCATGGACACAGCATTCTCGGCTCTACCCTCATCAATCATTTTTGTCCCCTCCTCAAAAAGGTCACAGGTTTGTATAACATGACTGCTCCTCCACAAAGATGTGCTCACTATCCCAAATCAGAGGAAATCCCATCTCCGAGAATATTCTCTAATAATTTGACAACAGTTGATGAAAAGGTCATGCCCTATCATTTGCTG
The DNA here is from genome assembly GCF_963921235.1 of Mobula hypostoma. Lineage (NCBI taxonomy): Eukaryota > Metazoa > Chordata > Chondrichthyes > Myliobatiformes > Myliobatidae > Mobula > Mobula hypostoma. The sequence continues at coordinate 143,554,288 of NC_086099.1, forward strand.
ATATGCCCCTTCTGTCCTTCTTAAACAAAGAAACAATAATGGCTCCTCTCCATTTCTCTGGAACCTCACCTTGTGGCTAAAGAGGTTATGAAGACATCTGTCAAGACTCCTGAAATCTCTTCTGCCTCCCTCAGAAACTTGAGATACATCATAGCAAGCCCTCTGGACTTTTCCATCTTAATGTTCTTCAAGATGACCAACATCGGCATATCCCTCCCTCATCTCACTATCCTTCTTCCCCTTCCGCTTGGTAGATACCATTGTGTCATATTCATTTAGCATCTTGCCCACTTTCTCTGGCTCCAGGCATAAATCTTTCACTTTGTCTTTGACTGCTCCTGCCCTCTACCTCACTACCCTCTTGTTTTTAGTGTATATATAAAATGTCTTGGGACTTCTCTTAATCCTTCCAGCCTACAACATTTCATAACTGCTATTAACCTTCCTGATTTCCTGCTTTCTTTACATTTCTCAAGGGCCCTGTCTGATAGCAGCTTCTTAAGACTTACATATCTCTTTTTCTCTTTTTGACTAAATTTACATCATCTCTCATCATTCATAGGAAGTATCATCAGTTTTGCGAACTTGAGTTCAACTATTACCATCCATATGCAAGTGACACAATGGTGCTATTTATTGAATGAGTTAGTCCACCATTGTGCATTTAAAAAATTAGTCATCATGGAACTGAAGTACGAAAAAAAGTGAGGACTGAACGATTATTTTTACATAAAATGTACATTTTAAATGAAAACTATGAAATGCAAAAGTCAAATGTGAAGAATAATAAATTGATTTTATTACATTATCTTTCTCCTAGAAAAATCTTGTATTTTCAGTTTTCATTAAAATCCTATTACCTGAGGTGAAATTTCATGACGGTTCTAATTTCTAGATTCATGTCTTCACTGGCTAAATATTTAACCAACCACCTTCAGTTTGAATGGAAAATAATGATGCCAAATTTATGTGCAAAGAGAAACTTACAACATAAATCAATAAATCATTAATTAACTTCATTACCCAGAAGTCTTTTAAATAACATGTCATGTTAACCCAAGCTGATTAAACAAATAGCTAATCATGACATCAAGGCAATAACAAACACCTGAAAAACATTCACACTAATTAAAAAACAGAAGGTGAATGATGTAATTAGATGAATGATGTAACCACTGGGAGTTAATACCCTTTAAGGTTCCAGTAGAATTTGGCTACTAACAGAAAACAAGAGTCCCAGCAGCGACTGAATTCATCTGTGCAAAAGACCAGTACAAATCTCTGTCCACTGCACAACTAATTATACAAGTATTTCATCTCATGGTATAGCATTCTTCTTCAACTCTCCCAGTTAGCAATGCCACATCACCAAACTTCTCAGAGAATTGTGGACAATGCCAAACCAATACATATCTACAGGCAAAAATTGTTATCCAATTGGTCCCATTCAGATAATTCAAGTGGAGGAAAGACAATCTTCCGCATCTTTATTAAAAAAAACAGAAGATGTTTTGCAACCAATGAAAACACAAGGTGAGTCTCATGCAGCTGTACTGAAGAATTCCCTTTGAGGCATGACTAAATCTTTCCTCATCTGATACTGAGAACTTTGTGTTTTTCCAATATGTTATTGCATTTCCAGGATTTACACATTTGCCCTTCATAACCATAATCTGATTTATTTTTACCTGCAATGTTCTATTCAAATGTACTTTTAAGTAAAAAGGCAGAAATTGCACTCACCCTTGATAGTTCCTCCTTTTCTCCATTGTCTTTTATAAACATTCTTTCTATCTCTTGATTGATGCCTTCAACACTGTTCTGAACCCGTGAAATTGAAGATTTTGTGACTGTTATGTTTGACGATGGACCTGTGATGAATCGTACTGCAGAAGCCTAGAAAGAAAACAATTTCAGAAAAATTAAGAGCATTACTGTTAGTGTTCAACCCCAGAATTGAGGAGTTTCTACAAAATATAAAATTTGTGCTGTGCAAACCATTAACAATAATTCAATGAGACATTTCAAATTAATACTTTTCTTCACTAGTACAAACAGCATTTTCAAATAAAGGTTCTTATGCATAAAGATATGCCACCCAAACTTTCACCTGTACCAGAGCTTAATAGATTTAAGTTTTTTTTTCCCCAAATAATGTATGTGCTCCCTAGCTTAGCTTTTATAACACAGGAGACAGGAGTGAAAGGAGAAGCATCATTACGTTGATTATCCAGAGAACACATAATCATAAGTTTGTATCACTTTAACTTTTTACAACCAGGCTTGAAAGTTGTATGATGAAAATTTCAAGGAATCGAAACTGCATCTTCTCCAAGCTAACTCAGGACATTGTAATGCATGGAAAATTAGATGTGGAGAGGCAAAGGAGGAATCAGAAGAAGAACTAATAGCAAACTACTGAGCATCTTGACCTCTGCCCAGAATAACGACTGCACTCTGCAGTAAAATGTAATATTTTGTATCTTCAATGTTATATGAACATAATCACCAAGTTTGCCTTTAAATAGTACTGGATTATTCTCTACAGTGCAATTATCATCTAACAAGGATGCTACCAACTATCAATGATCTAATAGATATATAATATTAGTACTGATGTAGGTTATCTATTTAAAATCTGTTCTTAGCTATAAACTATAAATTTGCTACAGATGAAAGTATCCGGAACATCACCAGGCATTTTCACCAATATCTCTGAGTATTTAATTAGGTCCCCAGAGTTACCCCTTAACAGCAAATGTCAAATTGCATTGCCATTTCAGTGGTAAAAGGACAAATCACACAGAGAATCAAATCACCATACAGCTTTTACACTTCTTCAGAGCAAAGACCGAGGCAGATTTAAACAACTTATAACAAACACTCAACTGCATCTCACCTGCTAAAGACAGATAATGAACCAGATCAAATATGAGTAAAAGAGAAAATACATGCCATTCTAATAATAGGTCACATTCAAAATGCAGCCTGGATTTTTATTTCAGATAATCCTGAGGCCGATTGCCTGTGAACGTAGAATAATGGGCAATACATTTCCTGTCTACTTTTTAAATAAAAGTTTACATTACATAGACAAAAGGAGCATACTGTAGTTTGGAGTAAAGGTCACAACAGTCTTATTGGAATGTTTAATGCCGATGATAAAATGTGACTGAAGTTTGCAGAGCAGCTGATGCTTTTATAAATAATGCTGACCAAAGCAAGTATTTTGTATATGACTGGGGACCTCGGAGGACTCAGAGCAACAAAGCACAACAGACTGCAGTAATGGAACATCCACTACAAATAAGATGTTGAAGAAACAGATGGAAAAAGTGATATGAAAGAACATTTTCCATCATGTGCAAAAAACAATCACACTTCATGCAACCTTTAAATGTATTGCTGAAATGATAAGATGGATAAAATGTCTTTTCTTACTTCATCCGATTTGAAGTGGTTGTTTGAAGGAGATGAACTTGCCCCACTAAACTACTAACACAAGTTTTATTCCAGATGTGTGAAAAATGCTTCTTGTGTTTAGCACAGTTCTCCAATCTGCCTTGTAATGAAATATTGTTTTATATTGTCGTCGTGGCTATCCCTCGAGGTCCAGGATGATGGTCTTCATTCTGTTGATCTACTTATGGGCTCTCAAGTGGCTTATGAGTCCAATCTTGGCTTTGAAAGTTCTTCCGCATTCAGGACAGGTAGTTCCAGATGGCAGATTGGGCTTCGGTTGTTGCTGCCTCTCTTTCCATTTTCTTCTCTTTTCTTCTAATCCTGCACATCTGTTGGCTTTGAAACTTGCTGTTCCTTCTCGGATGATGGTTTGCCAGAGTTTCCTGTCCTTGTTTTATATAGAGAGTTAATTGAATGCAAGAGGTATGTGGTGACTGCAAATAAATCCAAGTGACATTAACCCTTCTCCTTCTTCCAATAGATGAATGTTCTTCAAACCTTACAAGATGAAAGCCACATGGCCGAAGTTCTGAATTAATTGCATGATTAACATATGATTTATTTTGCTATATGTAAATGTAAAAGCAATATTTTCTGAAAGGACTGCTACTATTTTCCTTCGAGTTGTCATTTGTCATTAACTCATTCGAACAAACGACAATCTGGGAGTGAGTCAATATTATAAAGTCAATCACAAAGTTTGAAAGCCTGTGCTTTTGTTACCATTTAGCAATTGACTCATATTATAGGCCCACTGAAAATGTTGTGGGAACTTAAATCTAATGAATCTGTTATCAGTGCACAGAGCAAACTGGTATTAACTAAAATTCTATTCAAATTAGCTTTCACAATATTAAAATAATCCTGTCATGGTGTGCTCCGAACACCAAGATTCTGACTCTATACAATCTGCATTTGACCACGTAAACAGCATTTGAAGAGAAATAAGAGGCAACCTGCTTTTCAAGACCATGTAACCAGACCCACACAAGCAAGCAACACTGTCCAAATTTTGATGGATAACCAGTAATCAAATTGGTATGTCACACTTCTACTGGAAAACGAGATGGGTTTAATTCCTTCATTTTCCAGACTGATGAAGGAATTCTGGAAGATTTTTTTAATTGACATGTTTAACCAAAAATAAAGATGTGGTATGATGATCATGAGAAATTAAAACGCAGGACCGCCAAGGGTAGTGATCGGCCACATGCTAGTATGTCCAGGATAGAAAGATAGGCCAGATAAATTTGTGGCTGAAGTGCTGATGCAGGGAGCAGAGGCTCAGTTTCATGGATCATTGGGATCATTGGGTGACCTGTACAATAGGAGCAGGTTCCACTTGGGGGGGGGGCGATATCCAAGTGGGAAAATTTACTTTTGCCCCCAAAGGAAGAGTTTCAACTAGATTGCCATAGGGTAGGATAGGAAGAGTTTCAACTAGATTGCCATAGGGTAGGATTCAAGGAAACAAAATCAATGGGAAGACCGAAGTACATGCAGCAACCAAACAGTGTAACCCTAGCAGTCAAGACAGTCATGTTTACAGTGAAAGGATATAGGAGCACTGCTTTAAATTACAACTATTTCAATGAATGTAGCTTAACATGCAGGGTGCACAGAATGAAGATATGGATGGAATATTGTGGCCATAACAGAAACGTGGCTGAGAAAAGGCAGCTCAAAGCTCCGGGACACGAATGCTTTAGGCGTGACAGCGGAACAAGTAGAAATGGAGGGGGTGATGCCACTTTGATACAGGAGGACATTGCAGCAGTGCCTAGAGAGAATATTCCTGGAAATCATCTAACAAAGCATATGGGTAGAACTTACAATAAGAAGGCGATGGTCACTTTGGCAGAACCAACCCCCGGCCCCCACCCCACTAGTCAGTGGAAACTTGAGAAGCAGATGTTTTGAGAAATTGCACATCACCATGAGAATAATAGGAATAATAGGAATTTCAAATTTCCCAGCTTCCACCTGGCCACCCCTAGTTCAAAGGGCCTGGATGAGGCAGAAATGTGCAGTATCCAAGGCACTTTGCCCGTGCAATACATACTGGAAGACCCAATCTGTGAAGGAGCAATACAGGACCTTTTCTTAGGGAACGAGAGTGGGCCACGTTAACACTGGACAACAAATTTTATCTAAAGTGTCGCTTCCTCAGAAATGTTCTGTGGTCATGATAGGCCACGCAAGGCTGAACACTTGTATGATGTATGAATTTAGAGAAACAAGAAATTAACTTTTATTCACTATGATGTGTTTAATTACATAATGATGCTGATGCTTTGCAATAGTTCAACAACGCTAAAAATGTTTTGTTGATGATTTTCATTTGTACTCAGTGTCTGAGGCTTCTGGCTTAAGTGTCCAACAATAATCAGCCAGCATTGATGGATTCCAGTTGCTCTGATACCATTTATCCATGACTGCATTGTCCTGGTGAAACCTTTCACCAAGCTCATCACTGGCAGCCCACGATTTGCAAGGAAGAAGACTAAATGGGAATGCAACAAGCTGTGAGGAGCCCAATCTTTCTCTTGGTTGCCTATTTTACACCAAGGTAGAGCTCATAGGCTTTCTTAATAAGAGGAGTTTTGCTCTGTCTTTGAGATTTAATTGTATACTTGCCACAAATAAAACAGAAAGTATCACAGCTGCTGCAACACTAGCGAGACATTTTGCTATCATAAATACTCCTGAAAGTACAATTACTTTATATTAATGAATACACACAATATGCTATGCACATAGAGCATGCACATCAATGTGATTGCAAACTGATATACATGTAAACACAACACATAGAACAGTGTATGCATGATGCTTTTATACCCTTTCTAAAACCTGTCCTGTCATGCAGCATCCACCCTGTTTAACCATGCCTGGACAAGATAAAAAATTTCTCAGCTTACATTGTGGGCAACATTTTAATTGACTTGAATTATGAATTCAAATAACAAACATAGGCAATAACAAAAAAATGGTGCGTCATGGTAATTTTCATGATCAGCAGCCCAAAGTCCATAAGGTACACCCGAAAGTAATCAGGAAGCAAAATCTTTGTCGTCCTGTGTCATCAAAGTGGCAATTGGGGAGCAGTTTCCCCAGCCGGGCAACATTCTATTAGTTTTTAAATGGTTAACAGGAAAAAGATAGAAGCAGAAGATAGAATAGTTAGATTCCTGAACTGGAGCACAGACCGCTTTGAAGATAATCAGCAGGACCGTGGTGGGTCTCATCAGCAAGAACGATGAGTCAGCATACAGAGAGGAGGTGCAGCGGCTAACGGACTGGTGCAGAGCCAACAACCTGTCTCTGAAAGTGAACAAAACAAAAGAGATGGTTGTTGACTTCAGGAGGATGCAGAGTGACCACTCTCTGCTGAACATTGACAACTCCTCTGTAGTGATCGTTAAGAGCACCAAATTTCTTGGTGTTCACCTGGTGGAGAATCTCACCTGGTCCCTCAACACCAGCTCCACAGCAAAGAAGGCCCAGCAGCATCTCTACTTTCTGTGAAGGCTGAGAAAAGTCCATCTCCCACACCCCTCCCCCCATCCTCACCACATTCTACAGAGGTTGTATTGAGAGCATCCTGAGCAGCTGCATCACTGCCTGGTTTGGAAATTGCACCATCTTGGATCATAAGACCCTGCAACGGAAAGTGAGGTCAGCTGAGAAGATCATCAGGGTCTCTCTTCCCGCCATTACAGACATTTACACCACATGCTGCACCCGCAAAGCAAACAGCATTATGAAGGACCCCAAGCACCCCTCATACAAACTCTTCTCCCTCCTGCCATCTGGCAAAAGACACCGAAGCATTCGGGCTCTCACGACCAGACTATGTAACAGTTTCTTCCCCTAAGCCATCAGACTCCTCAATACCCAGAGCCTGGACTGACACCAACCTACTGCCCTCTACTGTGCCTATTGACTTGTTTATTTTTTATTGTAATGCCTGCACTGTTTTGTGTACTTTATGCAGTCCTGGGTAGGTCTGTAGTCTAGTGTAGTTTTTGTGTTGTTTTACGTAGTTCAGTGTAGCTTTTGTATTGTTTCATGTAGCACCATGATCCTGAAAAAGTCTTATTTTAACTGTGTACTGTACCAGCAGTTATGGTCGAAATGACAATAAAAAGTGACTTGACTTGAAGATCGGCAGGGTAGTGCAGCAGTCAGCGTAACGCTATTACAGTGCCAGCAATCCGGGTTCAATCCCCGCCACCGCCTATCAGGAGTTCGTATGTCCTCCCCACGACCACACGGACTTCCTTCCACATTCCAAAGACCAGCGGGTTAGTAGGTTAATTGGTTACAAGGGGTATAATTGGGCGGTGTGGGCTCGTTGAGCCAGAAGGGCCTGTTACTGTGCTGTATCTCTAAATAAATAAATATATCTAGCTGAGGTCAACAAGATAACATTATTTAAAGGCAGAGAAGAGTTGGAAAGTGGGAAGCTCTTAAATGGGTCATACCTAGAGTCCGGGGGCCACATGTTCATGTTAAGAGTGAAGGCTAAACATACAAAGTTCAGGGAACCCTAGCTAGCAAGAGACAGAAGTTCTGGTAAGGAAAAAGAAGGAATTATACATCACATTTAGGTAGATGCGTACGAATATTCCTTAATGAATATAAAATTTTAAGGCCATGATTAAGAGGAAAATCAAGAGGACACAAGATATATTTGGCAGGCAAAGTTAAAGATATTCCCAAGAGGTTTTTCATTTATATTAACAGTAAAAAGATGAAAAGGTGGTGTCTAGATCCTCTTAAAGACCATCAGGGCTGCCTATGTGTGGAGCTGCAGGAGATGGTTGAGATTCGAATGTTTATTTCTCCTTGGTGTTTACTAAGGAAAATATTATAGATGCCTAAGAAATGATGGTAATAAATAGTGAGGTCTTGAAGCACATCAAAATGGGCAAACCCCAGAGCTTGACCAAGTGTACTCCCAGACCTTATGGGAGGCTGGGGAAGAATTTGCAGTGGTTCCCATAGAGATATTTGCTTCATTGTTAATTACTGGCCAAGTTCCAGAAGACAGGAAAGTGGCTAATGTTGTTCCATTGTCCAAGAAGGGTAGCAGAGACAGGCGAGGGAATTGAGATCAGCTGTAGGGAAGCTGTTGGAAGGAATTCTGAGGGACTAGATCGACCATCACTTGCATGGGAGGTCATTTCTGATTAATCTTTTGGAGTCTTTCAAAGGGATAGTCAATGGATGTTTTTTGTTTTTGGCACCATTCTTTGTAAACTCCAGTCTGTTGTGCGTAAAAATCCCAGGAGATCAGCAGTTTCTGAGATACTCAAATCACCCTGGGCGGTACCTAATTAATTAGCTTGATTATTTCAGCTTTTTTCTTAAAGATGATCTGGACACGCTCTGATGCGCTCCCACCACTGGAAAACAGCAACAATCACAATGACAGTAAACTCCCTCAGCAGAAGGCCTCGAAATCCTCGGCTTTGTGTGCTTCAGTGGCCAGGGCGAGGTCGAAGGCGCCCGGCAGAGGATGGCGCTCGGGAGGCTGTATCCGACTATAGGGTTAGTAAAGAAAAAGGGGCCCATTTTAACGAAACAGTCTAAAGTGCATGTTGGAACATTTGACCCCCATCGACCTCCTCTGAGTGTTGCTGACCGTCGGACCCTCACTCTGAGTCCACTCCATCCGGTGGTCTACCAAATCTCTCCACTCACGTCTTCTCTCTTCATTTCTTGCCAATGAAAGACTGCAAAATCCCTGCTCCCAGACCCACAAGAAAGAACGACATGCTTCTCATTGACTAACATACATTTCAAAGGCACCATTATCTCTCGTCATAACCCAAACATTGCTGCTACAGAGAAGCCATTACCTTAGCAGTGAAACATTACAGAGAGGCCATTATATTAGCAGTGAAACCTTCCAGAGCGTTACACAGGCAAACGGATGGAGATTGCTGGTTGAGGCATGCTGAAACAGGTAGCTAACTTCCCTTCACAAAAGCATCTTGTGAAATTTAAGAACTCCCTTTCTATAAATTACATTAAAAGTTCAAGGAGATGCAAAGCATTGTTTCATTAAATAATCCTGGATAACTAAAAGTAGCCAAATAAGTATTCACCCAACAAAACTACTTTTAAAAGATACAGGGAGAAATTCTGCAGTGTATAGACCTCTGGCCCTCCTGCCAATGTATACTCTTACAAGACTGTAAATCACAAAGAACTACAATAATTAGAAAATTAAAGATTTAAATGGCTTCGGTCTTGAAAATAAATCTTGGGCTTGTTTTCCACTGAAGATATGCACATTTCTTGTTGTGGCAGGGCAACGGAAATCTAATCTGTGGAATGCAACTGATCAAGTTTAAATTGAATTGATTGCGAGTTTGAACAAAAGCTCCAGGATTGAAACTCATTATTTTTGAACGGCACAGTGAAATTTCAAAAACTATCATCTTTGAAGATTTAAACTATGCTTATTCACTTCTTTTCATTTAGCAAGAGGTACAGAGAGTTGTGAAAGGAACAGTACCAGATGATGTTTTATTTACTGTGGTGTGGAAATCTTTCTGTACAACCACAATTATTACAAAGAACTTAAGGTTAGGCCTTTCATAAGGACAACTAAGAAGTTAAAGGGAGAATATTTCAGAAATCTTTAAAATTCTAAATGATTATTTAGCAAAATTAAACGGAACAGAAAACAACTTTCAAATGAAATTTGCTACTTTTTGCCATCAGTGTTTCCCAGGCTCCTTCACAACTGAACCAGTATCACTCCTGTAAAAGACCTACGGCCAGACTGTTCAACACAAGATCCCAACAATCAACTGCTTTTGTTATCGGTTTGCAAAATAATATTGTGTAGGATGCAAGAACTTCTCCTCTTCTCCTTGAAGAATTACAAGGGAGTTTCCACGTTCACCGAGTGGACAGATTAGGCCTATACAGAGGCAAGCGAAACCACAGCCTGGAAATTATAGTCGTCACAGCAATGTGGTGTGATCTTAATGTATGTAAAGGACAGGATTTAAACTGCAGAGTTGGCATTACAACTTGGAATGCACTTTAGCAAATGTCACTGAAGAAGCGAGGCAAACATTCTTCCTGAAGGAAGTAAGATAATTATTTGAAAACGTATTAATAGCATTGTAAGCAAGCATACAATGTACTTGGAATTTATAGAAGACATACGTGGAGAATAATAATGAGCCTGGGTACACAGTATTATAACCATTCTGCAACTTTCTAAAGCCACTGGATTTCATTAATTTCTTTATGGTTTCTAAAAATTTAAGCAATAAATGTTGGAAATTTCAGCGAGTTAGGCCACCTCTGTGGGAACAGAAACTGAGTCAATATTTCAGTGTGGAGAACCTTTTGCAGTTCTGCATTCCAGAATTTTCTATTTTTGCATTATGATTCCAGCATCTGCAACTTATTTTTCAGATGTTCGCTTTCTATAATTTTGATATGAATAAAGCCAACCAGAATCTTAGCTCACCAAAAAAGTTCAGTCAACACTTAAATAAAGAATTTGTAGAGTAGAGCAAAAGTAAGATAACACTGGAATCCACTAGGGATTGTATCCATTTGCACATAAGTTGGACTGAATTAACAATTTCAATAAATTCTATTGTGCTTTCTCTCAAAATGTGATTAATTTCCAAACCCTCCAGCTTTTACAACTATAGCTATATTTATTCTGGTGACCAAATATGCACTTTATAAGTAGGAAGTTTGTGGGAGATTAAACTAATTTTTCTGTGTCATGAAAAGGAGTACCTGTTCCCAAAGAGAAAGGTTTCTTCAGTAAGCTAGGGACAAATCTTTATTTGTAATTGTAAACTGCATTTTTGAGGTTTACTACATTATTGAAACCTTTCATAAACAAAGGAAGTCTGAATCTAAGTTTCCTGTTTTTCTTTTTATTATTTATCATTTACCTGAAAAGAAGTCGTGTCAGTGTAAAAATAATGATGAAATACAGCACGTTTTCCATCCCTACCTGTGTCAAAATTTGTGTTAAGCACTCCCACAAAAGGTTTATCACAGAAATCCCATTACTACAGCAGGGTGATATCTCTATACCATATCAACCAGCTTCTCATGAGCAGTCATTTAGTGCAATTTTGTGCTGTTGGTTATACTGGTTGAACAAATAAATCATTAAAAGAGGACAAGTGTTCATCAGTTTCTATATGCCTAACTGAGATGAACCCAAGTCTTAAAGCTGAAAGTGAGTGTTCTAACTTACTGTCGTTCTATTCCTTCCATCATTGTTAATGAACATCTACAACACAATAATGCCTTCGTTTAAGAACAGATTCCTAGATTATTATCTTTCTCTCTCAGTACAACAGGCCTTAAACTCAATAGCAAAACTTACATATGTTGATATATTTCAATTAGTCATGACTGAAATGTGCTAATATTTATGCAATTAATGCTTCATAGTTAACGAACAACCCTGTGGTTTTTAAACTTCTGCTTCTTTCACTTCACCTTATGCTCTTCTGCTAGTAAACACATACTACCTAAAATGGGCAAACACTACATCATTTTCTACACAAATCTTGAAGAGACACATAGAACATTGTACACGTAACATAGACTAGTACAGCACATGACCAGTTCCCATAGCCCATGATGTGGTGCTGAACTATTGAACTGGTAGCTAAATGCCTATCTACACTAATCCTTTTTGCCTAGATATTGCTTACATCTCTCTATTCTTTGCACAGCCTTAAACATCTGTTATATTTACCTCTACTAACACTCCTGGTGGTACATTTCAGACATTCCCAAAATCTCTGTGTAAAAAAAAACTTGCTCCATACATCACCTTTGAACTCTCTCACCACATTAAATGCATGCCCTCTAATATTAGACATTTAGACCCTGAAGAAAAAGTACCAATTGTCTATCATTGCCATCTATGACACTCACAATTTTATACACTTCTATCAGGTCTCCCTTCAGCCTCCACAGCTCTGAAAGAAACAGGCCAATTTCGTCTAATCTCTCTTTATAACACATGATTATCCCCATTTCCTTCCTTAAATAACAGACCAACAATTGCTACTCGGTGTTGGTAGTAACAATATGCATTAAGTATGAAGAACAATATTGAGTAATCTAATGCGTGGCCCATCCTAATAAAGTGGATTCACATTATTCATGTGAATATGCTGCAAAGTTCACAAAACTGGCAACTCAGAATGCACCACCATGTGAATCATAACCTTCTTGAACATTACATCAAAACTTATTTCCCAAACCAGTACTTAAATCCTATTAATATTTCACTAGCTTTTGTTGGAGTTAAATCAATTATATTCATTTATGTGGAACTCGACTCCCCAGCATTGGACCTAGAACTTACCGTTCCCATCCTCTGCAAAACAACAAATTTCCCGACATATACCAGTGGTATTAGAGCAAATTCTGTTTCACGATCCTGCCACCAATCTGTTGAACTATGTTTCACCAGGTGAATGCTGCCAGTTATAGGTTTGTTAGTTCCTGCTTCAGTCTAGTATTAGGGTACTCCATCGTAATATAGAAAATCAATCCAGAGAAACATCTAATTAAGCTTATATCTAATTAATCACAGAGATAATTCACACTGCATAAGAGCTAAATGACAATGAAGTATATTGCTTAGAAACAAATCTTAATCTACACATTGGCACTAAAAATACAGTGGCATTTCATCTTAAAAGCAACCATGGAATGGCATACTTTTACTAAAGAAAGCCAAACAGTCAAAGGCTTTAACCTAGAATATTTAAATATCTAACTTGAATGGTATACCTTTAGTGCTTGTGTACCAAACAGATCACATTTCGATACATAATTTAATAGTAATTAACCTTCAACAATAATGGATTTTTCAACAATTTTTTCACTCAACTTATTTAAAACTTAAGCAACAATTTTTGTTGACGTGCATGTCTTCAGAATTATCAGTAAGTTCGTAGAAAAGAAATTCCAGTTGATACATGGATCATTTAAATCTGCATAAGTATTGGCTTTTGTGGTCAATTAAATGGTACTAAGCTGTCCATGTGAATATTCTGCAGACACAATTCACAAAACTAATAACTCAGAATGAACCACCATCTGAATCATAAACATGAACATAATATCAAAATGTGTTTCCCAAACCAGTACTTAAATCCATTAATATGCAAACATAGCCCTAGGCTAATGATACTCTCTTAAAAGACAGAAAAATATTCCAAGCCAATGTGCTTCAATGTTCTACGATGCCACATTGAAACACCATTTCAGAAACTACTTCTGACACAGTGGATCAGTTTATTGTGCTCTGAGGAGAAGACACCTCTCTTTTCATTGGCTTCAAAGCATCTAAAACATTCAAAGAAGTAGTCATTTCTCAGCTGATCATTGCTCTTGTGACAGATCCTTTCCCACTAACAATTATAGTCTACAATGCACAGTTTTCGTTTTTGGAGGAACAGGTGAATAAGAGTTTGTCCATTTTCTTCTGGGTAGAGGGCGTGGGTCTTCAACCCTATTGCTTTGCTCTGACCAAAATGGCTTTGAAATTGAAAGGCAAATATATTTAGTGCTTAAGCACTCAGTACTCATATTGATCTTACCTTCATCTTTAAAAATGCATAATCTACATCATAGTTAGTAGCAAATATAAAGAACCATTCAGGCGTGGCATCTTACAGGATAACTAGTTGTGAGTGTGAAAAGTAAGACTGTTAATACAACAAATCCAAAATAAAAATTGGTGTAAGTGCATAGTGTCTGAAAGGAAAAGATCTGTTGAACAGTATTGTCAGAACTATTCATCAAAATTGCTGATAACTCCCACTCTACAGATTAACACAGGATTCAACAAGCTGCTGATTAATCTATGATGAGTTTATAACATATTTTGTTTTGAACATCCCTTCATTTGAACAAGTTGCTGTACACAAAACACGCCAACGGGTACAGACGTTGTCTCATGAAGTGACTGCACAAACAAAAGAAGAATGCAATCAATTGCATCTATTTTTGTCTACATACAGCTTACCTGAGACTGATTGATAGCAGTGTGATTGCCGTGGAGTGGAGACTGACGTTCCTTGTCCTTATTGTGCCGGCTGCTTTGTTTACTGCGCTGGAGCTGATGCCTCAGTTTGGCAATCTGCTGTAAAGAATACAAAGAGAAAGCACAAAATAAAGATCTCTGAAAATACTCCATTATCACAAATATCGACAATAAGATAAAATGTGGAGAGCACAGACCATACAGGAGGAAGATTATTCTCTTTCGCACACTGGTTGAGCGCCCAAGTTGGAGTGGTCTTTCATTGATTCTATTATGGTTATTATTCTATTCTGGATTTATTGAGTATGCCAAAAAGGAAGTGAATCTCAGGGTTGTATATGATGATATTTATTTTGAACTTTGAAATCACTGACCCCATGGACATACAGGTTTCCCCCGCCATCCGAAGGTAGAGCGTTCCTATGAAACGGTTCGTAAGCCAGAATGTCGTAAAGCGAAGGAGCAATTTTACCATTTACTTATATGGGAAAATTTTGTGAGCGTTCGCAGACCCAGAAATAACCTACCAAATCATGCCAAATAACACATAAAACCTAAAATAACAGTAACATATAGTAAAAGCAGGAATGATATGATAAATACACAGCTTATATGAAGTAGAAATACTTTTCCACAATCATTGCCTGAACTGTTTTCCGTAGCGAAAATCTCACACAAGCGCCGTCAGCAAAAACACGGCGCAAGTGCTCTCCAGTAACCTTTAAGCTATGAAGCTGCCAAATCATACCAAATAACACGTAAAAATACACAGCCGATATAAAGTAGAAATAATGTATGTACAGTGTAGTATCACTTACTGGAATTGGGAAAGCGCGGAGCAGACTGATGATGGTGTGTTAGGCTGAGTGGGAGGTTGGGGTGCTGCAGTGGCCCCCACCCTCCGGGCAGCGACCCGATACATTGCTGCGAAGCATGCAGGGGTCCAGCAGTAGCTGGGAGGCACACAGCACATCTTTCAGAAAAAAGCCGAAATAAACAAGCTAATTAATTAGGTGCCGCCCGACACGTAATTGTCGGCCCAGATCAGAGCCGATTGCCAATTGCATCGCTTCTGATCTGGGCTGACAATTACGTATCAGGCGGCACCTAATTAATTAGCATGCTTATTTCAGCTTTTTTCTTAAAAGATGTGCTGTGTGTCTCCCGGCTACCGTTGCATTCTCTGCGAATCAGTATCCGTCCGCGGCCTGGGGGTTAGGGTGGTGGGACACTGGGGTGTCATCTCATCGTCGATCAGGGCAGAAAGGTCATCTTCTCCTATGACTGCCCGCCTCGATGTCGAAGGCCAAGGTTCATCTGTTGTGGCAGGCTTGCTTGACTGCTGAGCCTCACGCGTTTTTGTAAGGACTCAAAGCACCCTGCAAATATCCCCTAAACCTACGTACCCTTTCAAAATTAAAGTCATACTTTATCATTACTCATTCGGTTTCGATTGTTATCCTTTCCTCTTCCAATTGCATCAGCTCTTCATCTATCAGTTCTTGGTCATGGGATGCCAAAACCTCTTCAACATCATCTCCGTCAACTTCCACAAGCCAAACTCACTTTGTCCTTACTTCGTTCACCATGATCAAAATGCTTAATTATGTCTAGTTTTACGCTAAGTGTAACACCCTTACGAGCTCTTTCAGGCTTTTCTGATACCTTAGAACTCATCTTGCAAACGGCTGCTCACAGGCACATGTTTAAGCAATGCCGGCGAGAATGCAGTTCCAAATCCGGGGGAGAGCGGCTGCTCGGGGCGTGCGGCGCGCTGCCTTTTATCGCGCACTGATTTTTTTTCGCGCGCTAATTTTGTCGCACACAGATTTTTTCGTAACAGTAAAAACACCTTCTGTTAGCGAAAACAGGGTACTAATGCAGGTCTTTCGTAACAGTGAGGTTTCATAAAGCGAACATTCGAAAAGCGGGGGACACCTGTACTCGTCTCTATAAACTGGGTATAAGCCTCTATTAGGCAGATACCCGATTTGACCAGAATGGATCAGAACCCTCTCTTTAGTAGAATTATCCCACTTACCTGAATGGACTCATCTGGATGCCACAGATTCAGCGTCACAGAGAGAGATACAGAATAGAAACAGGCCATCCAGTCCATCGAATCCAAACTGACTACCAACCACCCACCTACACCATTTTACTTTGTCAAATTCCCTCCCGGATTCTACCCTGTGCCTACGTGAGTTACAATAACCAATTAACCTACCAGCCTGCACATCTTTGCGATTTAGCAGGATACTGGAGGATGCAGTCACCATCTCCATACAGATGTCTGAACTCAATCTGGGTCGCTGGCTCAGTGAGAAACCCCTCCACTAGCTGTATTATCGCATTGTCCAAATCCCAAGTGCATGCAAGGAAATTTATGAATAATCTGATTCTTTATTACTTTTTCCATTATTATGCTCTATTCACCAGAAGTTTGCCCATTCACACCTAGCTATATCCCTTTGTGGTCTCTTTGTGTATCTTCACAACTAACTTACATCATAAGTGAATTGAGCAATACACCACAGGTGCATTTCTCCACATTGTTAACATACTGACACCTGTAAAAGATTGAGGTCTCAGCATCAAACCCTATGGCAATCACTCACTATTACATTTTATCAGACAATTTATACCCACTTTTTGCATTCTGTTAACCAACCAATCTACAATCCAACAAGTGATCTCATACATCATGAGCTTTTATTTTTGCAACAACTTTTGATGTGTGCTTCATTAAAATGCCTTCTTGAAATCCAGTTGTAGTGTATCAACTGATATTCTTTTATTCTTAACACATACTACATCTGCAAAGAACTCCAATAAATTGGTCAATACTATTGCCAGCCAATTTTGCTAATTTTAGAATCTTCAGTTGCTAAGTACCAGGTTTACTGGACATCAACTACTTAAGCTAATTCCTCCTATGAGATCTTCAGCAATGTTCTGAGCCCAGAAGGGAAGACTTCCTACCCATTTACAACAATCAGGATCAAAACAGTTTATTGAACCATCTTTTAGCTTCGACCATAACCTTTTATAAATTTCCTTCACAGCTTTAGGTAGCTGAGTGAAGGCCCTTTTTTCTGAGACTCCCAAATTATGAAGGGTCTGTTTGAATACTTCAAGAATTCCACAAACAATGTGATGAAATTTGCATTGATTTCAGACAGTAAAGACTAGAGCACTTCAGTTACTATGTCCCTGATCATACTATGTCCTGTCTGAAGTTGCTGTCTGGAAGATCCCTGGTGACTGAATTAACAGTAAGGGCATTTGTGGATCAATTTTTATTGGTTTACCATTAAGCCTTGCCTTAGCTCACGTACTCAGTTCCTACAATAGTCAGACTGTCTTTTTTTGTTTAGACTTCTGATAGAACACTGAACACCCACTAAACAGTTCATTATGCGTAAAGAATGCAATTCCCTGGTGTGCAGGCCTTACTTGGATGTGGAAATAACTGACGATTGCAGACTGTATAATTAGTTTATACAAAAAGGTACAGTAGATGAATTATGTTCAAAATAAAATAAGGTAACTTTTAAATAAAAATGGAATTTGCTTTAATTACTCATCAGATCAGGCAGCATGTGTGGAGAGAGAGGAAAACAACTAGAGTTTCATGCCAATATCCTAAAAATAAAGGCCAGATTTAAAATGTTTTAAACTGCGGGGAGGTGCAGTAAGAACTAAAGGGAAGAGCTGTGGTAAAATAGAGGGGAAGATGGATTTAATGACTCAAATAGCAGTGGAGAAAGTTGAAAAAAAAGAGACCAGTCAATGCCAATGAATAACCAAGTTGATGTCTGCGGCAAGCCTAAAAGGGGGAACCAAATGGAAGTTCCTAAGATGAGAGAAAAATCATACAATATGTTTGCTTTCTCCTAAGCACTGGTGACCACATCCTGCACACCAAATGCAGTACAATAAACTGGAACTAAATTGTTGCATCATCTGGAGGAAATTGGTGCCTGTATGCAGAAAGACAGAAAGTAAAAGGGGCTGATGTTGCACCTTCTGCAGTTGGATGGGAAGGTGCTGTGAGAAGGGAAGTGGTGTTGGTGGAAAGGCAAAAGGACCAGAGCGTCAGAACAGTCCTTTTAGAATGCCTGAAGCAAAAGGGGAGGAAAGATGCATTGGGCACCCAAAATTACAGAGAATAAACTGTTAAGCACTGAGTTTGCAGAGGTAGAAGATGAAGACAAATAGAATCTTCTCCTTGCTGTATGAAGAAGTGGAGAAATTAACAGCAGAAGTGCATGAAATGAACTTACACTGTTGAGGAGCCTGTCAGTAATGGTGGTAAGGAAAGCACAATTATCAAGCAAGAAGAGATGTTTGAAATTCTGGTTTGGGAGATTTTGCTATTAGAACAAGATGGCGAAGACAGAGAAACTGTGAGATTGGAACAGAAGTCTTTCAGGATAGGAAGCCTGACTGGTGCTGCGTCCTGATGTCATGCAGAACACTTGTGTTTCCTCACTTCTGTTGCTAATTTCCAGCCAGCTTTCAATTTCAAATGGTCCATCTCTGACCCCTTGCTTGACTTTTCTCCATTTCAAGGGCTAGTTTAGTGATCAGTATCCACTGTGAGCTCAGAGACTCTCACTGCTCACCACATTATAATTCAAAGTCAAATACATTTCACTTTGTATTCATCAACATTAGAACTGTTTTAGTTTACTGCAGAGGGAGCCATTTGGACCTGCATCTCTACCTGCTATTAGTTAAAAACGCAAACACGAGGAAATCTGTAGATGCTGGAATTTCAAGCAACACACATAAAAGTTGCTGGACGCAGCAGTTTTTTTACTAACTCTTACTTAAGAGTAAGAATCTTCTTTCAGTTAGTCCTGACGAAGGGTCTCAGCCCGAAACGTCGACTGTATCTCTTCCTAAAGATGCTGCCTGGCCTGCTGTGTTCAACAGCAACTTTTATGTGTGTTGCCTGCTATTAGTTATCTGGTTCTACTGTGAACAATCTATGAATCCACCATTAAAGAAAAATGACACTGAGCTACTGGTCTTAGCAAGAAGAGGACATGCTGGGATGGATTTGATGAATTCATGCTGCAAGAAACCATATCACAGACACAAATTGAAGTCATGTTTCAGGAAAAATAAGCCACCAAGAAGAATGTCTCAAGAGACTACAGATGCTGGAATCTGGAGCAACAAAATCTGCTAGAAGAACTAGTGGAAAAAAAATCAGCATCTATGAAAGGAAAGGAACTGTCAACATTTTGGGTCAAAAGGTTGACAAATTTCTTTCCCACTATAGAAAGGGCTTGGCCAGCTGAGTTCTTGCAGCAGATTGTTTTTCGCTCAAGACAACAGCCTCCTACAAAATCCTATTCAATCATGAACCATAGGTTTTTGAAAACAACTACCATATTATTAAGTCTTAACTTTCTACTCCTCCCAACCTTTATAGCAAACAAATGTACAATTCTATGGCTAGAGGTCAGGCACCCATGCTCCAGCAATAAAGGCAGGAGATACGAGTATCACCAATCCTTTATCCACACTTTCAGAAAAGTGCTTGGTTTCTACTCTACAACCACTCACATCAGAATAGTTGAAATGACAAACTGGTGTTTAAGGAAGTCAAAAGAATATGGTGTCTGAAATTGCTATGACACGATTTAGCATAGGATCATTAATGCCTGAATGGGTACAGAGAAAATAGCTCACAAGCAAAATTTAGACTAATTTTCAAGGGACTTGGTGTAATTATTGCTCCAAGTCTGTAAGTATATCAGCTCTTAACAATACTTAATGTAAAATACTGCTGTATGGCTTGCATAAAGGAGGAGGACAGATTACCTATAAGATACAGAAGTAGCCAAGTATAATGCATCTAATTTAATCACCAGGATTCAAAATACAACATCCATGCCCCAATGGACACTCAATTGTTTCAATTTAATCAAAATTTAATGAGATATTTTTGAGCAGATGCCATTTCAGAACCACCACAAAGAAATTAAAAATACATTTCAGTGGGATGCAGTGGTATTGTGGGGACAGAGTGAGGGTGAGGTTAGTTGTATGAGTTGAGACAGCAAAGTCACGGAGTCAAACATCCGTTGCTCAACACAGAATTCAGCAGCATTTGGGAACTCAAATCACTACCTTAATGATCTGTCAAATGCTTAATCCCATCCTGACGGCATGAACGTCGATTTCTCTAACTTCCAGTAATTTCTCCCCCCACCTTTTGCTATTCCCCTTCCTGGTTCCTTCCTTACCCTTGCCCTTCTCCTCACCTTCCTCTGATGCCCCTCCTCCTTACCTTTCTTCCTTGGTCCACTGTGCTCTCCTATCAGATTTCTTCTTCTTAAACCCTTACCCCTTCTACCTATCACCTCCCAGCTTCTTACTTCATCCCACCTCCCCATGCTCCCTCCCACCTGGTTTCACTTATCACCTGCCAGCTTGTACTCCTTCCCCACCACCTTCATCCCCCTCCTAATGAAGGGTCTCAGCCTGAAATGCTGACTGCTTATTCCTCTCCATAGTTGCTGCCTGACCTGCTGAGTTCCTCTATCACTGTGTATGTTGCTTAAGATTTCCAGCATCTGCAGAATACCTTGTGCTTACAAAATGCTGAGTGCCTGAGTTTACAAGATCAAGGCCACGTGGGCAGTAGTGTGTGGATGCCCCAAACAGCACCTGGCAAGAAACAAAAGTTTACTTGAATTCTGATCCTCATCTATCCTAACTGTCTCCAGTGAATGAGAAAGATCATGTTCCAATGATAATGCAGAGATGGGAAACAAATTTGCCCACATCCTTTGTACCATAGGCAAGTAGTGCAAATCACTGGAAAGAATGGGAACTCTCTCATTTGATCAACTAGGAGGATAAGGGACCTAAGAAAACCTAGACTTCTGAGCATCTGGGTTTACAACTTCAACCAATTCCTGGAAGAATGCTATAAACTGATCAACAAATCAGCACTAGATTGCACATCAATTTCTCTGTTATAGAAGTGATTTAAAGACACTAGTTTGATGGTATTACTCTGCAGCAGGAAATAGACAGTCCAAGTGATACAGAATAAAAACAGTCCTTTCAATACACCATGTCCACACCTACCTTTTTGCCCATGTTATGATGAGTCAAAAGCAACCAATGCCTATTGGTCAGCTGTCAACCAATCCCAGGCTGAAATTTCTCTGATTGGCCACTGTCCCTGACAACGTCTCAGACGTTTTTTCATGACACTTAAATAGTTGTGCTCTGATTGCACTGTTGATTTTGGCTGTGTGGTTTGATGAATAAAGGTTTATTACATGTTCCAGCTTTGTTCTATCTCCAGGCTCAGGGTCTCAGTCAGCACTTATAGCTGAGCAAGCATAACAATTGGCGACAACAAGAATTTATCTGGTCACTGATGAAATACACTGTAAAACCATACTAAGCCCAGTTGCAAAGCAGGAAGTGAGATTGATTGCTATGCAAATGCAGTATCATGAGGCAAAAACAAGAAAAATTGAAAATGTTCAGTAAGTTCAATAAAACATCCTTGAATCTTTCCTAAATAAAGAACATCGAACATAACAACACGTAAGGGGCTGTTTTCCTTCCTCCATCTGCTTTTCAGGGTAAAGGTGGCTCCTTCAATTTTCCAACAGCTTATGGCACTGTGCTGAATAGTATTAATGGTGTTATGCTAACCTCAACAACATCATCGTGATGGGCACAGATCAGACCAAATTATGCCAACACCTGGACCTTGTTTGAAATGACTACAAGACTTTGGATTGCAACTTTAGGTAGAAAAATGCAGCCTCCTGATATATTCCATCAAGTATCTGGGATTCATCATAGATGAGCATGGTCGTAACCTAGATCCTAAAAGCAACACCACTGTCTTAAAGATACCTCCACCATCAGATATCAGCACTTTACGATCATATTTGGGTGTGATCAGTTATTAGTCAGCATTCCTCCCAGCAATCCACCGGCTAAATGAGGCACTGAATGCTCTGCTGAATAATCATGCCATATGGAAATAGTCCAAACAATGCCAAGAGGCTTTTGATTAGGTAGAGAAAATGCTGTCATCTGATTTACTCTTGATGCATTTCAACGCAGAGCTGCCAATTGTTCTCACAATGGATACGTCCAGCTATGAGGTGGGTGCTGTCATGTCCCATATCTTCCCTGATGGTTCCAAAAAAGCTGTCATGTATGCAGTCAGATCACTGACTGCAGCGGAAAGGAACTATGGGCAAATGGAGATGGAAGCCTTGGGAATCATCTCTGCTGTGTTGTGAAGAAATTCCACAAGATGTCTCCTGGCAGACGCTTCACTCTCTTTGCTGATCACAAACCATTGTTGTTCATCTTTGGGTCTAAGAGAGGCACCCTGGTATATACAGCTAACCTTCTACAAAACAATGTAATTAGCCTGTGACTTTGAAATTAAGTACATGTCAACTCATGACCTTGGCCAGGCAGATAACCCTCTGCAGACTTATTAATCAGCAGTTTACAGAAGTCAAAGCTACGATTTCAGTTGATTGCGAAGTCCACCGGGTTGTACTGCATGTTGCTGAAGGTCTTCCAGTCATGGTCGATAAGATCAAAACAGGAAGAGCAGCAGATCCTCTTCTTCAGCGTATCTCCAGACACCTCACTGATTGATGGCCAGTCAAAGTTGAGGAAGATGCTGTACCCTTATTCCAATGTCATACATCGTTCTCAACTGTGAACTCCTGCTTAGATTTTGGAGAGAGAATAGTCATTCCACAAACACTTCAACCAGAAATACTGAAACAATTCCACCATAGGCACACAGGGATCAATCCAATGAAAGCCCTAGCGAGAAGCATTGTGTTCTGGCTGGGCACAGACAAAGACATCACACCCATATGCAAGCAGTGTAACTCAGTGCTCTGTGGCAGCAAAGAATCCAAGTAAAGTCGATTCACAACCATGGCCTCAGGATATCAGACCTTGGAGTCGAGCACATATTGTCTTGGCTGGCCCAATCAACAGATGTACCTACCTTGCCAGGGTTGACATCTATTCCAAATAGCCAGAAGTATTATCTAAGAAGTCAATACTGACTGAGGCCATCATTGAACAGCTGCTGCAGATCCTTAGCCACTTTAGGATGCCAGAAATGCTTAATTCTGACAACAGCACACAGTTCAGTGGTCAGCAATCTGCAGACATCCCACCCTGCAAAAACTCATTTCAGGGAAGTAGCACCATCAATTTGCGGGAGACTTCTGGGAGAGGTGGGATATTTGCAATAGAGTAGCTCCTTAGCAGCCAGCCAGCTAGTTTAAATAATGTTAGCTATGCTAATGAACAAATGACACCTGTTAAACTCACCTCAACATGTCTTTTACAGTCTTAACCCACCATGGGCAATAGAAAAGTCACTGTTGCAAACAGCGCAGCGAGCAACAGTGCCATTATTTTTGACCCCTATTAGGCAGGGGTACACTTTAGGGTAGTCTGGGGTGACGTACGTTTTATATTTCCTTTTTTTGGAACACTCTCCCATGGCGTGCTCTCGCTCTCTCTCTCTTGTGGTCGCTCTCGCTTGCTTTCTTGCTCTCACGCTCTCTCTCTTGCTCTCGCTCTCACTCTCTCTCGTGGTCGCTCTCACGCTTTCTATTTTGCTTTCTCTCTCGCTTGCTTGCTCTCACTCTCTCTCTCTCTCGCTCTCAAAAAAATTGATTTCTGTGATATTGTATATAATTTGCGGGCATCAGGGAGCCACTATTCATATGCGGGAGACTCCCGGAAGTTCCGGGAGAGGTGGGATGTCTGGCAAACTGCTGCAATCTACCAGATCCACATCCACTCACCTCCCCCCACCCGCCCCCCCCGTGTCAGCCACAGTCCAACAA
The DNA here is from genome assembly GCF_963921235.1 of Mobula hypostoma. Taxonomy (NCBI): domain Eukaryota; kingdom Metazoa; phylum Chordata; class Chondrichthyes; order Myliobatiformes; family Myliobatidae; genus Mobula; species Mobula hypostoma. The sequence goes on from NC_086099.1 coordinate 143,578,708, forward strand.
CCAAGCAGAGAGGTTTGTGGATGCCTTCAAGTGGTCATTTGTGAAATCAAAAGAGGAAGGAGCATCGGTCAAGGCTCTGTAAGGAAAGAGTTAATTATGATTCCTTCTTGGTACATGCCAAAATAAAATGGAAGTTCAGAGACAAAATGGTGTCTGTTTGGAACGTTGTAATGGGCTGGAGATATGCATGAGTGCACATCCCCTAGATTAGAAAATGAATTATGTTTGCCTCCTTACAGACCTATAATCTCTGTTTTCCAGAATTGTATGTCTGGGCTGAAGGTCGTAAGAGATAAAGGGGTGCAGCTGGTAACACCAAGGGATGGAAAAGTACTGGGGTGTATTTATATTAAGCTTTAAAGGAATTGTGAAGGGTTTTAAAAGAAAAAAGGGGGGCACTTTCTTTGGGAGAGTTTTGGTCTTAGGCTAGGTCAAACCACTATGAATGCTAAGAAGATAGGGACAATTAAGACCATAAGAAGTCGGAGAAGAATTAGGCCATTCAGCCCATCGTGGCTGATTAATTATCCCTCTCAAACCCATTCTCCTGCCTTCTTCCCATAACGATTGAAGCCCTGACTCATCAGAAACCTATCAACCTCTGCTTCAAATATACTAAGACCATAAATACATTGAGAGAGCTAGACAAAGAGAGAGAGAAAGACAGAGAGACACACATGAATTTTGTTGTATCTGTGGCTCCCCTCCGACATTGCAGAGATCAGCTTGTTTATTGGGTGATAACTCAGAGGGGCGAAGTGAAGTTATGTTGGCACTAAACAGCGACCCCTTTGCTTGCATCTTCGGAAACAGCTCGATTTCTATCTTTGTTATCTTTTTTTTTTCCCTTTTCAAGGTTCTTTTGAAGACTCTGACCTGGAGTTGCACTCTGACTTCGGTTCTTTGCAGGAATGGGATCCGCTCTCAGGGCCTCATGACCAGCCACTTTTTGATAACCCAAGGATGCAGCCTGGAAGACAAGCGTGCCTTCAGGGTGCTGGGTTTTCGTGGCTCTGGAGACGTGCTGATTCCCTGATTGAGGCGTTAGGGAGAACATGCAACACTGGGAGCAGTGGGTCAGCTGCCGGGGGTTGTGTGTCCAGAGAGGTGTACCTTGCTGTGCCTGATTCCCTGGGCGCAGAGCTCTGAAAAAGCAATGCAACAGACTTTTAACATCATAAACCAGCCAGTTGTTTGTTACGTCTCCCCTCTCGCTGTGAAACGGGAACAGATACTGACTGTGGTATGTCGAGTTACCAGGCAAACAATTAGTCTTTGGGTACTACAAGTCTGTGTCTTTATTGATGCTTGCTGCACACAAGGGCTCGGTGGAAGGTGCTGATGCTTTTTGGTGATGGTGGTGTGTATGGGAGGGTGGGAGCTGGGGGTGGCTTTGGGGCTCTAACATTTAACTGTCATTCATTCTTTGGGATAGTTCTCTGTTTCCGTGGATGTCTGCAGAAAAAAAAGAATTTCAGGATGTATATTGTACACACTTCGTTGACATTAAATGTAGCTATTGATCTATTAATAAGCATTGTTTTGATTTCTGTACTGCTACAAATACAAACTTTTGCTTTTCTTTCTGTATTGCATTTGTGCATTTTTGTTAAGTTTTGTGTGACTTTAAACACGTCATCTCCTTTTTTGTGAATGCAAATGTCAGTACCCTGAGCAGAACGAGGAAAGAACACCTAATGAATCGTAAAATAATTTTTGTTACAATTGGCATAGTTGGCAGGATTGTGTTGCAAACAACAGGATGAACCTGAGGATAAGACTGGGGTTAAAGTACCAGGGTGGATGGACAACACCTTTGGTTTTGTGGTAGTGGCCAACATATTGTCTGATGTTACCCACCTTTATGTTGGAGAGCTGAGATGAAGAGCAGTAGAGGTGATGTCCTGGGCAAGTTGAAAGAAAGCATGGGAAGATTTAAAATAACGCAGGTAGTGTCTCATGCCCTGTTAAAGGTAGGAGTGGGTAAAGCAAGGATTGGTAATATTCGTACAGGAGCCAAGTATGCCTTATGGAAGCATCATTGTGATAATAAGGGAATTAAACCTAGTGCCCGGCCCTTGGAAGGAGAACTTATCACTCGGCTTAAAGTGCAAAAAATGACAGAGACAGCGATGGACATCAGGGGCACAAGGGTCAATTCGGGGCAGCCCCGCCCCCAAACTCTCACATAGGGGAGGAGGCAGGTCTCCGAGCAATCAGAATTATGAAGTCTCTTCATCTGGGGGACCCGAGACCTCGCGTAACTATTACTTTGTAGTGGGGGGGGGAGAAAGAAAGGGTTAATGCTTTATTGTACATGGGTGCCAAACACTTCGCTGCTGTCCCAGACATAGTAACTTAGTGGAAAGAATGTCACAGGAAGACAAGAAACGGTATGCTGCAATAGATCTGACCAACCCACTCTTTTCCATTCCCGTCGCCAGGAACACAGGATCAGTTTGCCTTTACACAGGAAGGCAGACAGTGCACTTTTATCTGATTGCCTCAGGAGTATGTGAATAGTCCTACCCTGTACCACTGACTGACAGCGCAAGACCACAATGCCTGTACTCTTTCGCCTGATATACAGGTGGTCCACTGTACTGATGACATCATGCTTACAGGATCCACCGAGAAGGAGATAGCTGAAGCCCTGGATCTGCTGATAAACCATGGATGGCGTAGGCCCTCCGTTCATCAGGGCTGATTGTGGATATTGCATCCCAGTTGTCTATGCAAGCCAGTACACATACCAGGGTAGAACGATATTGAGAGGAAGCTGCTGCCCATGTAGCAGGCTCCCCCTCTCCATGCAGCTGATGAATCTAAAGGAATGGCAGAGACCAATACAACTTTTGAGTGGGGTTCATTTACCTGATTGCTCTTTGAGCTACAGGTATGCGTACATCAGAATACCGCTGTATGGAGATTATGCTAAGACAGAATGGGGTGAATAGTTCCCTAGGGTTCTGGAACTGCACCCTGCCAGATACAGCTGAGCGATATATAGCACACTCTTTGAAAGATTACCACTAGCCTGCTGTTTAGTGTTGGTGGAAATGGAAGCCTCCACTCTGTTTTAAAAAAAATACCCCCATCACGCAAAAAGGATTCTGACTATCTACCGTATTAATCCATTCCTGTCTTTCCTGCATTCCAGGGAAAACAACCCAAAGCTATCCAGTATCTCCCTAAAACTAAAGTCCTCCAATTCAGACAACCTCCTGGTAAATCTCTGCACTCTCTCCAGTACGATCATATCCTTCCTAGAACTGCATTCAGCATTCCAAATGCAATCGAAGCAGTTGTAGTATAACTTTCCAACTTCTACTTACTATGTGATAACCTGTGATACAACTTGCAGGGCCCCAACCTGCCTATCCCTTTGCCTCCACAGACTCTGCCTGACCAGAGCTCCTTCTAGCAGTTTGTTTTATTTTCATCCTAAGTTTATCCAAGCTCTCCTCATGGCTAATACTCTCTATTCTAGGCAACATCCTGGCGAACCTCTTCTGTACCCTCTCCAAAGCCTCTACATCATTCCAGTAATGCAACAGCCAGCATTGCACAAACTGAAGTTTACACAACTGTAGTATGATTTCCCAACTCATTGCCCAGGCTGATAAAGACAAGAATGCTCAGCAGCTCCTTTCCCACCTAGTCAACTTACTTCCTTCATATTCTCTCCATTATGTTGGCTTCGTTTTCATTCTAATTTTGTTCAGTTCTGTTGACGGATCATTGACCCAAAATGCTGACTCTTTCTCCAAGCCATGAGGGCTGGCTGGCCTGCTGGCTGTTGGATTTTGTTTCATTCGATAATGAATGAAGCCTGCGTTACAGGCACACTGCACCGTAATGGATTAATACACTCCTGCAAGTGCTAAGGAACTTTTAAGCAATATTATTTTCAAGATCACCCTAATTTCAATCTAAGAGATTCAAATTAAGATCATCTGAAACAAATACAAAAAGCAAGTTGCAGAAAAAGGACGATGGGAGGGAACACAACAAAGCAGAAATGAAACCTGTCCACGAACATAATGCATGCCATTGACGGGCAGCGTTTTGGAAATATAGCCTGAAAGACATGGGGAGACTAAAGATGGCAGAGCACGTTCCATCTCATTTCCCCAATTTAGTCAGTATTTCTACTTGTGTTGATCTATTTAAAATGATTTTCAATTAGATGTTTGAAACTAACAACTGTGAAAAAAAGTGACATTGACTAAGATCCTTGTTCTTGCATTCAAAACACCTCAAAGCCTTACCTTAATTTGCACTTTGTACAGGTACCAGTTCATTTCTGAGAGACAGATAGTTTTTTTTGTAATCTTTCTGTGGTTACCCCCATCGACATACAGTATCTTCCAAAGTTCTCTTCAAGCATTGTTTTACCTTTACAACTTTTCTATTTGCATTTTCCTTCAACTGGCAACCCCTGTTTTTCACCCCTTCAAAAAGGTCCTTCCAAAGGTGTTGAAGGAAAATTTTACTGTATTTAAAAACATATTTCTACTTGACTTCCAAAGACCAGGGTCAGACAATAGAAACGTTCTACATCATTTAGTTCTGTTCCAGGCCAGTGAACACACAGTAAATATTATATATTAAAAACAATTACCCAGGTGCACTCTTAAAAAAACGGCTGTAGCCGTAGCACTGTTATTCAGCTCTATTGGAGAGAATCTGAATTTGATCAACACTTAACAATTTAATAACTAAACCTGGCAACTTAGAAACTTGGCTTTTTCCTGCTTTTCTCTCCACCAAATGCTGCATGGCCCAGAGAACTTGCACCATTTCTCACGAGCAGACAAAGGGCCACAGTTCTACTCTTGCTTTAATTGATTAAATAATTAACTTTCCCCTCGCTTCTGCAAATATTACTCTTGAAGTGTTTAGGCTTCTAATATTTTTCTTCCGATGGGTGATAGGAGTGTATAAAATGAGAGGCCTAGATAGGGTAGATGGTCAGAGTCCTTTTTCCAGGATGTAAAAATTAAATGCCAGAGGATATAGGTTGAAGGTGAGAGGGGGTGCTTAAAGCAGATTTACAAAGCCTGGAACACAATGGAGAGGAATGGGTTGAAGCAGATATGACAGCGACCTTTAAGAAGCATTTAAACAAACACACAAACAGGCAAGAAGTAGAATTTGGACGGATTTAAGATGGCACTGGTGAAGCACAGCACCAACTTGCTGGCAGCAAACAAAAATTCTAATTACTTTATTATTCACACTTTTTCTTGAAAACCATCACTACAAATAATAGCCTGTAACTTCCCTTTCGAAGTTGAAATTTGAACCGCTTGTACAAACTGACATTTTTGCGGTGTGAACTGAAGTCTAGAGGTGTAGGATGATTGTGTTATGGCATGGAGGTGGCAGGGCTCGGGCACGAAAGTGGGGAACAAGCCAATGTTTGGCTGCTGGAGTGCACTTGGAGGTGATTCAAAGCAACAGACTGAGGTGAGGCCGAGTTGAGGCAGCGGGTCCTGGGCCCGAGAGCAAGAGCACGGAACAAGCCAGTGTTTCGATTCATCTCAGCGCCGGACCAGAATGAAAAGGTATTGGAGCCAGAGGCGAGGGACGGGCTGGTGTTCAGCTCACTGCTCAGTGAGGTTTACTCATCTCGCCGCTGAACTGAGGCTGTGGCTTGCAACTAAAGGGCTCCTGGATCGGTTGTGACTGGCTTTGTGGTTGTGAACTCACTTCCCTGAATTTCAATTCTGTATGTTATTAGCTTACTTTTATTCTTTGCACATTTTTTTTTCCTTTTGCACACTGGGTACATGACAGTCTTTTTTAATGGGTTCTATTGGGTTACTTTGTTTTGTAGCTGTCTGTAACTACATACTATTATAATAATTGTACTTTGAACTTCGAGCCATGTGCAGACTGATTGGCATCATGCTTGGCACAGACACTATGGACTATAGGGCCTGTTTCTGAGCTGCACTGTTCCATGCTCCATTAGGTACACCTGATCTCTTTTGACCCAGTGGCAACATCTATAAAGAAGTCTGTCAGACAAAAAAGGTGGAGAAAGGTGGCAATATGCAAGGACAGTGGGATAGACAGTGAACATTTTGTGGAGGTAATAACGACTGCAGAGTTGAAAATGGAGAGAACGCCTGAGAAACAAAAAACAATTCTGAAATCAGAGGAAATAACTTTATGAGATCAACAGCACACAAACAGGATATGAGTTTCATAGATAGGTTTAACTTCACAAAAGATGATGCTGAGGCTTTATAAGGCACTGGTGAAGCCACATCTTGAGTATTGTGAACCGTTCTGGGCTCCTCATCTAAGAAGGGATGTGCTGGCACTGGAGAGGGTTCAGAGGAGGATCACAAGGATGATTCCGGGAATTAAAGGGTTAATCATACAAGAAACGTTTGATAGCTCTGGGTCTGTACTTGCTGGAGTTTAGAAGAATGGGGGGGGGGGGGGTTCTCATTGAAGCATTTTGAATGTTGAAAGGCCTAGACAGTAGATGTGGAAAGGATGTCTCCCATTTCCCGTGGAGAGAATGCTCACTGCTGCCCTGATCCAGAAATATGATTACGAAGACACGCAGTCCCCTTTTATTGTCATTTAGTAATGCATGCATTAAGAAATGATACATTATTTCCTCCGGTGTGATATCACAAAAACACAGGACAAACCAAGACTGAAAAAACTGACAAAACTACATAATTATACAGAGTTACAACAGTGCAACAATACCATAACTTGATGAAGAAGTCCATGAGCACAGTAAAGTTCGAAGTTTCTCAAATGTCCCACATCTCACGCAGACGGGAGAAGGAAGGAAGAAAAACTCTCCCTGCCATGCCGACCACAGTCCGACTCTGAGTCATCTGAAAACTTCGAGCTCTGATCAGCTCTCTGACACCAAGTACTGAGCGCCATCTCTGTCTGAGCAATTCGACCTCTTTCTCGGTTGTCAAAAGCAGGCAAGGTTGGGGATTTTGAGGCCTACCCTCCTAAAGATTCCTGACCACACAGTAACAGCAGCAGCGGACAGGTGTTTCAGAGAATTCTCCAGATGTTCCTCTGTGCCTTCACGTCTGTCTCCATCAAATCAGAAATTGTCCACGGCCCCTATTTAACAGATACGACATCATTTTTCACCGGACAGCTGCGCACGCATCTTCTCCTCCATCTTCTCTGCATTCTATCATAAGACCATAGACCATAAGACATAGGAGCAGAATTAGGCCATTCGGCCCATCAAGTCTGCTCCACTATTCAATCATGGCTGATCCTTTTTTTTTAGCCCCTTCTCAGCCTCACTCACCAACCTTCTCTCCGTAACCTTTGATGCCGTGTCCAATCAAGAACTGATCAAGCTCTGCCTTAAATACACCCAGTGACCTGGCCGCTGCAGCTGCACGTGGCAACGAATTCCACAAATTCACTACCTTCTGGCTAAAGAAATTTCTCTGCATCTCTGTTTTAAATAGATGCCCCCTCTATCCTGAGGCTCTGCCCTCTTGTCCTAGACTCTCCCACCATGGGCAAGACCAAGGAGATGATTATTGACTTCAGGAGGAAGAAACCCTAAGTCCATGAGCCACTCCTGATCAGGGATTGGAGGTGGAGAGGGTCAGCAACCCTAAATTCCTCAAAGTAATCATTTCAGGGGGTCTGTCTTGAATCCATCACATAAGCGCATTGTGAAGCAAGCACGGCAGTGCCTCTACTTTTTTTTTTAAGAAGCTTGTAAAGATTCGGCATGTCATCTAAAACTTTGGCAAACTCGTATAGATGGTTGAAAATCCAAGTTGCTGATTCTATTTTTTTTTTATTATTCTATTATGGATTTATTGAGTATGCCCATTAGAAAACAAATCTCAGGGTTGTATGTAGTGACATATATGTACTTTGATAATAAATTTACTTTAAACTTTAGATGTACAGCAGAGAATATATTGACTGGTTACATCACAGCTTGGGTTGGAAACACTACTGTCCTCGTACAGAAAAGCCTACAAAAAGTAGTGTATATATCTCAGTCCATCATGGATAAAGCCCTCCCCACCACTGAGCACGTGGGACACCACGACAGCACAGCAGGTAGTGTGACACTATCATGGTGTCGAAGTTCAGGGTTTAATTCCGACATCATCTATAAGTCCTCCCTTTGGAATATGTGGGTATTCTTCGAGTGCTCCAGTTTCCTCCCACAGTTCAAAGACATACTGATAAGTAGGTTAATTGGTCATTGTAAATTGTCCCATGATTAGGCTAGAGTTGCTGAGCAGCATGGTTTGAAGGGCTGAAAGAGGCACTGTATCTCAATAAAATAAAATCTATACAGAGAGCTGTCACAGGAAGGTACAGGGGCCTCAAGACTCACACCACCAGATCCAGGAACAGTTGGTACCTCTCAGTTATCGGGCCCTTAAACCAGAGGGGATCCCTCTTCCCATTGCGACCATCAGGGAGAAGGCACAATTCAGGAACAGCTTCTTCCCCTTTACTCACCCCATCACTAAACTGTTCCCACAGCCGATGGACTCACCTTACCAGATTCTCAATCTCATTTTCTCAATATGTATTTATTTACTATTATTTCTTTTTTTATAATGTAATTTAATTGCTTTTTACATTGGTTGGTGTCTGCCCTGTTGGGTGCAGTCTTTCATTGATTCTATTGTGTTTCTTGATTGCCCACAGAAAAAGAATCTCTTGTATACGGTGACATATATGTACATCGATAATAAACTTACTTTGAACTTTAAAACCAGTTTCTGTCAAAGCCATTCAAATCCAGGTCCCCACAATTAGGTAAGTGAAGACAAAGTATTTATATAAGAATAACTGTAGATGACAGGTCTACCTGAGAATGACCAAGGCAAAAATGCATTTACATTAAAAAAAATTAGAACAGATATTTAATATTTCAGTAGTATTTGAGTAATATTGTAAATATAATGTTTGGTTAAGTATTCTTGTTTGTTTAAGTAATTTCTTAAGGGCTATATGTAAAAATAAGTGAATTTCATACGTCATGATGCTACCACGCGATACTTGTGTGCCTCGCTTAAAGTAAACACAAAGTTAGACTCACATTCCCAACTCCCTTGCTTTTCTTTCAATTAGTTTAATGTTTTGTAGTTATAAAACATTACACAGGACTGAAAACATATTTGGAAGTGTGATTCAGCAGATCAGAACAGGGCTTCAAAGGTATTTGAGAGAATGTGATTCAGATCAGTAGCTATAAACACATGAGGAATAATAGATAAAAATCAAAAAGAAAACAGAGTAGATGCTGGGTATCTAAGGTCCAAAAGAAACAAAAATCATAGAGATAATCAGATCATGCATCAAGTGCAGAGAGAAAACCAGTTGTTTTAAGTTAATGTCCTTGAACTAAAGAAGTGAGAAATCAACTCTGTTTTAGATTACAGAGGGGGAAGAGTTGGAACAGACGAATGAAATGTTTGCGATACATGTCTCGACTAGAAGGCATAGTTATAGGGCGAGGTTGGAGATTTAGAGAGAACTGAGGGATAATTTTTTTCACCTGGAGTGTGGTCGCAATCTGAAATGCACTATCCAAGGAGGTGGCAGAGGCAGGGACTCTCATAGTATTTAACAGCATCTGGACAAGCACTTGAATCCGCAAGACAGCGATGAATACGGAATGAGTGCTGGTAACAGATTAGTCTAGGTAGGCGCTTGGTCAGCACTGACAGTGGCACAAAGGGCCCAATTCTACACTGTGTGTTCCTGGAATGGGGTTCAAGTTGTCCACAAATTCTCCAGGCCCTCTAAGAGACTGTGTCTGATTCTAAGTGAGGAATGCAAACAGATAGAGAGGAATGCCAGCAATAGTGAGAAAACGAAAACAATGCTGAAACTGTGAGATGCTGTTACTGGAAACCTCCATTAAAAGAAAATGGCTGAAAATGCTAACAACAGGAATTCTGCAGATGTTGGAAATTCAAGCAACACACACAAAAGTTGCTGGTGAACGCAGCAGGCCAGGCAGCAACTCTAGGAAGAGGTACAGTCGACGTTTCAGGCTGAGACCCTTCGTCAGGACTGACGTTTCAGGCCGAGACGCTCATCAGATCAGGCTGTGTACATAGGGAGTGAAAACGTGACAACGTTGCATAAGAGACTTCAACAATTTCTAATAACTAGCATTCCCGTTTGAGTGAGAATCGGCTGTTCTGATGCAAAATCAATTTTTTCACAATCAGAATTAGGTTTATGATCACTGACATATCTCATGAAATTTGTTGTCTAGTGGCAGCAGTGACATTGCAATACATTAAAATATTACTATAAGTTACAAGAAGAAATAATAAAAAAGTAGAGCAAAAAGAGAGTAAAAGGTGAGGTAGTGTTCATGGGTTCATGGTATGTGCAGAAATCTGATGGTGGAGGGGAAGAAGCTGTTCCTAAAACCTGAGTGGGTGCCTTCAGGCTCCTGTACTTTCTTGCTGATGGTAGTAATGAGAAGAGGGCATGTCCCAGATGGTGAGGATCTTTAATGATGGATACCACCTCTTGATGTTCTCGATGGTGGGGAGGATTGTACCCATGATAGAGATGGCTGAATCTATACTCCTCTGCACGCCCTTACAATCCAGTGCAGTGGCCCCTCCACCCCTCCATACCTGCTTGTTATACAGCCAAGCAGAATACTCTGCACTGTACATCTATAGACACACCAAGCCTCCTCAAACTCCTGAACTAGAGCAGCTCGCATGCCTTCTTAGTGATTGCATCAATGTATTGGGCCCAAGATAAATTCTCAGAGATGTTAACACCCACGCCTTAAAACAGCTCACTCTTTCCCTTGATAACTCTTCAATGAGGACTGGCATCTGTTCTCTTGACTTCCCCTTCCTGAAATCCACAATCAACTCCGTAGTCTAGGAGACATTGAGTGCAAGATTGTTATTGCAACACCACTCAACCAGCTGATCTATCTCACTCCTGTACACCTTCTTGTTGCCAGGAGTGAGGTAGATTGGCTGGGCTAAGCACATGCCCTGAGGTGCTTAAAAGGAGCAGTAACCAACCTTGCTGAAATGTTAAAAGTTACTTCTCTATTACTTACAGATTATAACTATAACTTTTGAATCCAGCAGATTAAGTCACATAAGAAATTGATTAAATTCTCCAGCTGTCAGCCATTAAATCAGAGGATTCTATTCTAACTGCCCTTTCATGCTTGCTAGCAAGACCCAACTCTAAACATGATCAATGAGGCAGCCTGAGATTGTGGACTATGTGCTTAAGTAACACTCACATATACCTTGTTCTCAAAGGATAAATTCATCACAGAATGTGGTGGAGGGGAGGGTGGGGTGGGGTGGGGGGTTATGAATCAATTACTGATAGCATAGCAGTCAGCCTGTTCACCAGAGTTGACTGACGGTATGAAAACAATCCCAAACATGAAAAGATAAAATTACTATGGTATCAGTGTTAATTTAATGCAGATTCAAACTTCCCATTTTGAATTCTGATTACATTACTGCTTCTGAATAGTCCCATGCATTGCCAGTGGTATGCTTTTTCATAATTATTTTCCCCCTAAATGACCAGTTTATATAACCAGTGCAAATTAAATTTAGGAAATGCTCATTGATACAGCGTGTAAAGGTCCACGTTTGGTGTTCCAAAATGTTGTATTTCTTTAGCTCTAGTCCCTCTCCCATCTCAAAAATAAGCTTCCTATTCTTTTTAAAGAGAACCACATTTTTCATAACAACTAAGTTTTGAGTAGGTATTTATTTATCTTTTACAACAGTCTGCAATCAGTTGTCTAGCTGCTTCCATGTACATAAGCCTGATTCCTACTCCCGCATTGGTGCTGATTATATATATCTGTCTCTCTCTCTCCTTGATCATCACTGTGGATAGCCACAAACATCCACTTCAATCCTACAGATATACAGGCAAACTTGACTGGACCACTTCTCATCTTCATTCCTCCAAGGACTCCATTTCATTCTTCCAGTTCATCTGTCTCCTCCACAGTTGCTCCATTGATGAAACTTTCCACACAGATGCCTATGAAATGTCTTCCCTATTCCTGAATATTCGCCTCCTCTCCACCATGCCCTCAGCTTCATCAATTTTCCATCCCTCTGTTCTCACTCCCCTCCCTTCCTGAACAGAGCCCTACTCCTCTCTTTGCAATACAACTCCAAGATTCAACCATCATACCTACTATATCTTCCCCTCCACTGCCCTTTAGGGGATTATTTCCTTCACAACCCCACAATTTATCCTTCCAACCCATTATTATAACACTATTGAATGGTCATCGCCTTGTACCTTATTGCCTGCCTACACTGCACTCTTTGTAGCTGTAACACTTTATTCTGCAATCTGTTCTTGTCTTTTTCCCTTATGCTACCTCAACGTGATGAAATGATCTGTATGGATGATGTGCAAAACTAAGTTTTTCCTTCTACCTCAGTACATGTGAGAATAAAAAAAACAACTTACAATTCCCACCACACACCTGACCCACCCCCCCCCAAGGCATTCTCCCAAGCAGCTACAGGAAACCTAAAACCTGTTCTTTATCCTCTTCCCTTCCCAATCAGTCTGTTCACGTGAAACTACTGTACCACTGCTTCCAATCTAGTCTACTGCATTCAGTATTCACAATGTGGTCCCCTCTGCACTGGAGAAGCAATTTACAAATCATTTGTAAGTATTCCTAACATTTTCTTTCTTTTCTCTTTCAGATTTCCAACACCTGCAGTTTTTATTTTAGTTTTTTTTCTTTCAAATAGTGGTCCAAGAGTGCAGCAGCGAAATACCACAGGTTACCAACATGCATCCCCTCCTTGTACCTTGAGCGGAGACCATGAAACTCATCATCTCAACTAATCAGTTATACAGAATAGGGGTTCTTTTGAACTAAGTACAATGGAAATAAAGCAATCAGTACTAACATCTTAAAATAAATTATAAATGAACTCAAAAGCATTTTCCACACAATAGAATGAAATACTTGCCCAGGGGGTTTGATTAGAGAGCTTGGAACAGTGAAACAAAATATTCATAGCTATAAATTCCATTAGATTTTTTTTAGGGAGAGGATAGAGAGACGGAAGTAGAAAGAACAGGAAATGACACATTGATAGTAAAGCTAATCTTAATTAGCAAAATACTAGAAAATTATTATTTCGTGAAAGCTACAAACAACCTTCACAGACTTCTTTATACTTCAAGCATAAGAAATAAAAATAGTACTCTAAGGAACTCAGATTACACAATTTGAAGTTTTATAAAAATTTTCATGAGCCTACCACTATTTGGAAGCCACATAACTTGAGGGCCCCATTAAAATTAGCAGTTTAGTGATCTGTCTAATAATGGAAATTTGATTTCATAAGTGAAGTGATTTTTAAAATGTCATAAACAGCTAATTGAAAAATCAGTTAATGTTAAGAGCTGTACAGAAATGAAAGGGAAATTGTTTAACATACATGAACACTTTTTCATTGTAGAACATTTGCAGTTTGTGCAATGACTGTTAATCTTCTCATCATAAAGAAAGAACTGATTCGCAGTAAAAAGCAACATCTGATGAAATGCTTAGATTGTCCTTCAACTCATGTTAAGAAGAAAATTAACACATTCTTCAGTAATTCTTCGAAATGTAATTCTTGGAATTGAAGGTGGAGAAAGAAAAGTGAGGTTGGGAAAAAAGAAGGAAAAGTTTAAGGATTAAATATCAAAGCTTCTGGATATATGTAAAAGCACGTGAATGGCAGGCGTCATTTTGCCACCACGTCATATGTGCGTGCCTCACTAAAGTAAAAACTAAATGTACCTGGGTTATTGGTGGCTCTGTGCTTTTCTTTCAATTAGTTTTATGTTTTGGAGTTACAGAACATTACAGAAGCTGAAAGCTTATCCCCAATTGGCACAGGGATTAAATTTGGAGATGAAGAAGAGCCTAGTGTTTAAGTTACACAAGTATCTTGGCAATTAATGGGCCAAGAGTAAGAAACTTAGAAAACCTACAGCACAATACAGGCCCTTCAGCCCACAATGCTGTGTCAAACATGTACTTACTTTAGAAATTACCTAGGGTTACCCATAGCCCTCTGTTTTTCTAAGATAAGGTTAAAAAAAGTAAGGTTGAAAAAAAAAGCACAGAAACGAGCAATATTTGGCGTCACTAGATCAGGACCAGCAGAATCTTGTTTGATCTCAAGCACAGAGAGAACAGAACAAAGGCAGAAGTGCTGGAATAGCTACTGAATAGAAACAAAACCACAATGAGCAAATGAGGCAAGGCAAGAATAGAAGCAGATGTTGTACTAATGGAAATACTCATGTAGTCAAGGTCATGTTCAAGTTAGAGATCAAAGGATTTTTTGAGATTAAGGGAATTGAGGGTTATTAAAACAAATATTAAAACCACACCTACTATCCCACTCATGCCCCAGGGCTGCCCTGATCCAATAAGACCACATCATAAATGGGCAAAACCACTGTGAGGAGTCTGATAGAATGACACTGTGATCTCTGCCAGTGATGCGTGTGAAGCGCCCAACATTAAACCTGGCAGAGGAAACCAATTTCTAAAGGAGGACTTGCTAATTCACATCTCTTTGCCAACATGTGGTGGAGGTGGGATTCTCCTCTTTTGGCAGAGATGGCCAATGAGACCAACAACATTTAAGGTAGGCTCCAGACAGACATTCCAGGTGGACCTGGTGCACCACAGTTCCAGGGACCCAGATTCGATCGGGAACTCTGGGTGCTCAGGTCTCTTTCCAAATCAAGAGTATAGATCAGTAGGTTAATCAGCCACTGTAAATTAGAGACAGAGTCAGAGAGAAGTGAAATTCATACCTTACCCACTACCACCCCAACTTAACTGTTAATGCAATAAAATACAGACATATATGTAAAGATTATTTTGATAAATGGAGTTACTGCAGGATAGGGAGATTGTCAGTGTATCCTTACTGAGACCAAGGACCTGCTTCTGTGCTGTATGACTTAAAGGCTACATAACAGACCATGAACACTCAAAGACTGAACATCCACAGCCCTTGTTGGTAGAGGACTCCTAAGCTTCTCTACGCTCTGGGTGAAGAAGTTTCTTTTCCTTAGTTGTGAAAAGTCATGCCCTTATCTTGGGACCATAACTTTCGGCTTGGCATGTCCCAGTCAGGAATTCATTATCACTTCCAAGCCCCAAAAATCTTTGTATCCTTCAAATGAGGCTTTCTCTTCTTGTTTTAAACTGTTGGTGTGTAGGGCCTTTCTGCTTCAATTCTCTTTTTAGGACAATCCCGGTATTCTAATAGTTACACTTGGTGAATATTTGATGCCCTTACTCTGATATCTTTTTTAAAATTTTTACTCTGTTTATTTCTCCCTTTCTTCTGATTTACTTTGATGATACCTTCCTTCACTGTATTTGATTTGCTTTGATTGCCCTCAATCAGCTGGTCAGCATCTACTGGGCAATTCAGGCTGGCGCCACGGTGGTGTAGCAGTTAGCACAATGCTATTATAGCTCAGGGTGGAGTTCAGAGGTCAGTCACAGCACTGTCTGTAAGGAGTGTGTACATACACCCCGTGACAATGCAAGTATTCTCTGGGTGTTTTAGTTTCCTCCCACCGTGCTTAGACGTACCGGTCAGTAGGTTAATTGGTCATTGTAAATTGCCCTGTTAAACCCCACTATGGTTGAATTGGTGGATTGCTGGGTAGTGTGGCTCATTGGGCCAGAAGGGTCTGTTCCACACTGTATCTCCAATTAATTAATCATCAGTAAACTTGGATATATTGTACTTGATTTCCCTCATCAAAATTTGTAATGCAGCTAAAGAATATAGTACTTAATGCTTTCAAAGTAGCTTAAATACACATACACTTAAAACATTCAAAGAGATCCAATGTCTAGTGCCATTGCACCATCCAGTGAGTATCATTTTCAATCATATTTATCACACAGCAGAGCAAATCCGGATTCTTACCAGTAGATGTGAACCAAGCTGTTAGTCTGATAGGGCTCTCCTATCTCACGATAAAGTGATGATCATGACAGATCTTGCAAGATTGTAAAACACTTCAATGTTGATGCACAATTGTCTGAAAACTGCAAGCAACAGTCGGAAGCAAAGGACATCAGTGCCTGACACACTGACTGCACCAATAATAAAACCTGTGAATGCAATCATCAAGATAGTATTGTGGAGGAGACGGTCAACAGTGTAAAAGCAAACAATCCTAGGCCTTCGCTCCCACACAAATCTTGTGGAGAGGTCCTGCCAGGGTACCTGGCCGGCAGCACATTCTGGCTCTGTACTCAACAAGGCGCCCCCAGGTGGAGCACCAGTGTGCTGATATTCCCCACCTGGAGCACAATTCCAGTCCAACTACTGTAACCTTTTATTCTAAATGTAAACCCCTTTCTAAGTAATTGATAGCTGCAAGGTGAGCCTTTGTCAATGCAAAAAGTTAACGTAAATTCAGATACCCAACAGAACTCATGTAAATCTATTTACATCTGTGGTTTACTACTACCAAAGATTATGGCACTAGTCAATCTGAAATACTTAAAGAAAGTACATGTCACATATCGGTATAACCGGCCCGTAAGTCAGCCTAGTTGCTTACAGTGAAGAGTGCTATACAAATCCTGAACAATAGTGGGTAATGTTTGTTAGAGGAAACATGTTCAACTTCAGCAAAAGGAATTAATTTAAAGTAGGATGCTACACTGCAGCTGCACATAGATACAATCACAAGAAAGGCATGCCAACATCTGTACTTTTTTTTAAAAAAACGGTTAAGGAGATTTAGCACGTCCCCAAACAGCAACAAAATTTTCTAGATGTACTGTTGTAATTATCCTTACTACATTATGGTCTGATATTGCAAATTGAATGCACAAGAACAGAAGAAGCTGCAGACAGTAGTGGACTAATTCTGCTCCTATATCTTATGGTCTTATATAGGGGTCCCTAACCTTTTTGGCACTGCGAACCGATTTAATATTGACAATAAGACCTTTTCAGAATGGCAGGCAGTGACTAGTGGGGTACCGCAAGGCTCAGTACTGGGACCCCAGTTGTTTACAATATATATTAATGACTTGGATGAGGGAATTAAATGCAGCATCTCCAAGTTTGTGGATGACACAAAGCTGGGCGGCAGTGTTAGCTGTGAGGAGGATGCTCAGAGGATGCAGGGTGACTTGGATAGGTTAGGTGAGTGGGCAAATTCATGGCAGATGCAATTTAATGTGGATAAATGTGAAGTTATCCACTTTGGTGGCAAAAATAGGAAAACAGATTATTATCTGAATGGTGGCCGATTAGGAAAAGGGGAGGTGCAACGAGACCTGGGTGTCATTATACACCAGTCATTGAAAGTGGGCATGCAGGCACAGCAGGCAGTGAAAAAGGTGAATGGTATGCTGGCATTTATAGCCAGAGGATTCGAGTACAGGAGCAGGGAGGTACTACTGCAGTTGTATAAGGCCTTGGTGAAACCACACCTGGAGTATTGTGTGCAGTTTTGGTCCCCTAATCTGAGGAAAGACATCCTTGCCATAGAGGGAGTACAAAGAAGGTTCACCAGATTGATTCCTGGGATGGCAGGACTTTCATATGATGAAAGACTGGATGAACTAGGCTTATACTCGTTGGAATTTAGAAGATTGAGGGGTGATCTGATTGAAACGTATAAAATCCTAAAGGGATTGGACAGGCTAGATGCAGGAAGATTGTTCCCGATGTTGGGGAAGTCCAGAACGAGGGGTCACAGTTTGAGGATAAAGGGGAAGCCTTTTAGGACTGAGCTTAGGAAAAACTTCTTCACATAGAGAGTGGTGAATCTGTGGAATTCTCTGCCACAGGAAACAGTTGAGGCCAGTTCATTGGCTATATTTAAGAGGGAGTTAGATATGACCCTTGTGGCTAAAGGGATCAGGGGATATGGAGGGAAGGCTGGTGCAGGGTTCTGAGTTGGATGATCAGCCATGATTGTACTGAATGGTGGTGCAGGCTCGAAGGGCTTAATGGCCTACTCCTGCACCTATTTTCTATGTTTCTATGTTTCTATAATCTTGTGGACCGGCCGACCACGGGGGGGCGGGGGCAGGGTAGGGTTGCCAATGGACAAGAGTGGCAGTCAGATACGTTGTGTTTACCTCGAGAAAGACTACAATGACCTTGCGCGGGCACCAGTGCGCATGTGTGAGCAAGTCATTGCTCATGCGTGTACGTGCCTACTTTTTTCTACAAATCGTTTTTAGCAACGCACTCACAGCAAGCAAATTTTTCAGGGTTTTTTCCCTGAAACACTTCCACTTACAGGTACATCGAAGCCCATGATGGGCTGTGTTGAAGTGCAGCCATTTTCAGAAGAAAACCCGACTTTAATAAATACCCGGCCACGGAGGTCTCGTCATTAGGACAGCGAACTGTTCACCTGTGCTGCGCACTTTATATGCATTTTGAATTACACTTTATTAAATAATATGGTAATATACTGTTTTATGTGGTGTGCGTGATATATGTATTGTGGCTACACCGTGGTCCGGACAGAGGTTGTTTCATTTGTGGACAATCAGCCAGATGACAATAAACTTGAACTTGAAGATACAGAACTTCTAAATCACTCATTTAAAATCCCCCATTTCGACGTAAAAAAGTAAGTTCTGATCCCCACTATTGCGGGGGCGGGGTGGTGGTGGTGGTGGTGGTGATGGTGTGTGTGTGTGTGTGTGTGTGTGTGTGTGTGTGTGTGTGTGTGTGTGTGTGTGTGTGTGTGTGTCTGTGTCTACGGACGTATATGCGATCGGACATTGTCCGAATGGACATTAAGTGGCACACACCTGTAATAAGGATACACCTTATGCTTTTATTTCTTTAAGGGACCACAACATATTCGGGAGGCTAAGCGCAGGGAAGGCTGCTCAAGTACTTCACAGTTCTTTTCAGCAGAAAACCAAAGTCTGACAGAGAAGGTGACTAGAGCTGAGGTGTACTTTACATCTTTCATCGTTGAGCATAACCTGCCATTCCAGGTGTGTAAGCTCACAGGCGAGCTACTCAGGAAAATGTTTCCTGATTCAGAAATAGCAAAAAACTATGCCTGCTCGTCAACCAGGACAGCAGCTATTGTGAACATGGCACATTAAGACAGAATTCAGAAGTCAGCTGTCTCACAAAACATTTGTGAATCTGATGTCTTGCAAAAATAATAAATTCATTGACACGGACTGCTGAGGTTGAGACTTCCCTGAAATGAGTTTTTGCAGGGTGGGGTGTCTGTATTGCTTTTGAAAAACTGTGAATAGCCCCAATTAGGATGCATTTTGAGGAAAGAGGCCTAAGTGTGGAGTTGAATCGAGTTTAAAGAGTATGAATGGATCTGGTATCAGGAACAGCAGTTTCATTACAGTCATTAATGTCAATTTTGAGCACAAATTTAAGATGAGTAGCAACTAGCTCCTCTGAATAATGTTGATTTTTCCTCCTTCACCACAGCTTTAATAGGTTTGTGAAATTAATTACCAGAATTATCACGTCCTTAATCATGACACGAAAAAAATTCAAGGCCATTGCTTAGACATGCTCAGGCATGCAGTGTTTCTATCAATTAATCAGTTTGGGGAATAAAAAAAACAGCAGTACAGCTTTGTACAAACAATATTAAATTGCCTCTTAGAATTCAGCAAGTATGTTGATAGTCTAAGCTGATATTGACCTTAGCTTAAGATATCAAAAAAACAAATGATTAACTTTGCCTACAAAGAACAAGAGTGTCTTTCTGCCTTGATATTTAATGTGAAGTTTCTAATTTTAATAGTTTGGCTCTTAAAACAAAGCTTCAGTCTTTTAGAACAAGGAGAGCTTGCACATAAGAGACACGGGCCAATTAGACTGGAAAATTCCTCTCAAACACCTGCAGGCAATTGAAACTAGTTTGAGATCTCAGCATATGCGAAATATGTTACAGGGTGCCAAGCTCTCGGAAGAAATTATCTCTGCCCAGCAGAGACAGGTCCATTACTATTGAAGGAAACCAAATATTCATTTAACCTGGCTCTTATATACCAGATAGCCACCTTGGAAAAGTAGTGCAAGGCAAGCGGATCCAGTCAGCCAATAGTCCACATGCAAACACTGTAGAGATCTGATGGGAACTACAAGGTAAAATCCTTGGGTTGTGGTGGTTAAGAATAAAGACTTGCCAATAGACTGGCAAGAGCCAAAAGAGGTCATATTATGTATAATAATTTAACTTTAAGGGTTTCTTTTGACCTGGAAAACCAGGGCCACAACGATACACAATTTAATCCCCCAAGCCTGTAATCATTCTGATGAATCTTAACTCTCACCCTTTCAAAAGCTAGTTTATCCTCCCAAAAGGTGGGAGTTCAAAACATTAACAAAATATAAAAACAACCACACCCCCATTATACTGCCTACATTTTCACACCAAAAAAAAAATTGGACCGGTTAGTCAGTCAGGGCCTACAAATCACTGATGCAGGGCTTCAATCAGAAACATTAACTATTTCTGTTTCCACAGGTGATGGTTGACCTGTTGAGTGATTCATGGATTTTTTATTTCTACTTCAGATTTCTAGTATTTGGAGCTTTTTTTTAATTTTCACTGACCAACCCAAATCTATGATTCTTAATTAGGTCAATAAAATGCTGGAAACGGATCTGCATCAGTATATTGCAGAGAGAAAAATCAACCTTCTGAAATATTCTGTGGGCCACAACACAAGTTGGAATCACAGTTCTGCAGTTTCTTGGCTTACCTTTTTTTCCGAAATGAAGGGGAGGCATTTGCAATCGTCAAATTCAAAGAGTGACAGCTCCTAATTTTAGAGATCTTTGAATAGTGCTGTAAACGGTAATGCTATTGCCTCAGAGCTCCACTAACCCAGGAGCGACCCCCAATCCCTGGTGACCTGTGTAAGGATTATTCTCCGTGACCACACGATCATTCTACCCCATGATGCTCTAGCTTCTTCCCACATCCCAAAGACCAGTAGCACTGTAAACTCAGATAGGCAAGTGGTAGGAGAATCAGAGGTAGTTATGGATATGGGAAAAGTAATTGGACAGTGGGAAATAAGGTGGGGAACGGAACTGGATAAATCACCTAAAAGCAATACATCAAATGATCTGTGTTGATAGAAGATAACGTGAAATATGTGAAATATTACTATTAACGGATCTGCAACTTCCTCACCTGCTTTAGTTCCTGAAAATTTTATAATTTTTCTATTAGTTTTTTTTTTAATTATATCAAAAGCAATACAATCATCCCCTTGACAACCTTCAGTTCTCACAAATCTATAAAATTTAATCCTCTTCCTCAACTCTGAGAATAAAAACATTCATTTATCAAATCTGCTATTGCCTAACACGGTATTTTAGAAATGATCTTTAATGGATAATCATTTGGCATTACCACTGTCTATTTATAAAATGTTTCTGTCAACTTTGATATCAAGTACTAGTCCTTTCTGTTCACTCAGGGTAACAGGATTCCGCAACTCCCCCAGCCAGGCTACCCAAAAATTGTACCAATCAGGATTGATCAACTTAAATGATAAATCATAGCATATTGGCTTCAGGAAAGAAAGGTCTAATGAGCAGGAAGTATCTCACAGGTAAAACAAACTTAATAAAGAAAAACAACCAAATTCTAAGGGGTCTTGAAAAATATATCTTGCGTACATTTTAGAGAAAGCCAGAAATCCATTGTGGCCAGCCAAAGCTGAGCTTGCTTTCCTAGAGTTTTCCAGTTTAGTTAAGTATGCTGCCCCTTGTGAATAAGTGGATGCATGATACCTTGAAGCACTGAGGATGATGCTGTACTCTGCTACAAAAGTAATAGGGTTGTAACATGACAAGAAATAAAAGTGACGTTTGATGAACCATGAAGTCGGAAGATCCAGATTTGGATGAGATTTAAGCTGGGATACAGCAGTTTACTCAGAGGGAAATGGAAGGTTTGTGCTTGTAGTGAGAAATGCAGTCCATGGAGAACCTGGAGCTGGACAAATGATTTTCAGAGTTTGAAGCTATTTCCAAAAGCCCAAATGCAAAAATGGGTCACGGAATGACAGAGCTCTTGAAATTGCCTCTATCACTAAACATATTTTCTTAGCAGTGGTCACCAGATTCTGAGGAAGTTGTTGAAGCAAAAGAAAATTCCTTTTTTTAAGCAAATCTAAAACACCCTCACGATTAAGGAACAGTCATAAACATCTACTTCAGAACTGCACAAAGCACCAGTAAAGAAACCTGCGAATCCCTATGCATGTGAGGCTACTACAAAACTTCCAGACCAACCTGATGAAGGGTCTTGGCCCGAAACGTCACCTGTACCTCTTCCTATAGATGCTGCCTGGCCTGCTGCTTTCCACCAGCATTTTGTGTGTGAAGCTCCTGGAAACTTTTTTAAAGTGAAAATTGTGCTCATTTCTGCACAACATTTTTTTTTATATAATCGGGGCGCTACTTTTAAATGGTACAGAGGGATCAGAATCAGAATCAGGTTTAATCTCATCAGCATATGCTGTGAAATTTGTTGTCTTTGCAGCAACAGTACATTGCAACACATAACAATAGAGAAAAAAGTGAGTTTGTGCGTGTGTGTGTATATTCATATATATATATATATATATATATATATATATATATATACACACACACACACTCTCATACACATACATACACACACATATATTAGTTAATAAGTAGTGCAAAAATTTTTTTTAAAAATTAAAAAGTAGTGAGGTACTTTCATGATAGCGTTCATGGGTTCAATGTCCGTACAGAAATCAGATGGCAGAGGGGAAGAAGCTGTTCCTGAATTGTTAAGTATGTGCTTTCTGGTTCTTGTACTTCCTTCCAGATGGTAGCAATAAGAACATGGTATGTCCTGCGTGATGTGGTTCCTTAATGATGGATGCCGCCTTTTTGAGGCATTGCTCCTTGAAGGTGTCCTGGATATTTATGGAGCCTAGTGCCCATGACGGAGCTGACTAAGTTTACATGTCTCTGCAGCTTATTTCGATCCTGTGAAGTAGCCCCCCACTCCCACCCCCCAATACCATACAGTGATGCAACCAGTTAGAATGCTCTCCACAGTACATCTATAGAAATTTGGAGTTTCTTTGGTGACATACCAAATCTCCTCAAACTCCTCAAGAAATATAGCACTGTCGTGCCTTCTTTGTAACTGCATCGATGTGCTGGGGCCAGATTAGATACTCAGAGATACTGACCCCCAGGTACTTGAAATTGGTCGCTCTTTCCACTTTTGATCCCTCTATGAGGACTGCTGTGTGTTCCCTCATCTTACTCTTTCTGAAGATATTTATGTTGTCAGCATTAATGTGCATTTTGTAGATTCTTAATTTTCACAAGATATGCCATTCAATCCACTCCAAAGGATTAAACAACTAAAGATATACAATGGCAACAGAGCACAACTAGAATGTGAAACTCACCTCTCTATATTTCTCATGTTGTTTAAGATGTCATGTAATAGAATAAACATCATCCATCTCAAATATTGACCACATACAGCTTACAGAGAAATCTGACTCAAATTTATATAGACAGTATTTATCTGTTCAAACATTTTCCATAAAATGCATTTCCACGGCGTCCTTAACTTTAAGCAGCACCTCAGAGATGAAAGTAAGCTAAAGTAAGCTGAAATGCAGTCTAATTATATGGCAACCATAATGCACTAAATGATGTTCATAAACACTACCATTCAAAGATATAGCCACCAAAATGATTTCCTTTTAACCACAAGTATTATACAATAGGTTGTAAGGCAGAAGACAAGGTGCTTAGTGCACGTAGCAACAAAAACTAATACCCACCAAACAGTACAAAGGAAACATGCTGTCAATTTAAAAACTTTAGTACCCAGGCAAGAAAGCTTTCACAAGGTTACTACAACTGCAGCAAGGACAAATAAATGGCAAACAAAAAACATAGCAAGAATCAAATAGAAATAATTTCACCAATTTTTAAATATTTTTTAAATTAGCACAATATCTAACCCTAACATTTTTTAAGAAGTTCCCTAATTGCAACATTCCTTGTGCAATGAGGTGGTGTCAGTTTCAGCATGGGCTACTTTACTGACCTTGCAGCTTTTGAATTTATCTACACATGCTGCAAACTTGGAGGTAAACTGCAAGTGGCACTCTTCTAGTCACTGACAAATGATGTATTTTCACAATGGAATACACAATGACAGAAAAAATAAGGAAATTTGCTCGGAGGGGTCTGAAGAAGCTGCAGAAACTCTGGTTCACAGGAAAGTCAAATTCTGAGCATGGTTAAGCCTCCCTGGTTAACTATGGTTCACTGCTACAGCAGAAGTGTTAGGGGAGGACACATTCCCATTGGATAGGCATAAAAGTAATTGCAAATGCACAGGCGCTAACCCTTACATATGAGTAGTGTGGAATAGCCTAGCAAGGAATGTGTTTGAATGCTGGCCCTTTGAATGGCACCATTTCAGGGAGAGCTAAGTAAGATTTGGTTGTGGTCTAAGTTAACAGTATATTTATCAACTAATGAGGTTGAAAATCATGCCAGAGACACTATCTGTAGTGATGTACTATTGTTGACGTAATCTGGGGTAATTTTAAAGAGATCATAGAATTCTATAATACAGAAACAGGCGAAAATGGCCCACTTTGTCCATTTCAACTGTGATGCCTAGCAACACCAACCCATTTGCTCCCTATCCCTTTCCAATCCAAGAACTTGTCCCATTATTATTTGGACATCATGTTGGTATCTACTTTCATCCCTCTTTTGGTGGCTCCTTCTAAACATTCATCATCCTGTGTGTGAAAAACTTTCTGATCAGATCTCCCTTGAATTTCTTCCCTCTGACCTTAAAGCTGTGTTCCCCAGACTCCCCTACCTTGGGAAAAATATTGCCTGCCTTTCCTCTCCATCCTCCTAATAATTTTGTAAACTTCTTCTTTCTTCCTTCTCGGTCCTGAAGGGTCTTGGCCTGAAACATCGACTGTTTGATGATGCCTTACCTGCTGAGCTCCTTCAGTATTTTGTATGTGTTGTTCTATAAAGTCACTCTTCCACCTCGTACATTCCAGTAAGAATATATCCAGTCCATCAACTCTCTCATAATTATCATGCTTTCTTCCAGTCAACATCCCGTTGAATCTCTCTCAATTCTCTCTGCAGTCTCTCAGTTGTTACCACATCCTTCCTGAAGTGTGGTGGTGAGAAATCTACAGTCTAATCAATATTGTGCACAATTGCCCCATGACTCCCTACCTTCTATACTAAACGCCTTGACCTGTGAGAGCATATTACATACCTTATCTGTCTGTATCACCACTTCCAGGGATCTGTGGACTTGATATGCACCCTAAGATCTCTTGTAGATCAAGGTCCCTGGCATTTACTTTATGTTCTAACTGAAGACTTTTATCTTCCAAAGTGTATTACTTCACACTTATCTGGATTGAATTCCATCTACCACTGTTGCATCCGCTTTCCAAATGATCTTTGTCCCACTGTATCTTCAAGTAACTTTCTTTGCCATCTAAAACTCTGGCAGTTTTTTTAAGACATCTCCAAACATCACCTATCACCTATAGTCTAACCTATGTTATTCATATACACTACAAAGGTACTAGCAATGTTCCTCATAGTACATCATTTCTTTCCAATTTCCAGTCAGAAAAACTTCTTTCCACCACTACCCTCTACCTGCTATCACCCAGTCAATTTTGGATCCAGTTCACCAATGCCTGTCAAATCCACTATGCCTTAATCTTCTGCAACAGCCTACCAGACAAATTTTGTCTAAAACACTACAAAGGTCTATAGACAATATCTGCCACCCTGCCTTTATCAATCCCCTTGGGTAGCTCTGAAACCAGTCTCTTAGATTTGCAAGGTGTGCACAAAATCATGCAGACTCCTCTTAATCATTATCTGCCTTTTCAAGTGAACACAAATCCTGTCCTATATTTTTAGCACTAACAATACTTCTACCTGAAGTCACAGGCTGCATATCTGCCAAACTGCTAAAGAGGCACAGAAAGCAGTGCAATCTATACTGTTCTAGGTTACACCTATTTTCAACACTATTTGTAAAAACATTTAGTTAATGAATTTTCTAGGTCTGTCTTCAGCAGACAAAGGGAAAAATTTCAAATCCCTAATACGGCAGAAATCTGGATCTTGGGGAGTTGAAAATGGGAAAGGTAACTTGACTCTGGCCTCCCAACCAGTTCCAACAGCTGCAATTTTAAACCATAGATGATGATTACACCTGCACAAAGCCAGTAGAGTTTTACTTTAAACATGGACCAAGTACTGACCAGCTAAGTGGAGAAGAGCTGCTACCTTCCCAAGCTGTTGCTTGTGAAGGGATCACTTGTCACTTTGGTATTTCATTTTGCACTACAATCTCTGGACCATTTTGCTGTTTTAAGCTCACCACGAATACTGTTTTCTCTACAAGCATCATGACAACAGGGAATTTTATTGCACCCTGTGTTTATGATAATAAATGGAGGCTTCCCTAGCAGAGTCTTCACACATTGGCCCACACTTCCCAATCTACTAACCTCTTGAATAGCTTCAGATTTGATACCTTTACAAGGCAGGCTAGTGGTCTGTAGGACGTATTGGCCAGCTTTACTACATTCCTGACTTCTTCATTCCGCACATCAATGAAGTCCACCTGTTAAAAATCATCCTATCCACTTCAATACAGCATCTTGCTAGGATGCTTTACCAAATAGCTAAAGTCCTACCTGGTCACTTTTAAAAATTAGTGCTCAAATCCCAGCACCCCTGGAGTCCGGGAATTCACAGTCCACTTTTATTTTGAGCTGGTACTGAACTTTGTCCAGCAGAGACTTGGGAGGAGCACCTATTTTGCAGGGACTGAAGAAAACAAGTACACTTCAAGTACACATTTTCCAGATTTTGACTGGGTAGCACAAATGTTGAATGTGAGAATCAGTGGCGGTGCAAGAGGTGGGGTAACATGAAGAAAGAGGCAAAATAATAACTTCATTCAGAGTGGTAAGGTGGAAAATCTCACTTGCCAGGCACTGGAATAATGGCACCCGTTAAGTCTTCCTCCTACTCATGTGCTCATTGTTTACAACATCCCACCAGAATTTCCAGCACCTTGCTTAGCTAGGTAAATAACATGGCAACAGAAAAAGAGTAGACTCTGCATAATACTTCCTTTGCTTGTAATTTAAACCTTGGGGATTCAAAGCAAGGTTACAGCATGAAAGGAGGCCACTGGACCCATTGATTTTATATTAACTCCATAAAAGACCGATTCCATTTTATTAACCATTTCCAAAAAGGCTTGCAAATTCTCTCTTTTCAATTGCTTACCCAACTCCCTGCCAAACAATGCATATGAATCTGCCTCCACTGCTTTCCCTGCAATGCCATCTACTATGGACTCACTTTCAAGGACTCTTCATCTCATATTCATGATATTTATTGCTTTCTTATATTTTTATTATTATTATTTTCTTTCTCTTTTTGTATTTGCAGTTTGTTGTCTTTTGCACACTGGTTGTTTGTTCATCCTGTTGGGTGGGGTCATTCATTGATTCTATTGTGTTTCCTGCATTTACTGAGAATACCAGCAAGAAGATGAATCTCAGGGTTGTATATGGTGACAAATGTATTTTGATAATTAATTTACTTTGAACCTTAATCACAGTTTTCTAGCTCTTTTGTTAATCACCATCAGTCTAAGTCTCCTGGTTCTTGAATCTTTGCAAGTGAGAATAATTTATCTTCCCCTCTTCTTTCAATACCATTCACAATTAAGTCACTTTGCAGACTCCTATGTTGTAAAGAAAACAATCCTAGCTTCTCAAGTCTATCCTCCAGCTTATGCATTCTTTTTCCTGTCGAAAACTACACATAAAGGAAAATCAATGAGAATTAAGTCTGTCACGTTATATTATCTCTTCCTTGTTGCAAACAGGTTGTTGATTTAAGAAATGTTCAGGCTTCATTAGCTGTGGATGCTTTCTCCATCCCTCTCTCTCTCACACAAACACATGCACACCACAATGTGGGAATTTGAAACCATCTGCAGAAACACAGCGAGATGTATGGATATTATCAATGGCACTCTACTCCTAAGAATATGTGCCTCCTTTGTAATCATTTGCTTGCATTTTCAAGGAAGATGTCATCCCACTTCCATCCTTCCACTCCTGATTACAAATGCTTTAACACTGCACTGATTAGAAGAATGGTTTAGAAACAGGCTCAGAAGAGATGTTCCAATGATAAAGATTAGGCTGCATATCAATGCAGTTGAGTTGAAAAGAACAAAAAATTTCAGTTTCTGCTTACACAAGGAGCATTACAAAACCTGGATTCTATTTTAGTCGATCATATAATAAACTCCCAGAGTTAAGTCAACAAAGTACAAAAGCAAGAAAGAAAATCCATTCCAGATTCTGATCTCTGTGCTATATACATTGTGGGAATAAGATGAGGTCATTTGAAAAACAGGTCTAACATAATTAGTAAACAGTTGTGACATGTTTACAAATCTGTTACACCTGAAAAAATGAAGGCGACGTCATACAAGAACAATACTCAAGTGGCAAGAATAATTTAATTCCCAGATGTGTTGTAGGGAAGTAAAGGACCAAATCCCACACAGTCAGATCAACTGTAATGGCTTGCTTTGCAGAGCTTTCTTATTGGGAATGTTCGGAGAATCACATCTTCCATCACATCACTGATCAGCTCCACTGGTGTCAGAGGCTTTACTCTTCAATCCTACTGCACAGTGAAAAGGACAGCCATCTTGCAGCATTCAAACTTGAATCCATGTGGCAATGAGAACCAACATTGTAGAACGTTCACATTTAAAGAGCAATAGAATTTGATCTTTGTAACTTGATAAGATGCAGGGATACAGCTGCAACTCTGATGCTTTAAAAAATTTTGAAGCAGCGATGTGTACGTCACGAAACTGCTTCCTAGATTACTGCACTATAACAGAGAGATTATTAGAAATCGCGGAGGTGCAATCACAGGAGGGGGGGAGTAAAAGTTCTCACTGTCGAGGAGATAGTGTAAGAGCCATTACAAAGAAGGCATAGCAGTGCCTCTGCTTTCTTAGAAATTTGCACAGGTTCAGCACGTCACTGAACACTGACAAATGCACGGTGGATAGTACCCTGACTGGTTGCATCGTGGCCTGGTGTGGAAATACCAATGCCCATGAATGGAAATGCCAACAAAATGTAGTGAATACTCCCCAGGAAAAGCCTTCCCTGTCACTGAGCATATCTATAAAGAAGGTTGTCACAGGAAAGCAGCATCCATCATCAACTACTCCCACCATCCAGGCCATGCTCTCTTCTCACTGTTGCCATCAGAAAGGAGGTACAGGAGTCTTAGGTCCCACCACCACCAGGTTCAGGAACAGTTATTACCCTTCAACCATCAGGTTCCTGAACCAATGTGGGTAACTTCACTCATCTCAATATCAAGTTGATTCCTCAACCTATAGGCTCACTTTCTAAGACTCTACAACCCATGTTCTCAATATTATACTTCATATTTTATTGTCGCCAAACAATTGATACTACAGCATACAATCATCACAGCAATATTTGATTCTGCACTTCACGCTCCCTGGAGTACAAATCGATAGTAAATATTAAAAATTTAAATTCAAATTACATATTGTTATTAATATAGTATTTGCACAGTTAGTCTCCTTTCGCACATTGGTTGTCCGTCTTGGTGTGTAGTTTTTCATTGACTCCATTATACTTCCTTATATCAACTGTGAGTGACTGCAAGGAAATGAATGGCAATATGGTGACATATACGTAAATTTACTTTGATCGTTGAACTTTGAATAGGGCAGGAGAGATAAATTGCCACAATTGGCTGTTTGGGAATGGATGTAGGGCTAAAGTTATCAAGTCATGGTTGGCTTGGGTGGGGTGGAATACTGTTGAACGGCAAAGGGGGAAACTGAAGGACAGTTTTAAAGGACATTTAGTAAAATCAATGTGGACACTCCAGACCAGTTCACAGTGCCAAGCTCCTGACTCTTGAAGCTGCTAGAGTACATTGCCCTTAAGTTATGACACAGCAGGCTTATCTAGCCTGCGATGTCTGCCTCCGTAAAAGTGAGCTGTGCTATGTACTTAAACATCATGGAATGGTACAGATCAGGCTGACACATACACAGATGCACACATCAGGTCCATCTCTAGGTTTGTACATAGTCTACATTGTGATCAAACAGATATAGTAGGATACACATAACAGTCCTTACATGAAAACAAAGAAAGTAAACTTTTTTTAAAAAACTTTCCCAACTTCCCTTAAAAATGCCTTCCTGTACTTTTTTATCTTCTTGACAGACACTCACTGTTTATTTAGTTTTCTATATCCAGCACATGCTTCCTTGTTTTCTTTATCCAACCCTCAATATTCTGCATTTGTTACCCTTCACTCTGGAGCCAGTTCTGATCAAAGGTCTTCGATTTGAAATAATTAACTCTATCACTACAGATATGGGATGCTTCCAGTATTTTATAATCTGATCTGCACCAAACTGCATACTATTGTCACCCGTACAGAATGATGCTTGAAGCTGTGGAAATCAATTAAGATCATAATATCTTTATGGCTTTCACAATTACAGGAATAATTTGCCCCGATCTCTTGCTGTTTGCTCTTTGAATGTTTCCCATTGTACAGATGTAGGCTTACCTACATGTACTGCCGGTCTATCTCTTGCCAGTTCCTGTCTTATTTTAATGCAACTGTTTTCTCCATGCCTCCTCCTCGCTGCAGATTAAAAATGATTACTTTCTCACTTTCCTATTTCTGATCATTGATCAGTTACAGGAAACGTTAACTTGGTTTCTCTTCCCACAGATGCTGCTTGAACTTTCGAGTTTGTTTCATTGAGAATTCAGAGCATTTGCATTTTTTTTTTGAACTCTTCAATTACTCTCAAAAATGCTGACACATCCACAACCCTCCAACACATTCCAAATGTGCACTACCATCTCCGAAAAGAATAATCATGTAAAAAGGAAATACATTTGATGTTATGTTATATAACTATGCCCCCTGACTCACCTTAAGTCTATTGAACAGAAATAATCAAAGGGTATGGCATGGCTTGTGTAACTTTGTTAGGTCACCCTTCTGAAACTAATAGACACAGCTCCACTGAGCTTGCATAGTTAAGGTTCTTTAATAAAGTAATCATTTCCACAGCTGTCCTATGATTGCCCCCCATTCAAATGTTAATGGGACCCTGATATAGTACAAGTTGCTTGTTGTACAGAGGTAGTAATCGGCGGACAACAAAATGGCAAACTGAGTAAGTATTTTGCATCTGTCTTCACTGAGGAAAACACAAACAGTCTGGTGAAAGTTCCTGGTGTAAGAGGTCATGAAGTGTGTGAAGTTACCAAAACTAGAGAGAAGGTTTATTCCCTGGAGCGTAGAAGAATGAGGGGAGATTTGATAGAGGTATATAAAATTATGATGGGTATAGATAGAGTGAATGCAAGCAGGCTTTTTCCACTGAGGCAAGGGGAGAAAAAAACCAGAGGACATGGGTTAAGGGTGAGGGGGAAAAGTTTAAAGGGAACATTAGGGGGGGCTTCTTCACACAGAGAGTGGTGGGAGTACGGAATGAGCTGCCAGACGAGGTGGTAAATGCGGGTTCTTTTTTAACATTTAAGAATAAATTGGACAGATACATGGATGGGAGGGGTATGGAGGGATATGGTCCGTGTGCAGGTCAGTGGGACTAGGCAGAAAATGGTTCGGCACAGCCAAGAAGGGCCAAAGGGCCTGTTTCTGTGCTGTAGTTTCTATGGTTCTATGGTTCTATGGTTCTTGGGAAACTGAAAGGTCTGAAGGCAGATAAGTCACCTGGACCAGATGGTGTACACCCCAGAATTCTGAAAGAGGTAGCTGAAGAGATCATGAAGACATTAGTAATGATCTTTCAAGAATCACTGGATTCTGGAATGGTTCCAGAAGATTGGAAAATTGCAAATGTCACTCCACTCTTCAAGAAGGGAGAGAGGTAGAAGAAGGGATACTATAGGTCAGTTAGTCTGACCTCAGTGGTTGGGAAGATGTTGGAGTTGATTATTAAAGATAAAGTTTCAGGATACTTGGAGGCACATGATAAAATAGGCCATAGTCAACATTGTTTCCTTAAAGAAAAATCTTCCCTGAAAAATATTCTATGAGCCCATGGTATTATAAAAAAGATTCTACCCTGGATAAAGCAGTGGCTGATTGACAGAAGGCAAAGAGTGGGCTTTTCTGGTTGGCTACCAGTGACTAGTGGTTTTCCACAGGAGTCTGTGTAGGGACCGATACTTTTTACGTTATATGTCAATGATTCGGATGATGGGATTGATGGCTTTGTTGCAAAGTTTGCAGATAATATGAAGATAGGTGGGGGGGCAGGTAGTTTTGAGAAAGTAGAGAGGCTACAGAAAGACAGACAGATCAGAAGAATGGCAAAGAAATGGCAAATGGAATACAGTGTTGGGAAGCGTATGGTCATGCACTGTGGCAGAATAAATGAAAGGCATGACTATTTTGTAACTGGAGAGTAAATACAAAACACTGAGGAGTGAAAGGATTTCGAAGTCCTTGCGCAGGATTCCCAAAAGATTAACTTGCAGGTTGAGTCTGTAAGGAAGGCAAATACGATGTTAACAAACATTTCAAGAGGACTAGAATATAAAAGCAACGATGTAACGTTGAGACTTTATAAAGCATTGGTGAGGCCCTACTTGGAGTATTGTGTGCAGTTTGGGCCCCTTATCTTAAAAAGGATGTGCTGGAACTGGAGAGGGATCAAAGGAGGTTCATGAAAATGATTCCAGGATTGAACAGCTTGTCATATGAAGAGTCTGATGGCTCTGGGCCTGTACTCACGGGGATTCAGAAGAATGAGGAGTGGCCTCATTGAAAGCTATCGAATGGTGATTGGATGTGGAGAGGATGTTCCTAATGATGTAAGAGTCTAAGACCAGAGGACACAGCCTCAGAATAGAGGGGTGTCCTTTTAGAATAGAAATGAGGAGAAATTTCTTCAGCCAGAGAGTGGTGCATCTGTAGGATTCTTTGCCACAGGCAGCTGTGAAGGCCAAGCCTTTCAGTATATTTAAGACAGAGGTTGATAGATTCTTGATTGGTCAGGGCAGGAATGGATACAAAGAGAAAGTATAGATTGGGGCTGAGAGGAAAATTAGATTGGCCATGATGAAATGGCGGAGCAGACTCGACTGACCAAATGGCCTAATTCTGCTCCTATGTCTTATGGTCTTATAAGAGGTTAAATGGAACTCTTTCTATTGTACAGTCAGGAGCCAGGATGGACCTGATAAGTTCACTGGCTTCTTTTAGTGCTTTGATAGCAGGTCTCTGCACACAAATAATTTAAATTTCCATGAGCTACTTACTTTAAATTTGTAACATAATGATTACATGAGTGTGTAAA
This sequence comes from Mobula hypostoma, assembly GCF_963921235.1. NCBI lineage: Eukaryota > Metazoa > Chordata > Chondrichthyes > Myliobatiformes > Myliobatidae > Mobula > Mobula hypostoma. Next base: position 143,612,290 of record NC_086099.1, read on the forward strand.
TAATAAGGGAATAAAATTAATCACAAAAATGTTGAATTGAATGTTGTGTTTTTATATATTTTACAATCTTTTTAACAAAATAAATGGGAAGCAAGCTTTTTACAGAAACCAAAGCCTGCTTCAGTGCTATTTGAAAATGAGCTGCATGAGTAGTTGACGGTCTAGTCTTTATAACCCACTTTGCCTCTGGACTTCCTTCATCATCTTGCAGCCACTTACCCACAGTTCTGGTAAACTCTCATCTATTGATCAAAGTGCAAGCAACAACAGCAAACAACTAACTGTCAGGCACTGAAGACACTACTGGCAACACCATCTTGCTGATTCACAAAGATTACTTCAACTTTCTGCCTGCTGAATTGGAGGAATTTCCAATCCAAAGTATAACATTTTGTCTTGTGACATATTCTTATCAAATCTATTTTAAAATTCCATGCATACAAAATCATCTGGAGTAGTACCCACACAGTTAAAACATGTATAAATTTGTTGAGTTCTCTGTTAGCCTCTTTTCTCTCCCAGTGCTTATTCAGAGCATCCCTGATATACCGTCAAGGATTAATTCTCATTTATGGATACTAGGCAGTTTTACAGATATTCTTTTTCTTATTGTATTGAAAAATCCACTCTACATAAACTGCTTTCCAAAGGAAAGTAACAATTCTTAACAGTAGTGAGCTATTGAACATGCTGTAATATGTCTACATAGTCCAAGTCACTAATCAAGCTTGGATGGATGTGTAACATGGGGGGGCCAGGTTCAACAATACAATGAGTGAAACAGAAGACAGATTTTAAAATGGGTACATTAACTATTTATTTAAAAATAAACTAGTGAAACACTAACCCAGGCGTCTAGCTAAACAAGCATTTGACTAAACTACCCAAAACCACGAGACTGGACATTCAGTTATCATTTAATCGATTAGCAGACTTATTTATTATTTTGTGGATACTGTGCTAAACCTTCCAAGTTATAAATCTGAAGAACTAAGCAAACGAGGGGGGCGGAGGGGGTCGCTGTCTACATCTGCGACGCTCTTTCTCAATGATACTTCTGCACTGGTTGCGACTTAAGCCTGAAGAAGGCTCCGTGGATGGCAGGAAACAGAGTGAACCTCTCACACACGTTACCTCTTATACCTCTCAAGATGTCCAGAACTGGAAATGGGTACCATAGTGCACAAGCCAACTAATGGGAAAGAGCAACTGCGAACTTTAAATAGATCAATCAATGACCGACATGGCACAAGTAGTTTTCGACTGGCAAATAAACCGCAATCCAAACAACAGGACATCTTTAGGATCTGAATACTTATCTATTTTGGGATTTCCTTTTGCAACCAAGTGTCTATTTAGAATTCATTTGCTCAGGAATGCTAACAGATTTAACTTCAAAGTTGGTGAATAACAAATTTAAAATGTTGCTACTTTTCTTGAAATTTAAATATATTATTATTATACCTCATTATCTCAGTTACACATAGCAATCTATACCATTTCATCTTTACCAGCACAATACAGCACCATAAAATAGCACATTATTTCTATCAACACACATCAAAGTTGCTGGTGAACGCAGCAGGCCAGGCAGCATCTGTAGGAAGAGGTGCAGTCGACGGTTCAGGCCGAGACCCTTCGTCAGGAATAACTGAAGGAAGAGTGAGTAAGGGATTTGAAAGTTGGAGGGGGAGGGGGAGATCCAAAATGATAGGAGAAGACAGGAGGGGGAGGGATAGAGCCAAGAGCTGGACAGGTGATAGGCAAAAGGGGATATGAGAGGATCATCTGTCCAGCTCTTGGCTCTATCCCTCCCCCTCCTGTCTTCTCCTATCATTTTGGATCTCCCCCTCCCCCTCCAACTTTCAAATCCCTTACTCACTCTTCCTTCAGTTAGTCCTGACGAAGAGTCTCGGCCTGAAACGTCGACTGCACCTCTTCCTACAGATGCTGCCTGGCCTGCTGCGTTCACCAGCAACTTTGATGTGTGTTGCTTGAATTTCCAGCATCTGCAGAATTCCTGTTGTTTACATTATTTCTATACTTGGTCAACCTGATGACTTGAAGTCCATTCTCAACCAACTGTTTCAACTCTACCAACTAAGAACAGTTTAGAACAATTGATTAAAGCTCTCATTGCTGATGTTCATCCATCTGTACTTAACAAAACAACCCCTGTATTTATGCTTGGAGAATAGGGTGAGGATCAATGGAACATACCCCAACCAAAAGGCTAGCTACATGGATGACTCCACAGGGTAACCAATTAATGCAGAAGGTCGCCTTTTCTCCTAGAGACTGTAAGAAACCAACTTTGAAATAATGACTGCAACTTTCTTTGACCAACTATTCATATTGATAGTACCCTAAGCCAACTTCAGGATCTGAAAAACAAAACTGTACAGATACATTTTGATTCATTGCCTGGCTTTAAATTTAATGCTACTTCTGAACTACCTGCTCCTTACCTCTTTCAGCTGATCAGCACTTCCCCATGAAGCAGAGCGCTGATGTGTGGTTTTCTTCCCTGTTCCTTCATCTGACCAAAAGCTGGGAGTCTGAAAGGTAAGAAAAACAAAGCAATTTTTTTTTTCCAAAAAGGACTTCAGCTCAACATCAGCTGGTCTGCTCCCATCAGTACCGATCTCACACGGGTACCCACAAAAATACTGGAACAATTCCTGTTGAAGTAATAACTTGATATCTTCTTTCCCACTCAGTGCACAATTTTTTAGGATTATATTCATGTGAATCCAGGTGCATATGTGTATCCAAATTACAGTTTTCCTCTTAAAATCTTTGTTAGTTTGTAATTTCCTATCAACATACACAGTCCATCAATATCAATCTTGCCCAACTGACAGGTACTTAACCATTAAATGAACATAGAATCTCAAACTAAGCTGAATTTGGAAGTTTAAAGATTGAACATCAGCTTTTAAAAGCTTCACAATGTACAAACATTAATTTGTCAGTATAAAAGCACTGGTAACCAGGTCAAGAATGGAGTGCTGGGGTGGGGCAACAAAGAGAGAAACTGCACTGAGGTGGCAATTACATAATACGTCCCAACAATTTCAATAATGAGCAAATACATTAGTTGCCACTTTGCTTCTGCTTTTCAAATGGATCACACAGTCATTCAAATATTCAGCAACAGAGCACCCAAACTGCTGAGATGCCTTAAAGTTGTCACAGCCGGCGGGGATAGTGCAGATAAGTTCCCACTACCTATTAAATGCTCCCAATGGCGTGTGTCTTGAATAGCTCCTGGCCTTCAGGTGTGGATAAGCTACTAAGCCTGCTGGAACCATTCCTACTGCAGGAGAAGGGGTTAAAAGAAAGTTACTGGCAGCTTAAAAGCAGTAGGTCCAGGAAAATGGGGTCTGTCAGCCATGGTTGGCAGCTCATCTAGAAGGAAAGCTCTGATCTCAAACTTCCGCTGTCTTGCAGCTATACTCATTTATAGGGAAAGCTTCAGGAGTAAATCATGAGGATGCTTAGCATGAGGAAAAGTTGGAGCTGGAGTCCCTAAGACTGAACTATGTATAACGCTGACCGGCAACGTCTGCAACAACGCCGCTGCCACACTGTATTGGTCTCTGCTGTTCCTTTGGATTCAGCAGCAGCATGGAGAAGGGAGCCTGCTGCATAGGCAACAGCTTGCTCTCCATATTGTACCGCCCTGGCTCGCATATTGATACTGCACCAATAAAGTAGGCAGTTATGATACAACATCCATGGTTAGCCCCAATCAACAGAGGGTTGTCTGAGGCTACTGAAAGCCAATACTGGAAATACATTAGTTTGGGGAAAAAATGAGTATGTTTAATCTTTTGGGTGAGGAGAAAGATTAGAGGTTGAAGTGAGTCAACCACTTCCCCTGAGCAAGGGTAAGGCATAAACTAAGCAGATGGCAGAAAAAATAATGCCTGTAATCTTCTCAAAGATAGCTCAAAGAAAGTTATGCTCAGCATGATCCCAATATGTACAGAACTCTTTCCAACTAATGGTAAGAAAAATAAAAAAGGTGCACTGTGCACCTCTTCATAAAACAAATCAAAATCAGGCAAAGAGGAAGTATAGTTTCTACAAAATTGTATTGTATATGCAAGACAGATTCAAAGTACAAGTCTGAAGACAATGGAACAAACTCTAAATATGGCAAGATGCATTCTTTTAATTAGGACTTCATGTTCCAGATGAAGGCTGGGTTATAAAATGCAAACTTGTGTTAACACTATTTCAAATAGTGCTGCATAAAGTAGTACAAGCAAGGAGTACTGCAGATGCTTGCAGTGTTCATAAAACATGCATAAGAAGATAAATAGAGAATGACCATCATTAGGGAGAAGAGAGCAAGGGGGAAGGGAGTGACAGAAAGAAAAGGGAGTAAAAGAGAACAGCAGAAAATAAAAAGGAAGATTGCACACTGGACAAGATTAACTTTGAGCAGCATTTTGTGACTGCTACCAAATTAATTTCTTTTTCCATGATGTTTTCATATTATTCTTTTCACTAAGTAGCAGGCCATTTGGCCCATTAAGTTCCATATGATCTCCGAGCATTTCCATTGATTCTCTTTCCCCAGTTGCCTTTATCCCTTTAATCTATTATCTCACAAGTGCTCATCAACTCTTTACCCAATAAGCCAAGGATAATTAACTGCAGTTAATTATGCCCCCAACCAGCACATCTTTGGAACATGGGTGAAAACCAGAGCAATTAGTTTTGACTCAAGCCACTACAGGGAGAAGTCAACACAGAATCAGAGGTCAGGATCGAGCCTAGATCACTAGAGTCTCTGAATTTTTGGCTCACCATGTCCATGCTGATCATTGGACTCATCTACACTAGTCCCATTCACCTAGATCTAATCTGCTGCCACACAATTCTCTAAAATGCAATGCTTGGCATATACTGGAGACCAGGCTGTGCCAGACCTTATTCAAATATTTTCATGCAATTTTTATGCTGGGGTGGTGGGAAAGATAGCTTTTAGTATTTAGCTGGGATTCCTATCCCACACAGAGCCAAATGCAAGGACAATAATACCTCACACACTATTCTAATAGACAGCAACATTTAACCACCTCTATACATTGTGTGAGGTTTTGCTAATGGAGGCTGATTGATAAGATGGAAAACTATTTTCTCCAGCTGCTTATTTGAGATTAAAAACAACAAGAATATGGTTCAAAATTTCAAATACTACTGTAAGCTATTAATAGAAAAGTGCAGTAAAAGCTATCAACCAAAGCAGGAAGGAAACAAAAATTTGTTAAGTACTTATGTGAAGTGCTGTTTGGAAACAGCAAGCCCACAGAGACTTTTGGTGTGCAGAACAGCAAGGCTATACAAGGGACTTATGAAAAAAAAGTTATTGCCATGGATTTTGGAAAATAATTATTTGTTGATGGTGCACATAAATATAGAACATTTGACTGTGTGGTACTACAGGCTACTTCCCTTCCTTAGGATAAACCCAGCTCCTCCTCAGTTCTGTGGCTCCCAGATAGCTAAAGTCCTATACAGGATCTTCATACTCAACTGAGAGCAGATTGATGGGGGCAGTGGGTGGGGAGCTTGAGAGGCAGTGTAGCTTTCTGCCATTTTCTCTGGCCTTCCAACAAAAATACCAGGTTTTCCATGCCCTGCCTGCATTTTATGTAGTGCTGGTTCAGGAATTGCCAATAGGAAGTAAGGAGGCAGCATTTTTAACCAGAAGACTTTCTTTGAAACAGTTCCTTTGTCTCTCGGGAATCCTCTGCCTTGGAACTTGGAGGGGCTTGTCTGCACTGCAAGTCTGGAGTCAGACATATGAACAATGTGGGACAGCTGAGTACAGTTAGGAGTTTCAATGCCGCAGGTATTTATCTCTGAGAGCTTGATGATCTTAGTGATCCCATAGAAGAAAGGAATGTTTATGAAGACAACATTAGTCATATCTCTCCTGTTTTTCAAAGTCCTGCTATAGGGTTTTCAGTATCTTTGATGGACACTGAAGAGCACTGACCATTTCTGCCCAGCTCTGTGCTGAGTTTGTAGTTTTAATTTTTGAATACTTTTCCTCCCTCCAGGTGACCAAAGGCACTACTGATATAAAAGAAAAATTGACAGATTTCATCACTTATATACAGCTTACAAACAGGGAGCCTTCCCAGAGCAGATTGCAAGGATTGCAAGTCAGAATTGGGAACCTGATTGTCCCTACACTCTCATCCTTCTCCAGATTTGGCACCATACCTACTGATGACTGAACTTCATCCCTCCGCCCACCAATCATCTGGGGGGGGGGGGTGGAGGAAGAAACTTCCATCTGACTGGATTGGTGATTGGTCAGTGCATGAAGGGATATGGGGAGAAGGCAGGAAATTGAAAAATTGGATCATCCTTGATGAAATGGTGGAGCAGACTCAATGGGTCAAATGGGCTAATTCTGCTCCTATATATTATGGACTGGACATCACAGACATCCCTACCACCGCCCCCCCCCCCCCACACCCCACTAATTAATCACTTTCAGCCAAGCTTTTCCCCAAACACCACACTCCTTTTACAATCTATGACCCTCAAAGCCATGGTCTTCTCCTTCACGCTACCTCATACATGGCTCCAGATGAAAACAAGTCTCTTCTTTCACACATTTAATTCAGTAGCCACATTCTGCAGCCTACAACCAAAATGATAGTTGGCATTCTTCATCATGTTTAGTTAACAGCTTCCTGCAAGCACCTAGGTAATTCTATGTTTGCCGTAAGTGGGAAAGTCACAAGAAACGTTTGACTTCTAATAAGGGGACAGGTAGTAGAGCCACAATTGTGCAAGTCGTGGCCCCAGGTCATCAAAAGATTGAAACCTGTAATAAATACACAGATAACAATGCAATTCAGAGCAATATATTAATGAGCGCCACTCTGCCCTTTCACATATGGTGTACACATGAAGAGGATGGTTGTGAATGGTGAACATTTATAGTCTACCTGAAAACATTCCAGAAACGACTTCTAGCAGTACTAAGGAAAACTACCTTTTTCCATTGTTGTGCAAAATCTGCATTAGAGAAATAGTTTAATTTGGGTGAATTGGTCCATGCTGCTATTTGGTTCCACACTATCCTTTTCTATTTAAACCTGTTGTTCGATTGCTACTTCCCCTGTGTGCTCAGCCAGTTGCACACAAATGCACTCTTACCTATTGTAAGAACAAATTCCACATGCTGGCTAAAGAGTTTTCCCGTTTCTTTGTGGATTCACATTAACAGCCCCTGGTTTTGGTTTCCTGCTTGATTAAAAACATATTCTCCATGGCAAATTATCCATTCTACTGATAATCTTAGACATTTTAGGTCACCGCCTCACTCTCTTTTCAAGAGAAAATAGCTCCACCCTGCTTAATCCTACCATAGTAGTTATAATCTTCATTCAGATGCCAATAAAACATGGGAATTTTGTGCCCCGGAGAACCATAAGTGTTCAGTATTAAGTGTACGCAAGCCCAAAATCAAAAGATGTTTTTGGATTTGCAAGGAAACAGTGCACCACAAGGCTATGTGCTTTACCCTGCTCTACTCACTTTACACTTATGACTGTGAGGCTAAGTACAGCTCCAATACTATATTTAAGTTTGCTGACAACACCACTGTCACTGGCTGAATCAAAGGTGGTGATGAATCAGCATATAGAAGGGAGACTGAAAACCTGGTTGAGCGGTGCCATAACAACAACCTCTCACTCAAGAGCAAGACCAAGAAGCTGATTATTGACTTCATGAAGAGGAAACTGGAAGTCCATCAGGCATCCCTCATTGGAGATCGGAGGTGGAGAGGGTCAACAACTTTAAATTCCTCAGTGTTATCATCTCAGACGATCTGTCCCGGGTCCAGCATGTAAATGCCATTACCAAGAAAGCTTGATACTTGTATTCTCGTAGAGGTTTGCAAAGATTCGGTACATCATCTCAAACTTCGACAAAATTCTATGGACATGTGGTGGACAGTATATTGACTGGTTGCATCACAGCCTGGTAATGAAAATACCAATGCCCCTGAATGGAAAAGCCTACAAAAAGTAGTGGATACAGCCCGGTACATCAAATCCATCACAGGTAAAGCCCTCCCCACCTATTAACACATCTATGGTATGGGGGACACTTGCAGGAAAACAGCATCCATCATCAAGGATCCCCACCACACAGGGTACGTTGTCTTCTTGCTGCTGCTATCAGGAAGGTGGTGCAGGAGCCTCAAAACCCACATCACCAGGTTCAGTAACAGACATGACCCCTCAAACATCAGATTCTTGAGCCAGAGGGGATAACCTCACTCAGCCCACCACAACCTCTGAACTCACCTTCAAGGACTCTTCATCTCATATCCTCGATATTTATTGCTTATTTATTTATTATTAGTATTTTTTTTAAATTCACACAGCTTCTTCACTTTTACACACTGGATGTTTTTCCATCCTGCTGCGTGGTCTTTCAGTGATTCTATTGTGTTTCTTGTATTTATTGTGAATGCCTGCAAGTAAATGAATCTCAGGGTTGTATAAAGTGACATATATGTACTTTGATAATAAATTTGTTTTGAACTTTGAACGTGCAATTTAATTCATTCCGATAATATCAAGAAGTAGATAAATAGCCTTGACAATGTCTCGTCTGTAGCACTAAATTCACATGCTCCAGAACTGAAGAGGCAATTAAACCATTGCATTACATGTATAATACTAGTGTTTGCAAAATAATGTGGAAAATAAAAGTAGGACAAATTCAATCCACAATGGACTAACCTCAGCCTTCTGCACTGAGGAAAAGAATCAAGACCTTCCTGAAATGTACTTCCTTGCCAATAATTTACTCATGATCAATCAAGTTAGTTTTTAACCAGCCTTGCTCACTTGGCTCCAGACGTTGGCCATCATTCTCACCCCACCCATCGCAAATTCCTTCCGAGATAACACCATCACAGAAGGCAGCCTCCAACCACTGTCTGACTCCAAGTGATACCAAGAAATAGCCAACTGCGCTGGATCCTACCATGTCTGTGAACACACAACATTCCAATTGCAATACTGAACACCTATGCTGCTAGGAATAGGTCCTTGATGGTGCGAATGTGCCTCATTACTGTACGACGTTGTGAATGTACACCATTACTGTAAAACATTATGCTAATTCTTGCACTACCATCTTATCAACGTGAACTTGGAAATCTTGTAAATCTTGTCATCTTTGACTTGGAAAACTTGTACATCCTATTTTTAAGGTAACTTATTTTTTAATCTTCTAACATTTGCATATCTGTGCACTCGGAATGCTACTGTGACACTGTAATTTCCTTTGGGATCAATAAAGTATTTATCTACCTATCTATCTGAGATCTAGCTGTACTTCTAACCAAATTGATTACAGTATAGCTACAACATTGGCCAAAGTAGAACTAGTCAATGCAAGTTAAGGAAAAGCTTTCCAGTAGGTGCACTACCAAACTTAAAAGAAAATATTTGTGGTTATTGGAGGTCAATCATTTCCACTCCTCGAATATAGCACAGAAACTCACAAGGAACATTATGAGGCCAAACCAACCCAGAATCATGGGAACAGGACACCTGAGCTGATTCTCCCATTCAGTCAAATCTTGACTGACTGTAGCCTAACTTGATTTATCAGGCTATTCCTATATTCCTTAATAAATTTAGTTAACATAGATCTCCTATTGATATAAAATGAAGGATTGACCCAACATTAATTACAATGTTTCTAATTCACCAATCTTTGGTGTTTAGAAGGGTTTCTAAATTAAACCTGCGCAGGATTGGGCCCCTAGCTCTACACCCATTTGAGAAGAACCTTTTCTCTCTACTTATAAAATAAAAGTTCCCTTTATATGTTAAAAACTTCAGTCAATACTCTTCCTTGAAGTGCAAGCTCAGTTTCTATATTTCTCCTGGATTTAATGCTTTGAGTCCAGGTATAACTGTAGGCACTCTCCAAGGCCAACATATCCTGATGAAGGGCCTTGGCCCAAAACGTAGACAGTTTATTCATTTCCACAGCTGCTGTCTGACCTGCTGAGTTCCTCCTGCATGTTGTATGTGTTGCTCATATCCTCTGTAGGCGTGATGAACAGCAACGTTCATGATGTTCCAGGCATAGTCTAAATCATGGCATTGCACAACTGCAGCATAACTTGTAAAGCCATATAGGGCAAAACTAGCTCCATGAACTTCCCATGCATAAAAGTACCCACCACATCCACCACAGGTGCACCAAGAGTGCAGTGTCTACCATTTGTAATTTGTACTTTCAGCGAAAAGACTTGTAGTTTCTGGCCGTGTTGACACTGGCCCATCCTAACACAGCGTGTCCTACTATTTCAGTTTTCCAATTATTACAAACCATAAATAAAAGCCAATAAATGTTCTGTCGACAATAAGCAACGTGCTACTTATTCACGGGTTATTTGAAAATAGCACCATAGTCCATAAGCTAGAAATTACAATCACTGCAATCTCCTTTCATGTGGTATGTCAGATACAGCTACTGTGGCAAAGAACATTTTATGTTTAAATAAACAGTACCCTTAGAGTTTATCATGAAAATTTTACAAAAGAACAATCAAGCATATCTAAAAGCAAACAACAGGAATTCTGCAGATGCTGGAAATTCAAGCAACACACATCAAAGTTGCTGGTGAACGCAGCAGGCCAAGCAGCATCTATAGGAAGAGGCGCAGTCGACGTTTCAGGCCGAGACCCTTCGTCAGGACTAACGAAGGGTCTCGGCCTGAAACGTCGACTGCGCCTCTTCCTATAGATGCTGCTTGGCCTGCTGCGTTCACCAGCAACTTTGATGTATGTTGCATCAAGCATATCTAATGTTTTAAAGGAAAAATAATGTTCTATTAAATAGATATGGTTGCAATAGCTGTGAACAAAGAAAAAGAAACTTCAACCACCAACTCAGCACGTTTTGCTTTTGTAATCTTAGTTAAATAGTAAAGCTAAATTCTGCATAATGACTATAGAATGTTAACAAAACTGTAGATTTTTACATTTAATAAGTTAGCTATACAATCTCTGCAAACCTAGAAAGGGAAAACCATCTCCAGATGTGTTGTGGTGTATTAAATTTTGTAAAAATATGAGATGAAAATCAGAACAATTCCAAATGACACTTAAACACTTTGCGAACTCGCAGCATGTAAGGTGTCTGTACAAGTTAAACACTGTAGGTTTGTTAAATGTTTGCTAATAGCGGCTAGATTCTTTCTTGGCCTCAAGGCACCACTGACATGAGAGCAAAAGATCAAAGAGTTTCTCTGTCTCTACACTTCTCTCAATGTTTGTGGAACTCCTAAAGCTATGCTGAGTTAGTGGCATGAGAACAAAAGACCAAACAGTTTGTCTGTCTCAGTGTGTCTCACTATGCTCGAGGATTGAACCTCTATTTATTGAGGCACCTTTTGCCCGGTTCTTGGGACTGCACCTACTCTAACCGATCGTGATTGGTACCTAAGATGGATGCAGAGTGATTTCATGAGTTGGAATTTGAAGTTCCTCCAACAACAGGGACAATCAAGAACCCTGACAACGGCAACAATCAAGTGGAGACTACAAATCACTTCTGGTCAAAATGGCACATGCGTACAACACTCCTTCAGCTGACATCTTCTGATAGATCATGAAAGCATATATTCCACTTCTTTTATGTCTTTTGTTTGATTTTCATCTTGGATGTGATTCTGGAACTGTTGGAGCCTGTGACTGGCCGTTGGGAGATTGTTGGGGAGTTCCAGCGCTCTGCAGTCTCCAAGAGGATTCCAGTGAACAGAGGCAGCGTGCGCGATCAAGCTGGCAGACTGTGGGACAGAGCACACCGATGTTTGACTCCATTTCACTGATTAAAGCTCCTATTGTGCGGCGAATAAAGGAAGATTGAAACATCGAGGTGAAACTAGAAGCTGAGTACCGGCTACCTGCCTTTTGATCACTCTGCTATCAGAGAGGGGAGAGCCTACCATTGTGCCCAGAGAATGTTACCCAGGTTTTTTGCGTTCTGGATATGGACTTGGACTACAGACTCCTCCACCCCCCCCCCCCCCGCCACCCCAGTCTTATAGTGTTTTTATATTCTGTATTTTTCACCGAATCTTTCTTGCATTGTTTTTGTGCTGGGGAGGGGGATTTTGGGGTCAATGTGCCTGTTCCATTTTATTTGTGTCTTTTGTGTGGAAGGAAGGATTTAGGGGTTGATGTGCCTGTTCCGTTTTGTTCATGTTATTTTTTGCAGGGGTGTGGGATTTGCAATTGATGATCATGCTACCTTTCTTTTCTTGGTTTTGGGGCTATCTGGAGAAGAAGAATTTCAAAGTTGTGTTATTTTGATAATAAATGAACCTTTGAACCTTTGAATTGTGAGCGCTGAAATCTTTGTAAAATACTACGTAATATTTTGTGTGGTTTATTTGTGCTTTCTATTTTATGATAATAAGTTAGGCTTAAGTTACTTAGTTGTGCTCGTGTGATTATTATTACCATATCTCCTGGACACGTAAATTGGTTTGGCTCTTTTGGGTCTGATCGACCAGCCCATTACACCAACTAGGGTCCATAAAAAGTCCTGAATTACTAATCCATAGAACTGAGTTGCGCAGATCACTGTTTGCCTCTCAAGAAGGATGATCACCATTAGGTTAACATTCAAAGTAAACTTATTTTCAAATTTCGGATATCTTATCACATACTACATTAAGATTCATTTTCTTGCAAGTATCTACTGGAAAAAATACAATAGAATTTTATGAAAAAGTATTCATAAACAAAGACTGACAACAAAAAAAGACAAACTGTGCAAATAAACATCTAGCAATGCACTAAACTACCAGAGAAAAGTACATGGATAAAAAAAATAAATTTGTGAAGTTAATGGCCAAGCAAAACAGAAGTTAAGGGACTGACTGACTCATGCCCTTTCAATAGCCTTCATTTACACTGGCTTTCCACAAGATCTGGCCAAAACAAATACATAGATAAGCAAAAAATATATAGTACAAAGCCCATTGTATTGTATACAAGCACCACAGCAGCAAAATAACATAGGTATCCATGTAAACAAATCACTAAAGGGAGTGAACTGATTCAGAAAGTAAGCACACATGCTAATGGAATCTCAGCATTTTATCTTTAACAGAGTTGGAAGAAAAAGTTGAGGAAGTTCTGCTTCAGTTGGGAAGACTTTTAGCTGACTTCTGTCATGAGTAAGCAAAAACCTTCAGGGCTCATAGGACTGTTCAGGTTCATTTGTCGTGAAACAGAAAGATATTCCATTGCCTTACAGATCGAGTTCGAGTTCAAGTTCAAGTGTATTGTCATTTCAACCATATACGTAGATCTAAAAAAAACAAAACTCCTCCAGACCATGATGTACAATAGCCAGCCGGTGGTGGTGTGGCATCTACACCGGACTTTGAGGCAAGTGGTCCTGGGTTCAGATCCGGCCAGCTCCTTGCACACTTTCCATCCACGCTGGGTTGAGCATCGAGCTAGCAACTCGGCCTTGTAAAACACAGAGAACTGCTGAAATGGCAAAGTTGCTGTGCTACAAGATGTGCTACCCAATGCGCTACAAGGTGTGGAGAGGAACAACAACAAGGTGCACAACACAGTACAGACAACTCACAGACAACACAAAGAAATACCACCAAACCTGTATATTAACAAATTATAAGTCACAAGTTCGAAAAGTAAACAGTATTACAGTATAATGCTACCGGCGCTTCATTGATGCTCCCTGGGTGGTGGCAGGGAGTTCAGTTGTCTCACGACCTGAGGGAAAAATCTCTAACAATCCTCATCTTAATCCTATGGTACTTCCTTCCTGATGATAGGGGTTCAGAGATTTTGGATGGCTGAGAGGGATCAGTGACAATGCTAAGGGTCCTGCATATGCAGCGCTCCTGATAAATATCCAAGGGTGGAAGTGAGACCCCAGTGGCCCTCTCAGCTCACCTCACAATCCCTTGTGGGGTCTCGTGGTCAGATGCCTTACAATTTGCATATCATTCACTGATACAGCTGGTCAGGGCACTTTCAATAAAATTGGTCAGAAGCCTCAACCATCTCAATCTCCTCAGAAAGTGGAGACACTGCTGTGCTTTCTTGTCTAAAGAGGTGGTGTTGGGGGACCGGGTGAGATTGCCCGTTATCTACATTCCAAGTAAAATAGTGCTCCTAACACTCTCCACTGAGGAGCCATTTATCTGCAGAGAGAAATGGTATCAGCCTGCACCTTCCTAAAATCCATAATCATGTCTTCAGTCTTGTCCACACTGAGTCTCAGGTTATTGTGCATGCAGCACTCAATCTGCCGCTCTACCTCCTCTCTGTGTACCATCTCGCTGCCATTGTACCACTGTTGTGTCATCATTAAGTTTGCGGATTGGGTTAGACCGGGACCTAGGAGTACAGTCATGTGTCAACCGCATGAACCACTGCAGGACAGGCTCACAGCGCTGGGGGTGGAGGGGGGGGCGCAGTGCTCAGCCAGATGGAGCTGGAAAGGCTTCTGCCCTCACAGACTGACTGCAGTCTTTCTGTCAGGAAGTCCAAAATCCATTTACAGAGCGGTATATCCACCAGCTTCTGAGAGATGTGATCGTGTTAAATGCCGCACTGAAATTGATGAAGAGCGTCCTGGTGTATGAGGCATATTTTTCAGGTGGGATAGGACAGAGTGGAGGGCAGAGACTATGGCATCATCAGTAGAATGATTTGAGCAATAAGCAAACTGGAAAGGGTCCAATGTAGCAGGAAGATGGGATTTGATGTGATCCATATCCATTCGCTCAAAGCACTTCATTATTGTTGAGTTCAGTGCCTCTGGATGGTAGTTGTTAAACCAGGTTACTGTCACCATCTTGGCCAGGTTCCCGAAAATGAATGATCAAAAAAGAATTGTACCTCTTAAAGAGATAGCTCTCTTTAGGCTAGTCACTGATTGGTAGACACACGGAAGAAGTGGAATAATGCAGGCTAGACTAGGCGTCACCTCTGAGGACAGCAGTTCATGCCAGCATCCTCCTCTGACAGGTAGAAATCAAGACCAAAACCACACACATCCAAGGCCTAAACTTACAACTGCAATAAGCCCCAGATACAAGATAGTCATTCTTTGAATTTTACTATAACTCTTTCAGAAGCTTAGCACTTCAGGGAGTGGATAAATTATTTTTAGCTTTTACCATTCTTACCAAAAATAAATGGTGCAAGCTCTGCCATTGGCTGTCTACAGTATTTCTGCTTTTAATGCTACAGTTACATTCAGACATACAGGAGAGGAGCAGATATCAGAAAAGAGGTGCATGAATGGCAGAGACTTATCACTATGCTGCCAAAAAAGAAATTTCAACCAAGATACCTTTTCTTTTCCCTTCAACCCCCATCTGCCTATCCCATCCTGACATGAATCCCAATGGGTCTTTGGTATCATTTCAAAGTCATATACATTTATAATTGAGATCTGTAGCCAGCTGGAAGCCCGAGAAGAGTTTATTCGTCATATACATTTAATTCTTCTGGGAAGAAAGCAGTGCTGTTCAAATACAAGTTACTTGTTCAGTTTCAAACTATTTTTAGTCTTACACTATAGTCAAAGGTTAGTTTCAATAGGTGAAGCTAACATTCTGAACAGTGCCTCAAAATTAGTCACAGGGACCAGATTGAATAAAACATATTCAATATAAATCAGCTAGTTGAACTTTTAAGGCAGGAAAGGGCCACACTAAAAAAAAACAGTTACTACATTCACCTTGGTCTTTATCTATCATGCAACAGGCAGACAGACTCATCTAACTATGAGCAGAGTGCAATAATTATGTCAATCTGAATGTGACTGGTCTGAATGTTGATTACCTGTGTCATGTCACCGCAAGTTACCAATAAGAAAGCAAATATTATTCACAACAAATTTTGCCAGAAATTAGTGCTTATCACCTACATAAAACAGCACAGTACAATACGGGCCCTTCAGAGCACAATGTTGTGCTGACCCTTTAACTACTCCAAGGTCAATCTAACCCTTCTCTCCCACATAGCCCTCTATTTTTCTTCCATCCTTGTGCCTATCCAAGAGTCTCTGCAATGTCCCTTACACATCTGCCTCTACCACCACCCCAGCAGTGTGTTCCATGCACTTAACACTCTCTGTGTAAAAAGTCTACCTCTGACATTCCCCACACACTTTCCTCTAATCTCCTTAAAAGTATGTCCTCTCAGTCAGGGGGGAACCTGTCCCACTCCATCAATGCTTCTTATCATCTTGCAAACGTCAATAAGACCATAAGATATAGGAGCAGAAGTGGGCCATTCAGCCCATCGAGTCTGCTCCGTCATTCAATCATGGCTGATCCAATTCTTCCAGTCATTCCCACTTCCCTGCTTTCTCCCCATACCCTTTGATGCCCTGGCTAATCAAGAATCTATCTATCTCTGCCTTAAATGCACCCAATGACTTGGCCACAGCCACTCCAAAGGTTTACCACCCTCTGACTAAAGTAATTTCTCCACATCTCTGTTCTAAGTAAACGTCCTTCAAGCCGAAAGTCGTGCCCTCTTGTCCTAGACTCCCCTACCATGGGAAATAACTTTGCCATATCTAATCTGTTCAGGCCTTTTAACATTTGGAATGTTTCTATGAGATCCCCCTCATTCTCCTGAACTCCAGGGAATACAGCCCAAGAGCTGCCAGTGTTCCTCATACGGCAACCTTTCATGAATCTTCTTTGAACCCTCTCCAATGTCAGTATGTCCTTTCTAAAATAAAAAGACCAAAACTGCACATGATACTCCAACTGTGGTCTCAAAAGTGTCTTACAGAGCCTCAACATCACATTCCTGCCCTTATATTCTATACGTCTAGAAATGAATGCATTCACCTTCTTCACCACCGACTCAACCTGGAGGTTAACACCTTTAGGGTATCCTGCCCAAGGACTCCCAAGTCCCTTTGCATCTCTGCATTTTGAATTCTCTCTCCATCTAAATAATAGTCTGCCCGTTTATTTCTTCTACCAAAGAGCATGACCATACACTTTCCAACATTGTATTTCATTTGCCACTTCTTTGCCCATTCCCTTAAACTATCCAAGTCATCTCTCATGCTCCTTTGTTCCAAAGAAAGAACTCACTCACTCCCCGCTTGTAATTTTTAATGTCTTGCATTATACTGTTGCCACAAAATACCATACTTCATGATGTATGTTAGTTATAATAAACCTGATTTTGATGCTTGTGGTTCAGACAGATGCAGAAAGATCCAGAGGGTCAGAGACGGAGCAGGTAAACATGAAAATTGGCAACAAATGTCATGACATTTGACGTGTGTGAGAGAGAGCAGGAAGTAGTACTAGTACACTCACCAGTGCACCAACAAGAGGTGAGAGCAGGCCTGAGAAGGAGAAAAGCACAGCCCAAATGGAGCAGCATCTCTGGGTGGGGGGGGGGGGGGCAGGGAATTGACGATGTTTTGGTCAAGACCCTGACAAGAAAGGTAAGTGGTGTAAAGAGGAGTGGGGGGGGGAAGTGAAACAGGGATCAGCAGGTGACACGAAGGATGGGTGGGGAATGATAGCTAAGTGCGGGAGGGGGAGTGGTGGAGCTGGGAGACAGTGGCGGGTGGAAAATAGGTAGAAGCCGACAAGAAAAGGCAAATGGAGCCCAGTGGAAGGGAGGAGCATTGGGTAGAGAGAGCTGAGCAGTGGTACAAAGGATAGCAGTGTTGGAATGTGATAATGGGAACCCTAGAAGGAGAAATGAAGGCCAGATGTAGGGGTTTCAGGAGGTGAGGTCTGAAGATAGTAATTTAATGGAACTAGAAAGGGAAGGGTGTTGAAAATAGATGATGGGTGAGGGTGCGGGTGCGGCTGGAGAGTGGGTATGTGATAGGGAGGACTGGAGCAAGATTGAGAAAGGAGAACACAAGATTACCTGAAATTGGAATATTCGATGTTATAATATTGGGTAGTAGATTATTCTAGACAAATAGAAAGGTGCTTTTCTTCTAGCTTGTGTTGCTCCTTACTCTGGCAGATGCTCAGAAGAAGGATCTCCACTGCCAGATACTTAGACAAGGATCACACCGTACATATGAAACAAGAACAGAAGTTTTGATTTGAGTTATAAAGTCATCTTTCCTTGTATTTAAATTTTAATTCGGAATAGGCAAAACCTAATATTTGTCCACATTTATCAAAAGATACTGTTATTATAGGACGAGATGTCTTCATGCTATGAGATATGTTAGTTCTTTGCTCACTACTACAATGAAATATTTTATGGGTATTATATAATTGAAAACCATGGCCATTCTATTGCATAACACATTGGAAATGGAATACATCCAGGTAGCTATGGTTCATTAATAGCATCAGTCTTTTCTGTGCTTTTGCACTGATGATCTACATTCTCTAATTTGATTTTAAAATGTACCACAGAATCGTATGGCAGTATTATTCTGTCTGATTGCACAAAAATGACTACAAAAGGAAAGTTCATTTCTCTAGTCCTCCACTAAAAGAACCTGATGATCTCTCAGATTCTGCTTTGAGATGCACCATTCTTCAAAATCAAATGCAAAAATCACATGACTGTTACATGGGAATTCCTTCATCTCAAGTCCAAAACAAAAAATAAACCTTTACATCAGACAAACGGGCTGTAACAGGTTTGAGTATAAATTACCACCATTTATAAACCTATTGCAATATAACTAACAGATAAAAACAAATTAAAAGACACCGACTATAACTTTTGACTCAAGCTTTGGATAAACCTTTGCACGTTTACTGCCTTGCAACATGAACATCCACCCATATCCACAACTTTCCCTAGCATTATTTCTGGAAGATTATTTATGTCCTCCTTAGTGAAGACAGAACCAAAGTAATTATTCAATTGGTCTGCCATGTCCTTGCTCCCCATAATCAATTCACCTGTTTCTGTTTGTCGTGAGAGGCCCCTTGGGTAAGAGTGACCATAATATGGTGGAATTCTTCATTAACATGGAGAGTGACGTAGTTAATTCAGAAACAAAGGTTCCGAACTTAAAGAGAGGTAACTTTGAAGGTATGAGACATGAATTAGCTAAGATAGACTGGCAAATGACACTTCAAGGATTGACGGTGGATATGCAATGGCAGGCATTTAAAGGTTGCATGGATGAACTACAACAATTGTTCATCCCAGTTTGGCAAAAGAATAAATCAAGGAAGGTAGTGCACCCGTGGCTGACAAGAGAAATTAGGGATAGTATCAATTCCAAAGAAGTAGCATACAAATTAGCCAGAGAAAGTGGCTCACCTGAGGACTGGGAGAAATTCAGAGTTCAGCAGAGGAGGACAAAGGGCTTAATTAGGAAGGGGAAAAAAGATTATGAGAGAAAACTGGCAGAGAACATAAAAACGGACTGTAAAAGCTTTTATAGATATGTAAAAAGGAAAAGACTGATAAAGACAAATGTAGGTCCCCTGCAAACAGAAACAGGTGAATTGATTATGGGGAGCAAGGACATGGCAGACCAATTGAATAATTACTTTGGTTCTGTCTTCACTAAGGAGGACATAAATAATCTTCCAGAAATAGTAAGGGACAGAGGGTCCAGTGAGATGGAGGAACTGAGCGAAATACATGTTAGTAGGGAAGTGGTGTTAGGTAAATTGAAGGGATTGAAGGCAGATAAATCCCCAGGGCCAGATGGTCTGCATCCCAGAGTGCTTAAGGAAGTGGCCCAAGAAATAGTGGATGCATTAGTGATAATTTTTCAAAACTCGTTAGATTCTGGACTAGTTCCTGAGGATTGGAGGGTGGCTAATGTAACCCCACTTTTTAAAAAAGGAGGGAGAGAGAAACCGGGGAATTATAGGCCGGTTAGCCTAACGTCGGTGGTGGGGAAACTGCTGGAGTCAGTTATCAAGGATGTGATAACAGCACATTTGGAAAGCGGTGAAATGATCGGACAAAGTCAGCATGGATTTGTGAAAGGAAAATCATGTCTGACGAATCTCATAGAATTTTTTGAGGATGTAACTAGTAGAGTGGATAGGGGAGAACCAGTGGATGTGGTATATTTGGATTTTCAAAAGGCTTTTGACAAGGTCCCACATAGGAGATTAGTGTGCAAACTTAAAGCACACGGTATTGGGGGTAAGGTATTGGTGTGGGTGGAGAATTGGTTAGCAGACAGGAAGCAAAGAGTGGGAATAAACGGGACCTTTTCAGAATGGCAGGCGGTGACTAGTGGGGTACCGCAAGGCTCAGTGCTGGGACCCCAGTTGTTTACAATATATATTAATGACTTGGATGAGGGAATTAAATGCAGCATCTCCAAGTTTGCGGATGACACGAAGCTGGGTGGCAGTGTTAGCAGTGAGGAGGATGCTAAGAGGATGCAGGGTGACTTGGATAGGTTGGGTGAGTGGGCAAACTCATGGCAGATGCAATTTAATGTGGATAAATGTGAAGTTATCCACTTTGGTGGCAAAAATAGGAAAACAGATTATTATCTGAATGGTGGCCGATTAGGAAAAGGGGAGGTGCAACGAGACCTGGGTGTCATTATACACCAGTCATTGAAAGTGGGCATGCAGGTACAGCAGGCGGTGAAAAAGGCGAACGGTATGCTGGCATTTATAGCGAGAGGATTCGAGTACAGGAGCAGGGAGGTACTACTGCAGTTGTACAAGGCCTTGGTGAGACCACACCTGGAGTATTGTGTGCAGTTTTGGTCCCCTAATCTGAGGAAAGACATCTTTGCCATAGAGGGAGTACAAAGAAGGTTCACCAGATTGATTCCTGGGATGGCAGGTCTTTCATATGAAGAAAGACTGGATGAACTGGGCTTGTACTCGTTGGAATTTAGAAGATTGAGGGGGGATCTGATTGAAACGTATAAGATCCTAAAGGGATTGGACAGGCTAGATGCGGGAAGATTGTTCCCGATGTTGGGGAGGTCTAGAACGAGGGGTCACAGTTTGAGGATAGAGGGGAAGCCTTTTAGGACCGAGGTTAGGAAAAACTTCTTCACACAGAGAGTGGTGAATCTGTGGAATTCTCTGCCACAGCAAACTGTTGAGGCCAGTTCATTAGCTATGTTTAAAAGGAAGTTAGATATGGCCCTTGTGGCTACAGGGGTCAGGGGGTATGGAGGGAAGGCTGGGTTCTGAGTTGGATGATCAGCCATGATCATAATAAATGGCGGTGCAGGCTCGAAGGGCCGAATGGCCTACTCCTGCACCTATTTTCTATGTTTCTATGTTTCTATTACACCTTTCAACAGTCACTCTTAGCAAGATATCCATTTGCTAGAATTCACTGGATGCACAACACTCATCAAGCTATTGAGCTTCAAATGTTAATCTATACCCTATTTAATACCGGAGAACCTAAAAGCCAAAGTGGTGAGGTCAATAGGGATAGGGATAAATGCCACAAAAAAAATCAATCCCTTATTTAAAATACATATTCTGCCAAATTTTGTGTTTTTACAGTTCATATATTTACCTTTATACTTATCATGGAAAAATTGTGATACTTGGATTTTCACCAGTCCATCACTTCAGCAGTGATAAAATTACACAGTCCATCACCACAGTCCAAAGAAGCACAATGTCCATTCTGCCAGGACAAGCGATCAAAGCCAAATCTGCAAAATTCAGGAGTTGGTTTTTCACTCATCGTTAAAACCCAAAAACAAAACTGGGACATGAATTGAAGCCATCTTCATTTAGTATCTGCATGGAAGGAGATAAAGTTTTTAAATATCATCGGAGCAAAACCACAGCTGGCTAACTTTCCCAAAACTCAGGAAAACTGGCAGCTGAGGATATAGGGCTAAATGCTGAATGCTGTGCCTGTGCAGCATAGCCAGTGCACCAGGAGAAGACTTACTTTGTTTTTGCAGGTTCAGTAAGTATTCTTTTCCAACCCAACATTTTCTGACAACTCAACAGCATCTACATCCCCAACATCTTCATTCAATTGTCATTTGTTCCAATTCCTACCACAATCATGATCTTCTTCTGACTACGCTCCCACACCGAGCCCACGTTCACATCATGTACTCGTTTCCCAGTAAGGTGTGCTCCCCAACTCACCTACATCCCTCACTGATGTTACCCTTCTAAAACATGTTCTTCCCCTCACCCACCAACACCCCACTTCCCAAATAGCACAAGCCTGCCAATCAATCTGCTATACTAAGGTACTATGCTTTGTTAAAAATAAAGGTCTGACAATTAAAACTCTTGCAGAAGATCAGAACAAACCTATTCTTCTCGCTTTCAAAATAAGAGAGCAGTAGCATCCACGTTCTACCATCTGTTTCACAATCCTCTCCCTTCCTCTAAGCTCTGATTGATCCTATGGTTAAACAAATCTTCCTTCTCCAAAGCAACTTTACTTGCAGTTTTTCCTCTTTAACACAGTTCAAGGCAATACTCGTTCATACTCCATAACTCTTCAAATTGCTACAATTCTTCTATTTTTCCTCTGATTAAAATTTATATCTGCTTCACCTTACTGCTTAGGTTTCAGAAGGGAGATCAAAATGGCCAGTTTTAGGCAAAAGAAACTTATTTTAGTCCCTCCTTGCATTGATACATCAAAGCCTCAAAATTTGTCATCATGAGGAATTATATGCAAAATTAAAAGGGCTAAAACCTGACTGACTTGTGAAAATAATGCTGGAGGGTAACTAATGAACAAAGAAGTGCTTGTTGCATGAGAAAGCTGCTTTGTGTTACCACTTATCAAGGATGCCTGGCAACAATCAGAGTACTATGTGATAACGAATGTTTAACAAGCAGCCCCAGACAGTACTCGAGGCTCACTTGATTGCAGATTTTCCCAGGCTCTATGAGCGGGGACTCTGTTACGTCAACTGAGATGCAAGCTTGCTAATAAACAGTATGTAATTTTAAGTAAACTGTGTTTGACAATTATTCCCTGGGTCTGAACCTGAAGTCCTCCGGTAGAGAGGCATATCGACAATCATAAGTGCCAAAGTTGGAAAACACATGCTTTCAAATCCAAAACATGCTCTTGAAAACTGGGGTCCGTGTAAGCAAATGGGTGAAACGTAACTGGGAATCACGTGTTGATTTTCATCATTACAAAATGTGTACAATATTATTTTGCAAACACAATGACTGGTTCTTCTTGCACTCAAAGCTTTTAAAAAAAGTTAAAATAAAAGTTAAACACAGTCTACATGATCTCTGACACAGGATTACCTTTCCTCAGGATCAATTTACCTCTGTTCTGATTTTGTTGTTTCATTAGCCTCTTAAGAAGCCTATCAGAGAAATGCAGACTCTTCACAGATGGGGTAGATGGTGGTTGCCAGAGCAGTATAATGCAAGTTTCTAAAATGGAGAGCTTCTTCCACAGAACCTTTGTGTGCTCTCAATGTTTGGCATTGGGGTTCTCAGTACCACCTCTAACGCTATGCATTAATACCTATAATGAATTGGCTCGAGGTTAAAATCGTAAAATGGTCAAAGGACTTTCACTCAATGTTACAATAGCAAAAGGGTCATTCAATCATTCCATGGGGGAGTTGCTGGCCTTTTCTGGTTTGCCTCTCCACCTTTCACATTAAACTGACATGTCACAACAAATAGGTTGACATCATATCAAAGAGTCTAAGTTGCTGCACTATGACAGCAGACCTGTGTTCAGTGCAGTCCCCTTTGATTTTGTCCACAGGGGGGCCTGAAATTCATACACTTGGTTGGAGTAGCTTTGACACATTAGCTACCACACAGGCTTTAATACACAATGTCTTGCTCTAGCGGGAAGGGGAACCAAGACGTCTGGATACCAGGCTCCGTCACTATGATAGTTCACCACATTGTTATTATCAGCCAACAAGGCAGCAAATTGTTGCCGCGAGGCTGTTGATTAAAATCTTTCTGTACAGGACCAGAATATTGGCACTGATGTTTCAAAAAGTTGACATCATTCATCATTGAGTCCTAATGAAAGGTCTTGGCCTGAAACGTCGACTGTACCTCTTCCTAGAGATGCTGCCTGGCCTGCTGTGTTCACCAGCAACTTTGATGTGTGTTGCTTGAATTTCCAGCATCTGCAGAATTCTTTGTGTTTGCATCATTCAAGGATGCTTGTTTGAATCAAACACAAATTCTGTTTTGCAAACACATACTGATTCTAGCTCTCACTCAGTCATAAGCAGGTGTCATTAAAGATCAAAACTTCTTTTGTGGTACTGAGAATTTCACACAACACTTTCAAAGCAGAACAAAACGTTACCAAAGCCAATGAAACAAATACTACAAGCATCCTCAGTAGACAAAGAGAAGAGATTCCAGAGAGATAGGTTTAAGATATACTGTAGGCATCTGAGATTCCAAAAGGTCTCCAAATGTCCTTTTGTGTTTATGGCAAGCAGAGACAAGGACCATAATCACGAGAGTTATTAAAACACACACAGGCCAGTTCATTGGCTATATTTAAGAGGGAGTTAGATATGGCCCTTGTGGCTAAAGGGATCAGGGGGTATGGAGAGAAGGCAGGTACAGGGTTCTGAGTTGGATGATCAGCCATGATCATACTGAATGGTGGTGCAGGCTCGAAGGGCCGAATGGCCTACTCCTGCACCTATTTTCTATGTTTCTATGTTTCTACACCATTTTTTGGAACAGCACAGTAGCATAGTGGTTAGCACAATGCGTTACATTACCAGTGACCCAGGTTCAATTCCCGCTGCTGTCTGAAAGAAGGTTCTGTGTTCTCTTGGCGACCACATGGGTTTCCTTCAGGTGCTCCAGTTTCCTCTCACAGTCCTAAGACATACTGATTGGTAGGTTAATTGGTCATTGTAAATTGTCCCGTGATTAGGTGAGGGTTAAATCGGGGTTGATGGGCAACGCAGCTCCAAGGGCCAGAAGGGCCTATTCCACGATGCACCTTAATAAATAAATAAATTTAATGTATATTAAACCAAGCAGACAAAACAGGGAAATCCTGGTGTATACATCTTCACTGTCCAAATGTTCCAGGGTTGAGTGAAGAGCCAATGAAATGGTATCTCCTGCTAGCCTGTTGTGACTGTAGGCAAATTGGAGAGGATACAAGTCACTCCTCAGGCAGGAGTTGATATGCTTCATCACCAACCACTCAAAGCACACCATCACACTGTATGCAAGTGTGACTGGACCATAATCATTGAAACGGGTCACCACGTTCTTCTTGGGTACTGGTAAAACTGAAGCTTGCTTGATGCAGGTAGGTACCTCAGACTTCCAAAATGAAAGGTTAAAAATGTCAGTAAACACTGAAGCAAGTTGGTCAGCACAGGTCTTCAGCACTCAACCAGGTACTTTCCAAGGGCTCAGCCTCAGAGACCGCAAACACTGGGTGATTGGGGGGCTGTGGGAGTTCGTGCAGGTGACTCCATATTCTGTTGGTCAAAGTGAGCATAAAAGGCATTGTGCTCATCTGGGAGTGAAACCTTGTCACATATGCAGCTTGGTTTTATTTTGGAGGAGCTGATAGCATTCAAGCCCTGCCACAGCTGTCAAGCAACCTTCTGTGATTCAACTTTGGGTCGGAATTGCCACTTCACATGTGAGATGGCTTTCCAGAGGTCATACCTGGACCTCTTGTGTTTTCCTCCATCACTAGACCTGAATGCCACCAACCTAGTCCTCAGAGGATTGTGGATCTCTTGGTTCATCCATGGCTTCTGATTGGTGAAGACAGAATAATTTTGTGCAAACACACTCATCCATGAGTATCTTTATAAAGTCCATGATAACCGTGGCGTATGCATTCAGATTCTCTAGTGAGTCCTTGAACATGGCCCAGTCCACTGACTCAAAGCAATCCCATAGCCTCCTGCAACTACCCCTGGTGCCTTGCTATTTAGCCTCTGGCTGTATGCAGGTAGGAAGAGGACAGCCAGATGATCCGATTTCCCAAAACGTGGTCTAGGGATTGTACAGTAGGCATTCCTGATCATGGTGTAACAGTGGTAAAGTGTGTTGGCACACCTGGTGCTACAGATGATATGCTGATGATAATTGAGCAGAGATTTCTTTAAGCAGGACTGATTGAAGTCCCCAGCAATGATTTGAAAGGCATTGGGGTAAGCTGTTTCTCGTATGCTAATCAGTGCACATAATACATTGACTGCTTGCTTAACATCTGCTTTCGGTCAGGATCTCAGAGAACTCTCTCGGTAAGTAGAATGGACAGCACGTAATGGTTAAGTGTTCAAGGTCGGGAGAACATAAGTGTGACAAGACTGCTAAGTCTGAGTACCATGAAGAGTTTATCAAGAATCACAGACTGCCACCTCTTTCCTTCTCAAAATCAATTTTGGTCCATCCAGTGTGTGAAGAAACTCTGGGGTTAAACTGGTGTATCTGGCATGTCCAAAGTGAGCCACGTCTCCATGAAACAGAGAATGTAGCAATCACACATTTCTCTCCAATAAAGCAATCTTGCCCTTCGGTCCTCTATCTGGTTCTCAGTGACTGTGGATCTGCTACCAAGATACTGAGTAAAGGAAGTTTTACACCTCAATGCATTAGTCTGGCTTGAAGTCCTTCCCACCGCACTCTCTTCTGGCAATGGCTGAACTTCGACCACTTAAAGGTGTTGTACCTGAATTCCTGAGAGCCAAGTCCACCAAGTCGTTCAAAAGATCGCAAAAGCAACAGTTCATTTAGACCGTTCAAAAGTACGTTTATTAAAGGGAAATTATCACGCTGCAGACTGCTGCGAGAGTAATTCAGAAGTACATTGAGAAGTTTTGTGAACTGCCCACAAGACATCACCATGTATCACCCACTCCATCTTGCAAAATGCTCGGAAGCATTTATCTTACAGGATCACCATTATTTCAGCATAACTACTACTTCTTTAAGAACCAGCAATAATTTAATCTGTCATATCCAGAACCTGAAAGCTTAATTTTTTGAACTAGAAGGAAAACTAATATTTTCCATCTAATGATGCATTCCCTTCTCACAACTTCTCTCCAAACCCAATTCAATCAAGTATCCTGGATGATAACTACCTCTGCATTCACTAACTGAGAATGAGAAGTCAGATATAGCAGCCCATGTAAATTACTGTGGATTCCAGTTAATTGGGGCACAGTGAGACCAGTACATTTCAGGCTGCCCCAATTAGCTGAAGTTTCATAGCCATCATTAAAAACATATAAAAAAGACAAACTACCATATAAATGAGTAACAAATTATGTATTTAAATAAATTACGAAACAAATTGGAACAGTAACAATAATAATGAAAACCTAGCCCAGAAAAATGAAGGCGTTTTCACTACAGAAGACAACATTAACCAATGGTATGACCCTCCACAGTCAGACACCTCCACAATCTAAGTGGACGAGATGTTGACAAAGTGTCGAATGCCTAGCTCATAGTTGGAGACCTGTTCCCAGAAACAGAAGGGTTGCGTGTGGCAATACAGGACCAGGTAGTATCAAAAATATCAAATATCAAAAATACATAATACATAATTCATAATACAAAAATACATAATGAAAGACCAATTCAAGAGGATAAATACAGAAAATACCAGAGGAGAAACGAGTAACAATCCACCATATTACAAGATCCTGCAGCAGTTTAACTCAATCTGATTACTTACACAGGCACAATCAAGTGGCAAACATCATTCGCCAAAATCTTGCTTTAAAATGCAGTCATAAAAATCACCATACTATAAATACAAGCCTGATCCAGCTTTAGACTCAAGAGTACTACAAATTATATTACAACTGATCGATTATTATAGATAGGACAATCCATAATAATCATCCAGATATAATAATACAGTATAAAAAAGCAAGAACAACTTACTTATTAGATATTGTCAGTCAAGACCCATGCAACATACAGAAATCAATGTGAAAAACCCTAGAAATGTACTGAATTTAAAAAAAAGGACATTGCAAGACAGAACATGAACAAGGGATAAATTGTCCAAGTAGTAATATCTGCAACTGGTATCATCCCAAAGTCACTACATAATAACATTAAACAATTAGGTCCACACAGCAATATTTATGTACAGGTAAATCTTCAGAAAGCCACAACACTAAATACCAATAGAATAGTCTGAACGTTCCTAGCAATTGAGAAATGAATGTGCTTAGCTATGCCTGTACCTCAGGTCTTACCAGTCTAATAAAAAAATAATAAATTTATATAGCAGCTTTCATGCTTTAAAATACAGGCTCAAAGTGCTTCACATAGATTGTAAAAAATAAATCAATATAGGTCACAAAAATGAGAAAATTAAAAATCATAATTACTACAGTACTATAAAACTGTTGTTCTTAATAGTTATCAAAGCAGTATTCAATCACCGTGTACGCTGCAGTATTCTTTCGAATGACAGTAAATCAACAAAATCTGCGTAAACACTTGGTGCAGATAATGGACATCCTTCATATAATGCCTTCGATGATTGCATCTTCCAAATCTTCATTTTCATTTGAACATTCAAGATGATTGTTGATACCTTCAAATTCTTCACAGTTCGTAACTTGAAGTAGAAAAATAATTTCATTTTCCTCCCAGCAGTTTCAGGCATCTCCAAGCCTGAATGCTTGAAACCACAGTGAGCAAAACAGTTCCAAATTGTCTTACCGCTGATTTTTCGTCAACCATCGGTGACAAAAATCACTCCTTTTTGAACACACACACAACTGATGCTAGTTTAAAAACTGTTTGCACTAAGTACAGTGTAGTGTTTAACAGCCGCACAAGTGTACTGATTAACACTAGTAAATTGTTCAGTATCAGTCTCCTATTCCAATTAGCAGCATACTGTCCCAAAAAACAAAATGAATCCTAGCTATTTTCTCCATTAGTTTTTGTTTCTTAAGAGTTGTCCCAAATAAGAGGCTGTCCCAAATAACTGATAGCCCAATTAGCCAGAATCCACTGCATTTTTCTCTTGCACTGAAGATGAAATTCCTCGCTGCCAGGCAACATCCTAATTAAGAACCCAACTAAGACCAGTATGGATGAAATTTGGTAACTGAGCCAAGGAGGGATTAGTGACATCCAGCCAGAGAGCAAACGTGTAGCTTCTTGTTCATAACTAGTGAGCAATAAAATGAACCAGGGCCTGTAAACATTGTCAATAATCAGAATCAGGTATAATCTCATTGGCATATGTCAAAAAATCTGTTGTTTTGCAAAAGTACAGTGCAATACATAATAAAAATACATATTACAATAAGAAAATATATATATAACATCTAATTGGCTGCACAAGAACACGCACAGAGCGCAACAGCAATAGAAGCAGGGGTCTATCACAGCAGACAAGACCCGAGATACAAACTGTGCAACAAATCTGAAACCATCCAGCATATAGTGGCAAGGTGCAAGATGCAGGCAGGGACAGCATGAGCAGAACGGTACAACCAAATTACAGGAACTGTATACAGGAACATCTGTGCTGAGTACGGATTGGACGCTCCCAAGTCAAAATGGGAAACAACCAAGAAGGTAGGGGAGAATGACAGAGCTAAGATCCTGTGGGACTTCCAAATACAGACTGAAAAGCAGGTACTGGCCAACCATCCAGACATAGTAATACTGGACAAGGAACAGAAGAAAGCAACAGTAATACGTTTGTAGATGTGGCAATTCTGAATGACAGAAACATCAGGAAGAAAGACTATGAGAAGCTGGAGAAACACCAGGGCTCAAAAGAGCAGATAATAAGGATGTGGAAGGTTAAAGCCAGAGTAACCCTGGTGCCGATAGGAGCACTTGGAGTTGTGACACCTGGACTGGGAGACTGGCTCCAACAAATACCTGAAACATTAAGGGTGTGTCTTCAGACTCCTCTACCTCCTCCTCGAAGGTAGCAATAAGATCTTACAGAAACATACAAAATTATGAAAGGGATAGATAAGATAGAGGCAGGAAAGTTGTTTCCACTGGTAGGTGAGAGTAGAATTAGGGGACATAGCCTCAAGATTTGGGGGGGTAGATTTAGGATGGAGATGAGGAGGAACTGCTTTTCCCAGAGAGTGGTAAATCTGTGGAATTCTCTGCCCAATGAAGCAGTGGAGGCTACTTAAGAAAATATACTTAAGATGAGGTTGGATAGATTTTTGCATATTAGGGCAATTAAAGGTTATGGGGAAAAGGCAGGTAGGTGGAGATGAGTCCATGGCCAGATCAGCCATGATCTTATTGAATGGCGGTGCAGGCTCAATGGGCTAGATAGCCTACTCCTACTCCTATTTCTTATGTTCTTATGTAAGAAGAGGGCATGTCTTGGGTGA
This sequence comes from Mobula hypostoma, assembly GCF_963921235.1. Lineage (NCBI taxonomy): Eukaryota > Metazoa > Chordata > Chondrichthyes > Myliobatiformes > Myliobatidae > Mobula > Mobula hypostoma. Next base: position 143,642,650 of record NC_086099.1, read on the forward strand.
TGGAGATCCTTAATGAATGATGCTGCCTTTTGAGGCATTGTCTTTTGAAGATGTCCTTGATGTTGGGGAGTCTGGTGCCCATGATGGAGCTGGCTAAGTTTGCATCTTTCTGCATCTTCTTCTGATCCTGTGCAGCGGCCCTCCAAACCAGACGATGTTGCAAACATTTAGAATGCTCTCCGTGGTACATCTGTAGAAATTTACTAGACGCTTAGGTGACATATCATGCCTCCTCTAACTCCTAATGACACTGCCGCTATGCCTGCTTTGTAGCTACATCGATATGTTGGACGCAGGTTGGATCTTCAGAGATGTTGACATCCAAGAACTTGGAACTGCTCATCCTTTCCACTGCTGATCCCTCAATAAGGAATGCTGTGTGTTCCGACTTCCTCTTCCTGAAGTCTACAATCAATTCCTTGGCCTTACTGACGTTGAGGGCAAGGTTGATGTGACACCTCTCAACCAGCTGATCTATCTCACTCCTGTACACCTCTGCAGCACCATCTGAAATTCTGCCAACAATAGTTGTGTCATCGGCAAATTTATGGAAGGTATTTGAGCTGTGCCTAGACACACACTTGTGGGTGTAGAGAGAGTAGAGCAGTGAGCTGAGCATGTATCCTTGAGGTGCAACAGTGTTGAACATCAGCAAGGGGAGATGTTAGTTTCGATGTGCACTGATTGTGGTCACCTGGTGAGGCAGTCGGGGATCCAGTTGCAGAGGGAGGTACAGAGGCTCAGGTTTTGGAGCTTGTTGATTAGTACTGAGGGCATGATGGGGTCGAACATGGAGTTGTAATCAACAAACAGACGCCTGATGTAGATACTACTATTCAGCACTCAGCTACTATTTGTGGTTTAGAAAATCAGGCACTTGTGAACTATTTCAGATCAGAATTGGTGAAGGGCTGATATTACCCATCTTATCCATTGCATATTTTCACATGCAAAGATGTATTATTTAAGCAACACGATTGGTCTTCTCAACCAGATGAGTTGATATTGTGCAGACATTTCCCTCATAGAAACTTTGCAAATGGAAACATAAAAATGTTGGGCTTCTCCCATTTTGAAATAAAATGTTAATAATGTCAAATGCACAAGTCATTTAGAACTGCTCACAATTTCCAGGCAAACCAATTGTCAGAAACGTAGAAATTAGACTGGCAGCTCTGAAAGGTCACATTTTGTGATAATGGCTGTGGTAAAGAGTAAACACCATGAAACAAAATAAATACTCCTCATCTCATGTTCTCCATACTTATTTCTTATTTATATATTACTCTTTTTTTCTCTTTTGTCTTTGCAGTTTGTCTTTTACACATTGGTCGTTTCTCTGCCCCTGTTGGGTATGGTCTTTCACTCTATTCTATTATGCATTGTGGATTTACTGAGTGTGCCTGCAAGAAAATGGAGCTCAGGGTTTTATATGGTAACATACATGTACTTCAATAACAAATTTACTTTGAACTTTAAAAAAATTTCTGTCTGGATGTCAGTGATGCCTTGCTTCTTGTTGGCTCCAGTAGTCAGACTATTATCAACTCACAATTACACTGTATAAAGTGTAACAAAGACATCAACCGAAGGCAATGTCAAATTGATCAGTTTTAAGGGCAAATCATTATTGCATTGATTTTTGTCTGCAAAGGATATGATGTATTCCATTGACAGAAACATTTTAGCATTCCTAGCTCACTCACAGATTGGAAGTCCCCAGATTTGACTCGAGAATCAATCTATGTATTTTTTGCTCATGTCAGCTGAGCAAAGGCAGCTTCAACAATGACGTCTTAGAGAGAAAAGCAGCCAATTCCACTCCTATTTCAAACCATAATTTCAACATGGATCATCACTGGATGATCTTAACAGATGAACAAAAATCCAATTCACTTATATTGCTCCTGAAGTGTGAAATAACCTACCTAAAAATTAATGGCTGTTTGTTTGGGAGAGGCATGAGATCTAATGGTACAAAGCCACTTCAAGGAGTTAGTTGTTTTTCACAAGGGCAGAATGGCTTTGAGCCATTACACCTTACTTTTAAAAGCAGATATTGGCAAATAACCTGATGTAAAGTGTCACGAACTACTGATTTTGGACATAGTAATTAACTGCATATTCTTCACAAGTTGTATTCGTGCTAGCAGGAATTCACATTCCTCATCCAAAATTATGCAGTTATCGTCTTTCTAATAACATTCAGACATGCTTAAACTGGCAGAATCACTTACAATTGTTGCCAAGTTCAAAAATAAAAACAAGCTCATTTATAAAAAAGCCTTATCTTTGCACAATTTCATAAAATACTTAAACCGGGGGAGCACAGTGGCATAGTTCGCAGAGCCAGTGCCTCAGAGCTCCAGCAATCCAGATTCAATCCTGATCTCAGGTGCTCTGTGTGGCCTTTGCATGTTCTGACCATGTGGGTCTCCTCTGGGTGTTCTGAATTCCTCCCACGTCACAAATGCACTGGTTGGCGGGCTTACTGATTCTGTGAATTGTCCCTAGTGGTAGAAAAGGTATATGTGGATGTGGGAACAATAGGTTACGTTTCTCCTTCTTGAAAATTAGTAGCTTTGAGAGCTGGATGCTACACAAAACCATACATCAATTACAAAACATGAACAATGATTTTTTAAAAATACTATATAAAGATACTTTCATGTTAAAAAGATATCAGAGGAAATTTCATACGCGTGTGAAGTCACCCAAGTGGTAGAGAAAGGATAAGAATGTAGAGAGCAGTTCAAGCTTATTGGGGATGGGCTAAGAGACATCGAGAAGCATGAAGAAACATGGGGCAAACCAGAATCGATTTCTGCAATGGACGACTTCTTCATCTGCAACATATTATTTTGTCCTTTTATTTTATCGGAATTATACTAGTTTTGGAAATCCTTTGCATTTTAAAAATGCTTTATGTTTCAGGAATGCTTTGTGCTTTTGGAAATTGTTTGTAATTTGGAAATGGTTTAGGATAGAAATCCTCTACGAGTTTTAAATGTTTTTTAAGATTGTTGTGCGGATTTAAACATGTATCACTGAAAATAAATGAACTGCGTTTTAAATTACTTTGCTAGCTGAAAATATCTTCTCCTTGAAAGGGAGAAGCATCCCACCAGCTTGAATAGTAGGAATTGGCAGCTAAACACACTGTGGAGAATAAACAGGGAAGTGAAATAGTCTTTGAAGATTGGATAGTTACAGTATAAACTCCCTTTAGTGAGAGTACTTGTAGCTATTTATATCCGCTAAGGCTTAAGGTTTTCATTTGAGTTTAGAACTTCATGGTCAGCAAACCCAATACCACGACACTTTGAAAACAATATCTTTTGCTCAAATCTATTATTTGAAATATAGCCAAAATATACTCATTAAAATCAGCCTATACAAAAGCCACATTAATGCAAATGCAGATTATCATTTGTGATGACTTGGATGGTTACGTTGTTTCTTGAAATCCTCAAATATAGGAGAAGCAATTTCTCCCCATCACCACAGTTCTTCTATTGAATACAATAGTTCTTACTTTGTGAGAGCACCGGCAAGGCACAAATTCATGCCCATTGAAGGGTCCAGAATGGTGTGTGACTGTTAATTTTTCCGAAAGTCAGAATGCACATAGTCAGAACACTTCCTCAATAGCTATCTGATTAGTTTTACATTTATTTTAAATTCATATTGTCAAATTGCAAAGATGGGGTTTGAATGTAGTAATTTGGATATGGATTAATAGTGGGACCTTTGCAATGCTAGTCCACCAACAGCATAACAACAAGCTGCCACACTCCTGGCTGATGATTCAGATCAGCAGCTATATCACTTACAACTGGCAGCTTTTCAGTTAAACTTTGAGCTGATCTCACACATCAAGCATACCTAACATGACAGGATTATGAATATTCCAGTGTAAAATCAAAATGCTGTAGATGCTGGAATTCCAAAACCAGGAACAAAGAAAGCTCGAGCAAAGGTCAATTCACAACTTATCTAGTTAAGCCATCTATTAACCTCCAAGGTTCATAAACTACTAGGGATTGAACTCTACTTTCAACAATCATTTCTTTCCATATTTACAATAAGAACGTATTAAATTATGATTACTATCTCCTTGTGGTATTTCTTTTAAATATCTGCTTTCCTATACCAGGTGTCAGCTTACTGCTGGTCCACCAAACTTTGACTGCAATCGTCGTAGTTACCCTACACCCTTCACATTCACACTCTCAAAACAACGATTTCTTTGCTGCCCAATTATTCTTTTTGACTCCAACCCTTTCATATCAATGCTACATTCACAAAGATTCAAAACACATTTATTATCAAAATATGTATGCAGTACACAACCGAGATTCATCTTCCCGCAGTCAGCCACGAAACAAAGAAACACCATGGAACCCATTCAAAGGAAACCTCAGACACGCGACGCGCAAAAAAAATCACGCAAACAGCAAAAAAAAAGAGCAAATAACACAGAACATTAAATATCAAACCAAAGAGTCCTTGAAATAGTCCAGGGATGTTCAGTTTAGTTAAGTTCAGTTCACTTTAGCACGGTCGTTTGCTGACTACAGACTACAAAGCCAGTCCGCCCTGATCAAAATCACACAAAATAGCAAAAAAAAAAGGTAGTAACCAGAAACACATCATAACACGAAACAGAGTCCTCTAAAAACAAGTCTGATTCACAAACCATGCCAATCAAACCTTGCCCAAGAAGCAAGATTCCTGTGCCTTCCTCTAGCACGAGGGGGAGGGGGACCTGTCACACACAGGCAGATGCACTGAACACTCACTCTCCTTCGACTCTCGTCCTCATTGATTTCAATCTTGCTCGACGCTTTACTTGACAAATTGCTCTGTCATTCACATACAATAACGTGATAATTTGACTAAAGACTGGAAGAAGCTGCAGAAGATCATGAACACGGCGCAGCATATCACACAAGCCAATCTTCCGTCTTTGGACTCACTTTACACCACACGCTGTCGGAGCAGTGCTGCCAGGATAATCAAGGACACGACCCACCCAGCCAACACACTTTTCGTCCCTCTTCCCTCCGGGAGAAGGCTCAGGAGCTTGAAGACTGGTACGGCCAGATTTGGGAACAGCTTCTTTCCACTGTGATAAGACTACTGAACAGATCCTCACCCGGATGTGGGCCGTATCCTCCAAATATCCGAACCTGCCTCTCGGTTTTTTTGCACTACCTTACTTTCCATTTTCTATTTATGATTTATAATTTAATTTTTTAATATTTACTATCGATTTGTACTCCAGGGAGCGGGAAGCGCAGAATCAAATATAGCTGTGATGATTGTACGTTCTAGCATCAATTGCTTGGCGACAATAAAGAATAAAGTAAGTAGCATGCCTGAAGAATTTCATTTTTACGTACCATCACAACCACTTCACCACCGAATTACTTCAAAAACTATCACACACACACGCGCGCGCACACGCACACACACACACACACACACACACACACACACACACAGTGACATGCTTGGAAATTACAATGGAACACCTCACTGAAAATGAAACTACTTACTCTCACTATCTTGTGAGCCAAAAACAACAATGATTAGTGAAGGATATTATGTATCCAGACATATATAATAATTATTGAAACCCTATATACAATGCAACACTTTGTTTAATCTTTTGAAGCATAATGCCAGGTGATGTATACACAGGCTAGACTATAAAGTGATAGTTTGTTCTTAGTCAAGGAATGGTGTACTCGAATGTCATTTATGCAAATACCAGATTGTGTGTCCTTACAAGATAAAGCAGTTTTTCTCTATTTTTAAATGAAGCAGCAAAAACAAATTCAGAGATTAAGTGATACAGTACTCAAGTACTAGTATGCTGCAAATTTACAACCATATTAGGTGGTAAGAAAATTCAGCCATGTGTAATTCTCAGATCATGAATATTGTGTGCAAATCTCTGGATTAATGAATTATTTGAATAGGGATTCAGCCAACAACACAATCACTTGATGCAGCAATATCAGATCTTACTTCAAGTATTACTGAAGCTGATCCTCAAAGAAGCACTTTTGCCCTTACCATGTTAAAGCCAATTAATAACCACAAGTGAAGATAATCTTCGCATTGAATAGATAGTCTGAGAACTGCTGTCTTAATTTTAATAAACAGATTTGATAGCAAGATGATGCTTAAAATTTAATTAATTCATGGATGGAACGGCTTCTGGCTGTTGACTTCAACTGAAGATCCAACAATGTGATTATAAAGGGAAGGTGGTCCACTAACAGCAATTATAAATTATTGTTTTTATCTCCAACTTCTAAAATGGTCAAAAGAGTCTTCTTGTATTGGAGCAATAATCAATTTGCCGGAGGAACAAAGTTCAAAGTAAACTTATTCTCAAAGAACATATATGTCACCATATACTACCGAGATTCATTTTCTTGTGGGCATTCACAGTAAATACAAAAAAACACAATAGAATCAAGGATAAACTCCACACAAGATGGACAATCAACTAAAATACAACAAACTGCGCAAATACTAAAAGGAAAAAAAAGAATAATTAATAAATATTTAGAACATGAGATAAAGAGTCTTTGAAAGTGAGTCCATAGGTTGTGGGAACAGTTCAGTGATGGGGTGAGTGAAGTGAAATTATCCTCTCTGGCACAAGAGCCTGATGGTTAAGGGGTATTAACTGTTCCTGAACCTGATGGTGCGGGTCCTGAGGCTCCTGTACCTCATTCCTGATGACAGCAGTGAGAAGAAAGCACGGCCTGGATAGTGAGGGTTCCTGATAATGGATGCTGCTTTCCTGCGACAATGCTCTTTGTAGACGTGTTCAAAGGTGGAGACTGCTTTTGTAGGTTTTTCCATTCAAGGGGATTGGTGTTTCCATACCAGGCCGTGATGTAACCAGACAGTACACTCTCTAGCGCACATCTACAAAAGTTTGTCAAGGTGGGTTGAGCAGCATGCAATCTCCTGTCTCCCTTCTTGCACAAGATTTAACTGTATTAGATAAAATACATCATGTAGTCCACACTTCTGAAGAGTCAAGAAACACTCATCGCTGGAGTGCAGTACTTAGAGTGGTAAATAGCAGACATTATAAAAATGCATTGCACATTTGATCTAACATAGAAACCTGCCTTAATTGGCTCTACATATGATATCCATACTAATTGGAATCAAAGATGTTGGCAAATGAGGTTTCTGTGCAAACATTGTACCAAAAAAATGAGCAATTAATTGGTGCAATTTTAAATATTTCCCATGATTGCAGATACTAGTCACCAAGCAATTTCTGGAAGTGAAACGGCGAGTTAACCCATATACATATTTCTTAAATGAAGTCATAAAGTGGTGGTTCTCTAATTGAAGTATGACGACAGCTTGGAATAAACTATTGTCAAGACTGATAGTAGAGATGTGGGAGCAGGCTCCATGCTCATCTACTGTTGGATTGGAGGAAGTCATGGGAACAGAGGTGGATACCCTCAAGTCATGGCTACACCATTCCACTACTAACCTGGATTACGCTTTGCCTCCAAATCCTGATTAGAGCCAGGTAAAGTGTGTCTACTTAGTTAACCTTTAGTGAGGCATGCACATATGATGTGCTGGTGTAATGGTGTATGCCATTCATGTACTTCTACATATAACCTGTAATGAATGATGTACACAAATAAAGAATGCTTAATCAAACCATATTTACTCAACCATTACTAAAATATTAAATCAGTGGTCCCCAATCACCAGGCCGCGAGGAAACGATACGAGTCAGCTACACTTTTCCTCATTCCCTGTCATGCACTGTTGAACTTGAACACCCCCCCACCGCCCCCCTGTCAGCCAGTCTGCAAGAATACTGTCAACAGTAAACCAGTTCACTGTGTGAAAAAGGTTGGGGACCCCTGTATTAAATACACAACACTTCTCTTTGCTTAGCTCTTAACTCCAACTCAATATAGAATGCATCACAACTCAAATATGTAATGTGCTGCTCTCTAATATATATTGTATTGTACACACACACACACATAGTATACTATACAACTACTATATGCGCCACATAGTAAACTTAAAATTGTCCTCTTCAGGCCTTAAGACTTAATCACGGTGGAGGCTTTCTTACTCTTGTGGGATAACATCCTTCCTGACAAGGTTTGGCAGATGAGAGTTGTGGATGTGAAACGATCTCAGATTCTGCAGCCTCCTCCGTGGTGGTTGTAGGAGTTAACTCTGAGACTGCAGTAAGTGGTTCTGACAGCTCCGGACACCTTTCTTCTGGACATGTTGTCATCCTGAGCAGTGTATGGCAAGCTGCTTGATCTGATGATATATTCCAGGCAACCTGTCAACACTTTCATTTTGACTATGCTGAGATGACCGGAACGCAGTGCCTTCAACGCTTCAGCTCTCAGCTTGGATGGTACAACTATTCTCAATCCCTACATAAGCAAACCCTTGTCAAGGGCAAGTTCATCCTGGTGCTGGTTAAACAAAAAGTGGGGGGAACTGGAATTTCTGCTGTACATTCCAGCCACTTTGAGTTGCCACGTAGACCTCAGACCTTTGCGGCATCCACTACTGCTTGAATTTTATCAGAACACTTGTGTAATTCTTGTGCGTCAATGACGTGACCACAGTAAATGATGCTTGGTTTAAAGAATTCACACTTGTTGCATCATGCTCTAAGCCCATAAGTCTTCTTATCTTTTTAACACTGTTCTGAGATTTTGTAGATGTTCCTCGTCATCCTTACTGGTAATGATATCACCCAGGTAACACTGAGTAACTGGGCAGCCTCGCAGTATACTTTCTGCCAGAGCACAGGTCCAGATACTACTCCAAAAATAAGCCTATTACAATGATAAAGCCCTTTGTGAGTGCTTATGTTGAGAAACACTTCGGACTCTTCTTTCATCTCTGTCTAAAGTTAGAGCTCAGCTAAATCCACTTAGGCATCCGTTAGTCTCGTGAGACCGTGGATTTGCACCTTGGAAGGTCTCCAGGGCGCAGGCCTGAGCAAGGTTGTATGGAAGACCAGCAGTTGCCCATGCTGCAAGTCCCCCCTCTCCATGCCACCAATGTTGTCCAAGGGAAGGGCATGAGGACCCATACAGCTTGGCACCGGTGTCGTCACACAGCAATGTGTGGTTAAGTGCCTTGCTCAAGGACACAACACGCTACCTCAGCCAAGGCTCGAACTAGCGACCTTCAGGTCACTAGATGAACGCCTTAACCACTTGGCCACGCGCCAACACTTAGCTCAAGTATTTTCCTCCAAAAAGGTTTGCAAAGATGTCCTCTATCCTGGGCAGAAGATACTAATCTGCTTTCAGTACGGGGTTGATGATGGCCTTAAAATCACCACAAATCCTGACAAACCCATCCTTCTTGGTACAGCGACCACTGGCATTGCCCATGGCTCCACTCAGCCTTGGAACGAATTTCTTCAATCTCTATGTCATCTAGCTCAACAGCTACTTTATGACAGATGGTATAAGGAACCAGACGGGTTGGGTAAAACTTGGATGTTGAATTTTCATTTAACACTATTTTACCCTTGATATGTTTGATTATTCCATCCTTGTACACTGCTGTGGCATCATCTAGTACCTTTGCTAACTCGCTTTCAGTTGATTATTGCAGGGAAGGTGACATGCAAAGAGTGGATGCATCTCTAATCATGTTACAGTTGTCTCAGTCGATCACAGCCCCACAACGCTGGCCCTCCTGTTTTTAACCACAGACAGGCACAATGTATCTTGTTGGTTGCTGTATTTCACTTCTACATATGTCATTCCCACAGGAATCATCTTTTCTCCAATGTAGTTCTTAGTTGGATATCTGAAGGGTTCAGTTCAGTAGTTTTGGGAAATAACTGAGACAGCTAAGCTAGTGTCCAATTCATTTCTGTTCACTTCTGGTGCAAGCCATATTGCTTGTCTCTTGTTAGTTATCACATTGTAACGCTCAAGGGTACTCAGTCCTCTGTCACTCTCATCATTATCAGATTTCTCTTCAACAACACACAGAGTAGTTCTCATTTTGAAACTACAACTCGATTTTTAAAAATTGTTTCTCTTTCTTGTGCAGCCCATTTATTTTTGTCTGCCCAACACGCTCTTTGTATAGGTCCTACTTTGTTGCATTTGCTGCATGTTTCACCTTTAAACCTGCAATGGTCTGGTGCATGTGAGCCCCTGCCGCAATGGTAGCATGATTTGTTCAGCCAGGCAAGTTTCTGTTTAGACGCGTTGCAATTTTGAGCATGATCACTTTCACTTCTGACTACAACTCAACTGTCCTCTGGCTATTGTTTACATTGATACAGCAATTTCAACTGCTCTTTTAAATGTGACTTGTGCATCCGTTAGGAGAAATTTTTAAATGCCTTCTTGTAAGATTTCACAAACTAAACAATCCCTCAGTGCATCATTAAGCTCATCACTGAACTGAAAACACTCGGACAATTTCTTAAATTCCAACATGCAGACTAAAATGGATTCCCCTTCCTTTTGATTCTGCTTATGAGCCTATTGAACTTTGAACTTTAACTTATTTTAAAATCCTGCTCAATTCATTCAGTATAAATAATCCAGTTATCTGTTGTGCAATCAAATGCATCTCTTTCCAATGTTGCGAGCCACTTCTGCTTATTTTGTTGTCACCCAGTACACACCTGTGACTTCCGACCATTTTCTGCCTCTTTTTTAACTCCACCATCAAGCTCCCCTTCCAAAGAAACTTGTGTTACACCTTTTTTTTTGAAAAACTCGAATGTCTCTCTACTTTTGTGAAGAAAAGCATGCTGCACTTTAACAGGTAGGTAGTCGTCTCTGGCTCCTTTTAAAACTTCCTTGTTGCCACTATTATGTTTTATATCTCCAAAAACTAATTGAAAGAAAAACACGGGAGCCAGGGAAAATGTGCTTACTTGGTTTTACTTTAGTAAGGTGTGCACATATTAAGTGGTACCAGAATAAAGTATTACTGAAATATTAAACACACAACTTGGTCTATTCATCAATGAAAAAATAAAGTCAGTGAGCACTCAAGATGGCCTGCCTTCCTGTTTGTAGTTGGCTTGTGACATATGTACGTTTTGAGCTGCAGCACTATCACGTGTGCACTGCTGACAAGTAATAATGGTGCCGTTTTCTCAGGATCCTATACATGTAGATGCACTAAGTGCATTTAAACATAAGGAACAAGAGTGCATTATGTACTATTTACATTAATCACTATCATGTTCAGTGACTCCATTACATATCTGAAATCATTTGAAAACTGCACTAAAAAAAACTATTCTCGGCCCTTTATTGAGAGAGTGGCCAGTGCCTTCTGGGAGTATCTCCTCAAGAAACATCATTGCAGCTCATTTTTTTTCTTTGATATGAATATGCATCCTTTCAAAATCTGCCACATCCTTCTTTTCTGATGCTTTATCCTTTAAATATCTTTAAATACAAGCATTCTCATCGATAAACACACCTTATCAAATACCACCATAAAACTGGGTTCACTTAAAGAACTGGATTTTCTAACGCAGATATAAAGAGTTACATCTCCAAACCAAATGAAATCAGAAGGGATCTAGGTAACAACTTCAGAACTTGCTTAAAGGACAATGCCAGTAAAATGTTTAATAACAGCTAGATTTTGCACCAGTTTGGGAGCAAAGGCACCAACTTTCCACCAGAGCCAACAATAGAAGCCTTACACAGATGTGAAGGTTTTGCAACACCATTTTACATAGATTTGAAACTGCTAAACTATTTTAAACAAATCTTCATACACTGCTCAGTTAAATATATTGATACAACAGTCTTCATTACAGAACTCTGGTATAGTGGTTTTAAATGCTTCATAGAAAATACAGGATGAAACCTACGAAGTTACCAAGTTTTATGGTGCATCCATGCTGGGCTGAAGCATACCAAACCATCTATTCCTCAGAGAATATTTGTCCTTTTCATGGGCAATTTATCTTCACAATTTCTTTTTCAGTAGCAAAATATTAAGAAAAACTCAATGTCTGCTATCACTTCACTCAAAGTCTGGTATCTTTCTCCACTTGATTACTATATTACAGGTGTCCCCCGCTTTTCGAACGTTCGCTTTATGAAACCTCACTGTTACGAAAGACCTACATTAGTACCCTGTTTTCGCTTTCAGAAGGTGTTTTCACTGTTACGGAAAAAAATTCAGCGCGCAATAAAAGGCAGAGCACGCCCCGAGCAGCCGCTCTCCCCCGGATTTGGAACTGCTTTGCTTTAACACGTGCCTGTGAGCAGCCGTTTGCAAGATGAGTTCTATGGTATCGGAAAAGCCTGAAAGAGCTCGTAAGGGTGTTACACTTACAGTAAAACTAAACATAATTAAGCGTTTTGATTGTGGTGAACAAAGTAAGGACAACGTGAGTTTGGCTTGTGGAAGGTGACGAACATGATGTTGAAGAGGTTTTGGCTTCCCATCACCAAGAACTGACAGATGAAGAGCTGATGCAATTGGAAGAAAAAAGGATAACAATCCGAAACCGAATGAGTAATGATAAAGTACGACTTTAATTTTGAAAGGGTACGTCGGTTTAGGAGATATTTGCAGGACGCTTTGAGTCCTTACAAAGAACTGTGTGATAGAAAAATGCGCGAGGCTCAGCAGTCAAGCAAGCCTTCCACATCAGCCACAGCAGACGACGAACCTCGACCTTCGACATCAAGGCGGGCAGTGATAGGAGAAGATGAGCTGCCTGCCCTGATTGACGATGAGATGACACCCCAGTGTCCTACCACCCCAATCCCCAGGCCACGGACAGAAACCGATTCGCAGAAAATGCAACGGTAGCTGGGACGCACACAGCACATCTTTAAGAAAAAAGCTGAAATAAACATGCTAATTAATTAGGTGCCGCCTAGCACGTAATTGTCGGCCCAGATCAGTGCCGATGCAATCAGCAATCACCTCTGATCTGCGCCGACATTTACGTGCCGGGCAGCACCTAATTAATTAGCATGTTTATTTCGGCTTTTTTCTTAAAGATGAGCTGGGTGCGTCCTGGCTACCGCTGGACCCCTGCATGCTTCACGGCAATGTATCGGTTGGTGGCCCGGAGGGTGGGGGCCACTGCACCAGCCAAACTCCGACTCAGCCTAACATACCATCATCAGTGTGCTCTGCGCTGCCCCAATTCCAGTAAATGATATTACACTGTACATACATTATTTCTACTTTATACCGGCTGTGTATTTTTACGTGTTATTTGGTAGATTTGGCAGCTTCATAGTTTAAAGGTTACTGGAGAGCGCGTTTATGCCAACAGCGCTTGCGTGAGATTTGCGCTACGGAGATCCAGGCAGGCAATCATTGTAGAGAAGTATTTCTACTTTATATAGGTTGTGTATTTATCATATCATTCCTGCTTTTACTATATGTTACTGTTATTTTAGGTTTTATGTGTTATTTTGCATGATTTGGTAAGTTATTTTTGGGTCTGCAACTGCTCAGAAAATTTTCCCATATAAATAAACGGTAATTGCTTCTTCGCTTTACATTCCGGCTTACGAACCGTTTCATAGGAACGCTCTACCTTCGGTTGGTGAGGGAAACCTGTAATTAGCTCTGCTACCAGAGCAAACCTCTAGCTGGATTCTAGCCTTGATTTGAACCACCCGTTAATTTACATTTCTTTGCTTCAGAGTGTTAAATGATATTAATTCCCTTCTAAGAAAGCATTCATGGTGCAAGATTTACCAATCTGTAATTCTACATGTTCTATCAAAGACATGTCAAAACAGAAAAGAAAATAGCCTTTATTTTCAGTATGTTACAGCATAGTATAGACTGAAATGCCACGGTTCATCCAATACCAGAATCAGTGCTTCCATGAGTTCACAACCTTATTAATCCTATTCAGCAGAATGCTATCAAATACCTTTCTTAAAGTATTAAATACTAAAGTTATTGTACCCTTTATATATTAGTATCTCTGTAAGAAGATCATCCTCTCAATCCATGAAAGCCTTTTCCATCAATGTCGTACTTACTCAGGTTGTACTCCAAACACCTTTCTAGTTTTATGGTTCATTCACCTTAAAACATTTTTGTTTTGGGTTATGACATTATTCTTCTTGTAATCGTCCACTTTAAATCTATTTGATGATTTTTCAAAGCCTTCCGAAGTTCTTTACCAATACTCATAAATAACAACTGTTTAACCTTTGAATCGATCGTGTGTACAAACTCACTGCTGGTGTCCTGTGTTACTGCAACCAAGATATAGGTCGCACTGACAAGTACATGCAGTTTTCAAGAGGAAATAAACAGAGTTCTTAAAAACAGGATTTCTACAAATATAGCTTAATGAAACAACAATACTACATCCCTTATCACGTCAGTTAGATGAAACATTTTTCAATCTTTACACTACTCCTTAACAAAGCTGGAATGTGTGGCAACACTTGCGGGCTGCCCCAGCACATCCTTGGATGTGCTGGTTGTTAACACAAATGACATACTTCACCGTATGCTTTGATGTAAATGTGGTATCTAAATCAAAGTCTGTTAGATTTGATGAGGATTCTACTCATACAATTGATAAAGTAAGATGATTTCTGAATGAAATGCCATTAGCTGGGATTACAGAATTTCTTCCACAACTCCAAGGTTAGACATTTTGGAGTCACCAACAGGGGCATCTTGAGAACCTCGCAAAGTATCGTATGAAATGCATCATTCTTCAAAGGATTGACTATCCTTTGTTATGTTTTGTAGCTTCAAAACATGAAGCTAATTCAGAGGAAGATACAGGAGTCCGAATGTAGGTCTAACTTCGTGTTTACTTTAATGAGGCATGCAAGCATCACGTGGTAGCGTGATGACGTATGCAATTCACGTATTTATACATTTATCCCATAATGAAGTATTTAAATAAACATGAATGTTCAATCTATATCTATATATTTTTCTCTCTCACTCCTTGTGGCGGGTGTGTACGTGCATTATACCCTCAATCTCGAGTCCTCTACCAGAAGCCTGGGAGCTTGAAGGTTCAGCGTCCTATCCTTGCTGTTCCGAGGAGTGTGCTCTTCTGGATGACCTCAGATGTTGTTCCTGGGATTTGTTGGAGCCACTCTCCCATTCCAGGTGTCACAGCTCCATGTGCTCCTACTCACATACTCAAATAGTACTGAAATATTAAATACACAACACTTTCTTTTCATTTAAAAAGATTGGGTAACATGTGGAGCTGCTTATTTGATGAAAAGGCTCCACTGCCAATCTGTAATGTCAAGGATTGATTTGATTTCTCTTGAAATGTTACACTTGTATGAATGTTGATCACTAATATGGAATATTTCTACAATAAATATCTAAGTGGGTTGTGCTAAACTGAGTGTAATTGACAATACTGCCATCTTTGAATCTACTGTATCACTTCCCAAAAAACAAAAACATTCTTGCTTCCATTATTTCCCCTGCAGATTCAGCAGCACAGATGAATTTCTCCAGCATTTATACCAACCTGTTCACAGCACCACTGGCACATGGCCAGCAAGGTGACTTTTCTTTTTCCTATGTGAGAATCCTGAAATCATCGGATTCTGATCTGGAAATTGTTCTGCCTTAGAAAATGCCTGCTAAACCAGCAGCAGGCCTACACAGTGTAATCATGTTTTTAAACCAGTGCTTCCCTTCCCCCCCCCCACTGCAAATTTCTATTGCAAACAAGGCCAGTGCATTTTGTCCAAAAGACCAAGTCTTGCATTCTTACTGCACACAAAGGCCTTTCCTTTCCTCATCCTACAAAGGAATTAGGGAGAAGACCAGTGTGTGGAGAGGGGCTTAGGGTAGCACGATTAGATCTTTAAATAGGAGGATAGTGTGTGTCAGGGGTGGAGGGGAAGGGTAAAAGAAGAACATCACAGTTAAGTACCCTGTTTGGTGCCAGGGAGGGGTTCAATCAGGCTAGGCTGTGATGTTGTGGGCAAGAAGGAAACTAAAGGGAGAACATCCACTTCATCTGACACTTAAAGAGAGGCAGACTGAGAGAAGAGAAACAGTCAATCCAATCAAAATGCTTGTATTTTTATTTTACAAGCACTCACTGTTGTTTACAAAAGATGTTGCAGGAACAGGATCTGGAGTGCGATTCCTGGCAATTACCGCACAAACATTTTTTACACTTTAAACCAGCCTAGCAAACTGAGAAAGCCTCATCATCAGAAAGCAGTCAAACTCTGCAGCAGCAACAAAAGAAGGAAAGAAAGCAGCAAGAAAGACAATTGCAAGTTGCGGTCAGGGAGAGGCGAAAAGGTCAGGTTGGAGGAAAGAAGGGTCAACCTTTGTAGAGGCTTAGTGAGAGGGGATTTCACTGGTCAATGGGCAGGGGTGGGAATGGGAGACACAGCTAGTCAGCATTGGGGATAAGTTGGGCCAAAATCAGAATGGATTCAGAGATTTGTTAGATTCCCAGCACAAAGTAAAACATTACTCTTTCACAGAATATAGAATCTTACAGCACAGTACAGGCCCTTCAGCCATGATATTGTACTGAACTATTAAACCATTTTAAATTCAATCTGGCCCTTCTCTCTCACCAAGCCTTCTGTTATTCTTTCCTCCATGTGCCTATCTAATAAGTTTCTTAAATGTCCCTAATGTATCTGCCTCTACCACTACCCCTGCAACACATTCCATACACCCACCACTCCCTGTGCTAAAAAAAACGGCCTCTGACATTCCTCTCCACCACTCGCCCCGCATATTTTCCTTCCCAATACCTTAAAGTTATGCTCCCTTGTATTAACCATTCCCTCTTGGGAAAAAGTCACTGGTGACCAGAAGTGAACACAACACTCCAAGTGTGGTCTAACCAGAATTTTATCGAGTTGCAACTCTTGAATTCAAGAGATTGAACTCAATCCCCCAACTAATGCCTTATTAACCACCTTATCAACTTGCGCAGCAACTTTGAGGAAACTATGGACTTGGACCCCAAGATCCTTCTATTCTTTTGCACTAAGAATCCTGCCACTAACTCTGCCTTCAAGTTCGACATTACAACGTGCATCAGTTCTCAGCCCAGCTATGCATCCTATCAATGTCCCATTGTACCCTACCATAACTTTCTACACTATCCACAATGGCATCAACCTTCATCTCATCTGCAAACTTACGAACACACTCTTCCACTTCCTCACAGTCATTAAAGACAAAATCACGAAGAACAGATCACTGTGGAACACGACTGGTCACCAACCTCCAGGCAGAATATGCTTTACCTACTACCACCCTCTGCCTTCTGTGGCAAACTAATTTGGAATCCACATAGCCAAGTTTCCCTGGATCCCATGCCTCCTGACTTAATGAATGAGCTTACCATGGGAAACCTCGTCAAATGTCATACTAAAATCCGTATACACCATTTCTACTGCTCTACCTTCATCAATATGTTTTGTCACTTCTTTGAAGAATTCAATCAATCACATGAAGCTTGACTTGCCTCTCACAAAGCCATGCTGATTATCCCAAATTGGACTATCCTTCTCCAAATGCTCATAAATCCTGTCTCTGAGAATCCTCTCCAATAGTTTGCCCACTGACCCAAGACTCACAGATTAATAATTCCCAGAGTCCCCTTATTATCTTTCTTGAACAAAGGAATAACATTATCCACTCTGCAATCCTCTGACACTATCCCTGCAGCTGGTTAGGATGCAATGATCATCACCAAAGGTGCAGCAAACTCTTCCATCGCCTCCCACCATAACCTGTGGTATATTCCATCCAGACATATTATTTATCCTAATATTTTTCAAAAGTTCCTTTGTTAACATATTCCAGCACATCAGACTGCTGTATGCTGTCCACACTTCATCAAGGTCCTTCTCACTGGTAAAATACTGAAGCAAAGTATTCATTACAAACCTCCCCTACCTCCTCCGATTTCAAGCGTATGTATCCTCTTTTATCCCTGATCAGTCCTACCCTCATTCTAGTCTTTCATTACATATGAACAAGTTTCCTGCTCTCACATTTCAGACATCGTGCACGGCAAAATTTCCATGTCAGATTTTTAAATGCAAGTCTAACCAAAATAAAAGAAAAACCATTTTGCTTGCATAGAAAGCTTCTCAAGAACCAGAGTGGAGTTATTGTCTCACAACCAAATTCCAGAGGTAAATGCAGCTAATCATTAGACAAAGTCACTCAATCTTGACAAACTATTATGCAACCCTAGATAAGCATGCATCATGACTCAGAACAATATTGGACTAGGAACTTTTCTGTGTGTAGAGAACATTTTGCTACACTATACAACTGACATATTATTTAAAACACAAATGACAAAATGTGTTCTCACATGAAAAAAAGTCTCACTTTGCCTGTCACATGTCAATTGTGAACAGATCTATATGAATGTGAGAGAAGTCTATCTATGATAGCCCAGCCAACAGATCATTTGGCAATTCAATAATTTTAGTCTGGTTCACCCAAATGCATGAGACGCACATGTACAGGACATGCAGAGGAAGTCAGAGGACACACAGCATGTCTTGGTGCCACTTTGTCTAAAAATTCTCTTGTGCTTTGAAAGCACCCGAATAGTGCAGGCTATAAACCATGCATGGAGACTTGAAGCCTGCTCTGGTTTTATTCAACGGTCAGTTTTACCTGACCTGCTGCTATGCAATACAAAGCCTCCACCTGTCTTCCTATTATTTTTGGAGCTAGTTCTCACAGCTTGTTGCTTATTGCCCCTGGCACCATTTAACTCACCCCAGGACCCTGACCCAACCGCACAGCCATTCGTAGGCACCTCCCTCTCCTGCCAGGTTCCAGTCCAGACTTCCACTGCTGAACTTCAGCATTACTTCATTCACACCATTGCATCACGCCTAACAGCCTTCCATCCTTCATCTCCAAACCCAATTCACATTAGCATTAACCAGGCACCCCCTACTGTCCCTCCCCACCAAACTTACCTGTCTGATTTCTACAGCTATGAAAAACAGGCTCCTAGAGTAAGGTCTCTTATCACACCCAACAGCAAATGAGTGACAGAATATCACTGTTGGGGGGCTTGTGTGGGCTATCCCAGCACCAATGTACTTCCTGGGCAATGTTTTACATGGTAGTATTTGGCCTTATAATTTGCACATGAAGTAAAAGCAATGTAATTTTGGGGCATACATTTAAAGGAAGAAAACAAAATTACAGGTACTTGCAAAAGTTGACATATTCTTTCATGTACTGGTCTCAGATAATATTATTTGACTGAAACAATCGACTCCATACAATTGACTTGGGTTACACTAAGCCAAGTTGTTCTCATATGCTGTTTCGCTGAGTGCTTAAGTGCATTTATAGCAACACTGAGCAAACCTTTTACACAAAGGCTAATGTACCAATTAAATGTTCATTATCTACATGGACAATTAACTCAATTCCTATGTTGGATATACTAATGTAACATTTAACCCACCACACTTAATTTATCACACCAAATCCAAATGAAATCATCGAGTCTCTTCAATTACTTTAAATCAAGCTTCATTTAAAATTTAGTCAGAACTGAAAAAAATTATCAGAAAGACATGACTTGTTTTTAAAAGAATTGATTAATGTCCTGGTTTTCAACTGAAGTTTCAGTCATAGTTCCATTCCTTGTGGTTTATTTACTTTTCACAGCATTGAGTTAGTATTTATATATTGTTCAAATACATTATCCCCTAAACAAAACCAGCCAGCTCAAGAAGAAATGTTCACTCAACATGCTGCAAACCTAAGTCAAAAGACAAAATTCCTAGTCAAAACTTGGCAGAATTTGTTGGTTTCAGACTGATTTCCGCCCCCCCCCCCCCACCAAACATCCATTTGCCAAAGGAAAACTGGAACTTAAAATACATTTTAGTTTGTTTTGGATTTAAATGACCAATCAATGTGATGAATTGGATTATACCTTACTGATCAATAATGGCAAGAGTCAATGGGCAGATATACTTTATACTTTCTTAAAAGCACAAAACACAAATAATGAGAGATGTGTTAATTTGGCATGTTATTTATATAGCATAGGAAAAATCCCTTGCTTGGAGTTGATGCCCGATAACTAATGGAATGTCAGAACTCTAATTCTTTCTTTGTGAAAGCCTCACATATCCAACAATTGTTTTGTGGAATTGCAAACAGCCAGCTGCTATTAGCAATTATTAACCTGTATTACAATTAACACTCCCAACTCTCCAAGATTACTTTCAAGGAATCATGATTGCCATGAGCAACCACAGAAAAATCAGAAGGTGCATTATATGTGGCAGTGAACTAACTGACTTGAGTAAAAAGATTACTCTTTCGTAGGCCACAAAGTGGGAAGTTGTGGAAAACACTGGGACCAGAAGGAGGTCATTTGTGTGACAAGAGCTTTGTGGCATAAAAGAGTCATGTAGGCCAGTCCAAACTAATTCTGCTGATAAAATAAAACAAGAGTAAAAGAAATCAGTCAAGTAAATCTAGACCTAGCCAAACCTGTCAAAGATGTCAATCTTATCCTATATAATAAATGTTCAAAAATACTTAGATATTTAAAAGCAAAAGTGGAAAAATTAAAACCTCAATAGTAAATTCAAAAAATTTAAATACTTTTGAATATCTTCCAATATTTTGGAAAAATCTAATTTCACATGCCATTTGTGATTTTTAAAGATATCCTTTTAAACCAAATTCCCTTCTGAAGTTACCAGTCTCTTGCTTGAGGCTCTTAAATCAGGAATTCATCCAATCAGAGATGATAACCTTCATTATCACAGCATTATTACAAAATGAACACTTCAGAATGATTTTCAAGCATTTGATATATTTGCAGAATAATCCTGTGCAATATTCTTTGGAGATTAACTTGTGAAGCAAAATAGATTAAATATATAAACAGTATTCCACAATTAGAAGCAATATGCAAAAAAGCTAATGCATTATACTGATAGCTTCCAATTATAGTGAAAAAAATGCAGATCATCAATGTAAGGCAGTCATCATGACATCCAATGGATAATACAAAATAAATGCCTTTAGCTTACATGGTGATAAGGGGAAGGCAGGAAGTGTATGACATGTTTTCCTCTATTAGATAGGGCATCGAGTAAAAGAATTTGGACGCTATGTTTCAGCCACATAGCAGGTTGATGAGACTGCCCACGATATTTTGTGTGCACATAGGAAGGAAGTGATTAAAGCTGCAGAAAAGCTTCACAAGAATATTGCCAGGTCTGGATAGGCTTAGATTGTTTTTTCCCTGGAGTGAAGGAGGCTTGAGTGATAAAGTTATAAAATCACAAAGGACATAGATAAGGTAGATGACCTGTCTTGCAGGGTAGGGGAATCCAAAACTAGAGGCAAAGGATTAAGGTGAGTGGGTAATGGTTTAAAAGACATCCGAGGGGTTAGCTTTATTTCAGAGAATGGTGAATATATGCAATGAGTGGTAGAGGCATGTACAATTATAACCGTTAAAAAGACATCTGGACAGTTTCATCGATAAGATTTAGAGGTTTTATGGACCAAATACAGGCAAATGGGACTAATTCAGGTAGGCACCTTGGTCAACATAGGTAAATTGGGCTGACGGAACTGATTGTATGTGGTATAACTCCATGACTAAGCTAATACATTAATTTAAAGAGAAAGCTTAACAAACACAAAGAGAAAAGGAACATAAAATTCTGCTTTGATAAGAAGGGAGGCTTGATTGCAACACAAGCACCACCATGAATAGGTTGGGCTGAATACCCTTAATAACAGTCCTCCCACTTAAGATAATTTCTTCAGCAAAAGGAAAGAGCTGAGGGTTATTATGGTCACATTTTAAAAAAATCATACTCACAAGACAAAAGGGATTTTCAATTCCAGGTATCAAAGCATCACAAATCAATCTACAATGTTGACATACTCCTCACTCCCTTTTCTCTGCAGAAACTTGCCTAATCCCACTTTGGGTAGTCACATTTTAACACCTTCAATTTCAACTAGATTAAGTTTTGTTCAATCACCCTTCGTATTCACTTCCACATCAATAAAAAAGTGTTTTTGTTTATATAAGTGAATCTAAACATAGTTTAAAGAATGTCACAAATGCCAAGTAGAAGTGAAAGCTCACAGCACAGATATTTTTGCTCAAATACACATCTTATAGCTCGAAATGCAAAACAGGATTAGTAAAATGAAAGTTTAAGAATTTTTCAATTCTCCTTCATAACAATAAGAGTTACGTCCACATGTTTTGACTAAAAGATTGGCATTGAACAACACATAAGAATGAAAAAATTGGAGCTGATTGTGGCTCCCTTCGTGCTCAATCTTCATAGATAATTTAGTGTCAATTTCTAAAAAGCAAGTAGCTGGAATATCCTGTTAAATATCTGGGAGGCTGTTTCACAAGCTCAGGAGATACCAGAACCCCCTATCTCACTTAATCAGTCTATTCAAACAGGCCAAATGACAACCATAAGCTGCAGGCAAACAGCCATCAAACTGGAGCAGGAAACTAATCTCTCTCTAAATACTTAGTAGCAGGTTTATTTCAGTAATCGGCAGCAACAGGTCAGCACAGCGATAAAGAGCTTTGACCAGTGACCAATCAGCATTTGGGAATGACTAGCAAGTGCAAATTAAAGGAAGGCAGGGGCAATCACAGCAGCCAGCATCTGAGTAGACAGAGTCAGAGTGGTGATCTTGGGGCTTTAGCTCTTCAAGGCTTCAGTCAGAGGAAGCAAAGAAAAGAAAACTCAAGTGTTTCCGTTCTCTTTCTTATTTCGCCTCAGCTACGACAGTAGAGGTGACAGGTAGGATAGTGGAACGCTGCTCTTGTGGGTTGTGGGATAACTGCAAGAAGTGCATCCAGCTGCAGCTTCTAACAAACTGTGTTAAGGAATTGAAACTGGATCTGGATAAACTCTGGATCATTTGGGAGGCTGAGGGGGTGATAGATAAGACAGAGAGGTAGTTGCACCCAAAGTGCAGGACACAAGAAACTAGGTGACAGTCAGGAACTAAAAAGGGATTAAGGAGCCAGTACAGAGTACTCCCCCTCAACAACAGGTATATATATATAACCATGTAACAATTACAGCACGTAAACAGGCCATCTCGGCCCTTTTAGTCCGTGCTGAACTCTTACTCTCACCTAGTCCCACCGACCTGTACTCACCCTCTATTCCTTTCCTGTCCATATAGCTGTCTAATTTAACTTTAACGACAACATCGAACCTGCCTCACACTTTTAATACAGACGTGGGGGGGGGAGGAGAGAATAGCCAAACAGAGAAGAGTCGCAGTGGTTGAGTCACTGGCACTGAGTCTGCCTCTGTGACCCAGAAGGGAAGGAGAGAGAAGAAGCATGTTGTGGTGATTGGGGATTTGTTAATTAGGGGAATAGACAGAACATTGCGTGGGTGAGAATGAGATTCCCAGATGGTATGTTGCCTCCCAGGTGCCAGAGTCTGCCATATCTCGGGTTGAGTCCTCAGCATTCTTAAGTGAGAGGGTGAACAGCCAGAAGTCGCGGTTCATGTAGGTACCAATGACATGGGTAGGACAAGAGACTGAGTTCTGTATAGGGAATGCTGAGAGTTGGGTGCTAAGTTAAAGGGCAGGACCTCCAGGGGTGTGATTTCAGGATTGCTACCTGTGGCACATGCTAGTGATGCCAGAACTTGCAAGATTATGCAGTTTAATATATGGCTAAGGAGTTAGTGTAGGAAGGAGGGCATAAGATTTTTTGGATCACTGGGCTTTCCTCCAGGGAATGTGGGACATATACCTCATTGAAATCTATTGAATGATGAAAGGCCTTGATAGAGTGGATGTGGAGGGGATGTTTCTTGTGGTGGGAGAGTCAAAGACCAGAGGGCACAGCCTCAGAATAGAGGCGCATCATTTTAGAAAAGAGATGAATATGAATTTCTTTAGCCAGACACAATGGCAGATCTGTGGAATTCTTTGCCACAGGCAGCTGTGGAGGACAAGTCTTTATGTGTACTTAAGGCAAAGGTTGATAGATTCTTGATTGATCAGGGCATGAAAGGATACGGGGGAGAAGGCAGGAGATTGGGGCTGAGAGGAAAATTGGATCAGCCTTGATGAAATGGTGGAGCAAACTCAACGGACCAAATGGCCTAATTCTGCTCCTATATCTTATGGTTTAATGTAAACCTGACTTATAAATTGATATTGACTAATTTCTTGATACTGTTAATAAGAGATTGTGATGCTTTACTGGGGCTTCAGATGAAAAAGCCAATTAAGTCAAACAGAATATTCCTTTGCAACACACACAAAATGCTGAAGGAACTCAGCAGGTCCGGCAGAATCCATGAAAATGGATAAACAGTTGTCATTTCAGGCCGAGCCCCTTCATCAGGACCCGATTCTTATCCAATTGGCTTCCTGCCTGCGCAGACAACCTGCACCAACATAAATCACAACATGTCTGGATCTGGCCATTTCTGACTTGCTCTACAAGAATTAGGCAATGCTACCATCCATCATAGATATTCATATAACAAAGTTCAATCTAAAAACCATCCATATTCCAAGGCACTAAGAATTCCACCAGTAACGAATCCCAGGATACAATCAGCAGCATCTACAAGTTACCAAAGTTTTCTGCAAAGGAAGATAGTTATTCTTGAAAAACAAAGACATGCCTAGGAAGAAATTACAGATATATACCAACACATGCATTAATGAATTTCAACATGGATGTTAATGTTGATTTAATCCAGATTTGTCATAAAAATCTGTGTTTTTCCTGCACAGTACACGTGGGGCAAAATAGCTAAAAAACCATAATTCTCAACGAAAATAATGATTTTTGAAAAAACAATCCAATTCAAACCTTCTTGTGCAGGCCATCAAGTGGTACTCTCCGTTAGTTGGGCCAGCACTTTCACTCTGTAGATACTTTGCCTGCAAGTAGTTGGAATGGAAAAAATGGAGAGTGCTGTGGCCTCTAAGAAGTGACTGGAACTTGTAAAGAGTAAAAGCAACCTTGGACCTCTAAGTTTAGAAACTTACCACACAGTAATTGAGAAGAAAGTACTTCAGAGTTGATGAACTTAATGTCAAAAGAATTACAGAGAAACAACAGGGAGAAGAAAGACGAGATCAAATGAATCTTGAGAGAAAAAAAGGAATGGAAACATTATCTGAAATTGTTTCTCAACCACCTTCAATTTAAATGATGGAAGAACACTCCACTCTTTAACAGTATTTTATTTACTTTCAATGCCCGAGAAGATGGGAGATAAAAATTAGCACAATCTTGTTAAAAGGGTGATTAGATTTAGTAACTTGCTGCAGTGTGTTTAGCTCTGTATTGAATCTAAAGACAGAAGAACCACACTCTTCTGTAGCTTCCAATGACAACAACAGTGAGATTCTTTAATTAAGGCCTCTGGCAGGGGAAAGCATTTTCTCCATTCCTGAATTATGGCATCCTTGAGTCAGGAGTTGTACAGCACCAAAACAGGCCCTTATGCAACCATACCCTTGCCAACATTTTTGGCCATCTACACTAAAATCATGGCAGAAGGCAACGGCAAACCACTGCTGTAACTTGCCTTGTACGCGACTCCCCACTACGTCAGAGAGGCGTGGAGAGAAATTGTCCGCTAACCCGAGAAACTCCAGATGCGACTTACCTTTCCTTTCCTACACTAACATCACTTACCCACATTGGGTCCATATTTTTCTATGCCTAAACTATCCAAGTGTCTTTCTCAATGCTTTTAAATACAGTGATTGTACCTGATTCAATCATCTCCTCTGGGAGTAAGGTCCAGATAGCAACCATTCCGTGTGACAAAAAAAACGTTCCCTTCAAATCCTCTTTAAAACTGTTTCCTCTCTCCTTGAACATATACTCTCTTTGTTGTGATTCTCCGTCCCATCAATGCCTCTTGCAATTTTACACAGGTCCTCCCTAGTCTACAAGTGCCTGACTTACATACAGCCCATACACACTAACAAGTGCTTGGGAGTCTGCAAGGATGGATTTACCAGCGGCTGTGGGGCTGCAGCTTGTAACAACTCTCAAGAACAGTTCTCGAGAATGGAAATTTATCCTCACCTGGGGAAGACATTTATAGCTTTTAAAAGAGAAGTAGGTATATTTTCAAAAGCGCAGGAAAACAGAAACAGGAATTAGCATTTGTTCCCATAAGCTCCCTCTGTCAATCAATATGATCAATGCAGATACCCTATCACAACATCACATTCCCACTCACTCCCACAACCCTTGATGCTCCTTGTACTGAGAAATTCAGCTATTTCTTAATCAAATTAGGTGAATCGGCCTCCACAGTCTTCTGTGATAATGACTTCTACAGGTTCACCCCACTGAACTTTTTTTAAAAATCCTGCCAGCCTTATCCTAATCCGGAGACTGTGACCTTTCATTCTAGATCCCCAGTTAGAGGAAACATCACGCTGCAACTTTATCAGAATTATATACGTCTGAGTGAGAATGCTTCTTATTCTTCTAAACTCTACTCATCACAGGAGTGATTGATCCAATCTCTTGTACGACAGTCCAGTCATCCTAGGTATCAATCTGGTGCACCTTGACTGCAACATTTAACTAAAGAACTTTTGTGTACAAAAGGACATAAATGCAAGTAAAAAATAGTTGGGCAGAAAGGATGAAGGATTAGAATAAAGATTGAGGAGGGTGTCCCTATTGATATTGAGTTTCAATATCCTTAAGTGACTTGCATGCAATACCCAAGGAGAAGCTTCAGAGGGGTTGAAACTTTTAGTCACTGATGTGGTCAAGTATGTAAATTTTCCACCAACCTGCATAACAATTGAATAGTGGCTTGGTAAGTACCCATTTTAAGGAGATGTGTTAATGACACTTTTCTGAAACCATTAAGATTTTTGAGGTAGTGTGGGGAGGGGTAGTGTGGGGTGAGGGAGAAGAAAAGTAAATAATGTTGCATTAGTTTGTAAAATAGACTACATAAGTGATACTAATAAGTAAAACTCAGCATAATGAAACCCATGATTAGAGTAAAACCATAAACACATGACAATCATCAAGATATTGAAAGCAGATGTGTTATCACAGCCTGACATCTTTTGAGTTTCCTGTATTTAGTTTCGCCTTTCAGTGAAGAAGGATGCGCACTCATTAATTACAGTATTAAAGTTTCATTTGCCGTTCACACAGTAGTGAACCCACTCTCTTCACTAGTGCAGAATGTGTGGTACTGTGCTCAAAATAACCCTAGCGGAAGCAGGCTTTGCACATGGTCACAGAAAGTCTCTTTTCATGATAAATTTCAAGATGTACATTGCTTTGAGAGTTAACTGGAACAGCAAAATGTTTTCATGTGTAGTGTGAGCTGCAGATCACACATTTGCAAACAAGAATTAATGCATTTCATAGCTGTAGGAAGGTGGGAACCAAGAACAGTTAAAAATAACCCAACAACCTGTTGGATGTTTAGAAGAAACACAGTTCCTCAATGGACAAGACAGGTAGAGCAGTATGTATTAATATAAAACTAAACTTAAACATCATCCATGGACAGATATCAGTGATTTAACTAACTCTTGCATTTTTGCACACAGACAGTGGGTAGTGACTTACATTGAAACCAAACAGCATTTCTACAAAAGCCAAGTTTACAACACACTAATGAAATTATCAACACAACTTAATCAGCACAAATAACCTTGGACTTCAATTTCTTTGCCCAGTGTGTGACAGAAGTGCACTTGAAGTTTGTTGGCCCTTTGCATCTCAAACAAACAGTGCTCACCTTTGCAACCCACTTATACTTAAAAGCACAGCTTCAGAATGATCATTGCCACAGCCTCAGTGCATCTCCTACAGTTGATAGCCAGTAACCTAACTCACAACAATAAAGTTATCAATAACAATAGAATTTATTCCAGACATACCATGCATTAAAATATTTGCAGATACTACAATGACCACATATAAATGAAGCAGATTTGTAAGTATAAAAAGGAGACACGAGGCAAGATTCAAAGGCAGAACTGAAGCTATCGAGTGTTGTGTAATTTAGGCAAGCCAGACAAGAAACAAATTGGTACCTTGATACCTTGATAGAGCAAGGGTGTCCTGGTCTCATTTCTTTATGACAGAGGGAAACCATTTGGTCCATCAAGTCTATGCTAGCTCTCAGATTAATCCTATCAGCCCCATTTCTCTGTATATAATTAGGTGCCTATTATTTCTTTTCCTATTCTTTTACCACACAAGGGGTAATTTCACAATCAGCACGCTTTATCTGTGGGAGGAAGCCCAAGCATCTGGGAAAGCTCACATGGTCCAAGGAAAAACATGGTTCAGCAGATTGAGTTGGTGGTGCGGATGGCAAATGCCATGTTAGTATTCATTTCAAAAGGTCTAGAATACAAGAGCAAGGATGTGATGCCGAGGCTTCATAAGGCACTGGTGAGGCCTCACCTTGAGTATTGTGAACAGTTTTGGGCCCCTCATCTTAGAAAAGACGTGCTGGCATTGGAGAGAGTCCAGAGGAGGTTCACGAGGATGATTCCAGGAATGAAAGGGTTATCATACGAAGAACGTTTGATGGCTCTGGGTCAGTACTCGCTGGAATTCAGAAGGATGAGGGGGATCTCACTGAAACCTTTCGAATGTTGAAAGACCTAGACAGAGTAGATGTGGAAAGGATGTTTCCCATGGTGGGGGAGTCTAAGACAAGAGGGCACAGCCTCAGGATTGAGGGGCGCCAATTCAAAACAGAGATGTGGAGAAATTTCTTTAGCCGAAGGGTGGTGAACTTGTGGAATTTGTTGCCACAAGCAGCTGTGGAGGCCAGGTCATTGGGTGTATTTAAGGCAAAGACTGATAGGTTTTTGATTGGACATAGCATGAAAGGTTACAGGGAGAAGGCCAGGAACTGGGGCCGAGGAGAAGAGAGAAAAAAGGATCAGCCATGATTGAATGGTGGAGCAAACTCGATGGGCCAGATGGCCTAATTCGGCTCCTGTGTCTTATTATGGTCTTACAGTCTAGGATCAAACATGGTCACTGGAACATGTATTAGAATACATGGCACCACTGTTGTTTCAAACAGATTCAATTTCTGTGCATATTTACCTGACACGTAGCACACATAGCAAAATCTAGAAGCTTAGTTCAAAAACTACATGCTTATTCACATGTAATAATTCACATTATAGAAGGTCATATAATGAACACATACTTTGATAATAAATGTACTTTGAACACATGGAGATCATATGATATCTCTATGCAGATGCATATGCACTGACAGAAGCGTACAGTAGATTGCTCTGCATTTATAAGGGAAAGATATGTCAACATTTCAGAAATGATGGGGTTTCACCTTTAAGGTATCTTTCTCCCCAGTAGCTGATTGGCTGGATGTGCATTTTCCCATCCTACTGTATATTTATCTCGCATTTACAGCAGCTTTGCATCATGTTTCATTTTTTAGATGAAGCATTGAATATATTACATAAGTTTCTCCATTTAAAATTAGCTGTGGTGTAACCATCACAAATCATTTAGTATCAGATGACTAAAAGTAATGGCATACAATTGATCAGTATCCAGTAGTAATCTTTCTTAACCTCAAATTCTGAAAAAGAAGAAATCCTATCAAAACCATTAGGAGTACTTTAAGTGTTGATTTTATTTTCTACACACACATACTTTCAGAACAGAAATAGATTTTTAATAAACAATTTTATTTTAAATTGTTTAATCATTTGAATTTTCTAATAACTGATATCTGGCTTAAAGCCTTCAATGGCAGCCAAACATATTTTTCAATCACATTAAGCCCTATTGAGCCAAAGTCTCAGATCACCTCACACCACCAGCACATTCAGATTCATTTATTTATCACACGTACATCAAAACATGCAGTGAAATGCATCATTTGCCTTAGCAACCAACACAACCCGAGGACAGCCTGCAAGTGTTGTGAAACTGCATGCCCACAACATTCAGCAGAACACCACAAGCAACAGCAACAAATCAAGAACAGTAAAACGAACTCTTTTTCTCCCTCCCACCTAGACACACACAGAGAAAGGCCTCCAGCCCCAAAACAAACCACCTACTTTCAGGCCTCCAAGTTCGAGTCCCTGACCTGGGTTTGCAAACACAAGGCCTCTAAATTACAGATATGGCAATCCACGGGCCTCGACTTCTGGACTCACCTACTTAGGTCTTTAAACTTCTGTATCGACTCCAGGACTTACTGATTTTGAACTCTGGTCCTTGAACTCCGGACATACAGTTTTTCAACCCTGGACTTCTATCCCTCTGGCTGGCTCCAATCAGAATTATGTCGCTGCTGTTTTGCTTGGTCCCTCAACACTTTAACCTCATTACAATGGTGCTTCACATCCCTATATAATCTTAGTAAATTGCCATTTCTTCCTGTACGTGTAATTTCTAAGAGCTCATGTTCCTTTTCTCTCTTTGCCCGCTTGTTCCCTTTCTGCTCCTTTCTCTCCCCTTTTTGATGTGTCTTTAATTTAATTGCTGCCATCTCTGCAGGCAGCTGCACTGCTTTTAGCACTTCAGCTCTGTGTTTGGCTCTGACCCCTGGGACTTCCTAACATGATTCACGAACATCCCCTGTCCCTTCTTGGGGCTGCTGTCTCTCTGCTCTGGAGATCACACATGTTCACTGTCCCTGTCTCACCCATGTTATTTCTCCCTTTCCTGAATCTATGATAGTGCCTGCCTTACTCAGTGTGTCTATCCGGAGGACAGTACCCTCAGTGTTTGGGCACTCCCAAAAATCTACAAGAAGCTGCACAGCCTCAATCCCTCATACCTGGGGATGGCTTCTCTCTGCCCTGATTGTTTCACCTCCTGCACTAATAATGTAAATCACCACTCCAGTCGTGGGCAAGGGTAGATAAATTATCAATAGTGATGGCCCTGTGTCCACTAACATTTTACGTTACCAACCTCCTGATAAACCTTTCGTGCACATTCACTGGTAACCAGGACTGGCAAAGGAGGTTGCCGCCAACTGTTGGTCTGACCCAGATGCTGTCAGGACTAGATCTGTAACTTGAGCATTCCGATCAGACAGAGAGAGTGCTGTTGTGGATTCTGCCTGTTTTGCTAAGTGCCTCTCACCTTCTTCCCTTTAAAGGACACTTCCTCTAACTATGACCCAATAGGCCACGGCTGTAACATATCATCTCTTGCCCACGTCTACAGTATCTAGCAGCTCTTAGCTAGGTGCCCTAGTTGCTGCATCTTCACAGCAGCTACGTTCACTACAGCCGCCTTGTGACTTCTCTTTGCCCACCTCTGGTCTATCTCTCCAGCCCATGATACTGTTACAGGTTAGGTCCATCCTACAGCTATCTCCAAATCTAAAACTTCCCAGTGGGTTGTGCTCAGATCTTCCTTCAGAACATTCAGGAAGAATGGGTCATCCCTCCCTGGATTATCCAACTCTGAAAACTCCTCATACGATGGATAGTTAGGCTCTGCATAATCCATTGCAGGCTCATCAGATCTAAACCACTGTTATTATCATTCCCCAATTACTCTCACCTCCCCCCAGTCACTGCCTCATCTCCCCCTTAAAGCAGAAATATATCTTGTTATTGGCATTCCCGCTAGTTGCCCATGAACCGTCCCACACTTCTTGGGCAAGACTATACCACATATTCTTCGGGCATTTCACTAGAAAGGTTTGTGAGCCCTGTAGAATTTTCTCTATTTCTGCATAAATATAACCTAAAATGTGATCAGATCTTCATGCATGTCCATGAAATTTTGGTTACTTGATCAGGACATACTATCTATTCCTAAATGGGTAGCATTGGAACTACAATCTGTTCAGGGTTATACACTTGGCTCTATTTTAGGTTCCTCTCTCCCTTTTGATTCGAAACGCCTTAAGCAGGTCTCTAACCCGATAGTTAAATATGCTTTGCGCATTTGGTTTCAATTCAGAAAATTTTTTGATCTTAATCAATTCGGGTTAGCGATTCCTATTTTAGGTAACATATTTTTTCCTCCCTCTTTTACGGATCGCGCTTTTCAAACTTGGAAGACTAAGGGTATTTTACGGTTTTTGGATTTATTTTTAGATGGTTCCCTTATGTCTTTTGAACAATTATCTAATAAATATAACTTATCAAGAATACATTTTTTTTTAGATATTTACAAGTTAGAAATTTCCTAAGTACTATACTTTCTTCCTTTCCAATGCTTCCTCCTACATATATTTTAGATTCGATAATTAACCTTAATCCATGTCAGAAAGGTGCATCGGCTATGATTTATAATATTATTATGAAACTTAGGAAAGCTCCATTTGATAAGATTAGGGTAGACTGGGAACAGGAATTGGGGCTTACCATTTCTGTGGATGATTGGGGGCAGATTTTACAATTAGTTAATACTTCCTCTATTTGTGCTAAACATTCCCTAATTCAATTTAAAGTGGTTCATAGAGCACATATGTCCAAAGATAAGTTAGCACGTTTTTACTCGCATATTAATCCTTTTTGTGATAGATGTTCGGGGCAGATAGCCTCTTTAACTCATATGTTTTGGTCTTGCCCTACTTTGGAAACATTTTTGGAGAGATTTTTTAATATTATTTCTAAGGTATTAAATATAGATATCTCTCCTCACCCTATTACTGCTATCTTTGGACTACCTAAAATTTCTAGTAATCTTTCCCCTTCAGCCCGTAGAATGATTGCATTTCTTACTTTAATGGCGAAAAGATGTATTTTACAACATTGGAAAGAGCTTAATGCTCCAACTACCTTTTTTTGGTTCTCTCAGACGATTTTATGTTTGAATCTGGAGAAAATTAGAAGTAACCTTTATGATTCTTCATTTAAATTTGAACAGATTTGGGGACCTTTTATTCGATATTTTCATTTAATGTAATATATACCCTTCTTGTTTTTTTTTCACTGTTTTTAATGGAGGTCGGGATTGAGGACGTGATTTTAAGTTTAACTCTGTTTGGTTTCAAGTTAGCCCATTGCTTTGCTTTGCTTTTAGTTAGTTGCACGGTGGGGTTTTTTTGGGGTTTTTTTTTTCTCTTTTTTTTCCATTGATATATATAAAATTTAGTATACTATTATGTTATCTTGGTTTCTTATGTTTAAATTACATTGTTTGTAGTATTTTTTTTGGTATTGATACCTTCTGGAATTTTATTATACTTTAACATTGTATTAATGTTTATATGGTTTACCTTTTTGTATACTTATTCAATAAAAAGATTTAAAAAAGAAAGATCTTCATGCATGTACTAAAACTAGATAGAGACCCCAATTAAATAACACAAAAAAATTATACTTATTCACTCATTTATTGAGAAAAAATATCCAATATTACATGTATTTGTTGGAAAAAGTATGTGAACCTTTGCTTTCAGTAACTGCTGTGGCGCTCTTGTACAGCGATAACTTCAACCAAACATTTCCAGTAACTGTTGTTCAGTCCTACACATCAGCTTGTAAGAATTTTTGGCCATTTCTCCTTACAAAACTGCTTCAGCTCTGGGATGCTGGTGGGCTTCTTTGCATGGACTGCTTGCTTCATGACTTTCCACATTTCTATAGAATTAAGGTCAGGACTTTGGCTCAGCCATTCCAGAACACAAATTTTCTTTTTAAAACACTCTTATTGATTTACTCTTGTCTTTCAGATCATTGTCTTCTTACATCGTCCTACTTCTATTTAGCTTCAGACCACTACCCTGACATTTTCCTGTATAATGTCTTGATACAATTTTGAATGCATTGTTCCCTCAACGATTGCAAACTGTCCAGGACCTGAGGCAACAAAGCAGCCCCAAACCATGATGCTCCTTCCACCATGCTTCACAATTGGGATGAGGTTTTGGTGTTGATGTGCAGTGCCCCTTTTCCTCCAAATGTAGCAATGTGCACTTTTGCCAAAAAGTTTAACTTCTGTCTCATCTGTCCACAGAACATTGTCTCAGAAGTGTTGTAGAACCTTCAGGTGGCCTTTTGCAGACATGCAGCAATTTTTTTCTGTGGAGAGCAGTAATCTCCTCTGGGTGTCCTTCCATGAACACCGTTCTTGTTCAGTGTTTTTCTTATACTGGACACACGAACAGAGACTTTAGCAAGTTCTAGAGATTTCT
This sequence comes from Mobula hypostoma, assembly GCF_963921235.1. NCBI lineage: Eukaryota > Metazoa > Chordata > Chondrichthyes > Myliobatiformes > Myliobatidae > Mobula > Mobula hypostoma. The sequence continues at coordinate 143,676,861 of NC_086099.1, forward strand.
GCAGCTCTTTTGCTGTTAACCTTGGGTTCTTTTTCAACTGCTTTAGCATTACACATTGTGTTCTTGGTGTGATCTCTGCAGGATGCTTACTCCTTACTCAGTAAGGGTAGCAACAGTAGTGAATTTCCTCCATTTGTAGACAATTTGTGGACTGATGAACACTCAGGTCTTTAGAAATGCTTTTGTAGCCTCTTTCAGATTCATTTATCTTCACAACTTTTCTTCTAAGGGCCTCTGAAAGTGGTTTTGATTGAGACATGGTGCACATAAACAGATCTTTCTTGAGAAGAGCAAGCTCTACCAGTAACCTGACTTTGTGTGTCTTTTGTTTAAACAGGACAGGGCACCTCTACAACCCACACCTCCAATCTCATCTCATTGATTGGAATACCTGACTTCAAATAGCTTTTGTAGAAGGCATTACCCCAGAGGTTCACATACTTTTTCCAACAAATACATGTAATATTGAACCATTTTTCTCAATAAATAAATGAACAAATGTAATGTTTTGTGCTATTTATTTAATTGGGGTCTCCTTATCTAGTTTTAGGACTTATGTGAAGGTCTGATCACATTTTAGGTTATATTTATGCAGAAATAGAGAGAATTTTACAGGTTCACAAACTTTCTAGCACCACTGTATATCTTTTGGGTGCATGTGGTGAATTTCAAATCATGCCTTTGAGCTTGTGCCAGAATTCTGAATTCCCACCATGTTTAGGTGAGGGCAGCTCTGACAAAATGCTCTGCTTCTCCTGGGGGGCTGGGGTGGTGATGGGCATAGTAGTCAGAGTTGGGTCATCAGGATTCTTGACCTGACATGACCTCAATAGGTGCCAGCCCAACAGATATACTGAACCTGCGTATACCCTCTCCCTCAAATATTTCCACACTAATGTCATATTAAGTAAAATATAAGGAATGGGTAAAAATTAAACAGTAAAAACCACAGAGTATGTACTCTGCATTCTTCTACTTGTGTGCTGCTGAACTCACGATGCCTGTTGTATTTACTTCCATAGAAAGGTCTGCTACCCCAACATTTCAGTTATTCTTAAAGCACACAAACACTCACAAACAAATGCACTACTATACAGTCTCCCAAACAAGTACACACTCACCCCTCTGACGTTCTGAACAATCAGTAACCATCTTTCACAACTGCTAGCCCTGTCTCACCAAGCTACCCAAAACTGTCTGATAGCTGATCCCATACACAAACACACATGCACACACACCACACTTAGGTATCTACCAGTTCAGCTCCCTACCACGTCCTTTGGTACTTTGTGATCCCATAGTCATTGGCCTGAACAGATCTAAGCGTGGGTACTATCCCTAAAAATATACTCACCCTCTTAGACTGGTTAAGTCTCTAGCCACACAGTGTCCCAGATGAGCCCCCCCCCCCCCCGCCAAATGTAGTGACTGTGATTGAAGTCACTGGAGAGACAATGAAACTTGTGATATAGAAGTCTTTATTCAACACAAAAAGGGGACACTCAAATAGAGTCTCACAGATCCAAAAGTACGTCACTTTTAAACCCTTAAGATCAAAGGTAACAGCAAGTGATTCAATAGTTACAATGACATCGCTCACTTCAACAGTTTGGGTTGACAATGCCCTCTTTGAATTACACATCCACAGCAGGAGACACCTCCAAATGTTCAAACACCTCTGCCACTAAGTAATTCATACAAATAGGCTGAAAGATTCTTAAGACAGAGAGCCAGACACCCAAAATTATTCTTGTCAGGGACATCATAAAAACTGTTGATTGCTAATACTTGAGAACACATTTGATATGCTAAGTGACAACATCCCTATGGTCTGCCAGCTTGAACTCAAGTGACAATGGTGCAAATAGCAGAGCCCATGTTGCCTGGTTTGATGCAGGTCAATTACCACAACCCCATTGTCTTAATATGTGGCTGATGCATATGCAATCTCAGTCTCTGGGCCAGACTGTGCTCCAGACAGTGCAAAGCCATGTTTTTAACCTCAATTGACTGCTAGAAATATACATCCCACATCAAGGACTAAAGACTGGTTCTTGTTTGAATTAATATCTACTATATATTCACATAACTACAGAATATTTCCTAGCATCAGAAATTCATGTTTAATTATCATTCATCCAAACATGAATGCAACCAAACAAAACGTATTCCTCCCAGGCCAAGGTGCAAAACATAGTACCAACAATTACAGAGAGCACAAAGCAGATATAGAACATATATGATAGCCATGAACATTCAGTCACACAAAATAAAGAGCCCAAGTCCCTGAGTCCATGAATGCTGTCAGCAAGAACAAGCCCGCAGCAGTCTGCAGATGAACGCAATCCAGCTTGTCCTCAACCGATCGAACACTGAAGTGCAGTACCGATGCCAACATAGACATTGCGTCACACCACCTCCAGTTTCACCTCTTTTGGATGGCTGGAACAGGCGACACTGCAGCATGAGGCCTTCTCTGCACCACAACCGAGGCCTTGCAGCTCGCCCACTGTCAGTTCCGCCAATAAACCAGTGAACCAGACTTGCAGCATTCCACGTTACCAACATCCAACAGGATCTTGCAATCACAAGGAAAAAAACTTAGACTGCACAGCGCCTTTGCACATCAACTCCAGACACCTCTCTGCAGCAGGTCCGCACCAAGTCCAGCTCCTCCATCAACGAACAACTCGCTGGTGGGGTAGACCTGCAGTACCTGAAGTTCTTAATGTCCAGCAGTGTCTTGTGATCAAAAAAAAGACAACACCTTTGGAGGATTGCTGCATCCAAACAGACACCACTTGTCATACCAATCCCCACTGCAAGAGAAGCAGCATTTGGGCGGGTACCTGGATAGGAAAGGATTAGAGGGATAATGTAAAATCCAAGAAAACAGAATGAGCGCAGATAGCCATTGTACTGGATGAGTTGGACTGAAGGACTCATTTCCAAGCCCCAAGACTCTAAGATAAAATTCTCAGAATCTTGGAAAGAACACAAATGAACTTTTTATTAAATGCTCCCTTGAACCTAATCGAATTGCAATATGCATGAATTCCTAAGGGAGCTTCAGATCAGACAAGTAAACGATGGGTAAATGGACAACTTTATTCATTCCCAACCAAAATTTGAAGTGCATGTAAAATGTGGTAGAAAACTAATGGATCCAGAATTCGGCCTAACTTCTGGCCCAACTAGAGACCTACCCTCTGCCTCCATTGCTGGAACTAAAGGACTCAAAGGAATAATTTCTAACTTGCAAATAACAAACTGAACAATTTTGTACTACATAAATCCAGGGATACATTCTTACTTAAAATTAGTAGCTTCAAAATGTGTCCATATTATTTTTTTTGTGAATTACCAATAAATGTCAGTGTTTCATCCCTGTGAGTAGAGGAGGTGGAGGATGACAGTGAAGATTGAGTGCATTTTTTGAACCCAAACAACTGCCAGCATGGTATTGTTCAAATTAAGTTTATTATCAAAGTATGTGTATGTTTCCATATACTACCTTGAGATTCATATTCTTCCAAGCATTTATAAAAAATAAAAATACAACAGAATTTAACGAAAAACTAAAACTAAAAGAAAACAGACAATGACTGACAAACAACCCATGTGCAAAAAAATACTGACAGCACGAGTTATAAAGAGTACTTGCAAGTAAGTCCGTAGGTCTTAAAGACTTCAGAGTAGTGGTGAAAGAAGTTATCCACTCTCATTCAGGATCCTGATGGCTGTAGGGTAATAACCCTTATAACTCGTCCTGAACTTGGTGGTGTGGGACCCAAGGCTTCTGTAATTCCTGCCCAAGGATAGTAGAGAAGATAGCATGGCCAGGATGGTTTGGGGGGGGGGAGGGGGGGCTTTGATTATGGATGTTGCTTTCTAATTGCAGCACTCCATCGATGGGACTAGGCAGAATACACTTCAGCATGCACTAGATGCGCTGAAGGGCCCGTTTCTGAGCTGCAGTGCTCTACGACTGTAAAGCAAGCAAACCAATTAAACATTCCACAATGTGCAGTAATATATAAACTTGTATTCAGCACAAAATCTGCATGTAAAACAAAAGAAAGTGAACCTGATTAACAGATTTCTTTTAAAAAAAAAGCATTTCCTTTCTTTGTATTCAAGCAATGCCTATTCATAAATAACATGCTCCAAGGTGCCCAATCCTCAGGTATTAATAACACTTACTCAAACCTCAAACTCACCTAGCTACAAGCAAGAAAACACATGTCAAATGCCAGAGGAATAGAATCAAGACACAATTCTGCCAAATATGATGAGAGAATCACAACTGGGGTTGAAGGTAGACAGGTTAGATGGTCCAGAGCGCCTGTTTCAGTGTTCTATGGCTCCATGAGGAAAATGGAGAATTATGAAACAAAGTTGAGAGATCAAGATTGCTGGATGCCAATCAGGACAATCTTGGAATATTACTGCCATAATTTCTCAAGTCGTCCCAGTCCAAACGTCTTCAGCTGCTTTCAAAATTATTTTCTCTATGATGTCAGGAGTGGAGCTTATTACTAATATTTTTGTAGTTTTCAGCTCCCTGTTAACAAGCCCATGCCAGCCTACATCAAGATCTGTGCAACAGCCCGATCTGAGGAGACAAGTGGCGGATAACAGCTATATTAGAAATGTCCATTCCCAGAAGGAAAAGGATCAAAAGACTGCCACAGACAAAAGTGGAAGCCAGCAATATATTGGCGAGCGGAGGGCTTTGGCACTAAACAGCAGCCAAAAGAAATCAGTTACAAGAACTAGGCAGAGGGAAGTTAACATTCTGCTCAGATCTATTCCAGTATTCAATTATATTGTAACTAAGCTGCGTCACAACCACATTTCATCTTCAACAGCTACCTGAACAGTGCAAAGCGGAACTGTGACAACTATAGTCTGAATGCAGCAAATCAGTGGTCTCCCAACTGACAAGGCATTCCTTAAAATCATCCAATTGTCCTAATGAAGATGAAAGGTTAAATTGTTTGACTGAGAGATAAAAATCTTGTGTATATTTACAAAATAAAAAAAATTGCAAGAACATATTCCCAACACATAAAATAGAAGCACAAATCTAAAAATCATAATGGAGGTCAGTTTGTCTGACTTTCAATGATAACTTTATGCTTTCAGGGTTATGATCCAGAGGATCGTTAATTAATTTAGCTGTATATATGTATATTGTTGAATGACAATAAACTTGAACTTAAATGAGCAAGTCCAAGTATATGAATTTTGTACTTAGCCAAGAAAAGAGACTTAATGTTCTGCATTCCTAAGCAACTGCAAAGAATCATTAACGGAGACAAGAGCCAATTGTCTCAACAACAGAAGTCCAAATCATTGTTTTAGCTCATTTCTTCTCTCTATTTTCCAGTTACGTCAACTTTGGACTAGTTAGCATTCTCTCCCATCAAACAAAGGGTGGTAGTTTCAAATCATGGTCAGGGACCTAAGCTCATAATCTGAGCTGACATTCCAAAGCAATGTGGAGAATGTGCTGTACTTTGGATGTGGTACAATCTACCTGACATGAGAGCGCAAAGACCTAGTTGAAGAGGAGCAGGGAATTCTTCCAAATCTTAACTAGCATTTCTTCCTCAACCACAAAGCTAATTAAATAGTTATTCTCATCACAGTACAAGGTAACTATTGTACTTATCTAAATAGTAAGTCACCAAACGTAATACTCCCCCAAATTCATGAAATGCTAACTTCAAAGAAAGTGTTCAAATTTGCAATGATAAATTGACTAGCTAATTTAGTTTTGGTTACATTATGATAACAAGCCTCCAATCTGTTGAGATGAAGTTTTTGTTGCCTCAGTGGGACTCTACTACAGACGAAAAAGCACACAAGGATTACAGAGACGTAACACATCCCAGCTGTCTGCTATTTCTTATTTTCCTGTATCTTGGCCCTTCCCTGTCATGAGTAGCTCTCTTTTCTCATACAGAGTAGAATCTGGGTTCAAGCCAGACTCTAGATGTCTGCAAACAATATCAAGGCCAACACTCCAGTGAAATTACTGAGCAAGTGCAGTATTTTGTTATTGAAGGTGTCATCTTTGTGCTGAGGGATTATATATTTGAATTCTCTGCTCGCAGAGGTGAATGCAAGTCCTATAGCATTACTTCAAAGAACAACTCAATGCTCTGGGTAATGGCAATGTCACTAAAGCAAATTATTTGGTCACATGACAGCACTGTTCATGGAATTTTACCTATTGCCCATGCTCCCCACATTATAAAGCTAATTTAGTTACCATTTTGAAATACCCAAGGCCTTGAAAAATTATGTATATTTGATACTCACTTCTTCCTTCTGGTTCAACTTCAAAAATTTGTGATAAGATTTGATTCATATTTATCAAACAAACTCTTCTGCCTCCCACTTCTCTTCAGCTGTCCTCTTTGATTTCCTGCAGGTTCTCTGGCCTCCTGTCTTGCGCACATACTCCTCTTTCTCCTAGAGTATTCCAAACAGGTCTTACAATTTTCTAGACATTAGAAAATTCAATATTCTCCTCTTGAACGTCTTTTTGTTCCTTTTCAAGGTGGCTGGGGTTCTGTCAGTGCTGCACTCAAACTGCGGTTCTTCACCATGGTAGGTCCCCGTCTCAGAGCTCACCAAACGTCTTAGCATTTTTGATATCTACAGGAAAGACCCTGTGGGTGACCTGATTCCTTGCTGGTGTTGCTATCTGATGTGTTGTGGGAAATCAGAACTTTTTTTATATATATAATTTTTATTGAATTTTCAAAATGAATACATGGAAAGATAGTGTCTACCCTCCCCCCTCCCCCCCCCATATATAGTCCTACCTAAAAAAGAAGAAAAAAAAAGAACCGCCTGGGTGTTGGAAGGTTTCCACATGCTCCATGGAGTTCAAAATAAATTTGGTATACTTATTCATTACTTTCCCCAAGGGACCAAGATCTTTATCGGAGCACTTAAATATGCCATCCTATCTTTCGTAAATAAGGAGATCAGAACATTGAGACAGTAGTTTACACTGCTGTCAAAATGAGACTATAACAACAAAAGAGCGAGTTGTTGGTCTCCCTCTCATTGTGGCTGCAGCGATACCCCTCTCTCCCTCATTAGTAAGAAAGAGAGCCTGTGGGATAACTGCAGTTTTTTGATGGACTCTAGATCATGTTCTCCTTGGGGGTTTTGCTGGTGGTCCTGACGCAGGAGAAGAGAGGGGGAGCAGAGAGGGTTGATGGTCTGGCTGCTGCTTGTGCATGGGAGGGGGAAGAGGCAGCTTTGGAGTTCGAATGTTTTTCTACCATTCATTCTTTCGGGTTTTTCTTGTGTTTTGTCGGTGTAGAGTATGAATTCCAGGTTGTATAATATACACCTTACGCTGGATAATGGAGAAATCAGTAGAACTCCAGAAAAGTATTTATCTATGTTTTATTGACTGCTCTAAAGCCTTCAACAGTGTGGACCATAATAATCTACGGCAAATCCTTAAAGAACTGAGTATACCTGGACATTTGATCTGCCTTATGAGAAATAGGTATGAAGATCAAGAAGAAACAGTTAGAACTGAATACAGAACAACAAACTGGTTCAAGATTGAGAAAGGGGTATGACAAGGCTGCATACTGTCACCCTACTTATCTAATCTACATGCTGAATGCATCCTGGGGCATGCTGGTCAAATATTGTAATCAAAACTGCTGGATGAAATATTAACAACCTCAGATATGCAGATGCTGCTACTCTATTAGCTGAAAGTGAGGAGGGAGGATCTGAGGAAACTTCTAATCAAAGTTAAAGAAGTACGTGCAAAATCTGGCTTGTTGTTCAATATTAAGAAAACCAAGTTTATGTCTACCAGCCCTATTAACTCCGTGATAATAAATGGAAAAGAAGTGGAAGCAATGACGGATTTTGTCTTCCTCAGTTCAAAGAGTTCTATAGATGGTAACTGCAGCCACAAAATTAAACAGCACTTACTTTTGGGGAATGCAGCAATGGCAAATTTAGATAAAATAGTGAAGAACAGAGACATAACATTGTCTACAAAGATCCGTATAGTCAAGTCGATGGTATATCCAGTTGTGATGTCTGGCTGTGACAGCTGGACTATTAGTGAGGCTGAATACAATAGAATCAACACCTTTGAACGTGGATGCTGGAGGGAAGTGTTAAGAGTTCATTGGACAGCAAGAAGATCCAACAAGTCGATACTTGAAATACAGCCAGACTGCTCACCAGGAGGCTTGATTTTGAGACAAAAGCGCAAATATTTTGGCCACATCATGAGAAGACAGGATTCCTTGGAGAAGACTGTCATGCTAGGTAAATCAGAAGGTAAAAGGAGGACAGGACAGAGGTTTACAGTAGATGATAATATTACTCAGACAATGCAGATTACCTTGGAGGATCTTAGAGAGGCAGTTTCCAACAAGAAGGTTTGGTGTGCAGGAGTCCATGAGGTCAGAGTCGGACTCGACTTAACAACTGAACAACAACAATATTGTTGCTCTATCCGCTAGAGAAAGCAGGATCTCCCAGTGGCCACACATTTTAATTCCACGTCCCATTCCCATTCCGACATGTCTATCCACGGCCTCCTCTACTGTAAAGTTGAAGCCACACTCAGGTTGGAGGAACAACACCTTATATTCCGTCTGGGTAGCCTCCAACCTGACGGCATGAACATCGACTTCTCTAACTTCAGCTAATGCCCCACCTCCCCCTCATACCCTATCTGTTATATATATATACACACACACACACATATATATATACATATATATATATACATATATATATATACACACACATATATACATACATATACATATATATATACTCATACACATACACACACACACACACACACATATATTCTTTTTCTCTCTCTCTCCTTTTTCTCCCTCTGTCCCTCTCACTATACTCCTTGCCCATCCTCTGGGCTTCCCCCTCCCCCTTTCTTTCTCCCTAGGCCTCCTGTCCCATGATCCTCTCATATCCCTTTTGCCAATCAACTGTCCAGCTCTTGGCTCCATCCCTCCTACTCCTGTCTTCTCCTATCATTTTGGATCTCCCCCTTCCCCTCCCATTTTCAAATCTCTTACTAGCTGTTCTTTCAGTTAGTCCTGACGAAGGGTCTTGGCCCGAAATGTCAATGGTACCTCTTCCTAGAAATGCTGCCTGGCCTGCTGCATTCACCAGCAACTTCTATGTGTGTTGCTTGAAATTCCAGCATCTGCAGATTTCCTCGCGTTTGTGAACAACAACATTGTACACATTCTCTGATATTAAACTGAACCACTGAACTGTTAAAAGTTTAACTGTTTCCCTGACCAATTTATTGAGAGGAATAAAGCCCGTAGTTCCATAAGTGAAGAAAGATACAACAATCATTTTGTTAAGAATAAAGTTATGGCTTCTACTTCATTACAGAAAAAAGTTTTCATACACAAATTCATACAATCTATTCTAGCTTTAATTCTAACAACTTAATATTATGGCACACAATGTTGTGTATGAAAATGGTGCTCATTTTGAAAAAGGCTCAATAAGTTCCCCATTCCTCATTTTGGCATCAATAGTGCCGATCCCAGCGACTGTTTAATGTGCCTACCTCCTGAATTACGCAGCACCACTCTCATACTTCAGTGATCTCTCAGTTATCAGGAGTCTTTGAATAGACTAGGTGCTTTTTTTTCCTGAGACACAGAGAGGTATATGAGAAGTAATACTATATTAATATAATATGATAGATGCTTATAAAATTATGAGAGGCTTAGATACGAGGGGTGATTGCTAAGTTCATGGCCTAAGGCAGACGGTGTCAATTTTAGAAAACCTAGCACATTTATTTTTCAACATAGTCCCCTCCTGCATGTACAACCTTAGTTCAGTGGTCGTGGAGCATACGGACCAAGATGAGGAAAAACTTCTTCACACGGAGAGTGGTGAATCGGTGGAATTCTCTGCCACAGGAAACAGTTGAGGCCAGTTCACTGGATATATTTAAGAGGGAGTTAGATATGGCCCTTGTGGCTAAAGGGATCAGGGGGTATGGAGAGAAGGCAGGTACAGGGTTCTGAGTTGGATGATCAGCCGTGATCACACTGAATGGCGGTGCAGGCTCGGAGGGCCAAATGGCCTACTCTTGCACCTATTGTCTACGTTTCTATGATCCCTTCTTTGTAGAAGTGGTCCACAGCAGGGGTGATTGATAAGTTTGTGGCCTAGTGTAGAAGGAGATGAGTTATTAACTTCAAACTTTCTGCATTATCACTTAAAGAGTTGAACTGCACGTGCATATAACCAGAGCGTCTTGGACCTCCAGGTGGTCCACAGCAGGGTTGATTAATAAGTTTGTGGCCTAAGGTAGAAGGAGTGAGTTATACAGCTCTCGTTACATGCACACGCAGTTCAACTGAGTGAAAATGCAGAAAGTTTGAAGTTAATAACTCATTTCCTTCTACCTTAGGCTATGAACTTATCAATCGCCCCTGCTGTGGACCACTTCTAGAGGTCCAAGATGCTGACTTCTACAAAGAAGGGATCTGTATGCTCCACGACCGCTGGACTAAGTGTGTAAATGTAGGAAAAATAAATGTGCTAGGTTTTCTAAAATTGACTCCTTCTACCTTAGGCCACGAACTTATCAATCACCCCTCGTAGGTTAGATAATCAGAGTTGTTTTCTGTGGTAGTGGAATCTAAAACCAGAGGACAAAAGGTTTAAGGTGAGAGGGAAGAGGTTTAAATAGGATCTGATGGGTACATCTAGCACACAAAGTAGTTGGATGGGCTGTCAGAGGAGATGATTCAGGCAAGAACAGTAACCACATTTAAAAGGCATCTTGACAGGGACTTGTATGAGCAGGGCGTAGAGAGGTATGGAACTAGTATAAATAGACAGGGTGGTCTGTACAACTCTATGATGCCTAGTTATCTCTCCCCATGGCTTTCCTTAATATTTCCAGAATTACTTTAGAATGACTTAGTGGTAAAAGCCTTGAAATATACAAAATGCCCATAAACATGGCATTAAATCAATCTGGGTTTTGTTTCTAAAAAACAAAACAATGGACGTACTAGCTGGTGAGAAAATCTTTCCTGGTTCATTAACACCCTGCCAAGTCTTTACACAACTCACTGTGGTCAAACTTTCACTGCTCCTCAGTTTAGAGATGGACAATAAATTATCAACCTTAAACACATTTGGAAAGGTGGATATCATCCTTTCTTAGTGTACTTAAAGAGATCCAGTACCTGTGACTTGGTCTGTCACATGGCTCAGCAGGTTGATACAGTGGGTAGAGCAGGCTGGGTGCCAGCAGATCACTCTACTAGTCCCCACCCAGTCTCCGGAGCAGCAACCTGATTTGCAGGTTCAGGGCACTGCTATTCTTCAAGTTGTTACCATGTGAGCTACAGCTTCTCGCGCAGCACTCCTGTGCTCTACAGTATTACCCCCATGGCAAACACCCCATCCAAAGCAAGAGCTTCTCGCCAATCATCAACTGCATCTAGGTAGATTTAAAGTGAAAGGGAACAGTCTTCCAACAGCCTTGTCTTCGACAAGGCAGATGGTGGCAAAGCATTCAACTTCACAATCCACATCATGGAAAGGGCACCTGGGGTGTTTAATTTTCTTTAAAAAAAAAAGCAAAGATCTTTAATCTTTTAATTCCACACATTTTAATTCCATATCCCATTCCCATTCTGACATGTCTATCCACGGCCTCCTCTACTGTAAAGATGAAGCCACACTCAGGTTGGAGGAACAACACCTTATATTCCATCTGGGTAGCCTCCAACCTGATGGCATGAACATCGACTTCTCTAACTTCCGCTAAGACCCCACCTCCCCCTCGTACCCCATCTGTTACTTATTTTTATGCACACATTCTTTCTTTCACTCTCCTTTTTCTCCCTCTGTCCCTCTGAATATACCTCTTGCCCATCCTCTGGGTCCCCCCCCACCTTGTCTTTCTTCCCGGACCTCCTGTCTCATGATCCTCTCGTATCCCTTTTGCCAATCACCTGTCCAGCTCTTGGCTCCATCCCTCCCCCTCCTGTCTTCTCCTATCATTTTGGATCTCCCCCTCCCCCTCCAACTTTCAAATCTCTTACTCACTCTTCCTTCAGTTAGTCTTGACGAAGGGTCTTGGCCTGAAACGTCGACTGTACCTCTTCCTAGAGATGCTGCCTGGCCTGCTGCATTCACCAGCAACTTTGACGTGTGTTGCTTGAATTTCCAGCATCTGCAGAATTCCTGTTGTTAAAGATCTTTAATGTTTTGCATTTTTTCCTTGCTGTAAAATAATTCAAAAGTGTGGCTCCATTTAAGTAAAATAACATCCTTCAACGTGCAGGGAGTGCCACTGGTATGGCAGCTGCTGGCGTTGTGGCCATGACTCAGCTTTACCTTGTTACAGGAGTCCTGCCAGTGTCAAAGAAGCAAGTGTTGTGTATTTAATATTTCAGTAATATTTGGGTAATATTGTAAATGGATTGTTTGATTAAGCATTCTTTGTTTATTTAATTCATTACTGGTCATATGTAAAAGTATGTGAATGGCATATGTCATTATGCCACCATGTCGTAAGTGCACGGCTCACTAAACTAACATTGAAGTACATTTATTTATCCCCAGACTTCTTTTGATTAGTTTGGGAGTTACAAAACATAAAAATGGTGACAAAGAAGTTTTAAATGGACCTAAGACAGCCATATAGGAGATTTTAAGCAGAAAACGGACAAAATTCACGGTCTCATAAACAATGAGTACAAAGGGAGGGGGAGGGGAGGGCAAGCATGCAGAAACAGCTGGCCATATCGGAAAGAAAGACAAGTTTGATTGCACAAGAGATAACTGGAATATGTATGCTGAGTGAATTGAGCAGTATTTTGAAGCAAATGCAAAGTGAGTACACGCTATCCTCATTGTATGCATCTTCAGACTATGCAGATTCACAGTTATGCAAGGAACACCGCCGTCCTGCCAATACAAGTCACGTGCACATGCCTAACAGTCTCGCTGTTGGGATGAGAAGTACCGCTTTCCTGCCAACACAAGTCAGGTGCACGCGCCTCAGTCTCACTCCCGCCACTCTCGCATTGATTTTGGCAAGGTGTGGATGTGCGATCTTAAACTTCTGTTGGTTTTACCTACGGTGCAGTGATTTTGTGCTTGAAATATTTAATTATGCCTCCTAACCGTCCGATGTCATGTCTTGGGCTGTCAGCCGAGCGGCAGAGAACCGCTTTAACACTTGAAAAAAGTTGGAAATTATAAACAGCGCGACATCAGCTGAAGGTAACACAGCTCTGGGACGCTACTGCCGGGAACAAAATCTTGCCTTTAAAGTTCTTTTGTTGCTTGACAATGCGCCAGCCCATCCTAAACATTTGGACAGCATTCATCCTAACATAACAGTGCGTTTCCCGCCGCCTAACACAAAATCGCTGATTCAACCACTCGACCAAGGTGTAATCCACATTCAAGGCGTACGTATTTTTTTTTATGGTGAACTATCTCTCAAATGCTTCAAGTAACAGATGATTTTGAAAATCCCAGGAGTTTACCAATGGTGAGGGAATGGTGGAAGTCGGAACACTTGGCACATGTGGCGATGCGCATGGACCCAAGTTTAGAACGGAGTCAGCATTTCAGTCATTCCCTGCCGTCAACCCTTTTTCCCTACAAGCAAACTTATGCTGAAAAACAAAATGCTGCCAAGCAAACAATCCTCACCACTTTCTTCAAATCGCTGTAATCTGCTGCTGCTGGCAGTTCTAAGAGTTCTGTGAGTCTTCCTTCACCCCTTGCTATTATCCTGACGACCACAACCATCCACCTTATCCGTGTAAAGCTGCCCGACACCACAACAACCACTCATCTCCCAGAGCGAACACACCTGCCACTGTTGGTGAGTACTGTACACCAGAGGATGTTAACTTTCTATGATTTATTACATTGAATATTACCTTAAAATGATTAAATATAATACAAATGTTGTCTTGTAGTACTGCTTTTGTATCGTATTGGTATAAAAATGTGAATAAATCACAGATAAAACATATTTAGGAAGTCCTCTGGAAGGCATCCCTATTTTCTCCATTTAAATAATTATTCACATTATGCGATTTCACATGATGCGTCAACTTCGAGGAACGTATCCCTCGCATATAACAAGGATAGGGTGTATCAATTTTGCTGAATGTAATAGGTGAAAAAGCATACAGCTTGCTTAGAAGATTAACAACTCCAACCAAACCTGCTGAAAGTGTGAAAGTAATGTAGGAACATTTAGAGCCAAAAGCATTTTAGATTGCAGAACACTAGGTTTCATAAGTGGAATCAAAGGTAGACTTAACTGAGGCCTATCTACAGATATAGACGCAAGAAGAGTCCAAAATGTTTCTCACCATAAACAAAGAACTTTATCACTGTAATAAGCTTATTTTTGGAGTATCATCTGCATCTGTACTGTGGCAGAAAGCTATGGACCAGGTGTTACAAGGCTACCCAAACAGTCAGTGTTACTTTGATAATATCATTGTTACCAGTGTGGATAACAAGGAACAAGATCTCCAAAATCTCTAGAGAGCTCAAAATATTAGATGATTATGGGCTCAGAGCATGATGCAACAAATGTGAATTCTTTAAACCAAGTGTCACTTACTGTGGTCACCCCATTGGCGCACAAGATTTACACAAGTTTGCTGAGAAAATTCAAGCAGTGGTGGATGCCCTGATGCCAAAGGACACACCTCAACCAGAACTTGTACGTGAGAGAGTTTACCCTTATTACTGATGATCAACCATTGCAGTTCAATTTCAACCCACAGGAGGTTGTTCCACTAACAGCAGCAGCACAAATGGAGAGATGGGCTCTGTTTCTTGGAGGACACAGTCAAAAGATCGAATTCAAGAGGACAAATAATCATGGGACTGCTGATGGATTGTCCCATTTATCCTGGAAAAGAAAACACCTGAAAAATTTATGAGCGTACACTCCTCGTCAATTATTCTCCCTTATGCAATCAAAGGTCTTCCTATTACTGCAGAGAGGTGATAAAAGAGGAAAGCAGAAAGACCCCCAACTGTCTCAGATCTACATGGACGCCAAAAATGGCTGGAATGTGCAGCAGAAATTCCAGTTCCATTTTTACCAGTACTGGGATGAACTTGCCTTTGACGGGGATTGCCTTATGTGGGAATTGAGATTTGTTGTACCATCCAAGCTGAGGGCTAAAGTGTTGAAGGAGCTACATGCCAGTCATCCAGGCATCGTTAAAATGAAAGTATTGGCTCTTAGATTTGTCTGGTAGCCTGGGATAGAGCGAACAGCTTGCCACGCACCGTTCGGGATGCCAACATATCCAGAAGGTGCCAAAAGCAGTGCCTCTCTATCCCTGGAAATATCTTGCATTGCCCGGGCGAAATATTCATGTAGGTTTTGCCGAACCATTCATGGGCACGAATTTCTTGGCAGTAGTGGATGCAGCTACAAAGCAGACGGAAGTGTTCCCAATAGACTCCATGACAGCCTTGCGCTCCATTGATGTGCTGAAAATCTACTTCTCAAGAACTGGTGTTCCAGAACACTTAGTCAGTCAGAGTTTGCTGCAGGAAAGTTTCAGTCATTCCTGAAAATGAACGGAATATGACACATTACATCTGCACCATACCACCCAGCTTGGTGGAAAGGTTTGCTCAGAGGCTAAAGAATGCACTGCCAGCAATGTCAGCAGCACACTCTCAACACTGAATCAGAAGCTTACCAGTTTTCTGCTTGCATATCACAATGCAGCACATGCCACAATTAACAACTCACCAACTGTGCTGCTCCTGGGTCATCCCCTGGGCTCCCCAAACAAAGATTTTTGATGTTTCACTCCTGGACAAGCAGTCATAGGAGAGATGACAGAGGCAATCAAAAGTGCTACTTGGAAAGATTAAGGACAGAATTAGACTCCTCTCCTACACAGGGGAGATTGTGTCTGATGTCATCTGGAGACGACAGAGCGATCAGTTGAGAAGAGCAGAGTCCTGCACTTCTCAACCACACCTACGGCCACCAAAGAGAAAGCCTCAGAACCAGAGATGGTTTCACACCCACAAGTCTCACCTCCCAAGCAGATGACCCACCACCTCAACCACACCGCCCCCGCCCATCAGGAAAGACATTATCACACAAGAGCAAGAACTTCAAAGTGTTAAAACATCAGGCCTAAACAGGACAATTTAAAATTTTCTATCCTGTGGATGTCTATATAGTGATTGTATTAGGGTGTGGGTGTGGGGGGTGGTGGTGGCACTGTGTGTGTGTGTGTGTGTGTGTGCGCGCGCGCGCACGCGCGTCTCTATAATGTAAGTAAAAGTACGTGAAAGGCATAAGTGCATGCCTCACTAAAGTATAAATGAAGTATACGTGTTTATCACTGGGCTCCCCGTGTTTTTCCTTTGCTTAGTTTTGGAGTTAGAAAACATAACAGCAAGTAACTGAAAAAAAAATCATCCTTTGCAGTTTAATCACACTCTGTAAATTTTGGGAGGTGTTTAAGGAGTCTGAAGCTGCTCAGTCAGTGTCAGCAGGTTGTCCCTTTAGATGGACACAAATGCAGCCATGTAGCACGATGTATGCTGCCTAGCTCTGGTGCTGTATTCAGTGATGGTCATCGGCTCTATCCTAAAGCTCCAATTTATATTTCAAGGAGAAAACAGGCAGTGTAAGACTTCTGACAACAACAGTACAATGGATGTGGAAAGAAACAATAGATATAATAAAATATACAGAACCGCAGGACCAATATCCCGGTGCTCACAATTTCACTCAGAAATTACCACTGCTGCGATCTACACTAGCTGAAATAGGTTTTCCTCTATGATTCCTACATACAAGAAAAAACTGGTAATAGTGGATGCCTTGGCTCTGAAAATAAATTTGACTTCATGTAAATATCTTTTGGCAGGGAGCATCTTAAATGCCAACTTGTTTTTAATTTTGCCTCGAAAGCTCATTAATTTAATTCACACAAGATTCAACCTCCTAATGAGCAACGTACAGTATTCTGCTCTTTTTTTGGGACTCCACAACCTGAAACACTGTATAATAACAGTGAGAAGGCATCCAAAAGCCAGATATTTCAAAAGGGAAATGTGAGGGGAAGCAAATGAATATGCGCAGTAGCGTGCTTGGATGCAAGAACATGAAGCTTCAAAGCACCCGTAATTGGACTTCAAAAAAAAACTAACATAGCATTATACAATGCCTTCTCAATTTATCGAGTTTGCTGTCCTACTTTTAGTAAGGGCCTCTCTGTAAGATACAGGCTGAGGCACGTAATAATCATTCCAAGCATCACAAGATGGCAAACCCTGATCAACCAGTGTCCTAAAATATAACCCTAAAACCTGTTCTAGTCAGAGGATAGAAGTACCAATTCAACTTGAAATTGTTGCCAAAGCTGGTAAATAGGATGCTCAAAGTACACGTATTACCCAAGTATGTATACATTATACAACCATGAGATTCATCTCCTTACACCCAGCCCTAAACAAGAAACCCAAAAGAACCTATTTAAAACAAAAGATCAAAAACACCCAATATGGAGGGGGGGAGGGAAGAGGGTGGAGAGAGGTAGAGGAAGAAAAACAAGTCACGCCAACAATAAAAGCAAACAAAAAGCATTTAGAACGAAAGTGACTCCTCAGACACAGAGCCCGGAGCAGCCGGAGCAGGCCCACAGCCTCAGTCTCAGTTCAGCACACAGCAGAGTAAATGTCACAGAGCCCATAGTCACGGAGCAGGCCCACAGCCTCAGTCTCAGTTCAGCACATAGCGGAGTAAATGTCACGGAGCCCACAGACGTGGAGTCCAGAGCCCGGAGAAGGCCCACAGCCTCAGCTTAGCACACAGCAGAGTAAATGTCACAGAGCCCATAGTCACGGAGCAGGCCCACAGCCTCAGCTGCAGTTCAGCACACAGCAGAGTAAATGTCACAGAGCCCATAGACACGGAGCAGGCCCACAGCCTCAGTCTCAGTGCAGTGAAGAGCAGAGCAGACATCAAGGAGTAGCAAACAGAACCGGACCGACATTCACCTCTGGTCCCAACATTGCTTTTTCAATCCATCTGGCCCCGTGCTTAAATTGTTCAAACATCAGATCATTCCTCACTCCAAGACCCGGGCCCTGTTGCATCAATACACTCTGGGCCTGGACCCTGCTGCCACGTTTCGGCCCATACCCACCCTTTCCAAATTGGCACTTGGATCAATCAAACCTCATTCTCAGGTTAGGTAGACGAGCTCTGAATCTCCTCCACTCCGATTTTTCTCACACCACTCAGTCGCCCCAACTCCGTCTTGAATATGCCTTGACCTTGTTCTGACTGTGTCACACTCACACACACCGACCCTCGACTCAGCCTACCTTCACTCACCTCTTCATTGTTTGCGATGATCGTTTACCACAATTTTCCAGAGAAAAAGTGTTAATAATAAAGTATTTAATTGTTTTCCTTGCTTTGAAAACCACCAGTAAGTTGTCGCCCACCTCAGCAGCACCATCTTAAACCATTCGGGATACAATAACTTTCTTGCTCACAAGTTAGTTGATGCCAACTTCAAGCTGCATACATTTCAATGGTACAATATGGGGAAAGGACAAAGGTACACCGACCACAATCATCTTCAATAACAGCAAATCTGAAAAATTGCTGATTGTTTTATTTTCCACAGAGCTGACAAGACACCTTAGATCTGGAAAACATCGGGGGAAGACATTACCTGCAGCCAAACGTATGTTTCCAGAGGATGGTATCAATTATGAAGCTCGGCCTACATTTGAGGAGGAGGATTAACTGACAAAAGCATTTATTCCACAAGAAATGATGTGCATGCTGCCATGAAGAGAATGACAATGACAATGAACTCACTCAATTTAATTCTGGTTATACTTAATGGGGGTGGAGGCAATGACTTGCTCTCTTCAGGATGTCTGCGCCAGAATATTGGAGAGCAATTTTGATTACTAAACTATTGACTCATACAGTATTACTGAAACAATGGGCAGAACAAAGTCAACATATCAAAGCAAATCTGGAATGTTTCCGACTTAAATAATTCTTCTAGCCAATGACTTAATGGCTGGGATGCTACACGAAATTCAGACTGGTAAGAGAGGATTTATATCTTGAACTTGTACAAGCGGGACAAATGCACAGCCCATCAGCTGTGGGTTTCCCGTCAGCAATGCTCTGAGACCTAGCATTTGGTTTACACACCCCAGGTATGGAACCGATACTTTTAAATAGAGAGATCATTTGACATTTTTCAAACTTCCAGCAAAAAAAAGTTTGGAAAATTTTCCGAACCATTTTACAATTTTTGAGATCAGTGAAGGCTCCTCATCTAAAACAGCTCTAAACCAGAATCAGGTTTATTATTACCAATATATGTGGTGAAATTTGTTGTTTTGCAGCAGCAGTACTGTGCAATACATTTTTTTAAAGTTACAATACAAAATATCTTTAAAAATAAATAAGTCATGTAAAAAGAGAGCAAAATAGTAAGGTAGTGTTCAATAGTGAACTGACAGTGAAGGGAGGAAGGTGTATCTGAGACATTGAGTGTGTATCTTCAGGCTGCTGTGATTCTTCCCTGATCTTAGTAATAAGAGGGCATTTCCTGGGAGATGAGGTTCCTGCATGATGAACGTTGCCCTTTTGAGGCATCACCTTTTGAAGATGACCTCAATGGTAGGAGGCTAGTGCCCATGATGGAGCTGGCTGAGTTTACAACTTTCTGCAGCTTGTTCTGATCCAGTGCAGTGGCTCCTCCACACCAGACGGTGATGCAATCAAAATGTTCTCCACGGTACATCTGTAGAAATTTGCCAACTCCTCAACCTCCTAATGGAGTACAGCCTCTGGCATGCTCCTTCATAATTCCGTCAATTGTGTAGTCCCAGCATAGATCTTTTCAGAGATGTGGACACTGCTTGAAACTGCTCATCCTTTTCACTGATGACTGGTCTTACTGATGCTGTGTGCAAGGCTGCAGTTGCGACACCATCCAACCAGCCAATAACTATGCCCACCCGTGTACTTGTTCATTCATAAATAAGTTTACACCATCCTGTAATGAAATAATTCAGTTAACCAAATACATCCCTTTCAAATTGGAAAGTACCAATATACAAGGAAAAGAATATACTGAATTTCAAATTACTTAATAGGAAGAATGAATATCTCCTGACACTAAAGCCCATAGTATTTTTGCTGTCCTCTGGTATCAGATTGCAGTCTACACTGTAAGCATTTTAAAAGATGCTTCCTTTGAGAAAGTTTGAAAATTAAATTAACAAAGTTTACCTATTCAGAGCGACAGTGATACATTATATCATATGAGAATCGTAGTAAAAAAACATTAAATATTCTCTCAAAATATACAAATTTTTGAATTACAAATTTATAAAATAAATTCACTTCTCAACTCCAGTAAAAGTCAGATTTAGCTCCCTTCCTTGAAAGGGATTAATTTTAAATATATATTCATAATTCAGAGACGAATTTTACATTTCAAACTCCACTCTTTCGACCTTGCCAAAGTCCAAAATCTACCTAACTAGCAAATGTGAATCTTTAAATCTTTTTGACGCTCCCCTGGCATTTGAAAGATAATGTAGGCATCCATGATCATGTTTCAAATGGGATGCCACCATGCCAGATCTCCAAAGCCCATACACTAGGTAAATTTCAGTATCAAATGCAAAATAGACAAAAACAGATAGATAGATAAATAGATAGATAGACATACTTTATTGATCCCAAGGGAAATTTATAATTCAACGTGCAACATTCCAGAATACAAGCTTGAAAATAACTGAACATTTAAAATTAAAGGAAGTAAATTGCTAACAATATATTTTGTCAAATTATGTGCTTATAAGTTTAAGAATTTTATATTAAACCATCTTTACTCTGCATGACATTCATTCTCTCAGGAAAAAAGATCATTTTCCAGCCTTCTTGTTTCATTATGTCATCAATCCACTGAACCAGGAGGGTCTGAGCAACAGGCAAATCATCCTACAAGGAGGGTAGGCTGTAATAATAACATTAATTCTTTAATACCACACCAAAGAAAAATATTCAATCTAAGTCG
The DNA here is from genome assembly GCF_963921235.1 of Mobula hypostoma. Classification (NCBI taxonomy): domain Eukaryota; kingdom Metazoa; phylum Chordata; class Chondrichthyes; order Myliobatiformes; family Myliobatidae; genus Mobula; species Mobula hypostoma. Next base: position 143,698,034 of record NC_086099.1, read on the forward strand.
CTTGTATAATAACCTGTGATTTCATCCAGTGTGCATAAAGCCTTACATGGCATTTACACCCAGCAATCTGAAAATGCTTCTGCAATATTATCTTGACCTTGAATTGAGATAGGTTAATCACCAAAGTCCCTTCACACAAATCAGACCATTGATTTCTAAAATATTGTGGCCAAGTCGTGCCGTAATGTTCTATGGTTCTAAGTCTATCTTGGCTCCACCAAACAATTATTTAAGTACAGATAATGAAGAAAATCTTTCAGAACAGGTTTCTCATTTCATATGTTTCAAGTTATTCAATTACTTAGTATTCCATTACTCTGATTAATCCAACTGATTCACTTTGTGCTTTGTTTGCAAGAGCTGGAAATATAGTGTGTCTTAGATTATTTTGTCCCACATACATTCAGAGATACTATTGACACAGTTGCTTCAAAAGAGGAATCATCTTTTCATGTTCACCATTTAACTGCTAATAGAAAACTAACCAAAACTGTAAAACTTCCACAGAAACTCAGTTTTGCTTATGCACACCAGTAAGAGCAAAAATTATCAAAGTAGTACTTATTTATGCTTGTACACTAAGGAATGCAGTTTATCTCAGTGTGTACTGCCTTTGTTCAATGTAAAGCTGGAAAATGCATTCTAAATTTGCTCTAAATGATCAAAAATCACCCTGAAGCTCAATTTTAATTTGCAGAGCAAGTACCACATTACCCATTCCCCCTGCCAGCCGTATTGTCCACTGACACCCCAATGCCATTTCTGGAAAAGGACGAATACGCAAGGAACATCAGATTACCAGGATATTTTGAAAACAAAATAGGCTCCTAAACTGACAATTTAGTAGCTGCAGCTATAAATGCTTTAAGATTATGATTTGTGATCTGTTAATAGGACAGAATCATTCAACATAAAGAAATTAGTAATTTGGAATCTTCAAAAACAGCTGAAAGATCTCTGAAGAGACAAAAGCACAAAACAAGCAGGTCCTATCCTTACTTACAATCACTCCATTTCTTTCCAATTTGGACGAGGCAAGTCAAAGGGACATCTCAGATCAGTTTGACACCAGTTTAGAATTATTCGTGCTTTAAAAAGTGTTTTATCAACAAATATTAACTTACGATATTTTTGGTATAAGGCTTAATTTAATTTATGAGTTAAACTAAGAGATTGTTTTTAATATAAATAAAGGCTTAAGCTAAAATGGCAATCAAGTGACTTGTCTATTGCTTGCACATATGCACTGAGTAGCTAGGCTACAATGATTAGCAAGTTCCAAATCTAATACCCAATTTATCTTCCCTTCATTAATCCCAGACAGGATTAAAGATGCAAAAGTACAACCGGCTTCAGTGCCATTGAGCAGAGGAGGGAATTCCTTTCCTGACAGCTAATCCACAAATCATGCTGGAAATGTAAACAGTTAGGCCAGAGCAAATTAGCCCGAAATACCAAGACGGCCAAACTAGTTTGTAGGCATGCATATCAGAAATTCAAGATGAAGAATGCCCTCTCAGGTTAGATCAGCCAAATGCCTGCAAGGATCATAATCGCAGCAGGGCAAAAATTGATGGGGGACAAATTAACACGTCATTTCCTGCTAAATTAAGTTATTACTCATCTTCTACTTGACATGAAATCAAGATCCATTGGACACAGTTTTGATTTCATAATGGCCCATTTTCTTTCTCGGTTGTGCCAAGTACCAAAGCCAGTGAGCGGAAATTAATCAGACCTCAGATTTTAACGATGGAGATTTAATTCCCCCTTGGGAAAACTTAATCCATTATAAATGTACACAACCAATATTTCAATGAATTACCAAAATGGATGACCGATTGACAGCAACTTTTGAAAGTTGTGATCGCTCCAGAGATTAGGAAGATACAACGCCAAAACAGGCCCTTCGGCCCACTGAGCCCATGTCGTGGAGTAAGAGACAGTCAGTAGCTGTCCCACCACTTGATTTCTCCTGTACATTCTGTTTTAAAGAACAGAGCTTGATACAGTAAATATATGAATGATGATTCTCCTAGCTTAGCTGTCTAAAAACAAGAATCACAGTTTCAAACTAAGGGGTCCCATTCCTTATTGAAAGGAAAAGAAGTATTTCCATCAACAAGTCCTGACTCCTTGGAAATGTCTAACTGAGAGGAATGTGGAGGCTTCATCACTCAATATACTCAAGACAAACAGTATTAAATATTTGAATATCAGGGACAACAAAGGAAATGGGGTTTGCACAGGAAAGTAGGACTGAGGTTAAAACAAAACAGAGATTACATTACTAAATGGTTGAGCTTCCACTTTGGCCCTCAGTCTGATGAGAACATCTCCAAATGAACTATCTGCTGTGCTTCATTCCAAACAGTGGCACATTAGAGTAGAGCTGCTGCATCAGACTCCACATCCAGGTCCAGTCCTGAAATCCAGTGGCATGTGGAGGTTGCACATTCCCCTGTGATCACGAGCTGTCTCTGGGTTCTCCAGCTGCAGGCTGATAAGTTAAATGACCACTGTAAATTGCACCCCATGTGCTGGCAAAGGATCTGGGGTAGGCGGCGGGGGGGGGGGGGGGGCAGGTATTGAAAGCAAAATAAAATGGGATGCGTGTAAAAATGGGTGAAAAATAGCCTTTTACACTGCTTTATGTCCCTGCAACTCCAACTTTTCTCAAAGTAATCTCAGTAGATCAGACATTAGTGCTAAATTAGTAGTCATTCATTGAAGAATGTGCTTACTAAGAAATACTGTCAATGCCAGTCAAACGAATTTGTGCAAGCCAAAGCTTTCTGTCTTACCTTTTTGGGCTTGATTTGTACCCATTTCTTGTCCCTATTATGCTAAGCCATTAGCTTTAAAAACAAAAATAAACAGCATCATCCCTACAGAAATTTTTAATGTGTGTTCAAACAAAATTAATACCGATGGCCTGTTACTGGGCTTGGAGAGGAACATCTCTGTTGACATATGGCCTACAAGACCAATGTCTGACCACCTTATCAAATTCCTAACAACCATCTAAGCAAAATTTACCTTACTTTAACCAAAACACATTGATCACATTATGTAACAACACTCTCACTGAGAATATAAGTTATATTGTGACAATGCCCATCTTTCAAAGTCAATTTAATCATGCAGGACTTCCCAGTAAATGCCCTAATAAATTGTTATGGCATACACCATCAGAACACAGAATGGATTCTGACGATACGAAAATATCAGTAGCAACAATACAAGAGGCCCCAACGTCCCTGTGGGCTTTGTGAAAGAGAAAAGTGGGAGATGGCAAGGAAGTCATTAGGAATGCCATTGCACGAGCTATCCAGTTACAGCTGGTACTTATTACCAAGCTTCACACATAAATAAAGCCACTAACATCAAATACAGAATAACACCTTTGTTAAAAAGATAGATAGAAAAACGATGGCATGAAATAGAAACTGACAGAGTTGGAGGAAAAAAACATCTAAATTTTAAACTGATTTTCTAGGGGTGGGTAACAAGAACCCAGTGTGCCCATACAGTGTGCAACAGAGACAAAGGTGACAGACAAAATGAAGAAATGGTTGAGATAGATTACTTACTCATTTGCAAAACTTCCTGAATGAGTGAATAATGAAAAAAGTTGTAACTTTGCACTCAGAATATTGCATTTACGTATTTATAGCATTCTCATTAGAGAGCAAATGCCCTCTTCCATCCCAATCCAACTAGGCTCAAACCATGAAACTGTAACTAATGTGGCAAATTTTCCCTGTTTTGGGATCTGTAAAGATTTTAATGCCATACACTACAAGCACAATGGGTCTTCAGTGGGAAATTGCAGAATGCAAGGATAGAAGCAGAACCATTATGATAAACCTTTCCTTGAGGAAAAACTCTCCACACCCAGGATAATCCTAGTGAACCTTCCCCAATACATCTCATGAAATAATTTATGTCTTAAAAAAGGAAGACTATAATTGTTCCCACACTATAAATGGTCACACTAGTGCTTTGTCCAGTTGCAGTCACTCTTCCCTCCTTTTATACTCTAATCTCCTTGAGAAAAGGCCATTCCATTATACTTCACTCCCACGCGCTGCATGTGTACTAGCTTTCTGTATTTTATGCATAAGAACTTCCAAATCTCTGTGCAATTTTTTCTCCATTTAAATCATACTTTGTTCTTTAGTTCTCCCTTCCAAAATGAACAATTTCACATTTTCCCCACATAACACCCACTTAGCCAACATTTTCCCTTCAATTTGCCTCCCTATTTATTTTTGTGCCATTTGCAAATTTAGCTCCCAAAACATCCACTTTCTTCTAAGTCAGCAGTATACATGTTACTGTTGCAGTCACAGCACTGATCTCTGTGGTACCCCACTGGTCATAGGTTGCTGAGTGAATAAATGACCCCCATAACAATCTTCACTGCTCTCTGCCTGTCAGCCAATCTCTTACTCTGGTCAAAATACCATGTTCTTGTGACTTGAACTTGTTAAGTACAAATGTTGAATCCCTTCTGGGTTAACTTGATATTCCAATTTCATAATCACACATTGGCATTTGTATTTTACATCTTATTATGCTTTTGGTACAAACTTGCCTTGAATAGTTACATAATTGATTTATTTATAAGGATGAATTTTGACAAACATAAGAATGGACATGCTAGAGAAGATCCATACCAATATTTTAATCACTATTATAATGAGCTCTTATCTCACAACTTAACTCTTGGTGCGGCACCATGTCAAATGTCTTCTGGAAGTACAATTCACCTATTATTTCTTCACTATCTTCTCGGATTGAGACTTCACAAAACTCTTAATAAAATTGCCAAATGCATTTTCTCTTCATGTCATAATTTTCCAAATATGTTCTTCTCACTTCCTTAATTAACTAATATTTTTCCAAAAATAAATGTTAAACTATGCACCTATTGTTTATCTGCTTTGTACCTCTGTTTTTGAAGAGGGGTGCCACATGAGTACCTTTCCAACCAACGAGTAGATCACCAGAATCTAAGAATTTTTGGAAGATTTTAAATAATAGTCAATTTCTCAGTTGCAAGCAAGCCCTCACTCACAATATGAGTGAGCCAAAGACAGAAGAATTGCCAGAATGCTCTGCATTCTTTTGTTAGCTTGAAGTTTATACAAAACAGTCTTTGATCTTGAGTTTCAGTTTTTAGATCAGTAGGTAGCTATGCAATTATATACTCTGTTAACTTAAAATAATTGGTTCCAATGTCAATCTGGATTGTTGATCCATCACCAAATACAACTGACCAAACTGCCAGGTACTGCAGTGTGTCATTTGCAACTGGGATTAAGTATATTTATTGGTAATCGGTATACAGCAACAGAAGGGAAACTCCTGAAACATTAAACCTGATCTCAGTTCATTTCTATCTGAAGCTACTTCCCATCCCTGCCACCAATTTTACCAAGGCAAGACTACAAATTGGCTTTGTAAGAGTTTTTACCATTTTAATCATATTTCAACCTGCAAAAAAAGATTTGCCAGGAGTCAGGCATTGCAGCAAATAAAAACAAAAATGAGGTCCAGATCAATGAAGCGGAGAAGCTTTGCTTTTCACAAGCTGATGATCCTTGACTATAATCAGAGATCTCCATAGGAACTCCCCCAGCTCATACCTAACTCCCCAAATTATTTGCAATCTCCTATAATCTCACATCCACTTTCTCCTGACTCTTTCCCCTTCCAATGGGCTATTAGCCTGTTTATCACGCTGAATGTCAGATGGAGAACTGACCAAAAAAGCTTTAAACGCATTCTGTAGTTAATGTTAGTAGGCCATCCAGGACATCCCAACAACCTTAATTAATGCTCTGAAATTTGTATGCGCTTTTCACTGACCAAATAGACATATACCAACATTCAAGAGGTAAAAGGAGTGCCGAAGATGATCCAACAACAGATTCTAGGTCATTCTATACACCCAGTCCTTTGCACAGAGCCCCACAAAACTTCAACCATCTACTTCACAGCAGGATCCGGAGGCTGTGGACTACTGCTGTTCCTAATTTATATGAAGCAATGAGCTCAGGAACCGTATAAAATCCCGAGCATACTTATCCCTGAGCCACATTACCAAAAACAAACTGAATGATGACTTACTTCTGCTGCTTTCTCTTTTAAATCTGCTGTTTGTGGAAGCATGCTGTGCATAAATTAGCTGCCATACTTATTTTATGACAGTGGCTACAGTTTTAAAAGCAGCTCATTGCTGTGGGGTAATCGGGAAGGATAGACCCTGAAAGTCCATATCTAGAGCCTTGGATGTTTCCTACTTCCACAGCTGTAAAGGTTAACCATGTAAAACCATTAATTGATAACTATCACAATTAAGTATTTATTCATCACCAAGGCTATTTTTGAAGAGGAAGAAACTAGACAAGAAATAATGTGCCCTACAGCTACATGCAACATTCTTATTGGAGTCTTCTTTTATAGGTTTCACAAACTCTCCCTTAAGTTAACATGCAAATTCAATAATGAATTCAGAATGCATTTTATTCATCCTTAAAAACAAACTTGGATTTCACAGACAATTAAAAAAGCAAAGCTGCAACATCATATGTTGCGGTTTTAAAATTATGCAGTAAGTGGTTTGACATGCAAAATTGCCAATTAGGAGCAAGTTGTATTTTATACACTGGTGCTCAGTGTTCATTTGATTGGTTCAGATTTTCACTGCATTATAAAAATCAAGAGTGTGGAAGACAGTGAATAGAACGGAAAAAGAAAGCAAATAAAAATGCAAGGAGAAACAAAAATCATAGGAAGATCACAAAATAAGACAGCAAATGAAGATATATGTCACCTTCACTAGGTTTGAAGAGGCTGTAGTAGTCTGTGATAACAGAACCACACTGTTGAGCCTACAACCATAATTATAAAATTTTTAAGCTAAATAAGGAACAGTATCTAGGCGGGAAGATGTGTACATCAGCACAGTTTCTCACTAACACACACAAACTGTTGGAGGAACTCAGCAGGTCCGGCTGATGCTATGAGGAGGTATAAACAGTCGACGTTTCAGTCCTGATGAAGGGCTAAGCCCAAAACACCGACTGTTTATCCCTCTCCAGACCTGCTGAGTTCCTCCAGCATTTGCAGTATCTCGTGTTTATGATTCCTCACTAACAGGGTACTGCACAAATCCAATTTATAGATTTGTACTGTCTGAATAAACCCTTCTTTTAAAGCCTAGTTTCTTTAATTGACATGCTTTAGTGCTGATACCTAAACCCTTCTCAACAAGAACAGGATGTGATAACAGACCCAACTTTAGAAACCAGTGCCAAACAAGGCCGCTTTTTCACCCTAATGCTTTCCCAAATCTTCTTGTGTCAATGCTACCTTGTATCTTTAGCAAATATCGCACACAAATATCCCGGATCATGGAAAATTGTTGAATCCATGACACCTCACTTCCAGAACCAAGGTCACTATAGTAAACTAGCAACACTTGTTTCTGAGTACTCCCTCACTGATTAGAAATGGGGCTTACACTTAACATCCACAAGCCACCCACCCAACCAACCAGTCATGTTACAATGCCAATTAAAGGTCGATAACAAGGTCCTAAAAAATTTGGACCTCTGTTCCCATTATCATGGAAGTCACCCCATAGTGAAGTTAAACATAAATGAAGAAACTCATAATTATCTTCAGTGCAACAGCACGGGATTTGGCCAACTGAGGAAAGGAGAGCTCTAAAATCAACTTTAAAATCATGCAAAACCAAACTTTAGAGGCGCTTCGGCATAAATGGCCCATGAAAGTCCTATTAAAAATCTCAATAGTGGATCAAGACCTCTGCTTCATGCTGGATACTACTGCGCATGCCCAGGGCTCCTAACATGCCACACAGTTGGATAGGCTGGAATAAAAATAGTGTGGTTTGCAGAGTCCATCAATTCCCAGTTTTCACAATAACTTGCATCATGCTGTGCTTAAAAATATGGAGGGACATAATAGTTTCGATGTATCCAACATTTCATGGCACTGGCGCCAATCATGTTTTCTTCAAATCCACCTTGTGAACTGCAAACCTTCCCATATGAATACAATAATATCAACAAAAGTTGTACTCAGCTGCAAAAGTATAAATTACAAGCCTCGGAGGCAGAGATATGAAACTTTCAATTCACCAACCTGCATTAGGTTCAAATCTATTCCTCAGGACGAGAAAGACATTCAGCCACAAATTCATTCTCTTACGTTTGACATGATACAGTAAAATTTAGTAAGTTTAAAAAAATAGTTTCAGGTTAGCACAAAATCAGTCTACAAGTCTGTCTTACAAACTATGGAGAAAAACACTTTACAGTCTAGATCACCACAGTCCAGTTCATCACACCACAATTGATTTTTTTTTAATTAAATGTTAGGTGGGCATTCAGGCAAGGAAAAATTTTCAAGAGCATGGCAAAAGTAATCTAATTTAATATTTTTCATAGGGCAACTTGAAATGCAATTTCTGAAATGCATAATGGAAATTTCCCAAACAGTTTTGACATCAATCAATTAAAAAAAGAAAATTGCTTTTTGTAATAGGATCTTTTAACCAAGGATATATTGGAACAAATTGCTCCTATAATAATCTAGACACTTACAGGTCCTCATCTGCAAGCAAGCAGAATCTGTTTCAAGGAGTTTAGATCTACAATTTGTCAATTTCGGTTGCAATACTACAGAAATCAATTGTCAACATCATAAATACATATTATAGAAGAGGTAATGACTACTTTTATTTGATCCAATTATGGAATCCAAGTACTATTTACAAGCTACTGAAGATATCAACTCATTATAGCGGTCAAAGGCCCCAAAATCCATTCGGGTGGAAAGAACATCTTTTCAACCAGTATCAAAAGGACCACCTCAAATGTTCCTCAAGTTGAAAGGGGCTTCCTAAATTTCAAAGTCCTAAACAATTAAAAGGCACTTTGAGGCTGTTTATCTAAATTATTTAAAAGTCACAAATTGTGGGACAACCAGATCTGGAAGGTGAATGAAAATGATCTACCCACAAAAATAACAGCTGTCCGATAACCGAATTACTCTTGCGCAGGACAAACCAAAATCCTAGTCTAGCCTTGTAGGCAAACCCGTTCCTTAACAAGGGCACAACTGATTCAGGCATAACAGGCTTCCAACATGGACTCTCCAGTGTACTGGGAAAACCAGGAACACAATCTTAAAAACCACCACCACCGTTGGAAGTATAACAATGGTATTGCTTGATATGAATATCTCCAAAGGGCCTCAACTAAATTGAGTTAAGGCTCAAGGCAAAATTCAAATGGATCCTTGTCTGATCTGCAGCTCTTATAGCATGCTGGCAGACTGAGTTATACCTGTAACCCTCCGGTTCTGTTGACTGTGTAAGTCTGGGGAAGACAATCTCTGGCCCCACCAAACGGGTGAGATTGAGGTGCAAAACCTCCTGTTTGTGTGGATGCTCCACAATGTATCACCCTGTTACAAATCGTACCATGAAATATCAGACAGTACACCATATCCAACTAAACAATTTAGCTTTATAATTCTTAATTTGACTAAAGGGTTAGTCAAGTAAAACTAAAAGAAGACGGCCCATTTTAATGGAACAGTCTAATGGGCACAAGTTGGAGCTCATTGCTTCGATTTCCCCAGGGTTCGTCGACTCCCGGCACCACTCCAAGAACACTCCTTTCTGGTGTCGACGACCTCTCTGCTCCGGCATTTTCTCTCTCCATCTTCCACCGAACAAATGACCCAGATCACCTCGGTCTCAAGCACACAACAAGAAAAAACACTCCCTTCATTGGAGGGCGCATATTCCAAAGCCCCCATTATCTCTAGCAATAACCCAAACACTGCTTCTACAGAAAGAGCATTATGTTAGCAGTAAAAGCTTTCCCAGGGTGTTACACTCTCCCGCCCACCAAATTTAGTCATGTCCTCATAACAATAAGATCACTTGCCAACCCTTCATGCAAAGCACAAAGTCCAACCCAGGTGTAAAAGGCAGTGACATAGCTCCCCAAAGCAGCAGGGGCCACACTGTTCCCCCAGTGCTACGTAGGCCAGCCTATCCAGTGGTCTCCTGATTCTTTGCGTCCTCCATACCCCCTCATCTACTTCTTCATGACATGCTGGAAGGTTGCAGGGGCTCCCGATATGCCCTGGAGCATCTTTTCCAACTGGAAGAATCCCAGTGAACATATAAATGCCATCTTCTCTTTGTCAGCCTCACTCATGGGGATCTGGTAATATCCACTCCTCAAGTCCAGCACACTGAACCACTCAGACAGACCAGTGCATCTTCAATCCTTGGGACTGTATACTGGTTGGGGACGATACGTCTGCTCAGAGTCCTATAATCCACAACACATCCATACCTTCCCATTCTTCTTCCTGGCCACTGCTATTGGGGACGCATAGGGGCTTCTGAACTCTTCAACCTACGCAAATGCTGCCGAACGTCTTCCACCTCTGCAGGGACCAGTTGCCACAATCTCTCTCTGAACGGAGTGTCCTCGGTCACCTGGATAGTGGGATGAGTGCTCTTGGAACAACCCACATCAAACTCGTCAGTGGAAAAGACACCTTCCGACTTCAACGTCCTCTTCCAACCCGCAGGTAATGGGGAATCCCCAAAGTTGAATGACTCAGCTGTCAACTTTCCCCCTTTTACAGATAGTTTCTCCCAGCTTGTCTCACAGGAACACTAGACATTACCGTCACCAGGAAAAGATGCGCCGGGGCATCCCCCGCTTGAAGATGACCTCCCTCTTCGTAGTGTTCCTTACAATTGCTGCCATCCTGTTTGCCATTACAACCGAAGAATTCTACAGTTCAGGCCTCACCAGTACCCCAGCAGGAAATCCTGATTCCTCACTGTGGTCTTCCGGTACATCCACCAAGAGGGCCTCACCTTTGGGCATTCCAGGAAATTTGGGACTTTCCATCATTCTCACTACTTCCCCGGGCCATAACACGATGGACTTGGACGGGGTGAACCACGCAGTCCCTCATCTAAGCTCACTATCCAGCCCAATGTGGCCACGCACTTCCTCAAAAGCAGCTCGAAACACCGGGTGAATGGACAATGTCTTCAGAAAGTTCTCTCCAGCTCTCTCCTTGCATGCTCCCATTAGCCTCCTCACAGTAGGACTATTTGTCCCCACAAGAATTGAAACTCCACCCCTCTCACAGGATCCAGACAAACCAGCGCTAATGTATCAAGGGCCTCAGCCACTCCCACATCGGCCTCCGAAAACTCCAGCTTCACTAACAAATAACTATCGTACGGATAATCACCCGCATTAGGACCCCAGATCTCTAGTGCACTGAGTGGCTTCAATGGTAAATGTGTCAAATACTGGTTGTAAAACGAACGGTACAGCAAAGTGACCTGCGACCCTGTGTCGAGTATGGCTCTAGCATAATTACCCTCTATCTGTAGCAATACACTGGAGCATGGCCCCACTAAGCCTTCAGGAATATGTTTTTTCCCTTTATATATTGATATATTGCTGGGAATGAGTTCGCCCCAATTCGCCAGGCCATCCCCTCACTGGGTCTCTTTTAAGCTTTCCCAGCGACTCTCTCTGCTTAGGTACCCGGGGGCTCACTCTCCGAGGGGTTTCCCATTGTTCACACTCCTGCCTGAAGTGTCCCTCTTCACCACAGTTATAACAGACAATACCGGCCGTTCCCCTTCTTGTGTGACACTGGCTGCTAGCAGCACTCTGCACAGTCTGTCCCCTTGGAGGATCCACCTCCCTATCAGCTCCATCATATGGGGATGGGAATCATACCCGCTGATAACAACAGGGACATCTCAGTTCTCAACTCTGCCACAATCTCCTCTACCACTCCCCGGGACAGGCTATCCGTGGTCACTTCATTGCAGGGGACCACTACCGAGGACTGTACCTTGCTGACGGAGGCCTCCCGCGCCTCCAATGCCTTCTCCTCCTCTCGTATTTCTCTGATCAGCTCAACAAAAGAGGGAGGGGGGCACATCTTATGAGACAGTCGGAGACCCCAAGCAATCAGGTTCCGGGACTGGGCGTCTTTCGCTATTTGGTCCATCCTTAACTGATCCACCTCAGCCAACTGAATGGCCTCTCTGCGCCACAAACAATTTAGCTGCTTCCCTAGCCGAAAGATCTAGGCAGAAAGCTTCACCCCATTCTCCTGACACATGTTCTGAAACCCCGTCATGAGCTCCATTGGGCTTCCCGTCGCACAAACACCTTTTCTAGTGTTTGCATGTAGGCCGCAGAAGTGGCAAGGGGGTTCTGTGCCATTACGGCTCTCACTTCGTCAGCAGCCCGCCCGCTCAAACTTTCAACCAATCGCTGTCGTCTTACATCATCAGAGCACTGCCACTCATCTAACAACAGAGAGGTCTGCACCACCCAAGTCTCATACCCCTCTTCCCCCTCAGGGGTGGGCTTTGTTCCTGAGAACAGGCGGAGCCTAATATTGCCAGGACTTTGAACCTGGGCATTTTTCCATTTATTCGCCAGAGAGATAAGAGCAGATACTAGCTTAGAATTCTCCCTCTTCACTGGGGAACGGGGACTGAATAGACATTTCCAAATCGGACCACTCCTTCCCCTCGCTAAGCAGAAACAACAGAACCCTGTCTTTGAAGTCTCCAGCTATGGGAGACTCAACTTGCGATTTGGCCCACTCCCCTACACTCTTCTCCTCCTGGAAAGTATGGACAGTCCATGGACCCCACCTCCCCGGGGCCCCAATAGTACCAGGCAGTTCCACTGCCATTACGTCAGCGCTAGGCTGAACTAAAACAAAGTCTGTGCCCGCTGTTTTATCAAATCTCTGCCCCACAATCATAACACAAACACACACACACGTATATATGTATGAGAGAGAGAGAGAGAGAAAACACGTGCAGATGCACGTACTGCTGCAAAAAGAGGAACACAAAGTATAGTTTTAAAATAACTTACAAAAAAAAAAAATCCCAACAAAATTAGATTTCAACAGACCTCATAAAACAAAAAGCAAAGCTTTTTCCAGAGGGCATAGTAGCAGAATTAGGCCATTCGGCCCCTCAAGTCTGCTCCGCCATTTCTTCATATCTGATTTATTATCCCTCTCTGCAACACAAAACCTCCATCACTCGTATGTCACAACATAGCAAGTCTTATTTCCTTTGGACCTGATGCTTTCCCACAGCAGCCTGCATTTACTGACTGAGAACAAGTAGCTCTGCAAGAACAGACACTTAAAAAAAAAAGCACCAATTAATGATGGAATCTGTATTTCAAAAGGACAACAAATGATGGTCAAAGAACAGACCAATAATATAAAATGATAACAAATGCTTACAATAAAAACTGAAATCAATTTTCACTTTACCTGTGTAGATTTATCTTTCATGGATGAAGCATAATGCATATGGGGATCACGTGGCCACTGTCCTGTGAGATATGGTCCTGTTATAGTGTCTAGGGATGAGGTGCGTCGAATGGTACTTGAGGTTCTCATCTGTTGTGATTTGGACCTTTCAACTGTGAAAAATGAAAGGAGACTGGATGTTATATAGTTCTTATCATTATCAAAACAATCCCTTACAAAAAAGGAATAAAAGTGCAAAACTGCACACAAACCCTTCTTTAAAAATGAATGTCCAAAGAAATTTCACAACATAAAATGCATTCATCAATATCCAGTTACTCTACAAGACTGGATCACAGAGTGCGCACCCTCAGTTTAAATAGCCTCTGGTAGATTCTTCTCCAAGGATGCAGAAACTGTTTTAAGTTAAGATGAAACAAGATAAACCGCAGAGAATCCCTAGTCACCATTCTGAACTTCAATATGCATTCTCTGATAAACTTCCAAATTAATTGTCCAGAATAACCACAACCTCTATCTTTGTTCAACAGCAGCTTCCACAGAATCTTATTTTTTGGTCATTCCATGACAGGCTACACATGATACTCTTTTACAGAAGAGAATGTGCCCTGTGGGCTTTCATTAAATTCTGGGGTCTGCAGTCCATGCCAACCTACTAGAGTACTTAGAATTTGAACGTTATTCAAATTATTGGCACTCAAGGGGTTAGAAGGTGAAACCCCCTGAAGTAGATTTCTGCTAGGTTGCAGAAGAGGACAAGTGTCTAGACTGTAATAGGAACAACTTGCTCCAATAGCAACTTGGTTGAAAGATCCTACTTCCAGAGAACAATTTTCTTTTTTAAAAAAATTATTCACTTTGAAACTGTGATACATCATCATTCAGCAATTGAAAATGGACTTTCTTGCAATTATATTTTGCAACATGGATCTCTTCAAAAATAACTTACAGTATGTATTGGCATTTTGAATAGGCAGTGCAAATGGTACAACATAACAACTGTTTAGTCAAATAAAACAGCTTCTGATAAAGGGTTTTAGTTTCCAAGCTTTCTACACAAGATTACGTCTCCAATATACTACAGGAAAGAAGTGCTCGGGCAGGTTGACATGAATTAATGAGGCTGTGCTTTCCATTCAATGGAGAATGACGGGCACAAACTTTCAAAGGAGCCCCCAGTAGCTTTTTTAATTAGTTCATGTGGCTATTGCTGTATGGATCATTCAATGTGCCTATACAGCAATAACTAGTGTGTTAACCTCTACTAATAGAAATGCACCACAACTCTTCCTTCCAATGAGCTGTGCAAAAACTACTATAATAATCTGGGCAAATCACCGACCATAAAGTCACAAAAACTTTTCACAGGGAAAACTTAAATCAATAATACCCAACATAATGGAGATGCTACAAAAAAAATAGGAGCTTAATCATTTTAACCAAGGAAGAGTGACTGATAACAGCAAACAGAGAACTCTCATCATTCAGTTTGTCCCCCTGCCCCCAACAACCATTATTCAGATGTTAATGGGCATAATCTTTAAGGATTACACTGTTAGCGTCCAGGGTAGATAAATACAGTATTGACATTGCTTCCATCATGTTAGTTCTAGTGACGCCGCCAGCAGCAGGCCTCACACGACAGGGCAGCACATTTACACATGGCTGGAGATCATTTCACAAAGAAAAACAAAGCAGCAAAACCCATGTGGTGCACTGAGCTCCACTGTGCTTTGCCATGGAACAGGCTTCTAATAGGGAATAAGGATCAAACAACTGGGCAGCACATTCAGACAAAGCCTGAGATCATTTCAGGAGTATTAAAAAAAAAGACATTGATGCCGTACTGCTATATTCCTATGTGGGGAGTGAAATGGGCCCACATTTACAGGTTTCCGTGTGATGTATTTCTGCTCTGTCTACCAGAATCTCAGTAATGTGGAAATTAGATGGAGAGGAGGAATAAAAGAAAGAAAATACTTTCAAAATTAAAACATTCCTCCAAGCAATACTTGTACCTCTACTTAATAGCCAAAAAAAAACAGCAGTGAAATAAATTTGGCTTCAATTCACCCTTTTGAAAAATAACACAAACTCGAATAGACAATATTTTTCTCCAAAACCAGAAAATGATTTCCTCACTCATCAATAACACACAATAGTGACAGGTATGCAGCACTCTTATATACGAAAATCAAAGGATGCTTTAGTCCCATCCGTTTGTGAGCCCACGTAAACAAGAGAAATATAGGTATTATCATCCCTCAAGAAAGTAATTTGATATTTCTTCCACAGATCAAACAGTCAAAAACATCCCCATACCAGTTCTTAGTTTGAACATCAGTCAAGCCTAGAATTAGAAAGTGTCAATAGTCTAAACTCAGCAATAAAATTTACAGAGGTTATTCTAAAATGGAAATACAATTAATCATTAACACTTTACTTCAACAAAATCAGTTGCCAAGGTACTCTGTGTTTAAGTGCCTATATCACACTGTAATATCTACACAAAAATGTTAGCAGAAATGACATGTTGTGAGAAGTGCCACTTTGCAGTCTATAATGCAAAAAAAAAGTTTAAATTAATTTTCTCATTATTTATCAATGAACAATATGAAATCCCGATGACTCAAAAACGAAAGTGATTGTGTAGCTGATTTCCAACCAACTTAGTAAAGGAAAATGAAAATCAGGAAAAAGCAGAGAATTTTGAAACATTAAAGCCTTCAACCTGAAATGCTGCAACTCTGATTCGTTTTTGAGTGTTTCAGCATTTTTTAGGTTTTATTAATGATCCAAAATGCTCAGTTGAAGCCTAACTTAATTTTCAGAGCTCAAATGGACAGCTGCATTAAATAGAACATCAAATGCAAGGAATTATTTCATCTTGGTTACTAATGGAAAAGAAAAATAACTAAAAAACAAATCCAACTTTCCAACCTAAAGTGGACCTCCTAACTGTGAAGGAGAAGAATACCCAAAATACAACCTAGACTCCATATATTGTACCCTCAGATCTCATAAATGTTTAATTTAAATAGCTCTCCCTGGGATATTATTAATTGTGAACATCTTTAAGCAATAATCAAAACTTCTTTCCTAGAGCAATGAATTATTAGGTCATTCAGATTTTAGTTTTAATTGGCACATCCACCAAAAATTTCTTAAGAGTAGTGAGAATATGAAGCCTATTAATTTCTCTACACTACCCATAGAATGAATGTGCAGCATGAAATCAAACAGAGTAAGAGAAGATTTTTTAAAGCTGACTGAAATGCAGAAAATAATTTGTTAGGCACTATGTGCCTAGACATCTGCAGCACTGCCAGACACCACACTGAAGAAGATGGAAGATATAACTAGCTGACAATGATATGCAGCTATTGTATTCAACACTAGCCTACATTTTAAAAATTGCACATAAAATAACCAATGAAACAGGTCTGGCTGGGTTATCCCATGCATCTTATCTCAAAATCTGCAAGATCAAGGTACAGTGCAATGTGGTAGAACAGCAAGTATTTTCAACTGCAAGATGTTTAATCTGCTTACTTAGGTAATCTACAATTCTCAGTATTGTATATGAAATCTAACACTTTTCAAAGAAATGAGTTTAAATGGACAGTTTGCTGTTAAACATATTTTAAAATGAACAATTATAAATGAGAAACTCAAGAGGCTAGTGTAAACAGATGATGAATGAATGAAGGATCTTGACAAACAGATGAGAATGCAGGTACACATGCACATGAACAGATGCTAACTATTTTGCCAAGTCAGTTCTACCATGCAATTAGTCAATGGAAATTCATGCTTGCCCACTTTTGATCTGCATCACAACAAATTCATACCCAACAACACGCACAACACGCTGGAGGAACTCAGCAGGTTGGGAAGCAACTGTGGGAAATGAACAGTCAACGTTTCGGGCTGAGACCCTTCATCAGAAACGCTGACAAAGGGTCTCAGCCCGAAACGCTGACTGTTCGTTTCCACAGATGCTGTCCGACCTGCTGAGTTCCTCCAGCGTGTTGTGCGAGTTGCTTTGACCCCAGCATTTGCAGAGTACTTTGTGTTCATACCCAACAAAATAATTCTGATCACAGTCTTGAAAATGTCAGCAGATCCAACATTCACAAATACAGACTACTCATGATGAACTGGAATGGTAGAAAAGCCTAGATGAATTGAAAGGTCAATTCCTTTTGCCACATTCCTTAGCTCCAGATCTTTCATTTAATATGCACTTACACCCCTAGGTGTCTCTATTCATCCACATCCTTTATCTTTCCATTTAGTATTTTCTCCAATTCCCTGTTTAAGGCCTAGCAATCTCTTGAGGCTTTTTCTACCCAGAGAAGATCAAAGAGAAAGATTGGTGAAGTTTGCTTTAACGAACAGTTTTGGAGCTTAGTATGTTTTGTGTTACATGCAACAGAGATAACTGCATAAGAGAAAATTTAAGAAATATCTGAAACACCACAAGACTCACTCAGAACAGATATTAGCCTGGATTGCACCAAATGACAGTTGGCAGAGATGGTTTAAGCCCAATGGTCTATTGCAATATTGTAAACTTTGACGGCACTATAGACAATACAAACAAATTTCAATGAGAGTATTTAATGGTTACAAAGAAGGAATTATTTCCACAATGGTGTTCAGGGTGACACAATAGGAAAAAAACTATAAATACAATAACCAGAATGGAAAAAATATTCATTTTACCCTACAAAATAATTACTAGAAATAGCTGACAAGACTGGATCTCCATTCTACTAACATTAAGAGCTTTTGATATTTCAAAATAGTAACAGCTGAATTCTGCCAAAAACTTAATGCCCTAAAGTATGGATTTGATGGTAAAATTTTAATCCAAAGTTGGCTTTAATTGTTAACATAAATATTTTAAAGCAAACATTTGAATTCTAAAGTGGTTATTTTAACCAGTCTTAACTACAAAATTGCAGACTCAAATCCTATACCAGACAAAGAATCTCAAAGATCTATGGGATGAAATAACATCTAGAATTACACCTCCTCCTCCTCCCAGAAACGGTACTTCCTCTAACAGCTCCACTCAATGTTCTTACAAAAAAATACTTCTGGATCATTGATATCCACCTCCCCCAAAGCACAATTTTCAATCCAAATCTGATTTAAAATTTAATCACCCAAATTTGTTTACCATTTAGCATTAGATTTTTAATCTTCAATCACATATACTGGATTCATTGGTAAACACTACTATGGCTGACTATCATCCGGACCATTTAGTTTAGCAAAGTTATTTACAACTGTTGAAATGCTTTCTGAAATAAAATAGTCTTACAATTGACAGTCTGGAGGTCACACACAAGGAGACCCATCTTGTATATATATATATATATAGATCAAGGTCACTATCATTACACATGACAAATAACGTACAGAAAGGCTGATGCAACAGTGAATCAATATGTTTGTTTGATTGGGGAGGGAGAGTTATGGAATTATTGCGTACTCACTTTGCACATTAGAGAAAAGCATCGAGAGATCTGGACCAACTAACTTAATGCCCGATCCGTGGAAACCAGGTCAGACAGCAAACATTTTGTAAACAACAAATGCGAACAACTCACCGATTTTGTACGTTAAATCTCCTGATCTGATGATCGGTGGAGGGGAAGGAAAATGCGCCCGCCGACCGTGATCTTATTTTTCGGGTACGCAAGCGAAATCAATTTCATATTTTAATTAAAATGCAATGATTAATATTTTTCCTGAATAAATTCTGCAAGTACTTGCATTTCGTACAACTTGGATGTTCTATGCCTTAGCAGAATCCCTGTATTGCCCTTTGCTACGGCCCCTGAATGAATTAAAATACCACAATCCCTTCGTCCATGTGTTACTGTCTGAATGCCAAGTGCATTCGGCAGCTCTGCATAAAGCAACCCATTCTCCGGCAGTGAATGTCATTATCGTTCTTTAAAAAAATACTCTCCCCCACCTTAACTGAATAGATTGGGAAAGCCTTAAATTATTAAATTCGTATTCGGAATTGCTTCTTAAATCACGTAGGATTAAAACCACAGTTTTAATTTCATTCACGTTTTTCTTCGCCAACTCCCCCACCCCTCCAAGTTTCTGAATGTGATCCTGTACAAGTGGGTAACATACATAACGAAAACCCTTGGTAATTGTGCATTGGTGCCATTAGCGCAGTTATCTCGTAAACGACAAACGCCAGGGGGAAAAAGGTGACATTTTAATCTGGCGGTCAAAGTAAATACACAATAGGATGAAATCTGATCTCGATCAAGTTTTGCAGGATGGGTTGCGCACGTAACAATTTGATACAGAAAAAAACGTTCCGATGACTTGTTTTTTTTTCTATACACTATCCTATCTCAAGTTCAAAATATAAAACGCTGGATTTCAGCCATGAATTTATATTTATAACAATTCTGCCAATTACAACATCATATATGCTCTATTGACGATGTACATCTCACATTCATAATTGCCTGATTGTCTTCTTATTTTATGTAAATTATTCCTTATTTAACCTGATTAATTATCGTCTAATCATGTTTCTATGTGGAGGAAAGCTTTCTTTAGAGTGATCAAGGAATACTGGGCAACGCTAGCCTTTATAGAAATAGTGCATACACTTCATTGCAAAAAGAGGATAAATGAGGCAGCCTCTCATTTTGGTCCCTCCTCAGTGATGCAATGACCCTCAATTTGACTTCTGCTTCATAATAGCATTTCTCAACTTTAGAGACCGAAAGCGGAATCTGAAATCCGGATTTCACAACAGAATATTTGAAGAAATATTAAAGTGCTACAAATTGCCATTCGGATTATTGCATCGCGACATCCTTAACAATGTTGTGGATGGTATTTTACTAACTTAACTGAAATATGCTTCCTACGTCTTATTTTAAACAATGCAGACAACCAAAAGCTTACTTCGTATCTTGTTCGCGAGTTTAACAAAAAAAAATTGTAAATGTCCTTTGCCGCCATTCCAATTTGTCTTCTTTCAGGCATTGATAATCTGGGAAATCTGACACAATAGGTTAAATTCTGAAGGGGAAAAATAACATCCTTCAGGGCATATGCCCTTGTTTATAAAAGCAGACACAGAACCTCACAAAATGTTGTTTTAAGTCAGTTTCTGCATCGACATAAACATCGCAAAACCCTGCAGCTATCTTTCTGTACTCTCCTCACGAAGAAATTACACATAATTGCAATTTATTACGTTTTGAGACAGTACCGGGTCCAGTAGTTGGAACGTTCTTGTGCAGCATTGGAATCGGTACACGAGAAGATTTATTTGTCTACTTTTACTGAACAGTTAGAAAACCATTCCTATTACCCGTTTTAATCTCCACATAGTTGTACTAAAATACACTTAAAAGCTCAAAATCAATATCTGTAAACAAATTTGAAGGGGGGGGAGCTTACAAATAATGGTATTGCTTTGATCCTTTAATTTAACAGTGTTTTTTCTGGCTTTCCTCTGTACCTTTATAAACAGGAGAGCCGGGGCTCCTCTCAGGTGAGCTCCTGCTGTCAGGAGACCTTCTGTGCCTCATGCGGCCGTCGGCGGCGGCGACGACGACAGCTGCAGTCGGAGCCCAGAGCGAGGACGTGGGTGACGAGGTCGGGGAAAGTTTCTGTCCATTGGGGGTGGTGGATGTGGCCGCTGTTGAGGTCGAGATGGTTGCAGTGGTTGTTGATGCTGACGCCGCCGCCGGTGAGCAGCCACTGCCGCCGCCGCCGCCACCGTTGCTGCATGAGGAGGAAGAGCGGGTCGGGCTGTTATTGCCTTGTCTCAGCTGGAAGGGCACGGTGGCCCTTATGGGTTGCAGGCGGTTCGAAGTAGGCGATCCATTGCGCCGCACTCTTTGAGACGCTGGTTGTGTGGACGACATGGCGAGATCCTTTAATACAGGATTGTTTAAAAAATATACAAAATGTTGTTTTTCTAAAAATAATGCCGACTGTCTTCACTCCGCTTACGCTGGGTGCTCGGGAATATTTTTGTTACTGTCCCAAATGGTGTTATTTTAGGGAAAAATGACCCCTTTTTGGCCTGAATCGGTCCCGTTCCAGGTTGCTGCTTGTTAAAGTGACTCCAGTTAATCCACTTCTCACTCATTCGCGTTGCTCTCCTCAACCAAGCTCCAAAGAAACGACAACCAGAAGCAGCCCCGGACCGATTATTGACAGCTTCTGCACCAATCAGAACCCCAGCTGTGGCACGGGATCGCAGCAGAGCGGGGCTAGGGATGATTGACGTAGATTCCCTCCTATCGTAGCAAGGAAAGGATGGGCCGCTCCACCTGATTAGCCACTTTGCTCGTCGTCTCACCCATTTCCTGCAATAATTGTCAGCATCATTCTCCAGCCAAAAGGCTGGAGCACTACAATCCTCCCCCTGCTATTTGCTATTCGCTCAGCCTTAGTTTGATTGACAGCTCCTTCACTCAATCACCTGTCCGATTCCTGAAGAGAGTTCGCTGCGTTGGTAGTGATCGAGCTGTGACACGCTTGTGATTGGCAGCTACACGCAACCTATCTTCACAGTGCGAGGTTAGTTTGCTGCTGGGACTCTTCTTACTCATTGGTTGTACTTCAGCTGATAACAGGATATTTACTTTTTTTTTGCATTATAACAATATTGAAATAGTTAACTTTTAAGCGAGAAGACTCATTCACCCCCCCCGCTTCCTGGAATGTATTAAAATTGTTTGGCTCCGTGGACTTAGCATTCGAGCTTAAACCAATCCCTTACCTTTGTGCATAAATCTCGCCAAACCCAGCTGTGGAATTGTGCATTATTGTTCCACTTGACTTTTATTTGTTTTGGATATCGCGATACTCTTTCAAATTACAAAACTGAAACCCCAACATATGTTGGCCAGGCTTTTATGAAAATGGCGGGGCGCACAATTGAAAGCTTCTCCTGTCGCTCGGCTTGTTCGAATTTAGCTCTTCAGCAGCCCGTTTAAAATATAACATTAAATTACCAACTCGTGTGCAAAATCTAGTTTAATACAGTGGGTGAGATCGAGCAAGAATAAACTACAATAGAAATGATCATTCGCATTACTCCCAAGCATGACCGTCAGTTTAATGCTATTGACCCCATAATTTGGATTCCTTTTCCATTGCAGAGTAGAACCCAATTTCGATGGAATTGATAATGTCAAAGGGCAAATTGGCCAGCCTGCAGTGGAGGAGTATTAAAGGCAGTCATCTATTGATTTCTTAATGTTAGAAGAATCGTGGGATATTGGGGAAAGTAAAGGAAATGATGTTGAGGTAGAAGATCAGCCATGATCTTATTAAATGGTGGCTGAGGCACGAAGAGCTGCATGGTTTACTGCCCCTATTTCCCATATGACATTTTTTTTGTTGATGGCCCACTCCTAAGGGCACATCCCTCTAGGAGGAATCTGACAATTGCCAATTTTCCAGCCCTTTTAAATCGTATGTGCACCATAATTATGTTTTCATTATGCAAATCGTGATTTCTACTATCCCTGCATTTTTTAAAATTGGCAAATACAACTTGCAACCTAGCTTGGAAGCATACTCCAACATCCCTTCCACTCCTGCTTAATGATGACAAAACCTATGTCCCACCACTCTCAATTACATCACGATTTTACCTCCAAGAGACTCTTGTCCTGCATGCTCCCTGTAATTCCTAAGGATTTAATTTCAGATCTTTAAACATGTAAGCAGCACTTCGAGCGTCAGGCTGTACCAAATTCTGTAGCAGTAAGGCCTCAGAAGGAACATTTGCTCGTTGCCAATTTGAACAAAGGTGTTATGCAGCTGTCAAAGAAATGTTAGATGTTAGACCTGGTAACTGCTAGTATGGAGTGAATGGTTACAGCTCACTGAAGATTGTAGGGAATAGGTTAAAGGTAAGAGAGATTTAATATTAACCTAAGGGACAAATTTTTCACCAGAGAATAATCAGTCTATGGAACGAACTGCCAGATAAGAGAAGTAGACACAGGAGCGGAATTGGGCCACTGGGCCCGTTGTGTCTGCTCTGCTCTTTCATCATGGCTAATCCATTTCTCTTTTAACCCTATTCTCCTGCCTTCTCCTCATAACCGTTCACGCCCTGACCTGTGCCTTAAATACACCCAATGATCTGGCCTCCACAGCCACCTGTGGCAACAATTCCACAGATTCACCACCCTCTAGATTAGTAAATTTCTCCTCCTCTCTGTTCTAGATGGACTTCCCTCTATTCTGAGGCTATGCCCTCCGGTCATAGACTTGCCCCACCATAGGAAATATCCTCTCCACATCTAGTCTATCTAGGCGTTTCAATGTTTGATAGGTTTTGATGACATTTCCACACCACCCCTTTCTTCTAAATTCCAGCAATTACAGGCCCAGAGCCATCAATCGCTTCTCGTATGATAAGCCTTTCATTACATAGAAACATAGAAAATAGGTGCAGGAGTAGGCCATTCGGCCCTTCGAGCCTGCACCGCCATTTATTATGATCATGGCTGATCATCCAACTCAGAACCCCGCCCCAGCCTTCCCTCCATACCCCCTGACCCCTGTAGCCACAAGGGCCATATCTAACTCCCTCTTAAACATAGCCAATGAACTGGCCTCAACAGTTTCCTGTGGCAGAGAATTCCACAGATTCACCACTCTCTGTGTGAAGAAGTTTTTCCTAATCTCGGTCCTAAAAGGCTTCCCCTCTATCCTCAAACTGTGACCCTCGTTCTGAACTTCCCCAACATCGGGAACAATCTTCCTGCATCTAGCCTGTCCAATCCCTTTAGGATCTTATACGTTTCAATCAGATCCCCCCTCAATCTTCTAAATTCCAACGAGTACAAGCCCAGTTCATCCAGTCTTTCTTCATATGAAAGTCCTGCCATCCCAGGAATCAATCTGGTGAACCTTCTTTGTACTCCCTCTATGGCAAAGATGTCTTTCCTCAGATTAGGGGACCAAAACTGCACACAATACTCCAGGTGTGGTCTCACCAAGGCCTTGTACAACTGCAGTAGTACCTCTCTGCTCCTGTACTCGAATCCTCTCGCTATAAATGCCAGCATACCATTCGCCTTTTTCACCGCCTGCTGTACCTGCATGCCCACTTTCAATGACTGGTGTATAATGACACCCAGGTCTCGTTGCACCTCCCCTTTTCCTAATCGGCCACCATTCAGATAATAATCTGTTTTCCTATTTTTGCCACCAAAGTGGATAACTTCACATTTATCCACATTAAATTGCATCTGCCATGAGTTTGCCCACTCACCCAACCTATCCAAGTCACCCTGCATCCTCTTAGCATCCTCCTCACAGCTAACACTGCCACCCAGCTTCGTGTCATCCGCAAACTTGGAGATGCTGCATTTAATTCCCTCATCCAAGTCATTAATATATATTGTAAACAACTGGGGTCCCAGCACTGAGCCTTGCGGTACCCCACTAGTCACCGCCTGCCATTCTGAAAAGGTCCCGTTTATTCCCACTCTTTGCTTCCTGTCTGCTAACCAATTCTCCACCCACACCAATACCTTACCCCCAATACCGTGTGCTTTAAGTTTGCACACTAATCTCCTGTGTGGGACCTTGTCAAAAGCCTTTTGAAAATCCAAATATACCACATCCACTGGTTCTCCCCTATCCACTCTACTAGTTACATCCTCAAAAAATTCTATGAGATTCGTCAGACATGATTTTCCTTTCACAAATCCATGCTGACTTTGTCCGATCATTTCACCGCTTTCCAAATGTGCTGTTATCACATCCTTGATAACTGACTCCAGCAGTTTCCCCACCACCGACGTTAGGCTAACCGGTCTATAATTCCCCGGTTTCTCTCTCCCTCCTTTTTTAAAAAGTGGGGTTACATTAGCCACCCTCCAACCCTCAGGAACTAGTCCAGAATCTAACGAGTTTTGAAAAATTATCACTAATGCATCCACTATTTCTTGGGCTACTTCCTTAAGCACTCTAGGATGCAGACCATCTGGCCCTGGGGATTTATCTGCTTTCAATCCCTTCAATTTACCTAACACCACTTCCCTACTAACATGTATTTCACTCAGTTCCTCCATCTCACTGGACCCTCTGTCCCTTACTATTTCTGGAAGATTATTTATGTCCTCCTTAGTGAAGACAGAACCAAAGTAATTATTCAATTGGTCTGCCATGTCCTTGCTCCCCATAATCAATTCACCTGTTTCTGTCTGCAGGGGACCTACATTTGTCTTTACCAGTCTTTTCCTTTTTACATATCTATAAAAGCTTTTACAGTCCGTTTTTATATTCCCCGCCAATTTTCTCTCATAATCTTTTTTCCCCTTCCTAATTAAGCCCTTTGTCCTCCTCTGCTGAACTCTGAATTTCTCCCAGTCCTCAGGTGAGCCACTTTCTCTGGCTAATTTGTATGCTACTTCTTTGGAATTGATACTATCCCTAATTTCTCTTGTCAGCCACGGGTGCACTACCTTCCTTGATTTATTCTTTTGCCAAACTGGGATGAACAATTGTTGTAGTTCATCCATGCAACCTTTAAATTCTTGCCATTGCATATCCACCGTCAATCCTTTAAGTGTCATTTGCCAGTCTATCTTAGCTAATTCACGTCTCATACCTTCAAAGTTACCCCTCTTTAAGTTTACTGGAATCATTCTTGTGAACCTCCTCAGAACCCTTTCTGGTGTCAGCCCATCCTTTCTTAAATGGTTCAAAACTGCTGTCAATACTCTGGCTTCACCACTGCTTTATAAAGTCTCAGCTTTGCATCATTGCTTTTATATTCTAGTCCTCTTGAAAAGGAATTTGCCTTCCTCACCACCGACTCAACCTGCAAATTAACCTTTAAGAAATTCTGTATGAGGGCTCCCAAATCCTTTTGCACCTCAGATGTTTTAAATTTTCTTCCTATTTAGAAAATAGTCTATACTTTTAATCCTTCTACCAAAATGGCACTTTATTCCATCTGCCACTTCTTTGCCCGTTCTCCTAATCTGTCTATGTCCTTCTGCAGCTCCCCTGTTTCTTCAACCACCTGCCCCTCCACCTATCTTCATATCGTCTCCAAACTTGAATACAAAGGTATCAATTCTGTCATCCAAATCATTGACATACAATGTAAAAAGAATCAGTCCCTACACAGACTCCTGTAGAACACCACTAGGCAGCAGCAGACCATCTGAAAAGGCTCCCTTTATTCACAATCTTTGCCTCCTGCCAATCAGCCACTGCTCTATCCATGCTATTATCTATCCTGTAATACCTTGGGCTCTTACCTTGTTAAGCAGTTTCATGTGTGGCACCTTGTCAAAGGCCTTCTGAAAATCCAAGTACACGACATCCACCAATTCTTCTTTGTCTAACCTACTTGTTGAACTGGTTGAGGCAGGCACTTTAACAACATTTAGTAAGTACTTGAACTGGTATACAGATAGGAAAGGCTCAGAGGGATATAGGCCAAAAAAGCAGGCAAGTGGGACTAGGCCGGATGCGAATCTTGTCAGTATGGACCAGTTGGGCTGGAGGACTTTTTTTGGCCCTGTATGATCCTGATTGTGGAATGAACATTCAACTGCTTTATATCCCATTGGAGGAAGCGTGTAATAACTGGCAGTCTAAAATTTTGGCTATCATAACCCAACTTAAAGGCAAAAAAGTATGTGAAAACATTTATAATTAATCGTATTTTAAAGTTTAACTGGCAATCCATGGACATGAAGGCCTTTGTATCAGTAGAATGTTGGAAACTCTACAAACTGCATTTTAGAAAACAATTAATTGATGCTATTATTCAGAGCACTGTTGGGTGGAAATATGGTATCACAACAATGTTGAAACACTGCTTGAAGAAACTATTTCTAGTTGCAAGATAGGAATCACAATGGAGAAGGGTTGGGCTTTACTACACTGGCTTGAAAACAATGAGAGCAAGGATGAGAAATGATATGCTAGAGAGGCAAACAATGGATGGAATTGTGAAACAAAAAAAAATTGCTGGGGTGTTGTAGGTTCTCACACAGTCAGTAGGGGGTGAAAAAAAATATAGAGCCAGACCTCCGAATTGGGAGAAGGGGAATGTGAAAAAAATTGGGACAGTAATGAGCCTGGAAACTGTAAAGTCCCAAGGATCGTGGGAGATCAGCAATTTGGAAAGTTGCTATGGAGAAAATGGAATCTCCAAAATTTTAAGGATTCTTGTATGGTTCTTGTTAATAGGAAAGTAGTAACTATTTAAGAAAGGAAGGTGGAATAAACGGGAAACCTGCAGCCTGCCATTGGTGGTGGAGAAAATGTGGGATATAAGTAGAGGTGTAATAGGAAGGCACTTAGAAACTAATAGTATTACTGAGCAGAGTTACTATATAGTGGCGAATTTGACTATCAATGTTTTGTGAGGAAATATCTATCAGCGTAATGAATGAACGGTTGTCGAGAGAGTACATTTGAATGTTAGATGACTTTCAATATGGTCCCAACAATGTTTAAGCACACGAAATTGATAATTATATCCATTCCTGGATTGAGTTAATTAGCTAAGAAGGACTGATGGTCTTTCTCAAGCTGCCCTTGGACATATTACTGATCACTAATATACAAGTGCAGCAGGAAGACAAATGTGTTGGATCTTTACTGCAAGAAGATTTAGAACCTGGAACAGTACAGGCCCCTCAGCCCACGATGTTGTACAACCCTTTAATCTACTCGAAGGTTTAACACTTCCCTCTCATGTAGTCCTCCAATTTTCTTTCATCCATGTAGCTATCGTAAATGTCTCTAATGTATCTGCCTCTATCACCACACTTAGTATCGTGTGCTATGAACTTTCAGTGTGCAGTAAAAAAAATACTTCTGACATCCCTGTACATCCTCAATATACTTTCCTCCAGTCACTTTAAAAATATGTCCTAATCTATCAGCAATTGCCATTTTGGCAGAAAGGTACTGGTTGTCTACTTTACTATGCCTCTTGTCTTATATACGTACTTCTACTTTATACTTTATTGTTGCCAAACAATTGATACTAGAATGTACACAATCACAGCGATATTTGATTCTGCGCTTCCCGCTCCCTGGAGTACAAATCGATAGTAAATATTAAAAATTTAAATTATAATTTATAAATAGAAAATAGAAAGTAAGGTAGTGCAAAAAAAAAACGAGAGGTATCAAGTCACTTTTCATCTTCCTTCTCTCTAAAGATAAAAGCCCTAACTTTCTCAACCTCTTCTTGTAAGACATGCTCTCTAATCCAGGCAGCATCCTAGTAAATCTCCTTTGCACCCTCTCTAAAACTGTCACTCATTCCGATAACGAGGTGACCAGAACTGAACTCCAAGTGTGGTCTAATCAGATTTCTGTAGAGCTACAACATTACCTTGCAGTTCATGACTCAATCCCTGACTAATGAAGCCCAACACATCATATGCCTTCTTAATCACCCGAACAACTTGTGTGACCATTTTGAGGAACTTGTGGATGTGGACCCCAAGATCTTGCTGTTCCCCAACATGGCTATAAATCCTGCCACTAACCCTGTGCTCTGCCTACAGCTTTGAACTTCTAAAGTGTATCACTTCAAATTAATTATCAAATCAGTTATGATTTACATAAATAACTCTTTTATGAGTTCTCACGTGGCTAATGAGGCAAATTCTCCCTGTGATGGGGAGGCAGGAAATGGCTAACGAGGCAGCTGGGTGAGTAACATGTGGGGTGGTCTGCGCCTTCCTTCCCTGACTCAGAACCTCTTCGTGCTTCCAATACATAGCCCTGCGGTTCCCAATCCAATCCCACCCATTCCTTCCATTACATCTACCTTTACACCAACTGCTCCACCATCTGACCTATCATTCCAGTTCCCATCCCCCTACCGACCTAGTTGAAACCCACCCCAACAGTTCTAGCGCACCCACCCACAAGGACATTGGTCCCTTTTCAGTTCAGGTCTAACGTCCCTTTTGCACAGGTCATAACCTCCCATTCCCCCAGGAGGGAGTCCAATAATCCATAAATCTGAAATCCTGCCCCTGCACCAATTCTTTAGCCACACACTCACCTGCTGTATCATCTATTCTTACCCTCACTGGCACATGGCACAAGCAGCAGTCCAAATATTGCCACCCTTGTGGTTCTACCTAGCTGTCTTCTTTAGTTCTTCAGGACTCTTGAGGTCCCTTTTTCTACCAAATCCATTGGTACCAATATGTACCATGACTCGCCCTCTCTCTTAAGAATGCTGTGGACTCAATGTGAGACAAACTTGACCCTAGCATTTAGGAGGAAACAGACCATCTGGCTGTCTCTTTCATTTCCATAGAATCTCCTCGCACAATTGTTGGATCAATAGAGTGTAGATGGACTTGCTGTGGACGGGTGCATTGAATAATCAGAGTGGTACCAGTATAGTGATATCTGTCGTATGATATGAGATGGAGTAGAAAAGACTTTTATTTCCTGAATTGTTGACGGAATTACAGACTTTATTGAAACATTGGATTCAGGGAAAGCTAGCTAATTGGATCCAAAATTGGCTTGGTGATAGGAGGCAGAGCGTGCTTTTCTCTATTTGTCTATGACCAGTAGAGTACTACAGGGATCCATATTGTTGGTAATATATATATATATAAATCACATGGATGTATATTATATATAACATTATTTATATAGCACCTATCGTACACTGAGATTCAGGGTCAACGTTCTTTGCATAGATTGTAAAGATAAATCAATATCGTCATAAAAATAAGAGACAAAATTTTAAATTAGAAGACAAACATATAAAATAAAATTTAATCAAATATTCAAGATTAGACAATTCATTATAAAGAATGTATAAATTATGCTCACATATAGCCACAAAACATGAATCCCGAAATAACCCAATTAAAGATAAAGAATAAAAATCATGCAAACACTTGAAGCGAACAACAGCATTCCAATTATACCAAATTATATCAATGAAATCAACATCAACAGACATTGAATAATCCTATAAGTAGGACAATTTTTTAAAGGAGATTTTTAGAAGTGTTTTGAAACTTTCCACAGTGCTAGCCTGGCATATCTCAGTCAGTGGAGTATACCAGATTTTTGGTGCATAAGAGCAAAAGGCTACATCACCAGTTCTTGTACATTTGGCTCTAAGAACACTAAGCAAACCAGTATTCATGGATCTAAGATTATGATTAGAGATGTAAGGGCACTCCAAAATATATGGAGGAGCTAGATTATTCAGAGCCTTGTATACAATTAAGGCTATTTTAAAATTGATTGTAAAGGACCCAGGCAGCCAGTGTAATACTAAAACCGGTGAAGTGTGCTCAGATTTTCCTTTTTTGGTTAAGATTCTTGCGGCTGCATTTTGAACAAGCTGCAGCCAATTTATATCTTTTCTCCTCAGTCCTGAAGAGTGCGTTACAGTAGTCTAGTTGGCTAAAAACAAAAGCATGTATCAATTCTTCTGCATCTTGAGATGTTATAAGAAATCAAACTCATGGAATGTTCCTTAAGTGAAAGAACAAACTCTTAATACGTGATGTGAAATTTAACTCAGAGTCAATAATAACGCTTAAATTTGTACTGTATGTATGTAGGAGATGTGATTGATAAGTTTGCCAATGTCTCGAAAGCTGGACAGCAAGAAAGACGGGAAAATTGGATCAGCCATGATGAAATGGCAGAGCAGACTCAATGGGCCAAATGGCCTAATTCTGCTCCTATGTCTTATGGACCTATGGTCTTATAAAATTATATGAGACGTAGATAGGGTAGACATTCAGAATCTTTTCCCCGGATATAAATATCAAATATCAAAGGACATGCTTTTAAAGTTGAGGAGGGAGGGGGTAGTGTTCGGGATGTGAGGAGCAAGATTTTTTTTATGCAGGGAGTGGTACCGGCCTGGTGAGAGTTACCAGGGATGGTTGGGGAAGCAGGCAGTTTGGTGGAGTTTAAATTTCATTTTAGATAGACACATGAATATGAAAGGAATGGAGGGATATGGGAGAGGACATGTAAATTAAATTGGCATCAAGATTGGCACATCATTGAGGGGTGAATAGCCCTGCAGTGTTGTAATATTCTATGTTTTATATTGTTTAAAAGTCACTTAATCAAGCATTTAAGTAGGCAGGGCATAGAAGGAGTGATGGCATGAATATCGATTTCTCATGCCAGTGAACGAATCCCACCCCCACGCTTCCTCTATTCCCCATCCTGACCTTTCAGCACTTCTCCCTGGACTATTATTTCCCCTTGAGTCCCCACCTCCTTCCCTTTCTCCTATTGTCCACTCTCCCCTCCTATCAAATTCTTCCTTCTCCAGCCCTTGACCTTTCCCACCCACCTGGCTTCACCTATCACCTTTCAGCTAGGCTCGTTTCTCTCCACCACCTTTCTATTGTGGCATCTTCACCCTTCAGTTCTGAAAAAAGTTGGCGGCCCAAAATGTCAACTGTTTACTCTTTTACATAGATGCAGCCTGACCTGCTGAGTTCCTGCAGCGCTTGATTTGGATTTCCAGCAACTGCAGAATTTCACGTGTTTATGGTAGGATATGGAACTGATGTGGGCAAATGGGATTAGTGTACACAGGCGAAAAGGTTGACCTGGACTGAAAGGCCTGTTTCTCTGGTGTACAACTTTTATCACTTTGAAACATTGAGACAGTTTAGAATACTTGACAACAGAGATATTTACCCTGGATATGATCTAGAACCAGAGGTCGCAGTATCCAAATATATAGGCCAATGGGAGAAGTATCATCCTTGGAATGAAGGTGAATCCGTGGGATTCTTGTTTCACAGAAGGCTGTAGAGGCTCAATCATTGATTCAATTCAAAACTGAAATGAACGGAGAGGTATGTGGATAGAGCAGGAAAATGATGTTAAAGTTAAAGATCAGCCATAATCTTGTTGAAAGGTGGAACCAGCTCTAATGGCTAGGTAAACTACACCTCTTTCTGTTTTCTTATGTTCTGAATAACTGGGGATTTCAACTTCCTTAACACTATCTCAGACAGAATATATGTAAAAGGTAATAGAAGATGCATAATTACTAAAATGCATTCAGGATGATTTTAATAAATAGGTTACAAACCGAAGAAGAGAACACAATACTGAACCTAATTTTAGGGAATGAATCTGGACAGATAGAGGGTTGCCTGTGGGATTCGGTGAGTAATGTTTTGATGATAGTAATTAGAATTGTTATATTTAACATAATTATGGAAGCGGACAAAGTGACTGAGATGAACAGTTCTCCATTGGTACAGATTTTACTAGGTTAAGATGTGATTTAAATGTGGACAAGAAATTGAGGGATGAGGGATCTGGAAGCTCTAATCAGGTATAGGTAGCTGGGATTAAGTGAGTCACTTGAAGTATAAGGATGCAAGGTACATTTAAGGAAATCAGGAGGGCAGAAAGGGGAAATGAGATATCATGGGCATTTAAGTAAAGAAGGATCCCAAAATATTTGAAAAGTATGTAATATCTGGTGGAACAGGTTTATACACTGTAGGTCGGCAAAATGCTGTTCTTGGACTAGAGTTCAGCATTCAACACCATAGTTCCATCCAGGCTCGACAAGAAGCTGAGAGACCTCGGCCTTGACCCTGCCTTGAGCAGCTGGATCCTGGACTTCATGTCAGATCGCCAGCAGGTTGTAAGATTGGGCTCCCTCACCTCCACCCCCCTGACTCTCAATACAGGAAACTCTCAGGGCTGTGTCTGTCCCCTCCTTTACTCCTGTATACCAATGACTGTATCGCTACCCACAGCTCCAATCTGCTAATTAAATTTGCCGACAACACTACATTGATTGGCTTTAACAATAACGAGGTGGCCTATAGGGAAAAAGTCATCTCTCTGACACAGCGGTGTCAAGAAAACAGGAGAAATGGAGACGGGCTAACCCCTATGGACATCAATGGATCTGGGGTTGAGAGGGTAAACAGCTTTAAGTTCCTTGGCATACACATCACCGAGGACCTCACGTGGTCTGTACACACCAGCTGTGTGGTGAAAAAGGCACAACAGTGCCTCTTTCACCTCGGACAGTTGAGGAAGTTTGGTATGGGCCCCCAGATTCTAAGAACTTTCTACAGGGGCAGAATTGAGAGCATCCTGACTGGCTGCATCACTGCCTGGTATGGCAACTGTACCTCCCTGAATCGCAGGACTCTGCAGAGAGTGGCGTGGACAGCCCAGCTCATCTGCAGATGTGAACTTCCCACTGTTCGGGACATTTACAAAGACAGATGTGTAAAAAGGGCTCGTAGCATTATTGGGGACCTGAGTGACCCCAATCACAATCTATTCCAGCTGCTACCATCCAGGAAACTACCACAGCATAAAAGCCAGGTCCAACAGGCTCTGGGACAGCTTCTTCCACCAGGCCATCAGACTGCGCTGATTTGAGTGTACTCTATGTTACATTGACTGTTCTATTTATTATAAATTACTATGATTGCGCATTTAGATGGAAACATATGTGAAGAATGTAAGAAATAAAGTCAATTCAATTCACTTTGGGCTGAAGTGCTGGTACTGTGCTGTACAGTTCCATTTTGTATGCTTTAAGAAACCATATAACTATATAACAATTACAGCACGGAAACAGGCCATCTCGGCCCTTCTAGTCCATGCCAAACTCTTACTCTCACCTAGTCCCACCGACTTGCACTCAGCCCATAACCCTCCATTCCTTTCCTGTCCATATAGCTGTCTAATTTTACTTTAACGACAACATCGAACCTGCCTCAACCACTTCTGCTGTAAGCTTGTTCCACACAGCTACCACTCTCTGAGTATGGTAAGAACAAAAGGAAGAGAGTAGTACCACTTGTGGTGATCTTGGTGTGTGAAGCCACAGGGGCTGGGTAAGGTCTAACTGATGACCTCACATCTGTATTTACTGTGGAAAAGGATGTGGAAGCTAGTGAATTCAGGAAAGAGGGATATACTGAAGTATATTGTTATTAAAGAGGAGGATGTATTGACAGTTATGAAGCACAGAAATGTGGATAAATCTCTGGGCCTGACCTGATGTATCGTAGGACATTGGGAAACAATGGAGAAGATTTGCTGCAGCCATGGTAGAAATTCTTGTATCTTCATTAACCACGGGTGAGCTACTAGAAGATTTAAGGGTTTTAAGTATTGTGCCCTTATTGAAAAAGGATGCAAGGACAAGCTCAGGACCCACAAGCTGATGAACCATGCTCGGTGGCGGAAAGCTACTGGAATACATTCTGAAGCTCAGGATTGGCAAATGGAAAGTCAAAGACTGATTAGGGATGGTCAACATAGTTTTGTGTACTGGAAATGGAGTCTTATGAATCTGAGTTAACCAAGACAATTGATGACAGCAGGATGGTGAATGATGTTTGCCTGAACTTTAGCAAGACTTTTGACAAGGTCCCACATGGTAAGCTGGTCCAGGAGGTTGGAATACATTAGGGTGAGATAGCAAATTGGATACAAAATTGACTTGGTGGTAGGAGGCAAAGGTTGGTAGTGGAAGGTTGCTGGGGATTTGTAACATGTGGTGTGCTGCAGGAATTGGTGCTGGGTCTTTTGTTGTTTGTCATATATCAATGACTTGGAAGAGATTGTAGGTGGCATGGCTGGTAAGTTTGCAGATGATACCAAAGTTGGTTCTATAGTGGATATCGAAGAAGGCTGTCTAAAGCTACAACAGGATTGAGATCAACTGGGAAAGTGAGGAAGGGATGGTGATGGAATTTAACATGGATAAGTGCAAACTGATGTGTTTTTGGAAACTGAAGCAGGCCAGGATATTCACAACGAATAACAGGGCAGAGAGTAGTATATTGACTAGTGAGAACTTGAGCTACAAGTTCAAACATTCAAAGGTTCATTTTACTAACAAGGTACGTATACAGAATAAAGTTCTGAGATCTGTCTTCTCCAGATAGCCATAAAATACAGAAAGCCATAGAAGTAGTTGAAAGAAAAACATCAATTCCCCCCCCCACCCCCCCCCGCCGGTATGAAGAGAAAAAGAAACAAAAACTCATAAACCCCAAACCCTCGCAACCCCTCCCTCGCACAAAAGCTAAACAGCTCACGCAAACCTTCTTCCCGCCAATCTGCAACAAGAAAGAATGGGCGAGAACATGAAAAAGAGATAGAACTGAAAGAGTCCAATCCTTAAATCTGAAGATTTTGTTACAACTGTGCAACCCATTATTTAGGCTGCACTTGAAGGACTGTGTACAATTCTGTTTGCCGCGCCACAGGATTACTGTAATTCAGCTAGACAGGATGCGGAAAAGATTCACAGAAATATTGACTGGACTGAAGGGCTTGAGTTAAGAGATGAAATTGGACAGTGTGGGCTTCTTCCCACCGCCCCCCCGCCAACAGGAAAGAAGGTTGTGGGGTATCCTTATTGAGGTTGATAAAATTGAGAGACATAGTGTATAGTCAGACTTTTTTGCAGAGTAAGGGCATAGTTTGAAGCTGAGAGGTAAAGCTTTGAAGAGGATTTGAGGATCATGATTTTCACACAGGAGATGGTGGGTGTGTAGAATGAGTTGCCAGAGGAGAAGGTAGAGGCAGATACAATGTTTAAAAGACATTTGCATGGATAGAGGGATATGGACCAAATGCAGACAAATTGGATTAGTGTAGATAGGCATCTTGGATTAGTCAGTCAAAGGGCCTGTTTCCATGCGGTACAGTTCTATACAGTCACTTAAATGTAAGTATATGGTAGTTACTCACAGAGAAGAAAGGAAGGGCAAAACAAATACATTACTGTAAATTAGGAACTTTTTAAAAAAGTTCAAAAGTAAGAATTTTCAGATTACATACATGTCACCACAAAACCCTGAGATTCTTTTTCCTGCAGGCATACCCAACAAAACTATAGAACAGTAATTGTAAACGGGATCAATGAAAGAGCAAGAGCATAGAAGGCAACAAACTGTGCCAATGCAAATATGAATAACTAACAACAAATACTGTGAGCATGAGATAATAAGATAAAGAATCCCTAAAGTGAGATCATTGGTTGTGGGAACACTAGAGATAGAATGAGTGTTGTTACCCTCTTGTTCAAGACTCTGATGATTGACGGGTAGCAACTGTTCTTGAACCTGGTGGTGCGAGTCCTGAGGCACTTGTACCTTCTACCCGATGGCAGCAGAGAAAAGAGGATGGCCTGGGTGGTGAGGATCTTTGATAATGGATGCTGCACTTCTGACAATGTTGCCTGTAGATCTGCTCAATTATTGGCAGGGCTTTACTTGTGATATACTGGGCTGAATCCACTACCTTGTGTAGGATTTTCCACTCAAAGGCATTGGTGTTCCCATACCAGGCCGAAGTGCAGCTGATGAATACACTTTCACCACACATCTATACAAGTTTGTCAAGGTTTTTGGTGACATGCTGAATCTACGCAGACTCCTAAGGAAGTGGAGGCACTGTCATGCTTTTGTTGCAATTACATTTATATGATGGGTCCAGGACAGGTCTTCTGAGATAGTGACACCCAGGAATTTAAAGTTACTGACCTTCTCCACCTCTGATCCTCCAACGAGTACTGGCTCATGGACCTCTGGTTTCCTTCTTCTGAAGTCTATAATCAGTTCCTTGGTCTTGCTGACATTGAGTAAGAGGTTGTTGTGGTGACACCACTCAGCTAAATTTTCAATGTCCCTCCTGTACACCGCTTTTGATATGGCCCACAGCAGTGGTGTCATCAGCAAACTTGTATACGGTGATGGAGCTGTACTTGGCCACACAGTCACATGTGTAAGGTGAGTAGAACAGGGGGCTAAGCACACAGCCTTATGGTGCAATTGTGCCAATGGAGATGGTGGAGGAGATGTTCTTGCCAATCTGAACTGACTGGGGTCTGCAATTGAGGAAATCCAGGATCCAACTGCACAAGGGGGTATTAAGGCCCTCTTCTTGGAGTTTACTGATTAGTTTTGAGGAGATGGTATTAAATGCTGAGCATTAATCGATAAAGGGCATCCTGATGTATACATCTTTGCTGTCCAGATGTTGCACGGTTGTATGAAGAGCCAGTGAGATGGCAACAATATAATACAATAACAATTTAATAATTCACTATGCAATTGTTCGGTATCCGGTTCACTGGGTAAGGTTTTCCACACTGCACACCAGGGCCCCATTTCCCTTAAATCTACTGGATTCACTGAAAAGTTATAATATTACTATATAACATCTTTAAAGGAAAAAGAATTGTGTTTTCAGTGAATAGGAATAATATTGAATGGTCCAGAAAATATGCTGGTCCAGTACCACGAAACTCCAAGCATGCCACATTAATAGAGTTTTGCAGAAAGGCAAGAGCTTGGACATTAGAAAGGCAAAGGAAGTGCATGAGGAAATGCTGCCAATGAAATCAAAGTTCTATTAATTCATAAAGGGCAAAGGGATTGAGACTAAAAAGCTAAGGTGGAAGTAGAAGAGTAGTAGTAATACGATCGCTTGAGTCAAGAATGATGTTCTTCTCGGGTTGTCTTTTGGTAGATCCTGAGGTGGCTGATCCAGGATTTACATACTCTGGTGCGGTGCGGTCAGGAGGAAGTGGTAGCTGTGGTTGGTGGTTGGGTCTTTTGGAAATTCAAAAGAGTACACTGCACAAGATTTGACAGAAGACCAGGATGATGGAGGGAGAAAAAACTGTATGAGATATGATAAATACTTTATACTTTATTGTTGCCAAACAATTGGTACTAGAACGTACAGTCATCACATGGAATATATATGGAATATAAATACATGGAATATTAACATGTTTTCTGTCTCTGAAAGTAGATAACGTGCAAGCCTGAACGTAGTATATTGCAGGCTTATTTTCTCCTAAATAAAGGAGGAAATGGTGAAAGCTTCAGTTTCTTTAGCAGCTAGAAGACTGTAACACTGCTAATGGGGTATAGTTTTAAAAGGATGGTCTGATTAACCACAGCCCCTAGATTCAATGGTTGGTAAATTATTGGATAAGTTCTAAAGGAAAACATAAATCAGCATTAAGGTAGGCACTTTTATTTCAGAAATGATTTGCCAGTGTAAAAAAATATTTCATTTGAGTTGTATGTCTGCTATTATGCTGCTAACTTGTAAGGCTCCCAGAAATCCTGTCAAACTTAATTTTGCTTCAATGATTACTTTGAATATTTTTTTGTTGGACATAATGATATTAAATACCTTTTTAATGTTCAGATTATCTGAGATTCTAATTATGTAAAGATTTTTTCCAATCTTCTACAAGTCGATGAAAGTAATATATCCAATAAATTCTCCAACCTATCTAACAAATCAGTTTTCTGAATCTTCTCATATCTACCAGTATCCTTTTAAATATAAAACGTGGTTCTAGACAATCTATAAAAGTTTCAAACTGATAGTTCCAGATATTTAAAATGACCTATTTATATTTTATAATTGAACATCCAGATTGCATATGACAAGATTTCTCATTATTGTTAAGTGTCAGTGTGTGGTTAATAATTGCACAGAAAGCTTTCTTTTATCTTTCTTTTCTCTGTGGATTGTCACCTTGTCGAGGTGGAGAAGCTTGTGTGGTCCTGTGATCCCGAGAGCGATGCTGTCTGGAGCTATGCTCTTGGTAGGGTCACCCATGGTGGTAAGGTCGAGGGTGAAGTCTCTGACAAAGAACAATCCAACCAAGATCTCAATGGTGGAACAGGCGGACGAAGTTACCTCGAACTCAACGGAAGTGAAGGCGGATGAAGGCTGCAACAAATCCATCAGCTCCAATCGTTGTGGTTTCCATGCCATTGGAATCAGGTGGTTGATTTGTGAAGTATCGTGTGCTTCTTGGAGTGCCACATCAAGTACACTTTAAACAAATACACATACAGGCACCTTCGCTCTGTACGGAACGAAGACCATCATCTTCGACCTCAAGGGATAGCCACGACGACGACCATCTTTCTGCTTTCATTATAACTCAGTCACTTAAAGCAGTACCAGTAAGAGAAAATTATTTTCATAGATATTATATTTTTATGATAAACATTTCTGTAGCAAAACTTTTGAAATATTTCATGTGAAATTATTTAAAGAAAGGTTATACTGTAAAGTGAAACATCCTGTGATGTTTTAACTTTACCTGTTTTACATGGAAATATCATGTCATAACTCAGAGAGGGGGATAGAAGATAACCATATAACAATTACAGCATGGAAACAGGCCATCTCGGCCTTTCTAGTCTGTGCCGAACACTTACTCTCACCTAGTCCCACAGACCTGAACTCAGCCCATAACCCTCCATTCCTTTCCTGTCCATATAGCTATCCAATTTTACTTTAAATGACAACATCGAACCTGCCTCTACCACTTCTGCTGGAAGCTCGTTTCACACATCTACCACTCTCTGAGTAAAGTTCCCCCTCGTTACCCCTAAACTTTTGCCCCCTAACTCTCAACTCATATCCTCTTGTTTGAATTTCCCCTACTCTCAGTGGAAAAAGTCTATCCACGTCAACTCTATCTATCCCCCTCATAATCT
Source organism: Mobula hypostoma (assembly GCF_963921235.1). Classification (NCBI taxonomy): domain Eukaryota; kingdom Metazoa; phylum Chordata; class Chondrichthyes; order Myliobatiformes; family Myliobatidae; genus Mobula; species Mobula hypostoma. The sequence goes on from NC_086099.1 coordinate 143,738,014, forward strand.
TAAATACCTCTATTAAGTCCCCCCTCAACTTTCTACGCTCCAAAGAATAAAGACCCAACTTGTTCAACCTTTCTCTGTAACTTAGGAGATGAAACCCAGGTAACATTCTAGTAAATCTTCTCTGTACCCGCTCTATTTTGTTGACATCTTTCCTATAATTTGGTGACCAGAACTGTACACAATTCTCCAAATTTGGCCTTGCCAATGCCTTGTACAATTTTAACATTACATCCCAACTCCTGTACTCAATGCTCTGATTTATAAAGGCCAGCATACCAAAAGCTTTTTTCACCACCCTATCCACATGAGATTCCATCTTCAGGGAATTATGCACCATTATTCCTAGATCCCTCTGTTCTATTGCATTCTTCAATGCCCTACCATTTACCACGTATGTCCTATTTTGATTAGTCCTACCAAAATGTAGCACCTCACATTTATCAACATTAAACTCCATCTGCCATCTTTCAGCCCACTCTTCTATCTGGCCCAAATCTCTCTGCAAGCTTTGAAAACCTACAAACGTACTTCATTATCCACAATGCCACCTATCTTAGTATCATCTGCATACTTACTAATCCAATTTACCACACCATCATCCAGATCATTAATGTATATGACAAACAACATTGGACGCAGTAAAAATTAGTGAGGCACACCACTCACACCACTAGTCACCAGCCTCCAATCTGACAAACAGTTTTCCACCACCACTCTCTGGCGTCTCCCATCCAGCCACTGCTGAATCCATTTTACTACTTCAGTATTAATACCTAATGATTGAGCCTTCCTAACTACCTTCCATGTGGAACCTTGTCAAAGGCCTTACTGAAGTCCATATAGACAACATCCACTGCTTTACCCTCGTCAACTTTCCTAGTAACCCCTTCAAAAAATTCAATAAGATTTGTCAAACATGACCTTCCACGCACAAATCCGTGTTGACTGTTCCTAATCAAATCCTGTCTATCCAGATAATTATATATACCATCTCTAAGAATACTTTCCATCAATTTACCCACCACTGACGTCAAACTCACAGGCCGATAATTGCGAGGTTTACTCTTAGTACACTTTTTAAACAATGGAGCAACATAAGCAATACGCCAATCCTCCGGCACCATCCCCGTTTCTAATGACATTTGAAATATTTCTGTCAAATCCCCTGCTATTTCTACATTAACTTCCCTCAAGGTCCTAGGGAATATCTTGTCAGGACCTGGAGACTGATCCACTATTATATTCCTTAAAAGCGCCAGTACTTCCTCTTCTTTAATCATCATAGTTTCCATATCTTCCCTACTTGTTTCCCTTACCTTACACAATTCAATATCCTTCTTCTTAGTGAATACCGAAGAAAAGAAATTGTTCAAAATCTTCCCCATCTCTTTTGGTTCCACATATAGCTGTCCACTCTGATTCTCTAAGGGACCGGTTTTATCCCTCACTATCCTTTTGCTACTTATAAAACTGTAGACACCCTTTGGATTTATTTTCACCTTACTTGCCAAAGCAACCTCGTATCTTCTTTTAGCTTTTCTAATTTCTTTCTTAAGATTCTTTTTACATTCTTTATATTCCTCGAGCACCTCATTTACTCCATGCTGCCTATATTTATTGTAGATATCTCTCTTTTTCGGAACCAAGTTTCCAA